>NC_044327.1:121940139-122565695 GCF_007399415.2 Gopherus evgoodei
ATTCCAGCTATTGGGTAGAAGTGATTTTGGTGCTTGTGGAATTTCAAAACGAACCCACCCTGCTTAGAGCCAGGTACAATGCAGGCAGAACTGTGGCATCTTCCCCACATGCCTCTGCCAATCCTGACCTACAAGATGTCCCTATTGTTTCCTTTCCTGGGCCCTTCACAAGTCGAGATGGGTAATGATGCCCAAATGTCCAGTACACATAGTGATGAGAGACAGTTCTACAATGGAGCAGGCAATAGCTTTCAAATCAACCAAGAGTGAGTGGGAGACTGCAGTGCTTCATTTGCAATGAAAGAGATGGTGGGGCTCAAGCAACTAGATGCCGGAACTCCAACAATTATTTTACTTTCATAACCGACGCAGCAAGTCCAGAGGCGCCGGGGCTCTGAACAGCCGAGCCCAGAGGCACCGGGGCTATGAAAAGACGGTTACTCACCTTTGTGACTGTTGTTCTTCTTCGAGTGATTGCTCATATCCATTCCAGTTGGGTGTGTGCGCCGCGCATGCACATTCGTCGGAAACTTTTTACCCTAGCAACTCCAGTGGGCTGGCAGGTCGCCCCCTAGAGTGGCGCCGGATATATACCCCTGCTGGCCCACCCGCTCCTCAGTTCCTTCTTACCGCCGTGTCGGTCGTTGGAACTGTAGGACACAGCTTGGCTGCCTTCCACGTCCCTAGCTCTCCTTCGTTGTACATAGTTGTAGTTCATAGTTGTAGTTAGTAGTAAATAGTTGTTAAGTATACTTAGTTGAGTAGTATTTTGTAAATAGTTGTAAATATTTGTTAGCCGGTTTGGGCCGTAGCCCTTCCCGGCACCGGGCCCATGCCTGGTTCGCCGGGCTTCAAACAATGCACGGCCTGTAAGAAGCCGATGCCGACCAGCGATCCCCACGACGTATGCCTAAAGTGCCTGGGGGAATCGCACATCTCGGACAAGTGCCGCATTTGTAAGGCTTTTAAGCCTAGAACAAAGAAGAAGAGAGACCAGAGACTGAGGACTCTCCTTATGGAAGCGGCACTCAACCCAGCAGCTTCACAGACCGTCGCCTCTACACCGGCACCGGACTGCGCCGGCACTGGAAAGACTCCCCGGCACCGTCCTTCCCCGGCACCGGGTCCCGAAGCAAGGCCCTTGAAGTCTGGAACTCCATCCAGGCAGACTTGAGTGGAGCGCCCAGCACCTATCTCGGCCGCGGCACCACCGCCCAGAGGCGCCGGGGCTCTGAACAGCCGAGCCCAGAGGCACCGGGGCTCTGAACGGCCGAGCCCAGAGGCGCCGGGGCTCAGCCCTGGCAACCCTCAGCCAGCACAAATTAAGAACTGGGAAGCTGGCTTTGAAAAACGGTGACAAATTCCCTCAAAATGAAGGCCCATGTCAAAAACAGCAGAGTGGAGACCTTGAAATGATGGGATAGACAGTGGGGGTGGAAACACATCAGATTTGTGTGGGATGGAAGCAAATTGGTATCTATAATCAGTTCTGTTACTAGAAATTGAACAGAGTGGAAAGGTAACCTCTGGATAAGGATAAGACCGGCAACTGAGACTGCAATACAGGTCTCCAGAGGTAAAAGTAGAATGAATTACTCCACTGTGTCACTTGAACTGCCTCCATTTAGGATTACTCCATCCTGTAAGTTATACTGTGTACCTGCACTCCCTGCACCCATCTACTTAAAGTATAATTACAGTATCACAGTAGTTATCTTTCAGATGAGCTGTAAAACAGGGGTCATGACCACTTATGTTCGTAGAAAGAACATTTCACAGAAGTAAGGCTGCTAACTTGGTATCCTCTTTGGGTCATGTTCAATTTACCTAAAATCCCTCCAAGAGTTTCAGCTGGATTCTTCTTCAGCTCCTGCCATAATATATTGTGTGTATAATAAATAGCTGCTGTGTTCCACCCTGGAGGTGGCTGCTTTTCAGCCTAGGGGACAATTATTCATAAAACAATTTGGGTGAAAATATTGTTACAAAGATCAGATGTGATTTTGATAGTTGGTATTTCTAAGGAATGGTGCAGATGTATTAATGACACCGATAAATACAAATGCACAAGATTTTCCCTCTCTGTTTCCCTTGAAATATTACCTTTATTTTGTGGTCACTTAACATAGCCACAACACACTCTGGTGCAGCATTCGGAAAGATAACACTGACAGCACAGCAGCCCCATGCCCTGCATTTTGAAAAAAAACGCCATCTTGTCAATGCAGGTTTTGTGCCTGGAGCCAGTATTTGAAGCTCTAGAAAGCTGTATAAGACAAGTCTGCAGCGTAGTGTGAAAAGTCAGGCTGTTGCCAGATGCAACAGAGCCGTGTTCAGATATTTCAAAGGGTTAGGAGACAGTGGGGCATGTGTGAGGGACAGTGGGGTGTATGTGTGTTTGTGCGTGTGTAAGGGGGTAGGAGGGGAGAGAGCATTTCTGAATTATGACATGACGGGACAGTTAAGTCAGGTTCATAAGTGCTTCCTAATGTGCTCACAAAAACGCCAGGACAGCTTCTCAAGAAGCTGTGAATTCTCAGCAGTACGTGACAAAAGGAAGTCGGGAAGGGGCCGCGCTCAAAAGAAAACCCCCAATGCTCTTTAACAAGAAGGCAGAGTTCCTTTGCGCCAGGCTGGCATTGTCCTGCCAAACTGCGGTGGGCATAAAACAACAGGATTCCAGGAAGCCACAATGACAACACACACTATCAAGGTAACTAGACAGGCTCCAGTGAATTATTGCTCAGGCTGCTTCTGCAACTCAGGAGCCCTCAGCTTCACTTATCCAGACCCTGTTGCTCACAGTCAGACAGTATGTTTCTTTGCTGGGGTTGGATCATTGCCCCAGCCTGCATCTCAGCAATCCCTACTTTAACCCCTGGTACCTTTCACTTGTACTTTCCGCCCCCTCAGCATACAGGTTACACTAACTTACACCCCTTACATACCACTGCAGTAGAAACAGATTCAGGAGTCTAAATAAAGAAACAGTCCAGTGTCTCGGAGGAGCTTGGGGCTTAGGTGAGGCCTACCTGGCTATCATGACAAGTTGGTGGGCTAAGGGGAGCAGCTGGAAGAGTTGGCAGAATTTCTAGCCATGCCCTGACTGTGGGAGCACTGCTGTCATTTGTAAGACAGGCGTGCCACGTCCTGGGTGGCCCCCCAAAACCCAGAGAGTGACCATAGCCAAGAGGGCGTCTATGTCCTATCTACACAGGGCAAGGAGAATGAGGTCTTTTTCTTCCAACACAGGGGCCTTGGTACATCCATCCATGTCTTTGTTGCCTGCTACTATGCCCTCTACATGGGGCTACATACTGAGCCCACTTGGAAACCTCACCTACTGCAGAATGCCATGGGCTCTTCATTAAATCCATCTTCCCACCAGGACCATATAACTGCTAGTGCCCAAGGGTCGGCACTGGCTCTTGACAAGTGGTCAGGTGAAACTCAAGGTGCTAGTTATAACCTCTAATACTCTCTCTCATTGGGGACTTGGTTACTGGCAGGATCTGTCCTTGGGAAATCAATAGAGATGTTTGAACTGGGTTCCTCTCACTATCAACAGGAGAGACCTGATGGCAGGGAGCTTCCCTGAGAGGGGGTCCTCAGCTTTAGAATTCACTCACCAACTATGCCCAGATCTGCTAACTTCCCAGGCACACTGTAGAGCCCATCTTCTCCTTCAGGCATTGGGGGAGGGCGGAGAGGTCATGTGATTTTCCTGGGAGGGGTCCACTTGATGCTATGTAATCGCTTTACAGCAGGAGGAGTGGTCCACTGTATTTCAGATTTATTGTGACAAGACATTTGTGTCAGGGCTTGGGATGGGATCCTACTTATCTTACGTATCAGAGGGGTAGCCGTGTTAGTCTGGATTTGTAAAAGCAGTCAAGAGTCCTGTGGCACCGCATAGACTAACAGATGTTTTGGAGCATGAGCTTTCGTGGGTGAATACCCACTTCGTCAGATGCATGGGTTTGGACATGCATCTGAGGAAGTGGGTATTCACCCACGAAAGCTCATGCTCCAAAACGTCTGTTAGTCTATAAGGTGCCACAGAACTCTTTGCTGCTTTTACTTATCTTACAAAATACATTTCAAAAAAATAAGTTAACTAATCACATGGATGTAAGACAATGTGGGCTAGAGTAAGGGACCTCTGCATTGCCCAGGGCATGGTCAGCATAGGCACTAGGGGAGAAACCCTTCCTTCTACCCACTGTCTGTCATTAACCAGACAGACAGGTGAAGCCCTCGGCTCCTGTTTCTCTCTCTCATGCTCCGCCTGCCTGTCGCTGCCTCCTCTGAGCACTGAGTCTCTTGCCCACATTTGCTGGCACACACAACACTGAGAAATACCACTGCAGAGCCCTCCCTGCGGCAGTCATTCATCAGCGGGCAAATACAAATCCCAGTGGGGTTCTCCATCCCCTCTCCTAGCCCCTCTATGCCTGGGATCCCAAGAATTTCATCTAGGTGTTTCAGTCCGTCTGGAGGGCAGCAGGTCCCAGGAATGCTTGCCTTACAATCTCAGGCAAACGGAGAGCTGGAGGAGCTGCTGGCATCTGCCAGCACACTGCATTCTTTTTCCTTAAGCTTCACACATGCAATGTGTCCTCTCTATAAGGCGAAGGTGCCAGGGAGTCTATGGGGTGCAGCCAAGTCAGCAAGAGGAGCCAGCGAGAGAGAAGGCAGCTATGTGTTTGCATAGGTATTAGGGGTTTCCCCTTGACCTTCCC
Source organism: Gopherus evgoodei (assembly GCF_007399415.2). Taxonomy (NCBI): domain Eukaryota; kingdom Metazoa; phylum Chordata; order Testudines; family Testudinidae; genus Gopherus; species Gopherus evgoodei. The sequence continues at coordinate 121,944,882 of NC_044327.1, forward strand.
TGTCGCTGTGACCCAGAGACCTAATCAAACAGCAGGATCTCCAAATGTCAATATCCCTGCGATCGAAGAAAGAGGGGGAACATTTGGAGCTGTAGGGGTGACTCACGCCGGATCTATGCTTACAGGACGTTAGGTGGTTTTAAATAGCTTGGCCTCCACCTTGTCCTGTGCTCCCCTCAGCTCAGAGGCTTAATTGCTTCTGAATTATTTGAACTTGTCTTTTCTCCTTGTGTTGCCTTCCTTCTTCACACTGTCTCTCGGCCTCATTGAACCCGACATCACCACTGGAGAGCCTGATCCTCAGAGGTGCTGAGTGCCCTCTCCTCCCCAGTGTCTTAGACAATCAGAGTCTGCCAAGTCTGGGCCTGAGCCTGTGAGGAGCTAAGTGTCCTTGGACCCTGCCAATATGCGTGTGGGAAACTCTCTACCTTCTACCACCGATGCATCAAGAGACAGACTGCAACACAGAGAGGAAGGTAGCATCTCTTTTATTCCATGCATGTAGGCAGCCCTGTGCCACCACCCATCTGTCTGCGTGTCAGTGGCTCCCCTCACACTGATAACCATCGATCATGTTCTCTGGCAGAGATGAAACCCCCGGGCATCACTGTAGTTCCTCCCTGCAGCAGAGCCCTCTCCAAAGCAGCTGTTCACCAACAGGCTGGGCATAGTGACTGTTTCACTAACAGAATCCTCTGCCTGACTCGCCCCATGCTTGGGATCTCTGGGTGCCTCATTAGTGTGGGGGAACCTGGAGGGATAAGTTGCCCACGTTCATACAAATCGTCATTGGCTCCCTGTCCATTTCACACCTCACAGCATCACTGACCTCAACCATTCAAAGGTCAGGTGTCTGGCCCCCAAAGTCACACAGACATGTTTTGGTTTTTGAAGTTTGCCGTCTGTTACGGTTCACCTTCCCAACTTTTCCCTGCAAACACAAGGACTAGAAACTTCCTTTTTTAAAGACGGGAAAGCTGAGGTTCCCAGGTGACATGAGGATGGCAGCAGCTGGGGCTTTAACTAAAACGTTAATTATCATGAGACTTGTGATAAAAAGTAGAAAAATTGGAATCACTGAATCCTGCACAAAACCTCACCTTAGTCATACTCAAGGCTCCCTTGCACCCCGACTGTTCTCCTACTTGACAAACCCTTCTACCTTATCTTTATTCTCTGACTCAACCCTATGCACCTCTGCTTATGATACTCCATCCCATGCTGATGCTGACATCTGGAGCAACCCACTCTCTCCACGATTCTTCGCATATTTGATTCCTGGTTCATGCTGCTTAACTCACTTCCCAATAAAACAACCTAGTTATGCTTCCTTGAGCCTACTGGTTTAATGAAACTCAACTCTTCTCCTTAAAACATGGCTATTGCCTACTCTTCCAGCCTGGCTTTCCCTGATCAGCAGATGCTGCCTGCATCACACTCGCAGAGCAGTAACTGGAGGGGTATATGCTATTACTCTGCACAGACTAACTCATTTTAGGAACATTGCCTCTTGGAAAGGAGCTGAAGCAATTTGTTTTAAATCTTCCATTTAGCAGAAGCGAGTTGATTCTCAGCTTAGGGACTGCAGAGTGAAGGACTGCCTTCCCTATACTTCATGATAGCTTCCCCCACCCCTCTGTAACTGTAGTACCTAGCTCTGAAGAGTGTGCTGGATGGCAGTATCTATGACTGATCCTAGTGAAAATAAGGGCTCGGTCCTGTCAATACTTTATGCCTGAGCAGGCTGCTTTCTAGTGCCAGCAGTTCCACCAACTTCCCTGCAAACCGCTGTGGGTTCAGAGGTGCCCAGAGTTACACTCTGCAGTTGCAGACAGGCAGAGAACATTGGGAGCCAGCTGGAGTTTGCCAGAAGGCCACATTCTTTTTTTAAGCTTCACACATGTAATGCATCCTCTTTATAAGGCGGAGGAGCCAAGGAGTCTATGGGGAACAGCCAAGTTTGCAAAGAGAGATATAAGAGGAACTAAAACTGAAGAGGGGGCAGGTGCGTAGAGGCAGGGGAGAGGAGATGTGTGTGGGCCTGCGTGCTGCAGTTATCCCTCCCGCAACGTTTTAACATTTTGTGAAGCCATCATGACAGAAGAAATGTAACTTGCATTTGAAAATACGCTGCCTCCGTTGAAATGTCGGCATCTCTATGACTGAAATACAATAAAAAGCAGTAGCTAAGCCCAGTTAGCATTTGGAATGTCTATGGGTGAGTGCTTCTGATTTAAGCTAGCTGAACCTTAGGAGAGTTACCATAATTAAATTACTGTCTCCACCTTGATTGGCTGGGTCACTGACTCATCTCTGCCGCTTTACTGCAGCTTTAATTATTTGGAGAGGGGGAAATACTATGCATTTCATGTATTCATTTTGAGTTATTTATTTTACAGATGCCAAATGACACTGTAGTCCTGGGGACCTGATCTTTCTTCTGTCCTGTTCTGTCAAGACACAAGTGCACGAAGATCACAGCCTGAAAAGAAAGAAAAAAAAAAGCAGGCAGCCCTATGGACTGCAAGGACAGTTTTGCTGGACTGGGGCCAGACAGCACATTGGAAAGTTACACACACATAATTCCCAATTGTTGTCATCTCCCTGCCCCTACCCAGTTTGACCAAGTATTGGGAAACAGAGGGCATGATAGCTCCACCCACCAGGAAGCAAACAAGATTACTTCTATATAAGCTCCAGATGGACCCTCTCCCCCAGCTAAGCACTTCCAAAGAAGGAACTGTTTAGGCAACTGGGAGGGAAGACTAGAAAAAGCCATATCTCAGAGGGGAGGAGGGTAGTTTAGGATGGGAGGAGATGAGTCTAAGGGACTCAGCGAGTCATTTTACTTTGTCGTATGACCCTCTTCTCCCTTCCTATGACAGAGATGGTTAGGGAGGGTTGGTAGCTGAACAAGCAGTATCCATGGAGAGGATGGTGATTAGTAGATCTCCGTGTCCACCAAGGGTAGGACAAAAAGCCACTGGCTTAGTTTGCAGCAAGGGTGATTTAGAATGGATATTAGGAAGGCCTTTCAAGAGCTAAGGATATTTAAGCTCTGGAGCAGGATGCTTAGGGAGGTTGTGGAATCCTCATCACTGGAGATTTTTAAGAAGACACCTGCTGGCGTAGTTAGTCTTACCTCAGCACACAGGGATGGACCAGATGACCTCTCAAAGTCTCTTCCAGCCCTCTATTTCTATGGTTTTTATGATTTTGCCATTTGCAGCATATTCTGCCCATAGGAGACATCCCATGCAGACAGCAGCCGCAGAGTGATTTCCAAGTGAGTGTGGCGGCTGACACACCTCAGAGACACCCACCTGAGCCCTGGCTGCCCAGGAAGCAGACTTACTTCTAGAAGGGTGAGAGGGGTTGCCGGGTTGCACATCATCACAGATGTGTGACAGCCACCATCTTAGCTGACCTATTGAAGATTAAACCAGGAACCTCCAGAGCTAAAAGCATGAGCTGTTACAGCTTGAGCTAACGTGCCAAAGTGCCCTGGCAGGTACCGGAACATGCTCACATCCCCGGTGGGTCAGGTATGGAAGGGCACTCTCCAGTGTGCTCCACATGGCAATGGTTTCATTTAATCCAGTGATGGTTATCTGAGTAGCTGCTTTCCCTTATGGCAAGCCTCTAAACAGATAAATAGCTGCTTCACTCCTCTGAACTCTCGAAGTCATCATCCAAGTTTGGAAGGTGTTTAATGTCCAATAAGTGCAACTTCCTGTCACAAAGGTAACAGGGTTAGGGTAACTTGGTTAGGTAACTGGTACCTCAGAGTGCGGGTTGAGCACAAGATGAAGCCTAGCCTCTGGAAAGAACGCCGATATGGAGAAAAAGTGATGAGGGAATTCTATGACTCTCTTGCACAAAATCTCCACTAACGGGGCTGCTTTCAGAATAAGAAATATTTGGAAGCCTGTCCTCTGAGCTCAGAGGGTGCTCCTGAGCGGGGCACTTCCCACTATGGCCTCACAGCAGAGGGACTGGTTAGGGGCTCTTTCAGGGATATCAGGGATAGGGGTACTTACTTGTGTCCCAGAAGGCTGGAGACAAGAGCAGGCAGAATTCTGCGGAGCTGGTGGCTGGAGGCTGACTAGGAGGAATTGCAAGCATTAAGGGAGTTGAAGACAACTCCCCGGTGTCCCTCAAATGGTTATCTAGATTCTGCAGGCAAGTGAGGAGGAGAGCATGTTCCTGACCAAGCAAGAAAGTCCACATCCTTGGCAGAGGTGAAATGGCATCTCCAGCATTAAATACCAGAGAAACGAGCACTGCAGCAGGCTCCTTACAACTTTCCCGCAAGTGCGATCCCTTTATCTCAGCGGGTCACTCAGATGCATAGTGGGGGACTCTGCCTTCCAATATCCTTCTGACTGAGAATCCCTCACAAGTAGATTTGGTGGGGGCCAAGGCCTAAGAGCCTAGAGTTTCCATCCTAAGAAAAGGAAGAATGAGGGAAGGACTGAGGGGAAGATACCATACTTCAAAGGTGAAGGATGAAAGAACCACAGAGGTGTGTGGGGGTATATAAAAAGAGAAAGTCTCACTCAAGTCTTTTATCTCCTTGCCTCCAACGATCTCTCCCACAGGACACGAGAAGAGAGGAATACCACAGCTTACATTCCTCTTCCAAGACTGTCCACCTTACATGCCACAGCAGAAATTTGAACCAACCATGATGCATCAACATTCTCATGTCCAAACTATAAGTACGCATGCCCATGCACTGTACTAATGTGGCCACACACAACGGCTCATGTAGAACAGACTCTTGTCTCTTGGCTGAGTAGCAAATACCATGTGACGCTCTATAGCCCGGTCTCACAACAATCTGCAAATCTTGAAAGAGGTCTTGAAAATCATTTCATGATTGAAGACTGCTCTGGAGCATTCACTAGGCCTCCAGGCAAACTCATTCTTTTCAAGGTACAACTTCACCCAACAGCCAGTATTTCTTTGCAACTAGATTTGCCCATTATTGTGCCCCAAAACAATCTGGGGCTTTCAGTCTACTTGTCAGTTTCATTAAAGGGGGGATTTTTCCACTCTATGCACAGTATATAAACAATCAAACATATGAGTGGGGAGGTGACAGAGTTAACAGATTTCAAGCCAGAGATATTCATGGCACCAGGGATTTGCGTAGTTTCATACTGGAACCCTTTTCTAAATTCTTTTGGTCATGAAATGACAGAGGGGAGAAAAAACATTGCAACTGTTTAGTCTGCAGGGGAGGTGGCTCTGGCCCAGCACTCCGAACATACTGTCGCTCAGCAAACATTTGAGAAAGGAATTTAACAGACAACTCTCTGTGCTCTTGCCACCCCTTAGTGTCCCACTGACAGTGCTGACCTACCTGACTGTTCAATAGATACGAGTTCTATCATTAGCGCTTTTTGCTAACGATGCAACTTGGGATACTGTGAGGGACTAGGGTTGCCAATTTTGGTTGGATGTATTCCTGGAGGTTTCATCACATGGCATAATCTTTAATTAAAGATTAATCTTTAACTCATGGAGACCCCAGGCCAGTCCTGCAGCGTCGGCAAGCCTATGAGGGACAAGTAACAGGAGTAGTAACTGAAAAACATTTCCCAAGAGAAATGACCAATCTGATAAAAAAAAAAAAAAGAAAAAAAGTTATTGGCCAGGTCCACTTAGCTAGAAGATCTCTGAAAACCTTTTTGAGCTGATATGCACAAACCCTATGAAGTCATATAGTTTCAACAGTAGCAAAGCTTTTATTTTGCTAAAAAATAAAAATATTGTTTCGGGGATTAATTCAAATTTTTAAAAGGAGACAAACGGTTCTGTAATCTTTGCAGTTTGCACTCTGCAGCGCACATGTACTGAACACACTCTGCATGCAGTTCAGCTTCTATGAAACTAACCGCATGGCGCTCAGATCAAAAAAGCCAAGTAACAGAAGAGAAGGGGCTGGATGGAAAGCTGCAAGACTGCAGAAAATAACATGAAACCACAATAACCTTCCTTGCTGAATCCTCATACTTAAAGGGACACTTTCAAAAAACAAATGCAGTATCGTCTTGATCTAGGATGACCAGATGTCCCAATTGTATAGGGACAGTCCCAATTTTGGGGTCTTTTCCTTATATAGGCTCCTATTACCCCTCACCCCCGTCCCGATTTTTCACACTTGTTGTCTGGTCACCCTATCCTGATTTGCCAAACCTCTGCATTGTCCAAATCCTTGTTGACCCACATGGGGGGACAAGGAAGGGATTCGGAAAATGCAGAAGTTCAGATAATAGAACAGAGACACCCCCCCCCCCCGGGTTGGTGGTGGGAAAGGAAGGCCACACCCAATCTCTGTAGGCACAAGGTCCAGAGACAGCTGCGGTCCTGGCTGGGCAGAGCAAATTCCTGTTCAAGGGTCTCTGCTCTGCCCCACCAGGACTGCAGCCTCCCATCGACATTTCCAATAACAAGGAGCACAGGAGCGACGCTGCAGGGAGCCCTCTGCAGCCAGGCTGTCACAGGAGTGAGCAAGCAGCACTGTGACAGTGCAGCTGCAAGGGGCTCCCTGCACTGCTGCTCCTGTTTCCTCCGTGCCCCCCATGCTCTCCGGCTAATGGGGAGTATGCTGTAGTATAATAACCTTTCCTTATGGGTGTGACAAACAACATATCTGTAAACTGGCAGGTATGGGGTACAATCTCTTTATAAAGGTGCCCAGTGATGGGAGTGCTAGAGAGAGGGGAAAAAACCCTCCAATTATTATAAGGCAATGAATTTTTTAAATCTCATTTATTTTTCACCGCTGATGTTAATTGTTCACTTGATGTTTTTCAGCTGGTTGGATCGTGAAACCTGACCAGTTCATTCTGCTCACTTTATACAGTCAGTTTCACTTTCTGGTTCTCCTGCACTAGCACCAGGTAGCTGTGCTTGGGGTACTCACACTTGGCAAAGAGAGCTTTTCCGAAAGCTCCCCCCACACTGGACGCTGTGTGGGTAAAAGGAAGCACATGTAAAGTTAATGACACTGATGGCAGACAGTCAGTTACTAGGAGGGGCGCAGAGGTGATTCCATTACTTGCAGCATGTTCTATCCAATGATTAATCCAGAGGCTGTATTGTGATGTGAAATCAGCATCACACTATGCTTTAGAATCATAGAACATCAGGGTTGGAAGGGACCTCAGGAGGTCATCTAGTTGAACCCTCTGCTCAAAGCAAGACCAATCCCCAACTAAATCATCCCAACCAGGGCTTTGTCAAGTCTGACCTTAAAAACCTCTAAGGAAGGAGATTCCATCACCTCCCTAGGTAACCCATTCCAGTGCTTCAGCACCCTCCTAGTGAAAAAGTTTTTCCTAATATCAAACCTAAACCTCCCCCACTGCAACTTGAGATAATTGCTCCTTGTTCTGTCATCTGGTACCATTGAGAACAATCTAGATCCATCCTCTTTGGAACCCCCTTTCAGGTAGTTGAAAGCAGCTATCAAATCCCCCCTCATTCTTCTCTTCTGCAAACTAAACAATCCCAGTTCCCTCAGCCTCTCCTCATAAAACATGTACTCCAGCCCCCTAATCATTTTTGTTGCCCTCCGCTGGACTCTCTCCAATTTTTCCATGTTCTAGCTATGTTGTTTAGGCCACACCATCTACAAGCTGTCCTACCACACTGCTAGCAACATATATACACATGTAGTAACATACATAGATCTCAGCAACTTTGAAGCAGCTGCCTTGCTAGTCTACTTCAATCTCTTATCTAGGGCAGAGGAAAGTTTGAAATCACTACTACTCTACTTTGTTACCCAGTAGATGGAGGTGGGAAACTTTTTGGCTTGAGGGCCACATCAGGGAATAGAAACTGTACGGCGGGCCACGAATGCTCACAAAATTGGGGTTGGGTTGCGGGAGGGGGTGAGGGCTCTGGTTGGGGATGCTTTGTTTCCTCCTCTCCCTAAAGAAGTCTTTGGGTGCTCTGCTCAGAGCTCAGGTGCTGCACTTCCCACTGTTTGCTGTCCAGGTATAGAGAAGACAGATGATGGGCAGTCTCCCCTCTCTTTGGCCAGCGCATATCAGTCCTGCCCTCCCACCATTCTAGTTCTAGAACAGATTGTGGACTATGATCATGCAGAATTCTATGTAGTGATTTTGGAAACGGACAAATGCCAACAGGGGATAAGGATGAGACCCTCCAATATTATGTCCACTTGAGAGGTAATCTGAACCCAAGATTACTCTGAACTGCTAACCCACTTGTCCCTCATTAATGACTAATCACCAGCTCCAGCATTTTACTCTATGAATTCTGTTTCTGACTTATAAGCAGGTTAAAAACTTTACAGGTAGATCATCAGCTGGTGTAAGCTGTCAAGAGCGCCTCTCTGTCCTGAGTGGAGCTATGACAATTTACACTAACTGAGGATTTGACCCTAGCCATTATGTGCTTTTTCCTGTGGAAGCTTTTCTCTTGAACTTCTGCAACTTAAGGAAAAATGTTGGGTCCCGAATGATGTAGGGGATTAGTAACGGGTCATCCACCCTCCAAATCCAGCCCAAGGTAGCAGTGACTAAAAGTTGCTCCTACTTGATGGCCTTGTAAAATGAATTTGGTGGTCCCAACGGAGAGGTGCATCAAGCTGGCATTTAGTCTCAACAAAGAAGCTAATGACTGAATGGACCTGAGGGATGAACTCCATTCACACCCCAGGATTTGATACCTTCTGGGCAGAGCTGGAACACATTCGTGGCATTAGAGAACCCTGTGATACTGCTGCGCACGCTGTACTGGTCCTGTAGACAGCTCTAGGACTTCACTCTCCAGCATGCCTCACTAACTGATTTAAATAACAGTTCAAGCAGTCCGTGTTTGCAAAATGCTTATTTTAGAATTGGAAAAGGTGCAGAAAAGGGCAAAAAGAATTATTAGGGGTATGGAACAGCTTCCTTATGAAGAGAGATTAAAAAGACTGGGACTTTTCCGAGAAACAACTATGGGGGTATGATAGTGCTTTATAACATCATAAATGGTGTGGAGAAAGTAAAAGTGTTATTTACTCTTTCACATAACACAAGATCTAGGAGTCCTGATTAAATGAACAGGCAGCAGGTTTCATTGCACTGGGATATTGTGAAGGTCTAAAGTACAACTAGGTTCAAAAGAGAATTAGATAAGGCCACAGAGCATAAGTCCATCAACGGCTATTAGCTAAGATGGTCAGGGACACAATCCCATGCTTTGGGTGGCCCTAAACTTCCAACTGCCAGAAGCTAGGACTGGATGACAAGGAATGGACCACTTGAAATTGTCCTGTTTTGTTCATTCCCTCAGAAGCATCTGGCACTGCAGGCTTTCGGAAGATACCATACTGGGCTAGATGGACCATTGGTTTGACCTATTATGGCCATTCTTACGTTCTTGTGAATGTGTCAATTATCGTCATTACTTTGCTTTAAAAAAGAAAAAAGCTCCTAGGTTCAGACCTTTTCAGGCCAAAATTTTAGCCTGGAGCAAAGCATTGTGGCTAAGTTATAAATACTTAGAATAGGTTACTAGAGGAAATGCTAAAAGATCATAAGCTACAGCAGGACCAAATAATTTATCCACAATATTTTTGGAGTCTGTAGTCCACGTAAAATGTTAATTTCCACTTAAAAAAAATAAAATGAAGAGAAGAGGACATTTAAAAACTGCAGTGTCACCACGGGACAGATGCTTACAAACTGTATGTAGTTTCCTACTACATACTCTATTCATGTGTATGAGGAGTTCAGTCATTTGCCGGCTAGTTCGGTTATTCCAGCAATCCCTGCAGCATAGGCGCCACCTAGAGAGCAGTCTGTATCTAGACTAATAAAACATGCCATGTATCAGAGAGAGAGAGAGAGTGTGTTAAGATTTACAATGCTTTGGACAGGGAATTTCAACTCTTAAAGGAAAAGAGCCTACATTGCTGGTTAGGAAGAAACAGAAGAATGCTAAAAATATTAAAACAAGATCACACTAAAGGGATGAGGAAGCGATACTTCCTTTTTGATGCTGATGCTGTAGGTCATAAAAACCTTCAGCGCTTCACACTCCCAGAGAGCTTCTCAGGGTACGTCTATACTACCCGCCAGATCGGCGGGTAGTGTTCGAGGCATCAGGGATTGATTTATCACGTCTCGTCTGGACAGGAGAAATTGATCCCCGAATCGAAGCCTGTACTACAGGAGGAGTAAGCGGAGTTGACAAGGGAGGCACAGCGGTCGACTTGCTGCTGTGAGGACGGCCAGGTAAGTCAAACTAGATACTTCGAAGCGTAGCTGAAGTTGCGTATCTTAGTGCGACACACCCCCCCCACACACACACACAGTGTAACCCAGGCCCAGACACTATTTAAATAATGCTTACAACACTCCTGTCATGTAGGCTGGTATTATTATTCCCATTTTATGGTTAGGGAAATGGACACTAAATGATTTGCTCAAGGTCACAGATAAAGTCTGTTTCAGAATTAGGAGTCAGAAAGTTGCTGGCTCCTAACGCCTTCCCTTCCCTTCCCTCTCTCTGTGTTCCTATTCCAAACCTCCCATTTTCAAGCCTTTACAATTTACCCCTAGAAGTTTGTTTTCTGTTGAAACCAGAGGTACAAAGGCAGAGAGGATGGGGGGGAGGAGAACTGGTTTTCTAATGGAATAAAAATGGGATTGCCACTTGTTAAAGTCAGACAAAGGCATTCAGTGAACTAGTGGTTTTAAAGCCTTTTTTAAAGAAGAAAAAAGGGAAGTGGACCCAAAAGAAAAGAATCTTTATCCCTTTGGTGCTGGTTCTCATTGCAGTCTCCAGGCCCAATTCACCTCCCACTGAAGTCAACGAGCCCCCAGTCAATTCAGCAGGATTTAGCTCTCTGAGCAGTGAATATATGCTCTGAAGTCCTGACCTTCCAGATTTGTAGGCGAGCAGGTGTCCTTTACCCAGGTAAATCAGACAACTCTGAGTAATTAACTAGAGGTTTAGGAGAACCACTAGCATGCTTCACCACATGGACTATATCTTTAAGAGGTTGGGGGTGGGGGAGATCCTAAAATCCTAATTAAACTGAAAAACCCTCTAAATATGGGTACTACTTAATTTCAGTTTGCAACGCATATCCTTAAAGCCACCGGGGGCCTAATTCTTTGAGACATCTCCTCCCTCACCATATCCAGCTGGGTCAGTTATGATCCACTGAGATGCACTTTGCATCTGGTCCTTCAGATTAATCTCTATGCTCAGCAAGGGGACGGGCATTCTCAGCAGAAGCGCTTTCAGTTCATCAGAGCTAGAGATTGGTGAGCTTTGGTGCAAGGCTCTTGAGTTTTGATTAATATCAAAGCTAGAGCCACCAAGCCTATCAGGAGAGTGAGTTACTCATCAGTTAGCTAGAGGTTAAAGCCATAGGCACAAGATAATTGCAACAAATGAATGCTGATAAATAATAGGGAAATGTGGCTGAATTATCTCTACTTGGAAAAGCAGCATTTGAGCAGTGCCTCCAGACGTGTAGCAGGGGTCAGGCCTATGCTCACGCTGTCAGGAACCACCTCACTATTCCATGCCTTGTACAGTACATCCCAGCTGGTTTCCAAACGAGTGGCCCAGACACTGTTGGGAAACCGGTGCAACTGACAATGGCTTTGCAGTTGAAACCGTGCCAAAATAATCTACGTTTGAAAACAGCTGTAGAGGTTTGTGCTAGCGCAGGCAGGATCCTAACAACTCAGACTGAGAGGCAAATGGAGCAAGGACAGACTTGCCACCCTGACAGGGCGGCGTGTTGACTCAAAACGTGGCAATTCAGGACGTGGCACCCAGGGCAGTAGAACAGCCAACTCATATTGGAAACAGCCTCTTTGCTGCTACTGGGACAAGTTGGAATGCTGATGGCCGTCCACTCCTCTGAAGAGAACACTGGGGATGCCCCAGGTATGGGCTGCTTGGACTGCTCTAACGGAGAGTAGTTCATGAACCTGCCAAGCATGCCATTCGACCCTAAATAGATTAATATGCTGTGCCAATCTCATAGTGCAAGATGGATGGTGCAATGTCTGGGATAATGCAGTAGCAATAGTCCTATTTTGAGTCAGGAATTCCACAGAATATCAGGGATGGAGGCAAGGGCCATTGGACGGTAGAGAAAAAGTTGCAGATGTCTCTGGGGGCTAAAGCTTGTTATAGATTGGGAGAGGAAAACATTTGGTATGATTCACCTCTAACGTGGCACCCCTAGAAATACAATATAAATCTGAGACCTGGTATTACAACAACAGGAATTTGTGTTATTCATTTATCTGCATGCCACACAGCGCCTAAATAAACTGCTCAGCAAAGCCAGGGCTGGGCTGAAGCACGAAATATCCCCTATCACCCTGTTCCCAAAAAAGAAAAGACCTCCTCCATCCCGATAGACTTTTACTGATTATTCGGTGAACATTTATTGCTCAATGTATTTGTCTGCTATCTGTGCATATCTGCTATCATTGGCTAGATGGAAACATGGTGCCCCTAAACCAACCACTTCAATGACACATTCTCTGTGCTCATCACTTACCCTGTAGTCAGACAGACTGGATGTTTAAGAATTGCCTGCTCCCATTCCCTACTGGATTTCCCTAGGTCTTGTCTACACTGGGATTTCAGCCACCAGCGTAGCTGCGCCAAAGCAATCCCAGAACATAGACAGAGTTTGCACTGGTGCAGCTTACCCCAGTTTCAAACCACGGCGTCTACAGTAGGGGGGGATGCACCCAGACAGCTGCACCGGTGGTTAATGTGTACACTAGTTTGCTGTTAGGCAAAACACCCTTTATTGAGTCACTGGCCTGTTTGCACTATACTCTTAGTTGGCTCCCTCCATACAGCTTGCATGCTCCATGCATGCTCTCCACTACACCAGGCACTGGAAGGTAGAGGCTAGTGCAGTCTATTTCCCAGGCAGCAAGGCTGTTCTGTGGAATTTCCCTACCATACAATCTTTCTGTTTACAGTTCCTTGTGGTGTCAGGGCTCTACAGAGATAGCTGCCCCTTCAAATGCTCACCCAGCCCCGGCACAGATTTACAGATAAGCATGTCAGCTACCACCTCAGGCCAAGAGAGGCCCCTTTCACCACAGCCCATCACAACAGCTTTCCCAGGCACAAGGAAAAGAGAGCATTTGAAAGCAATTAAATTAGGGGCATTCTAGGTTGGAAATAGCAACGTGCTTTCAGCAACCACTGAAATGCAATGTGGACTCTGTAGTTTTGGATGAGGAGAGGGGAAATAAAATCTCTCTGCACCCTTCCTCCTCAGAATAAGGCTCAAGTAGCAATACACAGAACCAGACCTCTAGGGAAGTTGACAGCATCCCTGAGAAACCAAGCAAAAAACTCATCCTGCATTTCCCAATGCCAGGAGAAGGGATCAGCTGAGGGATGGCAGGGGTTGGGGGGGTGGGAGGAAAGACAAGCTCTTTCTGGCATTAGCCTTCTGGTGCCAGGAGCTGGGATTTCCCAACAATGCAGCCATCAAACCTCTAAACTTCAAGCAGTTCTAACAGAGTGACATGGATTTAAGCTGGAACGCTCAGGAGCAGATGGCCTGACAGACTAAGCTGAGTCCCTGAGCTGGCAAGCACACATATTCTGTCCTGGGCTAGGATTTGTGCCTTTTGAATAAAAATGGATCCTCTCTGCATCAGTCCTGGAAAGGGAGGCCAGCACTTTAAACACCATTCTCTCTGCACTGCTGTGATCTGAGGGATCTCGCAAGTTAAACAATTTTGTGGCTGTGTAACAGACAGAAATATTTTGATGGGTTTTTACAAGCTAACTCCTCTAACTTTCAACTCAGGCAGGGGCTGCGAGTGCAAGTGGCTTTAAGTCATTTTTATGCTATATTGTCCCCTACGAAAATTCTGGAGCCAGGAGTCAGGAGGCACAATTCAAAGCAGCCTCAGAGCTGCACTAAACTGCATTGGCTATAGACAGCTGTGGATTGGCTGAATGTAGCAGCCCCCAACCCACGCCCTCTAACTGGGAGCTGGGAGAGGGCATGGCAAGGGAGCTGACAAGCCAACCCTATGACACCTGTGGATTCCCTCACACCAGGGCACTCTTCAGGTAGCCAGACCCACCAGGTTGTACTGCTGAGGCAATTCAAAGCACCCCCTGGGGGTGGGAAGGATCTGGTTCAAGGTATGTTTTCCGCAGAAGAACTAAACTCCAGGCTGCAGTTCACCACAATCAGAACTGCAGTCTCCTCATGGAGATCTTTGGGGCTTGCATTCCAGTTTACCCTGCACCCAGGGTCACTATACACACGCTCCACTGCACACACAAACACCCTGCAATTCTGTCAGGATCCTTTACAGAGCAATTAGGTTACACAGGAAAAAACCAACTGCAAAATAATGAAGGGAAAGTTTCTGATAGAGAAAGGGAGCAGCGTGTGGCTTGCAACACTCAGACCATGTCTACATCTAAAATTTTGCAGCGCTGGTTGTTACAGCTGTATTAGTACAGCTGTATAGGGCCAGCGCTGCAGAGTGGCCACACTTACAGCAACCAGCGCTGCAAGTGGTGTTAGATGTGGCCACACTGCAGCGCTGTTGGGCGGCTTCAAGGGGGGTTCCGGGAACGCGAGAGCAAACCGGGAAAGGCGACCAGCTTCCCCGCGGTTTGCTCTCGCGTTCCCGGAGCCACCCAGCAAACCGCAGGGAAGGAGACCTGCTTGCTCGGGGTTCCGGGAACGAGAGAGCAAACCGGGGAAGGAGACCAGCTTCGCCGCGGTTTGCTCTCGCGTTCCCGGAGCCACCCAGCAAACCGCAGGGAAGGAGACCTGCTTGCTCGGGGTTCCGGGACCGAGAGAGCAAACCGGGGAAGGAGACCAGCTTCGCCGCGGTTTGCTCTCGCGTTCCCGGAGCCACTCAGCAAACAGCAGGGAAGGAGACCTGCTTGCTCGGGGTTCCGGGAACTAGAGAGCAAACCGGGGAAGGAGACCAGCTTCGCCGCGGTTTGCTCTCGCGTTCCCGGAGCCACCCAGCAAACCGCAGGGAAGGAGACCTGCTTGCTCGGGGTTCCGGGAACGAGAGAGCAAACCGGGGAAGGAGACCAGCTTCGCCGCGGTTTGCTCTCGCGTTCCCGGAGCCACCCAGCAAACAGCAGGGAAGGAGACCTGCTTGCTCGGGGTTCCGGGACCGAGAGAGCAAACCGGGGAAGGAGACCAGCTTCGCCGCGGTTTGCTCTCGCGTTCCCGGAGCCACCCAGCAAACCGCAGGGAAGGAGACCTGCTTGCTCGGGGTTCCGGGAACGAGAGAGCAAACCGGGGAAGGAGACCAGCTTCGCCGCGGTTTGCTCTCGCGTTCCCGGAGCCACCCAGCAAACAGCAGGGAAGAAGACCTGCTTGCTCGGGGTTCCGGGAACGAGAGAGCAAACCGGGAAAGGGGATCAGCTTGATTACCAGAGGCTTCCTCCTTCCACGGAGGTCAAGAAAAGCGCTGGTAAGTGTTTACATTGGATTACCAGCGCTGGATCACCAGCGCTGGATCCTCTACACCCGAGACAAAACGGGAGTACGGCCAGCGCTGCAAACAGGGAGTTGCAGCGCTGGTGATGCCCTGCAGATGTGTACACCTTCAAAGTTGCAGCGCTGTAACTCCCTTACCAGCGCTGCAACTTTCTGATGTAGACAAGCCCTCATTCATTCTGGGCACTGGGAGACCACTCTTTTTTTACTCCTCAGAGGACTGATAAATATTCACAGTTGGAGTTTACATGGAGCCTGATTCAACAAAGTATTAGTAGCCACCAATTAGATGTACTCCCACTGAGAGGCATCAAAACAGCGGCACTGAAGGGAACTGATAAATCTCACCACACCCTCCAGCTGAACCATATACATTCCCAGTTCCCTGGGTCTCCTTCCTCAAAGAATAACAGATTTGGTGTGTGTGTAAAGGCTTCATGTTTAAGACAATTTACAACGTACCAAGTGTGCTGTTATGTCAATAAAGCATAGAGAATAAAGGTCCCAAGCAGCTGCTGTTTGGTCTGACGTGTCAGAGGTTGTAGATTATACCAGCATAACCAGTTAAAAGAACTCTTAAGACACACGAACAGTGTGTGTGTGTATATAACAGAGTAATTATAGATGTATAAACATTTACTCATGATCCTTAATACAGGTATTTGAGCAATTATTACCTCTACTGAATAAATAGATTATTATAATTATACCTAATGATATCCAGTACTTCTATAGTACTTTGCATCTTCAAAGCACTGGCCCATATCCCCATTTTATAGGTAGGTGCATGGAGACACAGTGAGGTTAAGTAAAACTTTCTCAAGGCTACACAAAGCACCAGTGTCAGATCTGGAATCTTACCCCTTTCATTCACCCACAAATAACGTGTAGCTTGTTCTTCTTCAGACTGGAAATGGAGCTACAAGAAATCATTATCCATTTAAAGGATTTCATTTATTTAATAGAGGTGAGGAGAACTTGATGTTTCTTTTCTTAACATGGCTGAGGTGCACTAAACTCAACACAAGCCTATCATTCTTCTGGACTTTTAAGCCCTTTCTGCAACTTACTTGGACATTCTAATCAATCAATCCATCCATCCCAGGACACAGCAATTAAACTTTTCCCTTGTCGGGAGTCAGGAACCATTGTCAGATGGATTCCAACCAACTTCTTGCTACGCCCCAAACCTGAACCGAACAGATGCAAGGGATGGCTGCTAGTCACATAAGAGCTGCTTTGCGGACTGTCCCACTACGGAGGGCATTTCTGCAACAGTCAAATTTAGGTTCAGCTCAAATGCTCCAAATCCACGATCCCTGCAGCTTGTGTTTTTCCCCTGCCCTGTTATCAATTGCTATTTGTCTCCCTTATGTAGTCTACTAACACCTCATGTTTATCCTACTAGCCTCAGAGACGTCCTAGGTACGTTATTATATAACGCTGCAAGCAGTTTTTCCGTGCTGCTCAGCCGCGGCCAGTTTTTCCATTCACCGACCCAGCAGGTACGTGCCTTGTTCCCACTGCCAGGCGTGCCTGTGCTATGTTGAGAGCTCCTGCTAGATCGCGTGGTTTGGATTCCCTCATCTGACTGACTGCGCAGGAATCGATCTACACACAGTCTTCCCCTCCCACCCGCACTCGTAATGGAAAGGATCTACAAATTGACCGTGCAGCTTGTACAGCCGGAGAGGTGCCACTGCTCCACCTACAAAGAGGAAACTTTAAACCATGCATCTTAACATTTAATACAGGGTTCTCCAATAACCCACTTATCTGCCTGGGACCTGTTTAAGAGCAGCTCTGTAACGTTAACAAACACAGCAAAGCCTGTCGAGTGTTATTACTATCAGTAGATATGCAAAGACTAGGGCTTGGCCAGACTGGCAGGGAACAGTGGAACATTCCCAGGGCTGAGTGAAGCTACTCCAGAGCCGGCCGTATAACATTAATTGATTTTAAACCCTCATCTTCACCTGCCGGGTCAGGCAGACGGCCAGAACTGCCTCCCCTGCTCTCATTCCTCCCCAGTGGAATTTTGGTCATTACAGACGTTTGGGCCCTGACTACTACACAGTGTAGAATAAACCCCCTGTTACAGAATTACAACACATATTCAGAGATACATCTACAAGTAATTGGCAGCAGGCCCAGTGGTTCGGGGAAATGAAAAAACGGAACATACTCTCCTCTCCCATCTTTTTTTATTTTAAACTCGAGTGAATATGTTTTGTCCATGCTGATCACTGATTCAGCAAAGTGGCCTCTCTGAGCAGATCCAAACAAGCCCAGGATGCTTCTCGGAACCACTCCCGTGTCCATTCCTTTCTCTACTCTCAGCCAGCTCTCCAGACACAATGGCCTGATTTTGCTCTTCCTTTCACCACTGACCCTGGGGGAAGCTATTCCTGATGCACGCCAGTATATGCAAGCTCAGAATCAGGCCCGATGAAACAAGACGAATGAACTTGCAAAACCATATAAAAACGACACATTCAGTTTTGTAAGCTGCTTGACCTTTCCTAGCTGCAAAGAAAAATACATTTTATTTGCAACACAAGAACAACTTTAATGTTTTGCACTTACAAAACAACTTTCATCTCAGGATCTCACAGTGGTTTACAAAAGGGCAGGGAGAGGTGTCATTATTATTATCTCCATTGTACAGGTGGGGAAACTAAGGCACCCAATGTCTGAAAACTCATGAGTGACCTGTCTAAAGCCAGTGTTTCCATTTACACTAGGGTGGTCTATTCAATCCACCAGAACCCCCAGAGACAAGAGCATATACCTCTATGTCACTGATGAACTAGATCTATGATTTCTAGAATGGAGCCAGCTATAGTCTGAACAACTGTGGTTTAGTGGTCTGAGCAACGGGCTGGGAGTCAAGATGTGTGGGGTAAAATCCTGGCCCTATATTGAAGTCAATGGGAGTTTTGCCACGAACAACAATAGGTCCCAATTTTCATTCCCAAATGCTAATCTCATCTCTGCCACTGGCTGAGCGAGTTTAGGCAAGTCACTCAGTCACTATGTGACTCGGTTTTCCCATCTGTAAAGTGAGAGTAATAATGCCTGCCCGCTCTCATAAAGCCCCATGAGATCTACAGATGAATAGCACTGTTTCAGTGCTAACTTTTATCATTACATGCCATTTCTGCACACATACATACTTTGGGGGGAGATTCTCAATCTACTACAGCAAAGGAAGATCTTTCCCCAAATCATCATCCTGCTACTCATTGTAACAGCTAGTAAGAAACGTTTCTGGATTACTAATCAAAAGCTGTAAAATGTTGGATCACACACCATCCACATTGAAAAAAGTGGTAACCCCTGTGATGCAAAGTTAACGAAGTTTTATTTGCTGTCATGCCTTGCTTAATGAGACAGATCCATTTCTAAATTCTGGCTTGTATTGTGTTCCAAATCTAAGAGGCTCACATTTTTAATGCTCCAGGATCTCTATGTGAAGAAACCTCTTTGACATCTCCTAGGCATCGGGTTTTCATAGACAGCAAGCATTCCTGAACTGCCATTGTGTTTCCAGTACATGGATGGGCAATTGTCATCCTCTAATTAAATTAAATTGAACTAAAAAGACACCAATGGCTAGACACTTGGGCTGAAGTTACATGTCAATGCTACAGTTTAGGTTCTCATTCCGAGCTTCATTTTGGTTCTCTCGTGTTCCCTTCTTTCCAATTTCAAACAACAACCCCCTATTCCTTATCTGGAACCTGGGACACTTTCGCCACCAGTTCATAATCATGTAAAGGAAAAAAATGCTGCTTTTAAACATTGTCTGTGGTATTTATTTTGTCCCCATTACCATTGCACCTGTGCTAGGAGGGCCTTCAGGTGCAGTGCAGACTCAGGTACTTGGAAGGTTATAGCAGCAGCTGCAGTTCAGCAGCACATCCTATCTTTAATAGACCTATCCTCACAAAACCTCAGTGAGGTAGGGCAGCACTATTATCCCCATTTTACAGATGGGGAATTGAGACACAAAGAGATAGAGTGACTACTCAAGCACCCATGGAAAAAAAGTAGTGGGTGCTCAGCACTCACCAGCCACAGCTATTTGATAGCGCAACCGATCAGCTGTTTGGTGGCTGGGGAAGGGTGGAGAGCAGTGAGTGACAGGGAGTCAAGGGTCTCAGGGGAGTGGCTGGAGTGAGAGTGGGAAGAGGAAAAGCGAGGGCTGGGCCTCAGGGGAGGGGGCAGAGTGGGGCAAGGCCTTGGGGTGGAGCACCCATGGGCAAAAATAAAAGCCAAAGATGACAAAAGAAGTCTCGGGGAGAGCAGGGAACTGAACACAGGTTTCCCAACTCCTAGGTTAGTGCCCTAAGCACTGGACCAGCCTTCTTCTCTTTAAGCCTTCATTTTAAAAGATCTGTTTATTCTCCAATGCCCCATACCACCGTATTTACATTCTAATATGGTATTAACATTCAGTGTTGTACTAGCTTATCCACAGAATTGACTGACAATGGAAGGGTTTGTTTTATGGACTTAGATACAGCTCTACCCCGATATAACGCTGTCCTCGGAAGCCAAAACATCTTACCGCGTTATAGGTGAAACTGCATTATCTCGAACTTACTTTGATCCACCAAAGCACGCAGCCCCGCCCCCCCGAGCGCTGCTTTAACGCGTTATATCCGAATTCGTGCTATATCGGGTTGTGCTATATTGGGGTAGAGGTGTATTTCTTGTTATCATCTCCCCAGAATCTGTTGCCTTGAATTTATCAAATACAGTGGAGTCCACTGAAATATAGTATCTTTGAATATATTATATGCAAAATGAATAAAAAGATAGGGTAACATTCTTTAAAATGAGTATAAGATACCAGAGCAGACGAACTGAATGAAGACATTTGCAGTGCATCAAGAGGTCAAATCCAAGATCATTATTTTCTGCCTCTCAAAAAAATGCAGTGTTTGTGAAAGACATTAGATTGGATAAATAAATAAATTCAGTGACCTACCATAGACAAAGTAAATTCTGGGCTATGGCAACTTCCCCACACATCCACTGACCATAATCCTTATTTCTTGGCCTTTCCATTGCCCTCCTCTGTACAATATCTAAGCAGCCCCCAAAACATGTATTCATTTAGCCTGAGATGGGGGATTATCACTAGTCTATGGATGGGGAAACTGAGGAATGGAAAGATGGTGACTTACTAAAGGTCACACAGCAACAGGTTGATGCTCCATTGCCTCACACCATGTGCAATCGTTTACGCTGGCATGAAGTGAGTGTACAATGATCCCAGTCAGCCTGGTAACAGTTTTTTATACCCACAAGGAAAAAGGAAGGGATCAACCAGGTCCAATGGCTGTGGCTGAGCTGGGAACAGAATAGAACAATCATCTACTAGTTCCCTATCTCTGAACCACAGACCGTCCTTCCTCTCTTGAGGAGAATGGCCATGACTAATGGGGAGAAGACTGCACAGTCTTCATGCTCTCTCAGTCATTGCCCCCCTCAGGCTATACCAATCAGTGCCAAGCAACCTGACCTGCTGACGTACATCTTTCATGCACTGTACTCAAAACACAGTATACTTCACAAAAACTACCTTCGGTGAATACCTGATAACGAGAAACAGCTTGGTGCAACGGAGGGGTCAATGGTTTGATTTAACAGGGTTTAGGGTGTGTACTAGAAATAGCTCTGCTACCGTGACCCAGAAGTTTATTTCTAAATGCAGGGACATACCAGATTTTGAATCTGACTGGATTCACGTAGCCTTTCCGCAACAGCCTGGCTCTGTTGATCTGAGTACATAGATGTGTATTTTTTTTAAAAGGTATCACATCCTTCTGTTTGATGTGTTGTTGGGAACAGTTGCTAAGGAAAGCAGTGTACAATTACAGCCACAGTGATGTCCACTCTAATAATATACTTTGCTATGCATAGTTCAGATGCAGACACCTCTCTGCTATAAAGAGCACACAGATTTCAGCGGAGGAATACTTTAACTTATGTTACAGACACAGGGTTTGCAGCAGATCTAGTTTTCAAAATGCGGGGGCTGCGTAAGCCTGTGTTTAAAACTATGACAAGCGAAATTCTCCTGTGGGAGACGAATCACCCACAGGCTAGGAGATAAGGCAAACACATACACAAGCTTTGATTTGTTTTTTGATGAACTCGCCTCTTCCAATACTCTCTGGGTCTAATGCTGCACTGTATCTCCCGGAGCCAGAACCTAGGGCCAGCCATGGACTCTGCCCCCCTGCCCTCAACCTCCTCTTTGCAGCATATTTGCTCCTACTATGGAGAGAATTTGCCTGTTTCCCCTGCATTGGGACCTAGTGTTTCGGAGAAAGAGGAGGCCCTAATCATGGAAAAAGAACTAATATCAGCTCATTCTGTTTAGCGGAATTATTGCTTCTGAGATTCTGAAGCATAACCTGTATTAAAGGCCAAAAAGGACTACTCTATACCTCTAGCCTCAGTATTACATGATCCGTTATGTGTGTTTAAAAGACACCCCCCAAAATAAATCCCTACCTGAGAAAAACTCTCCACTGCGCACATACAATTCTCCCCTTGCGGAGAGACTGAACCACACATGATGGATTTGAGTCATGTCACTGCATGGTCTACCAGAAGATGCTCTACTGCTGGGCTGATATAACAACTTATATAGAATACAATGTGCTCCGCATACATGTGTTTCACATCTATTTATAGTCTGGGTGGAAGAAGAAAGGCGGCACGGAATGATACCTACCCTGTATTCAGAGGGGTTTAGCCCTGGGTGATGACAAACCAACGAAGTCTGCACTCATCTTTAACTGAGAAATACACTTGCCACAGACTATAAGGCCCAGAATAGAATGCAAAGCTTCATGGCTCACAGAGACCTGATGCACGTTGCATCACATGCTGGGACTGGCCACACGTCCATAGTAAAGATGAGGGCAGATGCAATCTGCTCCATTTTGTGCCAATTAGTTGGGGCCAGCGGGCTCCTGGCAAGTTGCCAAGGCAGCCCTCTGTTGGGCGATATTTCGATGACTCTGATTTAACCCATCTGATTCCACTCAGAATTTCACTGGTTTAAAAGCAAAGAAAACCAGTGCTGGGTCCAGAAATAGCAACAGTTCCCCAAGGCCCATCAGACATCAGTTGCATTATTTTGCTTTTCATGTGCCACTGAAGTGCCTCTAAAGGTTTACATCATTCAGATTCAAGAGCAAAGACTGCATTCACAGCCAAAATACGGGGAGAGCGAAACCCAAACCAGAGCTTTCCTGTCAATCCCAGTATTTCACATCAAGACAGCTGCTACTTGAGACACCAGTTTGTTTGCAGCCAGGGTTATTAAGTCTGAATATCTGTACGTCTGCCAAGAGAGATACTTCTCAGAGGAGCTGTCTTGAGGGGGGCACTGTGGCGTCTCTGTGCCACCGAACTGGCATATGTCTTGGGATCATAAAAGTCTCACGAGATAAACTATGAACTTGAGCAGTTCCTGAAGCGAAATCAAAGCAGGTGCCCCTGCTATGCATATGCTTGTCAACAGCTAAAAACAGAAGAGGAGCCAGGTTGAAAAGACAAAACCACATTTGTTCATTAAGCAGTATCCTTAGCTCTGCGATTTAATTGTTCTGCACCTGCTTTTCTCTCACAAGGATCAGCCAAGGTTTAGGGACATGATCAATATATAT
This sequence comes from Gopherus evgoodei, assembly GCF_007399415.2. NCBI lineage: Eukaryota > Metazoa > Chordata > Testudines > Testudinidae > Gopherus > Gopherus evgoodei. The sequence goes on from NC_044327.1 coordinate 121,968,093, forward strand.
TGAATAGTGTAGGCAGGACGGCTCAGTGGGTTAACACTCTAATCTTTTAGATCCTCTGCCAGAGTCTGGTTCATGTCTGGGTGTTGCAGGACTGGCTGGGATCTCAATTTGCAGTTATTTGCTCCTGAGAGAAAGGGACAAACAGGTCCACACAGCTCCTACAAAACAGGAACATCTGTTGGGACCATATGCGAGGGGCTTGACCTGCAGTTATCGGTTCTGCCTTCGCTGTCAGTGGCCAATAGTATTCAGAGGATGAGCGGGCATATTTATCCCTATTTATCACACCCTTGTATAGAGAGACTATAGCTTGACCACGTACGGCTAGCAGAGCTCTTTACACTTTGGGATAAGCTTAGTCTGAAAGATGTTACTGACAAACAAGCCCAGTTCTAGACCAGGCGTTTTAGAGAAGTTATCAATTAAAAGTAAAGAACAATGTGTGAGTTGCAATTCGGAAACACTTGTCTCCTAGGGGCTGGAAAAGATCAGGACTCCTGGGTTCTATGCTCTTTGCAACTGATTTCCTGTGTCACTTTGCGCAAAACGTTTAGTCCTCTGTGCTTCCATTTCCGAAATGGATATTAGCTCCTTACCTATCACACAGAGCACAGTGAACTTCCTGTGTGTAAAGCATTTCGAATTGCAGTTACTATATTACTAGTTAATATTTATTATATTACAATGTTAGTGCTAAGTGTTATTGTAATGATACAGGCTCTCCCCAGCATTCACTCCATCAACAGAATGGTCAACGGTGCCCAGGGAACAGTAACATGTAAAACCGTTCATTATTGCACTAATATTCTTTCTTGAACCAGTTTAATCAGCTAGTCTGGGGGAGAGCGACAGTGACGAGCAGTAAGAGAAAGATCTTAGTAAGAAAGGTGCTGTCTCCTAGCCTCGTTACACTGCCGCTGTGATCTTTGTAACGCTTTCAAAACTCCTTTCTGGCTTTACAGAAAATTACACATTCTGATGAGTGCTTTATGATTTTTCAATAGCCAATGATTATACAGAACAATCACAAAGGAAAAGGTTGGGAGAACCTCTGTAACTCGAGATTACACACATTTGTTTTCATGCCACATTCTCAGACGGTGCAAGTACACGTATCAGGGTTGCCTGGCCCTTCCCTCTTCCCCCAAACTCCATATCTGAGCAATTTCCTAGATATGTTCTATGTGCCCATATAAAGAGGCCAAATTCGGCATTAAATTACTCCAGGTTGACACTCATGTAATTGGGGGGCAAAATTTATTCCTTCCCTTTCCAATCGCTCGTGAAAGGAAATTGTTCATGTGAAAATCCCTTTCTGATATGCATTACTCTTACCCTATGTTGTAGATTGGGAAGCTGATGGACTTGCCATCAGTCAGTGACAGAGCCAGGAACAGAACCCAGGAGACCAGACTCTTTGTCTGCTATGCTAACCAGAGCAGGCTGACATTTTTCTGATGGACGACACTTCCCTGGGACATGCTGGTTTGAAAACATTCTGTGGGCACATGTCAGTTCTGTCGAAGGTTTGGATAGAAACCAGGCAGGCAACATGTGGAGCCAGGGAACAGGCAGCAGCCGCCTGGGGCTTCCCGACTCCCCAGGGAGTGTGGCAAGCTGCTAACTGTCTGACTTCCTGGGCGGCTGCCTTGCTGTGCTAACTAGATTCCCCAGGGAGCTGGGGCAACCAGGAGCAAGCTGACAAATTCCGTTTTGGTTCTTCTCAAATGGCTTTCTTCCTCACGTGAAAAATGTTGACTTTTTGGTCCAGATTCGGGATGAAATTTTATCCCAGAAACATGAAAATTTTTAGTGGGAGGGAAATTCTGTTTTCTGGGCAGCTCTAATGCTAATGACAGCACTAGACTTTCAAGTCAATGAGAAAAGCTAATAAAAATCAGTTGGCTGTTGACTTTTAGAAGAGAGACGCTAGCTATACCTAACGTTACTTCTTATGCTACCCAGGGCACTAGGCTGAGAGTTAGTAGACACGGTGCCTCTTCTCAGCTCTGCTAGTGCCCTGTTATATGACCATGGGCAAGTCACTTCACCTCTATGGCTATTTCACCTCACACCCTTTGTCTGTCTTCGCCATTTAGAACTTGAGCTTCTCTGGGGCAGGCATGATCTCTCACTGTATCTCTATACATCACCTAGCACAACAGGGCCTGAACCTTGGTTGGGATCTCTAGGTATAATATTGTTATACACATTAATATTTCTCCTTTTCTATCTTTTTTAAATTACAAGTGTTACCCCCTTTGCCCAATGATATTTTGATTGCCTTACAACACATTAGTGCAGTATCTATCCTACAAGAACAGATTCAGAAAAGTGTTAATTCTTGCTGACTAAGTGATTTCACTCTATTTTGGAAATGCTTTCTCTGGAGAAAGCAAAAACCTGAAATAGCCTTGCTTTCTGCTGCCAGTGTGCTTCCTCCTGAAAGCTCAGCTCTGATACAGCACTTGGTGATCCTCAAGGACCATTTCTTCTTTAACATTACTTTTTCAATAGAACAGTTTCTGAAACAGGACAATCATGTGATTAGTTCAAAGTTCCACCGGCATTTAAACTGACCCCCTGGACTCTCTGTATCTGCCCACCCTACTTCCTTAAACGTCTCTAATCGCGGAGGTGGGAAATGACTTAATGGTAAATAACTACAATACTGTTCACAAAGTAATCCCAGAAAGTGTGTTAGCCAATGCTTCACGCTGTATTAGCCATAAGCATAAGCTCAATGATCCTCCAGTTGCGGTAACAGCAAATTAAAAAGACGGATGACTTCCAGTTGCTGAGTTTTACAAGTATCATTTTTTTCAAAGATCAGTTTAAATGTTTCCTGATCTTGCTGTATGACCACAGAGGGCCCAATCCTGCCAGTTGCTGTGCATGTCTTAAAAGGTGCCAAGTATCTTCAACTCCCGGTGAAGTGAGTGGCTCAGCAACTCGCAGCATCTGGGTTGCCCTTTCCTCTTTCCACAAAATCACTGGTTCTGCAGTTGATAATGCAGAAAACTTGTCATGCAGCATCCCTGGATAGCCCTGCCCAAAGTAACTCTGTTGACTGGATTAGAGACATATCTGTCAGTTACTGACGCCTGAGGTCAGCCATTTCCTTGCTGAAGAAGATTTTAGATTCTTTTCTTCTCTTCTTCGGACCGTTAGCCCTCACGCTGAACTCCACTTCATCACAGGAGAACCCTGGATGAAAATAGCTGGAGCCAGGTCTGATTTCCTCTGGCTTTAATAGACGGGCGCGCAGCACAATACACAAGACGGATATCCTCTTCTCGGCTCTGTGCATTCACTCACGTGGATGTTTCAAACAGAGCTCACAAATCCCGCAGGTAAAGACAGGATTCATAGTGAGAAAAGCGGAGACAATTCTGGACATGAACCCGCGCCGGCTACAGGGCTGGAAAGGAAAAGGGTGGCTGCAAAGGAGGATTGTGCAACTTTCTGAAATATTATGTTTAACTGTCAGAGTCCTGATTTTCAGAAGCGCTGTGTTCTGACTGTTCCAGTCTAAGTCAACGGGAGCTGCAGATGTAGGCCTCTGCTGGTCTTAACATTTTTTTTTAATGGGCCTGCAAAATTATCTGCCCTCTACCTATGCTACCACTGTCACTGTGAACAACCACCATCATTGACAGCTGAGATTAACCTAGCAACTTTTCAAGGGAAAGAGCCCGGAGCCACAGGCCAGGCTCAAGCCTAACTCATCTGAAGTACCCCAGGCAGGTACAGTATGTCTAGTTGTTTCTGATGACAATATATGACAGTTAAACATTATTCCTGGGGGTGGGAGCTGAGCCAAGGACTGTGTCTTGCTTGAATTCCTGCCTTATAGCAAAGAATTATTAATACTTAACATAATAGCTTTCTTCCCCCGTAATGGAGACAACGGTTTAATTTAAACAAAGAAAAGAAGAGCGTTTGTGAAACTGGACTTTGAAACAGACACATTTAGGACCTGCATGGTGGGCCTGTGCTGCCTCCCAAGAGACCTAGAATGAAATCCTGGCTCCATTAAGGCAATGAAAAAACTTCCATGTGGCCAGGATGTCATTCCTAGGTTCAGCTGCTGGGAGCAGTCTCTTGCTCCCTCGACTGGAAGGCACCGCAGCACCTTGGGTCACCCCCCGTGAGGGAATACACCCTACACATCATTGCAATAATCTTTGTACAAAGTATGCCTTGTGAGGTGTTGTGACGTTATTGATATAAACTGGGACCATATAGAACATGGGTTGCAACCAAGGTCCTGTAGCGGCACCAAATCCTAGGTAAAGGGGGTCATATAAGGTGTCTAAGACCAGGTTACGGATTACTGGTTATGATTATGCTGTCTGTATGTCTGTAGCATTTTGGTAGTTGAAGTTATGAATATTGGCTGTATGCTGTCTGTATTGCAAACTTGTGTTGTGTTACTGGGAAAGATCCCAGACAAGTTGGTGTCAGCTCTGTTTAGCCTGCTTGATGGCCCATTAAGGACCATCACCTACATAATTTCCCATCGAGAGAAGGCAGCCCTGTGCCTCAGCAGGGTGTGCAGAAACTGGCCCATGTGACTGCAAACTCCATTTTGCTGTAACTTTCCACAGCAGGAACAAAGGAGTGTTCTTACACTTGGAAAAGCCTATATAAGGCAGAGGCCTCATCTCCATTTTGTCTTCAATCCTGCTTCTTACCTCTGGAGGGATTTTGTTACAAGCTGAAGCTCTACACAAGGGACTGAGGACCCATCCCAGCGGGGATGTTCTCCAGAGACTTGATTTGCACCTGCAGTTTACTCCATCACTGCTACAAGCCTGAACTAAGAACTTTGCCATTACTGTATGTAATTGATTCCATTTAACCAATTCTAGCTCTCATCTCTATCTTTTTCCTTTCATGAATAAACCTTTAGATTTAGATTCTAAAGGATTGGCAACAGCGTGATTTGTTGGTAAGATCTAATGTGTATATTGACCTGGGTCTGGGGCTTGGTCCTTTGGGATCGAGAGAACCTTTTTCTTTTATTGGGGTGTTGGTTTTCATAACCATTCATCCCAGGACAGGTGGCACTGGTGGTGATACTGGGAGACTGGTGTGCCTAAGGAAATTGCTTGTGTGACTTGTGGTTAACCAGTGGGGTAAAACCGAAGTCCTTTTTGTCTGGCTGGTTTGGTTTGCCTTAGAGGTGGAAAAACCCCAGCCTTGGGCTGTGACTGCCCTGTTTGAGCAATTGGTCCTGAATTGGCACTCTCAGTTGGGTCCCGCCAGAACCGCAACGTCACAGGTGTCATTTGAAAACTCATAATTTGTTGGTCAGCATTGTCCTGATAAAATACATGTGGCAACACTATGTGAAGTTATAAGATTCCCCTGTAAGAGGGTATTAAAACAGGTTCCATACCCCACAGCCCTGCCCACGCAGAAGTCAGCAAACAGGTCTGTCCTAAACAAAGGAATGTATGTTTGCCTTAATTTGCATTTAGGCAATAAACAGAATAATCAAGCAGGAAGGGAAAACAAAGGCAGCTCAGACAGGTGAAAAAATCCAGCAAGGAATATCCTTCCACATAGATTCTTTATCTTCTGGCTCTCAGCTGGAAATGTTTTTCAAGAGGGGGACTGAAACTATCAAAAGGAGGGACAAACACCCTCAGGCACCCACTTCTCTCTCCCTGCTCACCTCATTTTCCAAACCTAAGAAGAAAAGAGGAAACAGCCATCGGACTCTGGGGAAGGGGTCCTGACCTGAAAGTTTGGTCAGTAATCTGCTGGAATATGCAGCATGAAAGTTTGCTTTGCCACAACAATAGTTTCTTAAGTAGATATTAGAAAGTGCTTTGTCTTCATTTTTCTTGTAACCATTTCTGGCTTTTATGCCTCATTACTTGTACTCACTTAAAATCTCTCTCTTTGTAGTTAATAAACTAGTTTTACTGTTTTATCTAATCCAGCATGTTTAAATTGAGGTGTCTGGGTAACTCTACTTAAAATAATAAACTGGCATATTATTCCCTTAAAGGTGTAATGGACTTAATATATCTGTACTATCCAGAAGAAGGCTGGGTAGTACAGGACATACATTCCTGGGGGGGTGTTGAGGTCACCCTGCAGTATAACCAAGGCTGGTGAGAACCATAGTATAACCGGTATGCACCCAGGGTGTGGCATGCATGCTAGAAGGCTGTTTGTGAGTGGCCTAAGTGGGCCATAGACATTATAAGACACCCATAGTTGCAGGGCAGGGGTGAGACAGCCCCTCACTAGTCTGGATTGTATCGCAGTATGTCACAACCCCACAGCAATGTCCATGGCCAGCTGGCAAAGCTGAAGGGACAGTTCACCTGAGTGTTCATCCATCTAATGTTCCTCTTTCAGTTCAGCAGCAGGGTCCCCCCAACCAGCAGAATGTGGTGTGCCAGGGGTGCCGACAGCCTCTTTAGCCCAGGAAGTTCCCCAAGACATGAGGCCTGCAGGAAGAAGCTCTCTGCTGAGGAAAAGTCTCTCAAATCCAATTCAAATACACTCCTAGGATGCTTTCCGCCAATCCTGATGATTGTAGCAGCTTCCCGGGCTACTGGAGTGTTAACAATGACAGAGTTTTTGTTTGTACTACATACATACTCTTAGAAAAGCATGAATGGGATCCTGTTTCTGATTTATAGCTTTCAGGATGTTAAATCATTGATAAGTCTTGCTGATAAGTCTCCACAGATCATGCTTTAAAGAAAGCATTACAGGTTTCCTGCAGTGGCACAGAGGATCTAGCTGAGAGCTCACCAGACAGAAGGATCTGCTGCTGTTTAGGGCTCCAGATGGCACATGACAATGAGGTTAGTTGTATCTCCAGAGGCGCCGAAGCTTGGTTCAAGTTAGACGGATAGTAGTTTTTAAACACTAGAACAGGGGTAGGCAACTATGGCACGGGTTCCGAAGGCGGCACGTGAGCTGGTTTTCAGTGGCACTCACACGGCCCGGGTCCTGGCCACCAGTCTGGGGGGCTCTGCATTTTAATTTAATTTTAAATGAAGCTTCTTGAACATTTTAAAAGCCTTATTTACTTTACATACAACAATAGTTTAGTTACATATTATAGACTTATAGAAAGAGACCTAAAAATGGTAAAATATATTACTGGCACGTGAAACCTTAAATTAGAGTGAATAAATGAAGATTTGGCACACCACTTCTGAAAGGTTGCCGACCCCTGCACTAGAACATGAACATTTTAGGGATTTGCTAGTTTAATTTAATCCTGGATGTGGCTGCCAGAAATGACTGAAAAATTTCACCACCACCACAGAAGTCTCATAGACTCAAGGTCAGAAGGGACCATTATGGTCATCTAGTCTGATCTCCTGCACAATGGAGGCCACAGAATCTCACCCACCCACTCCTGTAACAAACCCCTAACCTATGTCTGAGTTGTTGAAGTCCTCAAATCACGGTTTAAAGACCTCAAGGTATATAGAATCCTCCAGCAAGTGACCCAGGCCCCACACTGCAGAGGAAGGCGAGAAACCTCCAAGGCCTCTGCCAATCTTCCCTGGAGGAAAATTCCTTCCCGATTCTAAATATGGAGATCAGTTAAACCCTGAGCATGTGGGCAAGACTCACCAGCCAGCACCCAGGAAAGAATTCTCTGTAGTAACTCAGATCCCACCTCATCTAACATCCCATCACAGACCATTGGGCATATTTACCTGCTAATAATCAAAGATCAATTAATTGCCAAAATTAGGCTATCCCATCATATCATCCCCTCCATAAACTTATCACAGGAAAGAGCGAGTCATAACTGCCACTACCAAGGGGAATCTCCTCTGCTGTTGGTTAGGTGCTAGTATCTCATGGGCTCTCAGTGTATTTTGCTACTTACCCCTCTTGCTTATGATCAGGGCTCTGAGTTTTTTGCTGTGATTTTTTACTCAAAATCATGGGCTGGTCATGGATTTTGTTTTAAGGAAAAATCAATTTTCTTTTACCCTTAGAGATAATCTCTCTGCCAAGTTCAGCCTTTGGTGGTTTTGCTGGAAGACTTCTTGGGAGTCAGTCTTTCAAGAAGAACCATGGGCTTGTGGTTAAGATACTGGGCTGAGACTTGGGCTGGGCTGAGACTCTGCCAGAGACTCCCAGTGTGCCCTAGGGCAACTCGCTTCAGTCTTCAGTTTTGCAGATCCCCAGCGGTAAAATGGAGGTGACGGCTTTGCCTTTTCCTCCACTTTATGTCTCTCTTGTATATTTAGACTGCAAGTTATTTGGGGCAAGGCTGGGCCCCAATCTTGGCGTGGTCTCTAAGCACCACAGTAACATAATTATTAATCAGCTCCACTATATTTCCTTCCAGCCTCACTAGGACTGCTTCCTCAAATTCCTGCTCCTGATGCCCTAGCATCTACCTCACACTGCAAGGACATATAGCAGCATAGTCACCTAGCATCATCTTCATCCCCTAGGGCAGAAACCAGAGCAAGAACCGAGACAAAACCACAAGAGGTTTAAAAAAAAAATCACATGACCCAAGGAAAAATACAAATATTCAAAGGATCGGCGATTCCCATACACCTGTGCCTAGCTTGTGTATTTAAACAGCAGGAAGGTAAAGGAAAGATGAAACAAGACCATAAGTTGCCTCCAGTAAAATGCCAGTTGTTGATATTGTCCATGCAACCTCCAAAGCCACAACTCCTTACCTAAGCAATACTTGAATATTCCTCATTCAGTAGTTGAAAGCAGGGATAGGTACATAATGATACAACGAGGGAGTGTGGACTATTGGTTAAAGCAGGTTCTGGGTCTCAGGACTACTGGTCTCTGTCTACTGTGGAGCTAGATACCACAGGGACTAGCCCTGTCACGGACTTGCTGCATGACCCTTGGACTAGTTAGTTAAACTCCAGACCTCAGTTCCTTCATGTGCGAAATAAAGGAACGAATGGTAAATGTGGCATCGTACCTCCCATAGTTTAATTAGTTATTTATTTGTGGAAGTGTCTTGAGACCCTTAAATGATGCTTGACAGCATGCAAGCACAGAGTGCTACTACAATCATCCAGCACTGGAGTGAGCTAGAAAACAAACTCCTTGAACAGCACGTGGGCATTGTATAACGGACCTCGTTGCTGAAACATGTGCATATACAAGGGGATAAACAAGGATACAGTTTAACCAGCTTGTCTAGCTATAGAAGTCACAGGTGACACATTACACATAAATCTCTCTCTCATTTTTTCAGACTCCTCCTCGCTCTGAGCTCTGTGCATCAACAAGCCAGCCTTGGCTACGATTCTTATTATATATGCCTGCCCTCTCATTGACCCAGAATTGTGAAAGCAAGGCCCTCTTTTCATTGTAAACCCATTGGAGAGCAAGACTCAAAATCACTTAAAACTTTGTGTAATGGAATTTCTCTTAATTATAGTCAAGATTTCCCCCATCTGTTAGCACGAGCAGGAAACAAGAGCTGAGATTTCTTGCACCCAGAAGGATCTACAGGTTAGCTCTCATGTCTACCTCGTTACTGCAACAGATATTTCAGAATACAATGGACATACACAGCGGAGGAGCTGCATCACATCAAAGGCTTTCTGCTGGCAGCTTCAGAGAACTTGGGGCAGATTCCGTCCCTGCATAATTTCCTTTCCTCAGAGACATGGCGTTTCATGAGATCTGCTAGTCTCTGAGATTTGGCTGAGCACAGAGAGAACCAGAAGGCGACGGGCAGTTCATTAAATAGACATTTTTAATTTGTATTTAATATTGCACCTTCTTCTAATGTGAAAGTGCTTTACGCACATGTTAATTGGGGATCACAACAAAACATGCAGGTAAGTAAGTCAGTACGATCATCCCCATTTTATACACCTCAAAGTACTTCACTCCAGTAGGTGAACGCAGTTGGGAAACTGGAGTGCAGCGAGATACAGGGACTTGCCCAGGGTCAGACCATGAGTTGATAGCAGACTGGAACCCAGGAGCCTTCACTCCTCATCTCCTGCCATTTGACAGAATTCTACCCACCTTCCGAGTAAACAGCATTTGGGGGTGTGAAGTTTTGACCTTACTGGAAACCTCTCAACTCACCAAAACCACAAAGAGAAAGATTTAGCTCCACAGAGTAATTATTTTCCATAAAAAGGGACAAGGAGTAAATGGAAAAAATGGGAGGAATCTTCCAGGACACTTCCCCACTCAAAATACTGGAACAGACAGTCAGTGAGTTCCACTGAAGCCAATGATCTACACCCATTTACACCAGGTGAGCATCTGGCTACAGCACTGAAGGAAGAGTTAACAGCAGACAATCAAGAGAAGATGGTCACTTTCCTTGAGAGGAAGAATCCTCTAATCGTTAAAGAGCAAGAGTGGGAGCAAGGACTCCTCAGTTTTATTCCTGGCTCTGTCAGTTGGTCAGAGTAACCTTGGGCAGGTCACTTAACTTCTCTGTGCCCTATCTGAAAATCGAGGATGATACTTACTGCAGAGTTTAATTAGCGTTCCCTAAGTAGCTGAAGGTCTGGAGTTTGAAGGTGATGCCTGATTACTGTTATGTTCATAAGAACTGTACATACTCAATATTAACACAATAAAAACCCATAGAAAGAGGTCACCCTTATTGGACAATCTCCTTTCTTAAGAAAGTGGCCTGAAGTATCCCAGATGTAGTGAATAATGAATACACTTTTGCCTCTCTCTTCATGAGAAAGTCACCATGAGGAATCGACTGACTTTTGTGGGTCACTGGAGCAGTTGATAAGACAGTGTTCACTGGGGTTTGTTTCTTTAAACAGAAACATGGACCCTTTCAGTGAATGATCAGCTAGTGACACAAATCTCACCAATGTGAGGCTAACTTGCAAAGCCTTCTGAGCAAGGAACGCTCTCAGGGTATGTCTACACAGCAATTAGACACCTGTGGCTGGCCTGTGCCAGCAGACTCAGGCTCACAGGGCTCAGGGACTGTGGCTGTTTCACTGCTGCATAGACATCTGGGCTTGGGTTGAAGTCTGAGCTCTAGGACCCTGTGCGATTGGAGGATCCCAGAGTTTGGGCTCCAAGCCCGGCAGTCTACACAGCAATGAAACAGCCCCGCAGCCTGAGCCCTGAGAGCCCAAGTCGGCTGACACGGGGCAGCCAAGGGATTTTCTTTCCTGTGCAGACAGTCTCAGGTTCCTGGAGATTGGCTCACGCCTGCATGTTCACCACAGCTGCTATTTCATATTCTTTTTTGGGGGGATGCAGTCGTTCTAGCTGACAACGTCACAGTAATGGCAGCAGCCACAGCAGGATGGCACAGTAGCACTTTAGCAAGATCTTCTCCCTCCTTGGTTTGTGGCTGCATCAAATCAAAGCAGAGGGAGTCAGAGGCTCATTATATGTTTGAAAGATTGAAGAATATAGTGAGAATTGATGGCAGAATATTCTTATATTCTGGGCATCACTTCAACCCATCTCAAAGTGAAATGTAAGGCTAGGAATCGGTGCTGTTTCTCCACAGGATAACAGCTGTCACATACTGATACTGTGTATAGTGAATAGTATTGTTAACAAAGTTACATTTGCTGAGCCAGATTCTGCTCTTATTTCCATCTGTGCAGTTTTAAGTTGTAATGGGGTTGCATAACAGAATGAAAAGAGACAAGAACAATGGTGACTTTCACAATTCAGGTTTTGTGGTGCTGGCGGTCTGGAAAATATCCTGGTTCTTCTTGAACAATTATTATGTTGTGGTCTGAGAGATGAAGATGGAATCCCATGATATGCGTGTATCTTTTTCAGAGTAGAACCCCATTTTCGTGAGAGGTCTTCAAACCACAATTTGAGGACTTCAATAACTCAGACATAGGTTAGGGGTTTGTTATTGAAGTGGATGGGTGAGATTTTGTGGCAGGAGGTCAGACTAGATGATCATGATGGTCCCTTCTGACCCTAAAGTCTATGAGTCTATGTAAATCAGAGTGCCAGTATTTTGCCAGATGGATTAAGGGTAGATATATGGCAAGAAGGAATGTCAGACAACTGCCATGTGCTGTTTGCCCAAAAGCCTGACTCAGCCCTGGGCACTGCACACAGCCAACCACAGGATTGGAAAAAAGCAATTCAAAGTATAATAAAGAGATGAATTCCAGCCACAGCAGAAAAGGAAAGCAGAATGGCAAGGAAAGTACATTGAAAAGAAAGATGTGATTTCAATGACAGGGCGTGTGCGTAACATACACCATCAGCAACAAAACAAAAATGAGGGCCGCTCCCATATCACCACCACAAAGCATTTCTGCACATAAATAAAGCACCAAATTCTCCTCTCTGCAGAGCACAAAAAGGGAGCCTGTGCCTATATAAAATAACATCACCGGCTGGGGTACAACATTGTTACATGCTATGGACAATGCCTTAATGTGGCAAGGGGCTTTCCATATAATCCTCATCGACCTGGTTCTTTTCACTAAGGGCATCCTTGCCATCCACCACCCTCTCAGCTCACGGAGTGATGCTATGGCTGTCAGTGCCTGTTTGTTTCTATCAAGGTGACCTTTTCCACTTTCCCTGGGAAGAGGCACATCAGTCATGACCACACCTGCGGGGCTGAACACTTGCTTGAAGTAGACAGAGGACAGACAGTTTAGGTGAGATACATGGATCTCCCATCAGCCTGGGGCAGCCTTAGCTGAGAAGTGAGAGAGACCTTGTCATCATTTCCCAGAAGCTCCCTTCCTCCATGTGATGCCTAGGGCTCAAACCCAGGCCTGTGAGTTCCCAGACATCCTGGCCTCCAGCCAACGTCTTCTGAAATCTGGCGGGTCAAGGAGCTAGTAGAACTACAGCCTCAGCCAAGGCACCACCCACAGAAGCCCTAATTAGAAGATCGCCCGGCTCCACCGATTGGCCCAACCGTGCTATTTAAGCCAGATGAAGGCACAGGCAGTTGTCTGAGCAACCAGGTGATTCCCTGTTGCTGCTGCACTGGAGCCTGCACTTGTGCCCACTTCCTGCATTTGGCACCCTGTACCCAACCCTGTTCCTGATTCCTTCTCCGCTCCTGGCTCCTGCCTCATCCCTGCCTTTGCTCCTGGCTCCCACAGTGCTCCTGGCCTCTCCTCTGGTTCCTACCCCTACAGTTTGCCTCCAACCATCAGTTATCAGTCCTGGTTCGGATCCCTGGCTTGGACTTCTGACTCTGGTCTGACCCTTGGCTCTGGCATTTGGTATCTAACCCTGGCCCCACCCCTCAACTTCGATTCCTGTCCCTGATTCTGCCTCGACCCCTGGCTCTGGTAATTGGCAGTTGACTCTGGTGCTGACCCTCAACTTCATTCCCCAACCTGAATGCCTGCTCCACCCACTACACCTACTCTGACCACTCAGACCACCTAGGGTCCTGGTCTCTAACACATCAGCCAAGTGCTGGTATTTTAATTGCCAGGGCATTAAGAAAAATGCCCATGGGACTTTGGGAGCTGGCGCCACACATGTACTGCTGAACCGAGCCGTTTTCAGCAGATAACTAACAGGTTAAAAGGTCCCACAGCCTATCAATCCCATAAGCCAGCCAGCCTCCCTGCAAAACAGTGAGCTAAACTGAGCCCAAACATTCAAGACTGTAGGGCCACATCTCATGGATCAAACCCATCAAAGATGTGGAAAGAGGTAGGCCCTGACAGGGCTGGCTCCAGGCACCAACGAAGGAAGCAGGTGCTTGGGGCGGCCAATGGAAAGGGGTGGCACATCCGGGTTTTCGGCGTCAATTCGGCGGTGGGTCCCTCAGTCCCTCTCGGAGGGAAGGACCCGCCGCTGAATTGCCACCGAAGAGTGAAGCGGTGCGGTAGAGCTGCCATCCAAGTGCCACCAACTGCGGCTTTATCTTTTTTATTTTTTTCCTTCACTTCGCTGCTTGGGGCGGCAAAAAAGCTGGAGCCGGCCCTAGGTCCTGATGAGCTTTGGAGAGAGCCAGCTATAACCCTCCTTGGCCAAACAAATCAGGCATGGCATGTGCCCTGTGCAGGCAGAGAACAAAGAGGATATGTTGAAGGGTGCAAGCAGGCCTACGGACTCTAAGATACCCTCTCCCAGAAAGCAAATAATCACATATTAACCATGTGATGAGCTACAAACCAGCATAATAAATCAACACAGACATTCAAGCTTATGCTCTCCATCAGCGTGCAGCCCGTGCCTAGGGGACAATCCCAATCTCCCTGGTTATATATCATTATTATGGTCTAAATGCCATGGCTGTCAGTTTATTTTTTAATTGACTTTGCTTTTCTATAGAGTTCTTGGACATGGCACAGTAAACCCAGTGCTGGATGTACTGATAAAAAAGTCACCCATGATAATCAATGATCTGAACACACACAAGCCATTACCGTCCGGGTTGTAAGTGCAGCTGTTACAGCTGCAAGCCATGCAGGTCGATACCAGCAATTTTCATCCAGCAGCAAGCCACTTCCTAGACGGTGTAATAGAGTCAGGGCTCATATCGGATGAAAGCAACTTTCAGCTATTTGTTTCCATGTGTTTGGCACCAAGAGCTGTGAGATATGTGGCAACAAGCTGGGCTCTGGCAGACCAATGGGGGACACAAATACAAGCGGTGAAGACCCTCTGCGGATAATGCCCAGCTTTCTTCCATTAAGCCAGAGAGCTGTCTCCTCAATGCCCATTACCTCCTCAAGTGCCTCACCGGATCTTGTAGGAAGGGAGATCTTGTAATTAGGGCACAGAGATCTGGATTCAATTCAAGACTGTGCCATAGACTTTCCTGTGTGACCCTGGGCAAGTCGCTTCAGCCCAGATCCACAAAGGTACTTCGGAGAAGGCCTCTGAGCACAACTATCGGATTCAGGCCCCACAGGTGAGACAGGTTGGGGAATGCCTATCTGCACCTGCCTTTAGGATCATGCTGGGCTTAGGCGTGAAACAGGCCGCCTACATGCCTGCCTGTGCCAGCAGTGCACTCGCCCCCAGGTAGAAACTCAGATGCCTCGGAAACTTTTACAGTGAAAACGTTGGTGCCGAGCGAGTTTAGGAACCTACAGGGCAAGGCAGCAGTCGAGTGGGGGGTTTTGTGGACTGCAGCAACACATTCTGGTCTTCAGGTACCTAAATCCCTTTGGAGATCCTGGCCTTCATCTCCCTGAGCCTCATCTCCTGTCTGTAAATGGGGATAAAGATCCTTCCTTTCTCCTCTTTGGCCTGTCTTGTCTATTTAGACTGCAAGCTCTTTAGGCCAGTGGCTGTCTATGTACACTCCCAGCATATGGGCTCTGAAGTTGGTCCAAGATTATAGGTACTATAGTAATACGAACCACAAACAATAATAATCTCAACTGCTGGGGAATGGCATAAGGAGAGAGGTAGTCTCCGAGGTACTAAGAATCCAAACCTTTTAGAGCTTTATGGGTTAAAACTAGGTGGGGACAGTGCCTGGGGAATGAGCATTTGTTAAACTGAGCTTTTAAAATAGAAGGAGAGATAGAGATGGATATTAACCGGATGGTGCCTACAAAATTATATCGGTCTGTCGTAACCATGAAACACTTGCATAAACAAACACAAAAACCACTGCCCTCTCTTCACTTACACTTTTCTTTTCTATAATTAATTGGGCAAGAATGGAACTTGGGAAAAGCTCAACTATGGTCAGAATTCCTGGACTTCTTTCTAGTAATAAAACACTGGGAACAGCTGCAAATATCTAATTACCTGCAGCATGTTGAGAAGCAGGCTTCGGAACTTGGTCCCCTCCACCATGAAGAGCGCCATTTTGTCACAGAGCTTGGCGGCTGTGGAGGCGAAGCTGCGGTCCGTCACTGCTTTCTGGTAAATGGTCTTGACAATCTCACCCAGCATCTCCTCGGAGTTGGTGGAGTTCTGAGCCTCCTCCATGAAGGTGGTGAGCTTGGAGTCCACATCACTGCTGTTGTTCCTCATGCTGTTGAGGATTTCAATTAATTTGTCCATTTTGTTCTTTTGGGGGTTGGTTGCCTCCACCAGCACTTCGTCCTGGTCCGTGAAAAGGGAAAGACAAGGCATCTGTTACACAAGGAAAAAACAGACATATCAGCCTTTGTTCTTTCACAGAAAACAGGGGGTAGGGGGCAATGGGAGTCATACAATCAGATCTAAATCTAGGTGTGTTCTAGTGGCACACTCTAGAGGTCCAAGGTCTGGAATGGGAGCCAAGAACTTGGGAGAGCTAATTCCTGCTCTGATGGGGACTCCATCTATGATTCCTCTGCAAGTCATATCACATCTCTGTGCCTCAGCGTCCCCATGTGATAGATATACCTGGGTACTTCAGAGGTGTGACATTTACTAAGTGCCCATGAGCCAGGTTTGCCTGAAGAGAAAAACCGTAGCTACTGATACTGTGAACACACTGACTCAGCATGACCATGCTCAGGCACCTGGAAATACCAAGGTGACATGGGTGTCAGAGTTTGTATAATTTTTGGTGGTGCCCAGAATGAGTCCAAGCAGAATTGTTCCGTCCATAGGACGCACTGGGGCAACCGCCCCAGGACCCGCACTTTGGAGGGCCCCACGCTATGGGGGGCTGTGGGGTCCAGGGTGGCCTAAGGAGTTAGCGGGGGCCTGGCGCTGGCAGCATTGAGAGACCCGGCCCCAGCCCCTCCCCACTCTGCCAGCTCCCAGCATCACTCAGGGTAGGGGGCGGGAGCTGGAAAGAGGCAGGGTGGGTGCTGGGGGAAGGCGTGGAATGGGGGCAGGGAGGGGGCGGAGCAGGGGCAGGAAGGGATAGAAGAAGTGCAGACTTGGGGGAAGGGGTGGAATGGGGATGGGGCAGGGGCAAAGCAGGGGCGTGACGAGGTGGAACGGGGGCTTGAGTGAAGGGGGCAGGAAGGGGTGGAAGAAGTGTGGACTTGGGGAAAGGGTGGAATGGGGATGGGGCAGGGGCAAAGCAGGGGCGGGAAGAGGTGAAGCAGGGGCTTGAGTGAAGGGGCAGAACAGGGGCAGGGTAGAGCAGGTTGGGGGCAAGTCGCTTGCTGCTGCCGGCGCCAGGTCTCCCACTAACTCCCCAGGCTGCCCTGGATCCTGCGGACCCCTGAAGAGCAGGCTCCCCCAAAGCGTGGGGCCCGGGGTAGTGGCCCCGGTCCATCCTATGGACGGGACGGCTCTGAAAATATAAGCCCAAACATTGGTGGAGCTGGGCCCATGTTCCTGAATATTGGTGGAGCACGAGCACCACGGGCCCATATAACTCACCACCTACGCAAGGTCACAGTGGGCATATGTAACTTCCCAGTTTGGGTAGCATGAGACCTAGCTCTGAAACAGGGAAGCTGTGGGGATTACTTAATGCTCATAAAGTATCTGGATGGTGGAAAGCGCTATGGACATTCTAGTCAAGCCTCTCTCATAACTTTTTGAGCAGCTCACAATGATTAGCAGTGAGCACTTGAGGTTTCTGCAACATACTGCAGGCAACAGAGAACTCTGAATATTCGGTCACTGAGGCCACGTCCAGACTAGGAATTAAAATCGATTTTAGATACGCAACTTCAGCTACGAGAATAACGTAGCTGAAGTCGAATTTCTAAAATCGAGGTACTCACCAGTCTGGACGGCGCCGCATCGATGTCCGCGGCTCTCCGTGTCGATTCCGGAACTCCGTTCGGATTGATGGAGTTCCGGAATCGATGTAAGCGCGCGCGGGGATCGATATATCGCGTCCAGACTAGACTCGATATATCGATCCCCGAGCAATCGATTTTTACCCGCCGATGCCGCGGGTTAGTCTGGACGAGGGCTGAGTAGCAGAATGCTATAAGGAGCTAGTTCTGCTTAAAGGAGCCAGAAAGGCTGGTTCTTCTGTTGCTTTTGTGCAGCAAGTGCTGCCTGAGAGTCAGCCATGTTATGCCGTATCCTCTCTCTCTTCCACTCCTCTCACTTTCCCTTCTTTATTAGTGGTAGTAGGCTGGTCCCAGTAGACGTGGCTCCTTTCTCCCTCATGTTACAAACTTACAGCCCATATGCTCTGGTCAGTGGGAAGAAGAGTAGCCTGAGGATTTAAGGCACTGGGCTGGGACTCAAATCTTCAATCAATTCCTGACTCTGCCAAACACTTTCTGTGTGATCCTGGACAAGCCCCTTGATCGCTCCATGTCTCAATTTCCCATCTGTAAAGTGGGAATAATGCTGCTTTCCTGGCTTATGGGCTTTTATGAAAATAAATTCACTAATATTTGTGAGATGCTCAGATTATAAGGCTACAATGCCTCAGAAGTACCTAGATCTGGACAGACATTGAACAATCTAAGCACTAATCAAGACTATCGCATGTTATATATGCACAATGTGAACCAACTGCGGCTACTACAAGAGCTCTAACTTCTTCTTCTCCTGGCTTTTGCGCATCTAAACGAATAACATTACCACTCATAGTATTGCAGCTTTTTAACATTTAATTACACTGTGAAAGTTTTTGCTAGGGACAGACATGTAGTGGACATCTCACATTTGCTACGAGCTGATCACCTCTTCCTTTTTTTCCATTGACAAAACATTGTGCCACACTCTATGAAAGTCTCCTGAAACCTTTAGCAAATTCCAGGTGTGGCCTTGAAACCTGATGGCTGGAGTTGTCAGAAGGCCAGCTGTGTAAACGCAGTGCTGGACATGGGGCATAAACGTAACTTGGTGTTTACCTGGAGTATTGCTCTCACATGACACCAGGCTCCTAGAAGCTATGATTATGGGTTTGATCCTTCAAACCATCTCTTCTCATGTAAATAGTCCCACAGAAGCCAGTGCAATTGCTCACACGAGAAAGGACTGTTTAGGTGAGTGAGAATTTGCAAGCTCAGACCCTACATTAGGGCTCAGGAAAGAAACTTGCAAGTGAGTATTTTAAAACAGTTTGCATATCATCTATATTTTACAGGAGAATATTAAGAATTAAAATAGTCTACATCGCACTGCATACATACAGATACACAGACATAGTCAAATGGGTATGCACACAAACACACAACAGAGCTGTTTATGTTCATGTTTCCTTCATTTCATATACTAGAGATGCTCTGCATATCTGTGTTTATTTTTTACTACACATTTGGATATTTTTGCTGAAAATTCATTTGTGTGGATTTTTTCAATACGCACAAATACACTTACAACAAAAATCCTGCATTCTCTAGGGTGAATGTGGATGGATTATCTATTAAACCCTCAGAAATTTGAAACTTTGTCTCCAGAAAGGATTTCTCGCCCATCACCTGCACACACAAGTTTTGTTATTGTTGAGTTGGTCAAGAGAAGGGGGAAGGATAAGGGCGCTTTTGATATATTTATCCATCTATGTAGACAAATGGATATCAGGTTTAAGTGGCTAAATCTACGTATCCAGTGTTCAAAGTCTGAATTCTGCACTCAGTATCTAGATCAGGGGTGGGCAAACTTTTTGGCCTGAGGGCCCCATCGGGTTTCATAAATTGTATGGAGGGCCCGTTAGGGGAGGGGATCATGCCCCCCCCGGACTCCTGCCCCATCCAACCCCCGCGTTCCCTGATGCCCCCCCGGATTGACACCCCCCCGCTCCCTGTCCCCTGACTGTCCACGGACCCCCACCGTCCCATCCAACCCCTCCTCTCCTTCCTGACTGCCACCCCGGGACCCCTACCCCCATTCAACCCCCTGTTCCCACCACCCCCCCCGCAACCACCCTGAGCCCTATCCACACTCACATCCCCTGACCACTACCCCAAACTCCTCTGTGCTCTATCCAACCCCCCTGCTCCCTGTCCCCTTACCGCACTGCCTGGAGCACTGGTGGCTGGTGGCGCTGGAGCCATGCCGCCCGGCTGGAGCTGGGCCACACATCCGCCGCCGCAGAGCACTGGGTCTGGCCGGGCTCTACAGCTGCGCAGCCCCAGGAACTCACAGCCCCGCCGCCCAGAGCATCGAGCTGGCGGCGGAGCTAGCGAGCTGATGTTGCAGGGAATGGGGAACAGCAGGGAAGGAGCCGGGGGCTAGCCTCCCAGGCCAGGAGCTCGGGGGCTGGGCAGGACGGTCCCATGGGCTGGATGTGGCCCGCGGGCCATAGTTTGCCCACCTCTGATCTAGATTCTCGAAGACACACAAAACCACATTTTAGAACACTCCGGTATTTAGAACACTTCAGCTGACATTTGTAAAGAGGCTGGGAAATGCACATGCTCTTGATTTGGGCTCATAAACCCTCATCTTCATGCAGTGTTTTCTGCAGGAGGGAGTTCACAATTCATCCTTTGAAAACTCGGTCTTAACATGAACACCAAACAACAGGTCAGGTGCAGTTAGATAGAGAGACTCTGCAGTGTGTCAGTTAAAGGCCCGACGAAGAACCACAAAAACCCAGCCACCCACCAGAAGAAAAGTTGACTTTAGGAGAGGAGACGGTAAGTTTGGCTTTGCTCAGGAACAAAGTCCCATGTACGTGTGTGAAATGATCAACAGCTGCGATTTTAATAAAGGGAAATTCAGCTCCCCACAGGAATAGTACCTTTTCTTTTAGTCTCCTTCGCAGTCTGTCTTTGGAAGACTGGAGCAAATTGACCTTTGGTCTTTCCCCGATGCGCTCATGAACACTGTCTCTCCGCTTGGTTTCTGGTTCCTGAATGTACTGCTGCTGGGACTGTCTCTCCACAACCTCCGTGCTCCGGTGCATCTCCAGGGGGATGTGCACTGTGCAGACGGAGGCGTCCTCGATTTTCAAATTCTCAGTCTCTTTGGCATTTCTGTGCATTTCTCTGTCGTTGGGCGAGTGCTTCTGGTTGTGGTGCCATCGCCGATTTTGGCTGTAGCCATGGTGGCCTGGCCTCCCTGAGGAGTGAGGGGGTTGGCCTCCCTGGTAGAGTTTCTGGTGTTCCCTGTTGTGTTTGGTAGTACCTTGCTGATGATCCGTGTGCTGCTGCTGTGATTTGTTTCCTCCAGGAGGCCTCTGCTGTCTCCTGCAAACAAACAGACAAGTCAGCATGCTCAAGCCCCTCACCTTCTCCTGCATTCATCTGCACCAGGAGACCAACAAACTTGCTACAACAGCTTCCCGAACAAGGGCTTTCCAGTGGTGTAATTTGAGGCACTGACGAAGAGAGTGATTTCCTGGGGAGTTGCTCAGCCGTACAGAATAACACAGCAGCCAAGCAACTGGAACATCTTAAAAAATGATCCCAAATAATAACAGTCGAACCGTGTTTGCATTACTCAAGCCCACAGCGCACTCTCATGCTGATCAATAATCTCCAAGCCCTGCTATGACCCAACACAACTTCCATAGACTCCTGGATGATCACCACCAAGAGTCTTTCACATAATTCCCGTTTCCATGCTGGTTCTTTCCCTGGGGCTATGCTGCAGGGAGCCTCTAGAGGGGTGGTCACCCACTCCTGATTTAAAAGGTTTAAATCAGCCTGGGGAGAGGGCTGCGGCAGGGAAGGAAAAGCGGGTTTGATTGGGAGAAGCAGCCTCAGCTGGGGGCCATGCCCCAGTCAGGCCATGGCTGGCTTAATGAGGGCCCAGGTGATCCTTATAAGAGGGCTGGGGCCAGAAGCCAGAGGAGCACTCTCCCTCTAGCTCTTGAGGGAGAAGGGCCTGGCTGCCTGGAAGCTGAGAGGGTACCTAGACTGGAGCAGGGCTGGGGGAAGGGCTGAGGAGCTCCGGCCTGGAAAACCCCCAGGCTGCTGGCCTTGTTAAAGGCCCAGAACAGGTATTGGGGCTACAAAGGGGTAGCCTAGGGTAGACGGAGGCAGCAGGTACAAACCCCCCTCGCCAGTGATGAGTGGCACTTACACTGCAGTCTGCCCCAGGGAATGGGGGCTAGTTGATGACTGGCAGTAGCTATAGTCTGAAGTGAGGTGGGGATAGAGAGTGGGGGTTCCCTAGGGAGGGGAGACCCAGATCTGTAGGGGTACTGCCAGGGGGCAGCATCAAGGCCTGAATAGGGCACCGGGGTCCAGGACAGACTTGGGCCCAGCGGCAAGCGGAACATCGGCCTGCAGAGGGCGCTCCGGAGGCTGGACACACTAATTCCCTGGACGACCAGCAGGAGGCGCCACAGGGGTGAGTCCCACCCCGTTACAGAGCTAGACAGAGTTAGCAATCTCTTGTGCACTCTTGACCCAGTTCTCACACTACTATTCCCCCTCTTCTCCCATTTTTCTTTCCTTCCTGGTTAGAGTCAGCTGCTCTCACTTGCTCTCTGCCACCTGCCTGTGACTGTCCCAAACAAGTCTCCAAGCCTAACAATTCTATTGGTCTTAAATACAAATAGGTTTTATTGGTAGATTACAGAAATAGAGAGAAAAAAATATGACATCAAAAGGAATGTAAGAGAAAAACCAACTAGACAAATGCTGCAGAATGTGTTGTTACAGGAGGAAGGATGGTCCAGTGGTTAGAGTCCTAGCCTCGGCCTTGGGAGGCTGGGATCAGGTTCCTGCTTTGTCACAGACTTCCCATGCAACCTTGGCAAGTCACTTACCCTCTCTGTGCTCCAGCCCCTATATCTGTAAAATGGGCATTCCCTACATCACGGAGGTGTTGGCAGGATAAATACTATAAAGATTGAAGCAGTGAGATACTACAGTAGTGGAGACAGATCGCTAACCCTAGGCTTCAGTAACAAAGATGGCTTGACACCTGAGAAACCTTACATATCGCTGCGCCCAGTGTGTCTGATCTCTGCCAACTGGGTCTGTATTTCACCATTGACTTAGCAGACTAAGCCACCTAGTCTCAGACAGTCTTTGTGTCTCAAGTCTCACTAGAAAGTCTTCCCCCTCTTGTAAGGAAGAGCTCTGTGCGCCTTCCCAACAAAACAGGAGAGATGTTATATCGCCATCCAAGATGGTACAAAACCTGACACATGTCTCTGAACTTCCCCCAAGAAGCTGGGTTGGATTTTCAAGAGAGTCAGGTGGTTAAGTCCTATTGAATGTCTAATTGCTTTGGTCCCCTTTGAAGGATTTCAGCTTGTTGCTATGTTAGTTTAGCAGTCCCTTCTAGACCAAAGATCTGAAGGGTTGGCTTCTCCCAACCCCAGCAGTAAAAACGTCTCTTTGGATAGAAGCCAGGCAAGGAAGAGATCTCAGGAAAACTTTTCCCCATAAATTTATGGCAAAATAACTTTGGTTGTACCCCCACACTGTTCCACCAACGTGGAGCCCTCGGTTTCAAAGGGGCCTGCTTCTGAGTTCTTTAAACTGTTCTCGTTCAGGTAGAAAGTTATTTGAAATGTAACAGGAGTTGCTAAAATTGAGCATCAAGGGACAAAATTAGAAAAGAAAATGAACAAATATAAAATCCAACACTCGACTGCCAACTCTCCCTATTCAGGCCTTACTTTTCAGCAAAGCCCTGTTTTCACCCTGTGCCCTACAAAATGCCCTCCCACTTCTATGGATTTCAATAGCATTTTCTCCCCAAATGCTCCTATTTATGACATTCAAATGCTGGCGTGCCTGTACAGTAACACTCGCTGAACATCAGCAGGTTCCTGTGAGGGCCAGAGGAGGAACAGAAGAGTGTCAAGTTATATCAGAATGTGGCGTGTGGGCTTCTGCTCCTTCCTGACAGGACCCCCGTTACTGCTCAGCTGTTTACTTTCTAGTGAAAAAAGAGGGAGTCATTATCCGCTCTGTCCGAAGAGACATGCTTTGTCCCTCTGTAGCACATCATTCAAAGCTCTAAAGATACTCTAAACACAATCATTATGTCTCCCAACACCCTTGTGAGGTAGAGGAGAACCTTTATCCACTGAGTCACTGAGAGCTATGGTGGAGATTTACCCAGGCACAGATGGGAATAAAAGTCCGCAAATGATTTGCCAAAGATAGCACAGCTAGTCAATGGGGAAGTCATCTATTCAACCCACAAGTCCTGGCTCTTAGCCCCTTTCTCCAACTACTAGATTAGAGTGTGTGTCACCCTGAAAAGCAACAGTAAAACGAATGAAGTAATCTGGCCGCACATTCACTTGTGTCCACAGTCTGTATTTTCTCTACAGGAGCAAATGTATCTGGTGTGGGATGTTTCCCCAAAGCAGACACTATCATCCTAAACAACAAACAAACAAAAAAACAAGGATGTGCCTGTAACACTGAAAAGTGAGGACATTTCCCCTTCCTCCTTTCTACAGGAAGCTGAAGAAAATTCCTGCCAGTAGATGTGGCCAAAGGATGTCTTGCATTCTCCATCTGAACTTGGATATTTCAGATTTCTAAAAAGGCTGTCAAACCAAGATTATCAGGATTTGCAAAACATGAAAAAAGGGGAGGCAGTTTAAAGGCCTTTTTTCATAAAAAAGGACAGGATTTAGGGCATCCTATGACCTATGTGGTTTTCCATTGCTTTAAACCAGGCTATCTTCAAGGCAACACCAGAAAAGAGTTTTAAAAGATGCACAAGAATTTTTTTAAGTATACCACACTGCATCCAAATCCCATGTAGCAGTTGTGTGCCTTTTACCAGGGTTATTTCCTTTACTCCTGCTCTTGATTATCCAGAAAGCTGTACATCTAAATAGAAGCTCCTGCTCTTATCTAATCAGACTCTCCTCCAGCTCATTCAGTCTGGTGAATGTAACATGACAACTGCTTCCCCATGGCAGTTACATGTGAGGTCACCAGTTCTGGACTGTGACTGCATCAAGATGGGGAAGCAGACAGTTCTAAAAAGGAGGAGAGCCTCTATTTACAGTGCTGTCCCTTTAAAAGGAGACAACCCAGAGCCCTAGATTGCGTTTGCTTCTCAGTGACTGCATTAGGGCTAACAGCAAAACAGTAGCACTTCCTAGCATGCCCACTGTCCTTTTAACATTTGCTACGTTGTTTAAAAAGCATGCTGGATCGGCACTGTAAAATTCAGCACTTTTCAGACCCTTGGGGTTGCAATGACGTAGCTTCACAATTTGCACTGACAGAAGGAGAGAGGTTGTAGGGAGTGGGGCAACCAAAACATTCATGAAACTGACTTTGTAATGTTGTGTCTTTCCCCTTCTTTCTAGGCCCTTAAACCTCAACCCTCAGAAGGCTGGATCTTTTTCACTGTTCATTTTCAGACATTCTAACATTTGAGTTTTTCAAGGGGAAGAATTTTTATAAAGAATGTGCAATTTTGAGTTTAGGTGTCAGCTGGACTCCAATGAAACATTTTTGCCTTAACCTTTTCAATTTTTTTAGTAAAGATTTTTGTTTGCAAACAGATGTTTTATGTGTAATTAAATGTGTTGTTACCTGAATCATTCCCCTGCAATATTTGCAACCCAAACACAATAACATCATACTGCTGCATAAGAACTAGAAACTGAGACTGAATATAAACAGAAAGCAAAACTGACCAGTTAAACTCTGGTGTTCAAGTGGAGGGAAGTGCAAAGCAATAGAGAATGAAAAGTAACAATGTAAGGAGTTACTAGTAACCTAGGTAAAGATTTTTTAACTCACCTTTATACTGACATTGCCCTATTAAGGATAAAGCTTAGCTCTCAAATACCTCTTTACACACTTACAAAACAACATTCAACTGTATTAATTAATGGAAACAAATATATATTGTTAGAACCTTGTGTGGAGAACCTATATTTGTAACATGACTGTAACTTACAGCAAACAGGAAAGTTTCCCGTCTTCCTCATCTCCTTTCTATTTCTTCTCCCATTCAGTTTGCAAAAATTTTTTTGAATGTCTCAAACCTAAATTCAGTGGTATGAGACTAAACACAAATTCCTTCCATTGCCACTGAGCACAAGTCTGTTCTTCCCACATTAAGCCAAATATAAGCCCTCAGTCTTTATGGTTAAGAGCCAGTTGGCCTCAGAAAATGGGTTGAACGAATGCAGGCACCAAGGAATACAGTTCTGATAGGCAGACTGGTTTGGCAGACAGATCTGGAGACTGTTCAGCCACTGACCACTGTAATATATTTATGAATGGCCACTTCCTTTGTCAGAGCACATTTAGCAGATCAGTGCAAATTTGTTCTAGGAAAAGTATAACAAATTGCTATGTGAAATGTTTTAAATTTATCTGGAGGGGAATTGGAGGATGAGGATGACACTGAACCACAGAGTGGGGATTATTCACAATACGAGTACAAAACCAAGAGTGAAATACAATCTTATTGGTTTACTGCAACAAATTTGTGTCTGTCCCTCTGATGTATATGCACATTTGCTTGGCACAGATCTGGAAATTTAGAATATTAAAACAGTGTTTCTCATTAAAGAGCCAATTTTGGGCTGCAACAGTAATACAGGAACGTGAAAGACACACTCAGGATCAGCGTTCTGACAGTCGCAAAGACAGTATTCAGATGGCAAGCAGCTGAACACACATAAATGCAAATTTGCAAATAGAGTCACCAATTATGGCTGAACACACGGCAGTGAAACAAGTAAGGAAAAAAGTTTACAGAAAATAAAGAGGCAAAGGAAAGAAAATGTCAGACACATAGTGATGTCATTGACTTGGCAGCTGGCAGAAGCAGAGAAACTGTCCAGCATTCAAGCAAACGTGGAGAGAGTATGACGAGTCCAACCTCTTTGCAAAACGGCCCAGACAAAGCAGAGAGATGCCTGGGGAGAATGAGGATTCTTCAAGTGCTGGAGAACTGTTCGTAAAACTTAATGAAGAAGCTGCAGATTCAAACGGAAATAGGAATGACATACAGGGATCACTTCATTCATCACTAAAAGCAGCGACTTCTGGGATGGAACACGGCAGCCATTTAACAGCTCACAGAAATACACAACTTTAGATAATGTTTTCACCCCTCAGCTCATAGAGCCGAGAAGCGATGAGAACAGGAAGTGAAGGAAAAGGACAGTTACCTGTTCCCTAACTGGAGTTCTTCGAGATGTGTTGCTCAGGTGTATTCCACAGTAGGTGTGCGTGCTCGCCACATGCATCGGTGTTGAAAGTTTTTCCCTTAGCAGTAACCGTACCGGGGGAGCACTGCTGTGACCCCTGAAGTGGCACCTCTATATCATGCTATAAGGGGAGCTGTGTGCTCCCCCCACCCTTGGTTCCTTCTTGCCAGACAACTCCGACAGAGGGGAAGGAGGGCGGGATGTGGAATATACCTGAGCAACACATCTCAAAGAACACCAGTTAGGGAACAGATAACTGTCCTTTCTTCTTTGAGTGATTGCTCCTGTGTATTCCACAGTAGGTGACTCCAAGCTGTATCTGATGGAGGTGGGTATGAGTTTAAGGGTTTCCGGGACGCAGTACTGCCCTACCAAACCCAGCGTCATCCCTTGCCTGGGAGACGATCACATAATGCGAAAAATGTGTGGACAGAGGACCACGTGGCAGCCTTACAGATGTCCTGGATCAGGATGTGGGCTACAGAGGCAGCTGACGAGGCCTGAGCTCTGGTTGAGTGCACCCTGACGATCAGTGGTGGGGGAACCGTCACCAGGTCATAGCAAGTGCATATGCACGAGGTGATCCAGCGGGAAAGGCGCTGGGTGGAAGTTGGTTGCTCCCTCATACGCTCGGCTGAAGCAATGAACAGCTGCGAGGATTTTCGGAACAGCTTAGTCCGGTCCAGGGTAGAAGGCCAGTGCCCTACACACATTGAGCGTGTGAAGGCAACATTACTCGTTGGAGGAATGGGGCTTTGGACAGAGCACCAGGAGGAAAATGTCCTGTTTCATATGGAAGGCAGAGACCACCTTCGGGAGGAATGAGGGGTGTGGGCAAAGCTGGACCTTATTCTTGTGGAAGAATGGAAGGGATGGTATGATGAGATAGCTTAATTTTGGCAACTGATCTTTGATTATCAGCAGGTAAGTATGCCCAGTGGTCTGTGATGGGATGTTAGATGGGATGGGATCTGAGTTACTGCAGAGAATTCTTTCCTCAGTGCTGGCTGGTGAGTCTTGTCCACATGCTCAGGGTTTAGCTGATCGCCATATTTGGGGTCGGGAAGGAATTTTCCTCCGGGGCAGATTGGCAGGAGCCCTGGAGGTTTTTCGCCTTCCTCTACAGCGTGGGGCATGGGTCACTTGTTGGTGGATTCTCTGCAGCTTGAGGTTTTCAAACCACAATTTGAAGACTTCAATAACTCAGACATAGGTTAGGAGTTTGTTATAGAAGTGGATGGGTAGGATTCTGTGGCCTGCTTTGTGCAGGAGGTCACATTGGTCCCTTCTGACCCTAAAGTCTATGAGTCTATAAGACTGGATGTGGGGATTCTGACGACAAGGCCCTAAGCTCCAAGATATGTTGGGCTGATGTGATAGCTACAAGGAATGCTGCCTTCCATGACAGGTGAGACCAGGAACACGTGGCCAAGCGTTCAGAGGGAGGTCCCGTGAAACGGGATAACACTAGGTTTAGATCCCATTGCGGAATGGGGGACCTAGCACACAGGAGTGAATGGTCCAGGCCCTTAGAAAGCGAGAGGTCATAGTGTGAGAAAAGACCGATTGATGGAAGGCTGATATGGGAGCTAGTCCTTGGGTCCTAAGGGATAGGAGGTAATCAAGGATAATCTGGAGCTGTGCGGACGATAGGGAGGTTCCCCACTCCGCCTCCTGCGTAGAAAACCTGGTCCACTTTGCCAGGTACGTCCGCCATGTGGATGGCTTTCTACTTTCCAGCAGGACTCGTTTGACGTTCTCTGAGCACCTCTCCTCTTCCTCATCTAACCACTGAGCAACCACGCTGTCAGGTGGAGCGCGGCTAGGTTGGGAGGGAGGCGGTGGCCTCCTTCCTGGGAGAGGAGGTCCGGGTGAAGTGGTAGCCTCTGTGGGCAGGGGAGGAGGGGGGCGCTAAGAAGTGCTATGAGGATAACCCACGTCCTGTCTGTTTTTACTTTTTGCAGGACCTTGCCGATCAGGAGAAAGGGTGGGAAGGCATAGAAAAGCTGGCCTGATCACTGCAGGAGGAAGGTGTCCAAGATCACCCCCTTCCCCACTCCTCCCCTGCAGCAGAACTGGAGATAGCGCTGGTTCTGGTCGGTTGCAAACAATGTAAAATAGATTATGAGCCCCCCCCTTACATACAACAGGTCGGTCCAGTCTTGCACCCACTGAAATCAATTGCCCAACACTCATAGATTTGAAGGAGCACTGGCTCCAACTGGGCATTAAGGTCAATTAGCTCTTCTGTAGCACTACTCATGGATCAGGCCTTTCATTTGAGACAGTGGTAAGGTGTCATCTCTGTCCCACTCAGTGTCCACTAAGGTGCTGCACTGCAGAGACCTCCAGTCTGGCTGGAGAGCGATGGGGCCCAAAAGAGGTGACCAGAAAGATCCAGATTCTGGCACTGCTACTCATGTAAAATATCCAGTATGGGACTCTATGGATTTGTGTGCATGAGCTCTTGAATTAAAAACATCCCCTCCCCCTTCCAATGGAAATGGGGATTTGCTGTTCTCTGTTTCTCAGATAGGCTAGCCATGTAGAGGAAACATTTTTCTTAACCTGAGGTTTTCGTCAGGTGCAATGTCAGAGTTTTAGGCTTCACTCCTGAAGCCTAGTGTAAGGCTACTGCAATGGGATATAACAGGTGCCTCTGAGGAGACAAGGCCATCTTTCTAATGACGTGTTGAGCTTCATGGTCCTCACTTAGGGCCTGATTCAACAAGCCATCCTTATTCAGCACAGCACAGGCTGCAGCCTAATCTACACATGTGTGCTGTGCTGAATAGGGATGCACTTTAGCACATGCTTCAACATCTTATTTCTGATACTAGGGCAGGATGGTTTTCCCCTGCAGTCCCTTCCTCACTCATCTCTTTTCACCTTGCTCTTACAAGCACCACATTGTGCACCTGCACAGCGCAGGATCAAGCACTCAGAAGGAAGTGAGTGTTAAAAAAACAACAGTCGTTAAAGATTTGTCTGAAACCTGGGTGCAGCTTCTCAGTAGACTCCAGTGGACTAATGCCAGGACACCAGCAAAGAGTCTGACTCAAAGTTTTAAAAGAACAATCTGAAGACAATGTCAGTTGCATTCTGACAATCTGACAACTTATGGACAGCCTGCAGTTTGAACATGAGCAAAAGCTGGCAGAAATTCAAATGAAAGAGAAGCAAGCCTTGGCCCAGCTGGAGAAAGAGGCTGCTGAGAGAAAGAAAGAAGCTGCCAAGAGAGAGAAAGAGGCAGCTGAAAGAAAAAGAAAGAAAGAAAGAGAGGCTACTAAGAGAAAGGAGCTGCTGGCTGCTGAGGAGAAAACTCGACAGATGCAATAGGAGACAGCTAGACTCCAGCTCCAAGTCAAAAAAAGCAAGGGAAGAACAGCAGAAATTGTATCCTTTTGAAAGTCCAGTTTATAACAATGTTGGTATGTTGTATAACTCTGAGCAGTTGTCTGGGTGTAACCAAATGTACCCCAACACTGCCAACTTTTATGTAAATGCTGTTACTGAGCGTTCAGTAGAAGGTGGCCCTGTAAATTGTGCCAGTGCTATGTATGGGAGTGGCAATGGAAAACTCATAGAGTGTGTAAAAAAACACTGATTAGAGCCCAGGAAATGCACCATGCCTCAATCAGAAGCTCGGCTGTTCTCCGTGGTGGCAGATGACAGAACAAGGAGCAATGGTCTCAAGTTCCAGTGGCGGAGATCTAGGCTGGATATTAGGAAACACTATTTCACTAGGAAGGCGGTGAAGCACTGGAATGGGTTACCTAGGGAAACGGTGGAATCTCCAGTCCTTAGAGGTTTTTAAGGCCTGGCTTGACAAAGCCCTGGCTGGGATGATTTAGTTGGTGTTGGTTGTGCTTTAAGCAGGGGTTTTGACTAGATGACCTCCTGAGGTTTCTTCCAGACCTTATATTCTATGATTCTATGCCACTGTAAATCAGAGGCAGTCAGAGCCTCTGTAAATGCTAGCATTTTTAATTTTTTTTTAAACCAGAGGTTAGTTTTGCCTCTTTCTGTCCCACCTCAGTGTCACTTAAGGTGCTGCATTGCAGCGACTTCCTCTCTGGCTGGAGAGAAATCGTCACTAGGGCATGCTGCTCCATGTGTTGATCATGGACCATTGTTCTGGGAAAACCCAAATTCATATTCTTTGCAACTGTGTAGTGTATTTCTCCAAGACTCAATCTGTTCCTTAGCAGGAGGCGCAGTCGGGAGTGAATCAATGAAATATCAGTACGCATGGAGAGACACACCAGAGCCATTCAATGAATGGAGACACAGGAATTGCTAAACACTATTTGGAAAACACCTATAACGTGTTCTTATCCATACAATATTTATTTTGCTACCTAAGGCGTGAGCACTAATCACTGCACTGTGCCTTGAGAGGGTGCCTGGAGCTTGTGGAAGCCCTAATGCATTTCCTTTCGAGGAAATCCAGCTCAGAATTAACACTGACCACAGATACAATTGCCCCATCACCTCTGCTTAAAAAATGCTGCTGTTAATGCGGCCACATATACAACAGTTTGGTAAAGTTATTCTGTACAGAGAGATTTTATGACTCCCTGGAAACGG
Organism: Gopherus evgoodei; assembly: GCF_007399415.2. NCBI lineage: Eukaryota > Metazoa > Chordata > Testudines > Testudinidae > Gopherus > Gopherus evgoodei. The sequence goes on from NC_044327.1 coordinate 121,999,549, forward strand.
AATAGCTGTGTACAATTGGTCCACTCTGGTTGAAAAAGGAAAAATACTCAGGGCAATGTGACAGTCTGTTTCCCCTTTCCTTTGACTTTTATGTCAAATAACTATTTTCCCTTTAAGGGTCAAATCCTGCTCCAGCTCAAGTCCCCGACAAAGCACCCATTCACAGGATTTGGGACATAAGTCAATATGTAAACTAAAGAGACACTCAAGAGTTACAGACTAATTGAATAAGTATTAAAACTGACAGGCTCTGGTCAAGGTTACTAAGCTTAAAATGTGATGGCCCTTTAGGAGGGCGTATTTTCATTTGCAACATCCCTCTATACTGATTTTTAAATTAACGAAATGAGGTACCTTTCATAAATCAGGAAAACTGCCTGTTCTGCTGGGAGAGCCTATATACCACAAATCTAAGACTCCAGCTGTCTCAGCGATTACCTGAATGTCACTTCAAAATGTACAGGATCCTTGTAAGTTTCAATATGATGTTTGCTCCCAAGAAAGAGGGGCTGGAAGACACGGTGGTGGGGAAAATAACTGCAGAAACATGCATACAGTAGCTGTGATCTAAAACACAGTTGCTCTGCCCCATCAGCCTTGCCTCACATCTCTTTAGCTACACGAGTACTCTGAAGGCTCACCTGATTTGTCTGGCATGTGGAAAGCCCAAGGACAATACATGGGTGCATTTTCATAGTGATTGCACGGCAATTTGGTCAGGCAATTCCCATTAATTTCAGTGAGAGTTAAGCAGCTATATCCCTAAAAAAGCATTTTGGAAATGTAACCCACAATGTACACCAGCATGTTTTGGCTGAGAACACCAAAATCCTGACTACTTACCTACCCACCCTGTGAACTCTCTGGAGCAGGGACTCTCTTTTGTTCCGTGTTTGTACAGTGCCTAGCACGATGGGGATCCTTGTACATGACTGGGGGGCTCCTGGGCACTACCCCAAAACAATTAATAATACTCACAGTCACTGAGATCCCAGGAAATTCTTTGCAAGAATTGGAGCATTAACACTAGCGTCCTGCCCAAATTCCAACTTTTTTTTTACAATTGTTCTGTGGTTTTGTTTGAGTAAAGCAACTCCCCCTTCCTTCCACACACTACCGTAGAGTTGCTGTGGTCTATTATACAAAACGCAGTTTGTCTATAGATAGATACAGGTATAGATATCTATACACTAGATAACACATTACATAGGTCTAGAGCAGAGAACTAACTTATACTAATCCTTTTCTTGGGGCAGACAGTGCCTTCTTCTAACTCCATAGGCCTTCTCCTTGGAGGCCAGCTTTACTATTAACAATGTGTCTCCTGCTGAACAGGAACTCCTATTAGTGGGGATGAAAAGCCAGCTATGGAGACATCTTAATTGGGAGGATTCTGCTCTGCTCTTAGTCAGGGTCTCCTATTGTCACCGTTCCTTTGAATATCCTGCGGCTGTGAGGAATGAGTGGACCCCAAGAAGGCTGGAAGAACAGAGCACTGCAGATGCATATAGCCATTTTTATTATGAATATTCAGTATGGTTAAACCCATCTGATGAAGAAGTGTCTCCTCTCCCACTTCCTGCCTGACCTGTAGGGCTTTCCTGAAAATCTTACTAGTACAATTTTGTATTTGCAGGGTCAGAGAAAGAAGGTGAAAGGGAAGATTTTTTATTTTTTTACATCAAGAGTCAGCAATAGAAGTGTTAAATGTTATGGCATCTAGGATACCAATGGGCCGACTGCTTTCTTCATTACTATTCTGCTTAGCTGACTGGATTAAGTTTGCTAGAAAAGAAAGACCCAGAAAGAAGCAGAGACCTCTTAAATATCTGCCTGAACAAACCGATTTCTCTTGGCCCAGCCTTTGTGAATTGTTTCACGCAGCATGAAATCTGAAGGGAACCTATCCCCAGCCAAGGAGGTGACCTCTTGACACCAGAAATAATACAACTCCCCTGAGATGTATGATGAACATAGTACTTTTGAAGGGGAAAACACCTAGGCTTGCCAATCTCCTCCAAATTCTGATTCATCACTTCGCATAGCTCTGGCACTGCTTGGCCTAACATCCTTTTGTTCATGCAGAATAGCACAGGATACCGAAACAGTCTCTTCTCCCTGCAGCAGTGGTGATTAATTGGCAAGATCTTGCCTCAAGATAATATTGTTCTCTGCGATGCTGCATTAGTTGCTTAGGCCCCAGTCCTGAGTAACTTTAAGCATGTGCACAAGCATTTGTCGGATCGGAACTTTAGGGTTTAATCCTGCTTCACTGGAGTCACTGGCAGGTTTGCTATAGATTCCAGTAGGAGCAGGGCCTTGATTTCCATTCTAGAGGTTCTGACATTTCACCAAAGATAGTTGTTTGTACCCAAGCGAGTTCCATCTAAAGTACTTATATATTACCACAGTGTTTGAGCACCTGGCAGGTTTTAATGTGCTGATTCTCAGAATACTCCTGTGAGGGACAGCAGCACTAGTACCCCATTATACAGATGGAAAACTGAGATATAGACAGGCTAAGTGGCCCAAGGAAGTCTGTGGCAGAGCAGGGACTAACTCTGAATGTGCCAAGTCCTAGTGTCCCATGGGTCATCTTCCTTTCTAGTTCCATCCTTGTTCTAAGTAACGTTATCATGGAAGCTAAATGCTGTTTCCAGGATGCAGTTTATTACAGCCCAGATATGGCTGTTTGGTATCTTTGTTCCAGCTTGGAGTGGGAAACATCCACATGAGCTTGACAGTTCCACACCTTTTAATCAAAACACTCAATACTCATCAAAAAAGGATGACGACTGACACCAAGCATGGGGAAATGAACTTCTGTTAGCTCTTTCCTTTGGCTTCCTCCCCACAAATGGGTTCGGTTGGCTCGGGTTTCATTTTTGTTTGCATTCTTCTCATATGAGAAAGAGGCAAAGAAACATGTTAGCTTTTGAAAACAAGAATGAAAACTTTCACACCTTTGTTATTTATACATCTTCATTAATTGATTTCCACACACAAAGCACCTTTCATCCCAAATTGCTTCATGGACTCTGTTACACACAGAAAATAGACATGTCCTGAATTTTCCAAAATGTTTTATCATTTTGGGTGGCTAACCTGAGTTACCATAAAAAGGCTGGATTCTCATAAAGTGCTGGGAAACCCACCCTTTGAAAATCCAGTCTCAAGATGAGCACCCAAACATTGAGGCATCTGCTGCACAACAATGCAGGGTGAAGAGATTTTTCGACACAACCACCTTGCTCTTCGGAAAAGTTCTGTGAGATTTTTAAATGTACTCATTTACCACGCTCGTTACCATGGTCTCTGAGCATTTGCCCATAGCAGACAGGACTATAGTCTTGCTATCAAGTCCTTTTCCCTTATTACAAAAGTCACTTCATTTAGATATTATAAAAACACCAAAACAAACTGAGTACTACAAGAAGCTTTTAATACAACATCTGCTACTGGAAATGTAATAGCAAATATGTCAAAATGTAATACGTTGTTTAAGGCTGACACCTGAAGAGTTTGTATGGTTGATAATTTAATATGTTGCAAAAGGTGATGTTTCTGTTTTACTTAGGTTTCAGCAGAACCCAACTGAGCTAGGTGACCTCTAAACACAGAGGAAAGCACAGAGACAGGGAATGTCTCCTTCTCTCCCATTGCTTCCCAGCTTCAATTCCAACCCCTTCTGCCCCCTCCTCCACATTGATCAGCAGTTGACTCAACCAGAGAAATCAGTGAAATAGACAATCAGATAGGCTATGGGCCACATCCAGCATCCACTGAAGTTAACAGAAATACCACCATTGATTTAAAGGGGCAGTGGATTAGGCCCATCGGACTGATTTGGCAAAGCACTTCAGCACATAATTATGTTCACTGAAGTCAAATGGGCATACTCATGTGCTTAATGTTAAGCACGTGCTAAAATGAGTGAGTGAATTGGGGCCTTGGTCGGCTGGTCTCTTGTAAGGCTCATGGAAGTGATTCCTCAGGTGGGATTAAAACAAAGTGGGTGCAGCTCCTTTGCAGACCAGCTCAGGGAAGGGTTCCAAGTACAGATGGCCTGAAAGATGGCACAGAGATGGCATGTTTAAATACTCTGTTTGGTTTTTCACAAATTGTTCTGGATGCCCAGGTATGACCCCTTCCTACACACAAAGCCTACCGCCAACTAGAAAGCCATCCCCATGATTCTCAAGCTGTTGCTTGGATTGTTGCATGTAGTTTTTGGCCTCTCTCTCTTTTTAATAAATATGCAGAAGTACTGAGAAATCTAATTTAGAACATGCGAAGCAATGGCTGCATTAGTGAACTGCAAGTGCTGTTACGCAGAGTTATGTTTTTGATCATTTGGCCTTTGGAAATGTAATGGCAAATACTTCAAGAAATCCTTAAAAAGAGCCTGCAAGTGAAAACCATTTCATTCTAACTTCTTTAACCACAGTGAACCACAGCATGCAATCAGTATTGTGAAGATTCGCTGAGTGGAAATATGACGAGGGTCTTGGACTATTGCTGAGACTGTGAATTTAATTAATATTTATATTATTTTACTACTCTACAATAAAAGAACTCTCATCTCAAGCTCAAAGAGCCCTTTAAAAGCTTTTAAAAATATACCCACACCTAGTTACCCAAAGTTCAAATAATCCTGTAAGAGAGAGAGAATAAAATGTAGTTTAAATTCCCACCAACACAGAATCCCAACCAGACTCCACATCATCACCCCCAGCCCTACCCATCACCTTGTGTCCTAAATAGAACGTATAAAAATCCCACCCACTGCCCTTTTGTTACAGCTGTTTTTATTTAGATCTCCATGAGTCTTTGACCCGCAGGCAAGAGACATCCGACTGTGTGTTTTTTCCATAACCTATTTATACCAGTACTTTTTAGTCAACAAACATTGTCTTTCCCGCAGAAACCAGAGCAAGCTTCGGCAGGACCTCCTACCGGCTGTCCAGACATGTGAATTAATTCTGATCCCACGACCAACGATTATTTCCGATTCAACTTGTTTGTAAAATATCAGTCCAAATAGCGAAGATGCTTTTGAGCTACACCTGCCCATGTATGACGGTGGCCCATTGTAAGCACATTAAATAAACTCATAATGATGGAACACACTATAGTATTTAAGGGTTATAGGACTGGGAGCCAAGATTCCTGGGTACTAAGACCTATTCATAGGGGTTGTTTATTTTTCTCATCTTTGAGGTGAAAAATGAAGCCAAAGTGATTTCAGTTCTGTTGGTTTAATGTAAAAAAGGAAAATTTTCATTCATGCCTTAAATGAATGACGAGCCTAAAACAAGACATTACCGGACATAGAGCAGATATTCAACTTCATGCCTGTTAATGACCTCTACCCCTTCCCACTCAGTCTTGGGAACATCTTTGCTACAGATGGTCTCTTTGCAGACAAATCCGGCTCTAGCATTAGCAGGAACAAATGCAATAAAAACAATTAAAAATATTCACTAATAGTGTTTGGTTAACTCCTCATTTGCTTATACAGGGACCCACGGTAGGGGTGAAAAGAAACCCCAAGTGGTTTATATGATATCGGCTCCAGAATAGATGTCATACTTTTAATATTAATATTTTGGGCAGAGACTAAGGGAGAGAATGGAAAATATTTCCAGGGCCATGACTTCTTTATTTTGCAAACATCAGTTGCTAACTGGGGTCAGACAGAAATACTGTTCAGAAATAAGAGCCCAAACAACTCAGGCTGGCAGCTTCTCCACACACTAACCATGCCCTAAGGCGCTGAGAAGATTCTCCACATTGCTGACTCTTAAGTCTCCTGTGTCTGGTCTATGCTCCACCTGCTAGCACGTTAAGGAACTGTTTTTAAACAGTGTACTATACAACTGGTTTCAGGTGAGACTATTGCGCAGGATGTGACTTGGCTAGAGCAGATTTTGAAAAGCTTGGATGTCAGTCTTGAGATTTCTTTCTTTTTCTAAATAAAAACACTTTAATTAAGACATGCCCTGTCCATAACTGTGTTAGTTGAACTCATTTGTAAGCGGCCTCCTAACATAATGGGCACTGAATGCAGATGGTCATTAGCACACTTCTCAACAGCATAAAGCAGTGTCTCTCCATCTTTCTAAACTACTGTAGCCTGATTTGTCTTGTGTACCCCAACTTTCACCTCACTTAAAAACAACTTGCTTACAAAATCAGACATAAAAATACAAGTCTCACAGCACACGATTACTGAAAAATGGCTCACATTCTAATTTTTACCATATAATTATAAAATAAATCAATTGGAATATAAATATTGTACTTACATTTCAGTGTATAGTATACAGAGCAGTATAAACAAGTCATTATATGAAATTTTAGTTTGTACTGATGTTGCTAGTGCTTTTTATGTTACCTGTTGTAAAACTAGACATTCTAGATGAGTTGATGTGCTCCCTGGCAGACCACTAAGTACCCCCAGTGCTATGCATACCCTTGGTTGAGAACCACTGTCGTAAAGGAACACTTCTTAGGAACACAAAATTGCCCTTGCCCCCAAACACACACACAAAATTTGGGCTTGATCCTCCATGGCTCAGGTGCCGGGCGCTGCACATACGGTGTAAATACAGGGTACTATGCAATGAGCAAGACAAGTAATGTAGGGCTGCCAGATCCTGCTGCTAGGTTCTTCCCAACCTGCTTCTGCCTAGGAGTAAGGGTCGAGGCGAATATGCCTCATTAGCATAGTGAAGATTCCATTTAATCCTTAGACACTCCCATTTTCTGCCCCGACCCCACCGTCCTCTTACCTTGAACACCTTTGAGTAAGGGTGTAGGCATGCAGGGAGCTAGAGAATTACTGCTGGAGGGAGGAATCTTGGTTTTGACCACACATAACTTCCTTTCATTGGGGCACAACAACTTTGCATACAATATAAGGGGTTGCAGGATCAAGGCCCCTGAGTGATATATAGGAGTGGAGCCTAAAAGATGCAGATGGAGGCTCCTCACTATGCCCCTTTACCAAAAGACTTAACACACAAGAGGAAATCATGTAACCAGACAGCTAAAGTGCCACAGAACTTTTCTGAATCAACCAGGTTTCATTTACAGGTCCATCTTACTAAATCACATATGGTGTTCCAGATACTGTCAAACCTTAACCCTCTACCTAAGGGTCCAAAATACCAAATAACTCGCCCAGTAGAGACTGATCTTTAAGATCAACCAAAACAGTAACAGAGACTTTAATTTTAAAATGGAGGCCCACAAGACCACCAGATCTATTGGCAAGGATCCTTCATTCCGATTTCACAGCCCTGTATTCCTGCTGCTTTGGTGGTGAACACTGCATCTTTTATCCTGCAGCATCACATTAGATATTACAAACAGAAATAAATTTGTTAGTCTCTAAGGTGCCACAAGTACTCCTGTTCTTTTTGCAGAATCTATGTGCAAATCAAACCTCCTTAGATTAATTTAGGACTTGTCTGACTGGGGATATCCAGGAAAACTAATCTGAAATAACTAAAGGTATGAATTTGAAGTGGATTAATTAAATTGCATTAAACCCCTGTGTGAACACCCACATTCAGAATTAAAGTGAATTAAACTAAATCATAGTAAGGCCATTTTAAATCTGAACAACAGCATCCACACAGGGATTTAATGTGGTTCAGCTAATCCACTTTAAATTCACACCTTTAGTTAATTCAGATTAATTTTCCTGGATGACCCCATGCAGACAAGCCCTTAGACTCTTACATTCAGATTCTCTTAGAACTTCTTTCTGGTATATTTTCTCTACCAATGCTTCAGGGAGTTTACACTGGCATAACTTCCATTCCAAGAAGCTGGAAGGTGTACCAGATATCCAGAATGTGGCTCCTTTATCACCAGCTACAGTACCTCATAGCAATTCAGCTGAAAGGGGAGAAGATAGCATAACTTCTTATTCATTGTATAAGTTTACAAAATAAGAGGGTATATATTTATACACCAGTTACTATATACTTAAAGTCCTTCTATACTGGAGTACTGACCAGCTACTGACACTAATTGCCATGAACTGGTGCTGAAACATATAAATAGACAAAGCAACTTTCATATCATACAGGAAACACTCCAGAGAGACAGCCATTGTCGGTAATTGGTCAGTTTCCTAGTGTAGATGAACTGCATTGTACCATTTTTGTGTTGCCCCCTCTCAAGTCCGATTGGCTAAAACAGCATCACATGACCATTTATTTTCTGTACCACCTGTCACTAAATCAGCAGTCTTCCAGGGTGGCACCATGATCCAGAGGCTAGCATGCTGGACTGGCAGTCAGGAGATCTAAGGTTTATTACTGTCTCTGTGACAGACCTGCTGTATCACAGAAGTCCTGTGACCTTGCACAAAGTCATGTCATCTCTATTTTGCCTCAGTTTTCTCATGGGTAAATTGGGGATAGTGACACCAACCCTTCTTTGAAAAATAGTTTGAAGTCTATGAATAAATACCACCATATTATTATTTCAATTTCAGACAGCTGTTTAAATTAAGAGAAAACTAGTCACTACAATGCTCAATGAAATATGGCAGCACCTTCTTTCTCCTGAAGATTTTCCTGCCTTCTTCATGTCTTTTCCTCTGGCTCACTTTACCCTGGATCCCACATAAGGCTTTATCTACACAAGGAAGGTTTTACCACCCAAACCCTCTAGTGTGAATGCAGTTATATGGGTATAAAAGTGCTTAAACTAAGGCCTGGTCTACACTATGTGTTTAAACCGAATTTAGCAGTGTTAAACCCATTTAACCCTGCACCCGTCCACACAAAGAAGCCCTTTATATCGACATAAAGGGCTCTTTAAACCAATTTCGGTACTTCTCCTTGATGAGGGGAGTAGCGCTGAAATCGGTATTGGCATGTCAGATTAGGATTAGTGTGGCAGCAATTTGACGGTATTGGCCTCCAGGCGGTATCCCACAGTGCACCATTGTGACCGCTCTGGAAAGCAATATGAACTCAGATGCACTGACCAGGTAGTCAGGAAAAGCCCCACAAACTTTTGAATTTCATTTCCTGTTTGCCCAGCATGGAGCTGTGATCAGCATGGGTGGCCATGCAGTTCCAAATCCAAAAAGAGCTCCAGCATGGACCGTGCGGGAGATACTGGATCTGATTGCTGTATGGGGAGACAAATCTGTTCTATCTGAGCTCCATGACAGAAGACGAAATGACAAAAGCATTTGAAAAAAACTCCAGGCTATGACAGACAAGAGTCCACAGCAGGGACTCAGCACAGTGCTGTGTGACAAGCGTAACGGAAAGCGAAAGAATCAAATGGACACTCATGGAGGAAGAGAGGGGGTACTGAGGACTCCAGCTATCCCACAGTCCCCGCAGTCTCCAAAAAGCATTTGCATTCTTGGCTGAGCTCCCAATGCCTGAAGGGTCAAAAAGATTTTGCCGGGTGTTTCAATTTACACCCTTCCCCCCCCCGAAAGAAAAGGGAAAAAATCGTTTCTCGTCTTTTTTCAATGTCACCCTATGTCTACTGCATGCTGCTGGTAGACAGGGTGCTGCAGCGCTGAACACCAGCATCCCCCTCCCGTGGCAGATGGTGCAAAATGACTGGTATCCATCGTCATCATCAGCCCGTGAGTGCTCCTGGCTGGCCTCGGTGAGGTCGGCCGGGTGCGCCTGGGTAAAAATGGGAATGACTCCCGGTCATTCCTGGCAGATGCTCCTCATCATAGCAGCTGGAGGCTGAGCTCCATCAGCCCCCCTCCTTTCATGTCTAAAGAAGATTCTGTACTCCCTGAACTATCATAGCAGCTGGAGGCTGCGCTCCTCTCCCCCGCACCCTTTAATGTCCTGCCTGGACTGTCATAGCACCGGGAGGCTGCCTCCCCCTCATTTTATCTCACTAACAAGTCAGTGTTTCTTATTCCTGCATTCTTTATTACTTCATCACACAAATGGGGGGACACCGCCACGGTAGCCCAGGAGGGTTGGGGGAGGAGGGAAGCAACGTGTGGGGTTGTTGCAGGGGCACCCTCATTTCTGTGGAATCTCTGGGGCTCTGACCCGGAGCAGCTGTGCTCTCTGGTTCTCTAGTACACTTGCCTCATATTCTAGGCAGGACTGACTATTTTTAGACAAAACATAAAGAAGGGAATGATCCGGGGAATCATTCTCATTTTTGTCCATGCGCCCCCAGCCGACCTCAGCGAGACTAGCTAGGAGCACCCATGACAGCAGCAGACGGTACAAAAGGATTGATAATCGTCATCGCCAATTTCCAAATGCAAATGGTGCAAAATGACATAACCATCATCTCATCGCCAATTTACAGTGGCAGACAGTGCAATAAGGATGGTAAACGTCTCTGCTACCGTGCAAAGGCAAATGAATGCTGCTGCGTAGCACTGCAGTACCGCCTCTGTCACCAGCATCCAGTACACATACTGTGACAATGACAAAAGGCAAAACAGGCTCCATGGTTGCCATGCTATGGCATCTGCCAGGGCAATCCAGGGAAAAAGGGTGTGAAATGATTGTCTGCCGTTGTTTTCACGGAGGAAGGATTGAGTGACGACATTTACCCTGAAACACCCGCGACACTGTTTTTGCATTGGGATCTCAACCCAGAATTCCAATGGGCAGGGGAGACTGTGGGAACTACGGGATAGCTACAGGATAGCTACCCACAGTGCAACGCTCCGGAAATCGACGCTAACCTCGGTACATGGACGCACACCGCCGAATTAATGTGCTTAGTGTGGCCGCGTGCACTCGACTTTATACAAACTGTTTTAAAAAAACGGTTTCTGTAAAATTGGAATAATCCCGTAGTGCAGACATACCCTAATCCAGTTTACGCCAGTTCCCCTCACCAGCCTACGCCATAGCAGTATAAAGAGTTATACCAGTATATCTGTGCCCACAGTATGACTTATACTGAAATATCTTTGTCAGTTAAAAAAAATAAAAAAAATAAAAATCAGCCCCTAACCAGCCTAACTATGCTGGTAAAACTTTTAAGCATAGATGAGGCCCAAGAAAAGCACGTGGCTTTGGAAGACCATAGATTAGAGAGCGACTCTAAGTGCCCACTGGGCCTTCACAGTGGCAACCAGAGGACACTTTGGGAGCCTTCTTGGTTAGCAGCAGCACAAGCAAGTTGCAAGGCAGTTACTCTAATGAACTCCTTGCTTTTGAAGCTTTTGGCAACATTTTCTTCACTGTCTGGTCTGGTCACTCTCCAGCAACTCCAACTTCCTCTGCTAGTTACCTCCAACTGCCAAGGGAACCTTCTCCCCATCTTCTAGCATCCCTGCCAGTCTGTCTTTTAAAAATACATTCTCATGGTTTACATTGTCACAAAAATACTCAACAAAAATCCATTCTTCTCCCACACAGCAATTTATCCTGTCTGAGTGAACATGTGAACACATGCGTGCACATGATACAATTACTTTATGTAGGTCATATTCTCATGTGGAAAAAGACATGGCAACCATATTGTACTCTTGAGGTTGGCAGTTCAGAAAATTAATTTAGCAAGATAATACTGTGCCAATTAAAAATATTGCAGCTCCTGAAGGTCAGTGGCACCAAGACAGTTGAAACAGAAGAAACAGCTATGTATTTCTCAATCACTTGTAAAAGACAGCTTAGTTGACACAATATTTATGTTCCTCCTCAGATCTGGGGTGGTTGTAGCTGTGACGACAAACTGTGCTCATCTGGGATGGATAAAAGGAGGTAACTTAAGCACTGATCTTGTATGCTGAGCTGTATATAGACAGTAGAGTGTCTCTATTCTTATTTTTGAAGCTTCTTAAGCATGGACACTTACCGCTCAAGAACTCTCATCTTGACAAACAAACACTTTGATAAGTACTTCATTTTCTTCCCGAGTTTGACAACTCTCAATTTACTTTGATCTCCCAGTATGGCACTTATTTCTGAAGATATTTCTTTAATGTGGTGGCTTCTATAAACACAACTTGTCTTTGACCAACAGTTCAAAGTTTCTAAATCTCCAACCAGGGCAGTAATTATTATGTTAACAATGAGGCTATAATTAGTTGCTTTCAAATACCTAATTTTTTTTTTACCAGAGGTCTCTGCAACTCTAAATTTTCACACTATCGATCTATATTCTTGTGTTGGCACCCATCACCATAGTACCTAAGCAAAGGTATATTTACTTCCCTTCTTTATAAGCTCTGGGGTCCTGGATCTGTTTCAAATTACTGGTTCTGAGTTGGCAGGTTCTGTCTCAAGGTACAATACTGGTCCTGAGTTAGCTTAAGGGACAGATACCTCTGCTTCTGGCAAATTTCCCATACATTCCCTGGATAGGGTTCTCTCACTAGTTCACACTTCCTGTTTTCCACTTGCATGTGCAGTCCCTTGATGGGTTCCAGCTCCAGCAGTTCCCTTCAAATTCAGACTACCAGTGACATCATCCACGATGGCTCCAAATAACCTCTCTAGTCAACAACTCTCTCTCTTGGCAACTCCCTATTGGCATGTTTTTCTGCATCAACTAGTGCCATTTGGCAATGACTCCCCCCAGCACCACAAAGGTTCTGCTCAGCCTACACAGTTCTAGTGATGGGTGGCAGCAGGGGTTCTTGCGGCTCTGGCTCAGTCTCCATAGGTGGTGGTACTGGGACGCTTCTTCTGTCCAAACTGGAAATGGGAAACCCAGCTGCCCAACCAGACTGATGGCCCTTTCTGACCTGTATGGGTCAATTTGGCCTGTGTCCCACTCAGCCCTTATTGCTGTGCAGTCCCTGGTTTATATGAGCCCCAGGAAGGAAGTCAGCCGCAGCACTGGTCCTTCGGGGTTAGAAGAAGTGGGCACAAACCTGTGTGTCAAATTTTCTCCTATACTGCCTCTGACTCAACACTGCTTAAGCAGAATGAGCATCTCAACAGTGAATGTTCATGAACTGAAACCCAGTGACCTGTGGGATCCAAAGAGATGCTACATGTAGGCAAAATCTACATGTGCAATGTAAGACCTGTTTCCGGTATCTCTCGTTTATATCTGTGTGTCTCCCTTCTCGGCCCACCTAGCCTGTGCTCTGCTAGGTTTTATGGTCTTCCACCAGCTAAAATGGACAGCTACAAATCTGCTTCTGGGAGAGAGGCCAATGTCTTCCTCACTCCCCACGCAAAGTCTGGGCAGGGCAAAAAGGAGGCTGGAGGGTGGGTGGCGAGGTGCTTGAGAAACCTGATGTCTTTATTGTAGAATAGACAGACAGACAGAGAGGCTTCAGGGCCATATTTTATCCAACCATGTTTATAAAATCAAGGGTATTTTGTTTGAAGGAGTTCTATTATGTCTGTAGCTATTCCTGTACCTAAGAGAGCCTTTACTCACCTGTGTCCAGCTAGGAGATTATAACTCCTCCCTCTCTTTCAGATGGGGATCTTACCCTGATTATCCACGTCTTATCACCAATAAACTGGATCAAGGCAGCTGCCCATACTCAAAGCTTCAACCTAAAGACCAGCCTGAATTTGCAGGTAGTACAGCGTGTCAGTGTCTACATCTTCATGTGCTGTTTTTAGCATGCAGCCTATTAGACCTGCATGCTGTAGTTTGCACTGGTTACAAATAGTGCTCACATACCACCATGCAGCATGTAGAAAGCTGAACACAACAGGTAACACTTCTCTTCTATTATGCCCCTTCCTGGTGGGGTTTGCTGTAATCTCGATAAAGAGAGCTTGAATCAAATTTCAGAGGGGCTAGGTGGTTGGTACTGTGAGATGGAGCCTCATCTGTACACATGCAGTTCAAATATGGCCCTGTTCAGGAGTGGAGTAGTAGTCTCATCGGAGTGCTGCTCAGTGTTTTATGTAAGAAATAAATTTAGTGTTCACAGACTAGTCACTAATGCCCAGAACAGTGCAGGCAGAATTCTCCAATGGCTAGAGCAATGGATCTGGAAGACAGGATACTCAGGTTCTCTATTTAGATGTGATTTAGCTCAGATAAGGGATACGGGCTTGATTTCAAGAATCTCTGGGTGAAATTCTATGGCCTGTGTTATACAGGAGGTCAGACTAGGTGATCATATTGGTCCCTTCTGGGCATTAACTCTCTGAGGGTATGGCTACATTTGGAATTTCAAAGCGCAGCCCCGGCAGTGCTGCAGGAGCGCTTTGAAGTGTGAGTGTAGTCAGAGCGGCAGCGCTGGCAGAGAGCTCTCCCAGCGCTGCATGTAAACCACATCCCTTACGAGTGTAGCGTGCAGCGCTGGGAGCCGCGCTTCCAGCGCTGCTGCCCTGATTACACTGACGCTTTACAGCGCTGTATCTTGCAGCGCTCAGGGGGGTGTTTTTTCACACCCCAGTTGCAGCGCTGTAAAGTGTGAGTGTAGCCAAGGCCTGAATCTATTTCCAACTCTAACCTTCTGTGTGACCTCGCCCAAGTCACTTCCCCTCTGTGTGCCTCTATTTCTCTTCTGAGCTTTTTCCGCTCAGCACTACTGTAATATAGGTAATAATCACAAAACATCATCCCCCCCATCTGCATCACAGCTGCCAGTTCTATAAAGAGCTGGACATGATACTCAGTGGCAACCCCACCTCCACTGCGAAGGCCACTGGGGATACTTCAGTGGCTCGCAAGCCAGTCGACCAAGCAGTGGACCAAGCCAGGAGGAGGAAATCTGGGACAAGGACATGAAGGGGGACCCAGAGGCAGAGGATGACTCGGAGGTCAGAGATGCATGAAGCCAGGAGCTCTTCTCTATCCCGGAGGAGGCTAGCCAGTCACAGCTGGTGGAGCATGGCGAAGCACGAACAGGAGAGGAGCCCCCGGTAAGTGGCTTTGATTTTGGGATTCACTGAAGCGAGTTGTTGGGGACAGGAAGGTTGCAGAAAGCAGGCTTGTGTCTGTATGATGTGTGTACTACCACATGCCTAGTCTGAGCGGTGGAACAGTGTGTTGATTGACTCCCCACTTCACAGGAATCTGCCTCAGAGATCTCCACAAAACTCTCATGGAGATACGGGGCAATCCGCTGCCACAGGTTCTTTGGCAGAGCTGCTTTGTTTCTTGCCCCATTAAGGGTAACTTTCCCATGACACTTTGCCGTCACTGGGGGCAGGGGGGGAGGATCACCGTTGCACACAGGCGAGTTTCATAAGGGCCAGAGTGGAAGCTGCAGTCTCGGAGAAGACCCTCCCTTGATTTCTTGCTCACCCTCAGCACTGAGATACCTTCCACAATGAACACAGCCCATGGAAAATGTGAGGACAGGAATGATTATAAGCCCCCTACTACAGTGCTGGCTCTCCCCAAGAGCCATGTGCCCAGTACGGGCCTGGAACACTGATTGCCCCAGCCCCTGCGGTTACTCACCATTCTGGGGGTCTTGCGGCTCATGGGTTCTTGCCTGCGGTCAGCCAGTTAGTGACAGGCATGTGAACAGTGGCTGTGTTTGAAATAACTGAATCAGTGGTCTCTGCGTTGCAAACAACACGGCTTCTGTAAAAGGTTGCATTTTGGCTTCACAGAGATGACCTTGGAAGCCCAGCCTTCCTCTTTGTTATCGTTGGCTGAACAGCTGCACAGAATTAGAAAGCGGCATGAAGAACTAAAGAGGACTTCCTGTGTGATGTCATGATGTCCTCTGCGGCCAAAACACAAGAATTGAAGGAGTGGCGGGACAGTGACAAGAGGGACCGAAAGGAGAACGCGGCGCACCAGAATGAAGCCACGGAGCAGCTCTTAAATGGTATGGGACACCCTCCAAGTGCTACTAACACTGCAAACCGAGCAGCTCCGTGCCCACCCTCCCCTGCAGCCACTGTCACAAAACGGTTTCCCATGCTCTAGTCTGTACCTGCTGCATTCCACTCCTCCCCCCTCCCAGTCCAGCACTGCGGACTCCCAGTACCCACTGAACTCAACACCTGTCCCTCTGCAGTTTAGCTCTGCTGAAGTACAGTACCCGCTGCACTGCACACCAAAGGACAAGGTTGCACATGATAGCTGGCCATACACAAATCTTTAACCGTCCCCGGATCCCATCTCCTCCTGGGACCCTCCCTTCCCCCATCCGCCACAGTGCTGGTGTGTTTTTTTGTTTGTCTCTCTCTCCTCCTATTGTTGTTTTTTAATAAAAGAATTGTGTTAGTTTGAAAGCAACCTTGACTCCATTCATTGAAAGCAAACAGAGCCCTGCAAAGCAACAGGCAATTTTCTTAAACCTTCGCAGTGCCTCATCTGCACAAATCACAATCATCTCCTAGCATTATAAGCACTGAACTCCTGAGCACAGCATCAAATATTACTGGCTTTCAGCTTCAAATTGCTGCCTCAAGGCATCCTTGAACCTTATGGCCCTGCACTGCGCCCCTCTAATAGCCTTGGTCTCTGGCTGTTCAAATTCAGCCTCCAGGCACTGAGCCTCAGCCGTCCAGCCCTGAGTGAAGCTTTCATCCTTCCCTTCACAAATATTATGGAGCGTACAGCACACGGCTATAAGCATAGGAATACTGTCATTGGCCAGTTCCAGCCTCCCATATAGGCAGTGCCAGCGGGCCTTTAAACAGCCAAAAGCAAACCCAGTCATGTCATTCTGCACTTGCTCAGCCTGTTGTTGAACCGCTCCTTGCTGTAGTCAAGGTGTTCCATGTATGGCTTCATGAGCCACAGCATTAAGGGGTAGGCAGGGTCTCTCAGAATCCCAGTGGGCATTTCGACTTCCTCTACAGTGACCTTCTGGTCTGGGAAGAAAGTCCCTACTTGCAGCTTCCTGAACAGGCCAGTGTTCCGAGAGATGTGTGTGTCATGCACCTTTCCAGACCAGCCTGCGTTAATGTCCATGAAACACCACGGTGATCCAAAAGCGCCTGGAAAACCATTGCGAAATACCCCTTCCGATTAATGTACTCGGTGGCTAGGTGGTCTGGTGCCAGAATTGGAATGTGTGTGCCATCTATCACCCCTCCACAGTTAGGGAAACCCATTTGTGCAAAGCCATCCACAATGTCACATACGTAGCCCAGAGTCACAGTCTTTCAGAACAGGATGTGATTAATGGCCTTGCACACTTCCATTAACAAGAGTCCAACAGTCGACTTTCCCACTCTGAACTGGTTAGTGATCGATCAGTAGCAGTCTGGAGTAGCCATTTTCCACAGCGCAATTGCCACGCGATTCAACGACAGCGCAGCTCTCATTCTTGTGTCCTTGTGCCGCAGGGCTGGGGCACGGTGCTGAGCATTTGCAGTACCCACTGATCTCTGAAAAGTCAGGTTGCTTTTATTCAGGAACCAAAATATAGATTTAGGAGCTGAACCTTAATCATGCAAGTTTCAAAATTTAGATCTATGTTCCTAGAATTTTGTTCACTGGTATTACACTCCAAGCAGTAATACTGTACCAAAGTAACACCTAGTTTAATACACATCCTCTGAATATGTGGCCTCAAAAGAACAAAAAAGATATTTTTCTTTATTGTTCCAAGAGCTGCTCCTTTCTGGAAAAGCTGGAATAAAGAGGTGGAAACACAAATGTGTCCATGCTATAAACTTTATAAACTCATTTCTATTTCACTTTCCTAGCAGAAGAGATTTCCCTTACTGACCTTTGAGAGCGGGGTCCAAAGCTTTTCCAGAATTTCACAGCATTGAAAATGACATATTAACATCAGCTGTAAAACACGTTCACTTTCACATTCACCAAAAATAACCTGCTATCTTGAAATCTACTGGAAGTGAGATTCCTATGACTATTTATACTCCTGAAATGAGCGCTAGCACTTGTTCATGAATAGAACAGTACGGCAGCACTAGAAATAGTGTAACTTTAAAGACAGCATGAAAATTTCATGAATCAGGATATTAACTCCAGCTCATTATGAAGTGGTTGGAAATAAATACACCGCATGAGGCCATCATAGGAGATACCAGGCCTTTCTTACCAATCTTATCAACATCCTCAACACAAAGCCCTAGCCAACTCTACAAGAAGGAAATGCATCATTGTAACGTTAGCTTCATGCCACTTGCAAGTACCTGCTAAACAAAAAGCTTTATTTTGTTTAACATCTACTGCCTGAATAAAACTTTACAGGATGAAATACTAAGAGGAAAGAGTTAAATTATACCGATGGGCAGATGTGGAAGAGAGATATCAAAGAGGTGTAGGTTAGGGAAATAAACTGGGGGGGTTTTGATTGAGGGATTTCCTGAAATGCAGAATTGATAATGTAAAGAAATACAGAGAGTCAGCAGCAGATAGCAAGAGATGCAGAGCAGAAGACTCTCACACAAAAAGATGCATGGCTATCCATAACTGCTAATTATTAAATGAGAAGTAGAAAATGATTTTGCAGTTCACACACACGAAACTGCAAGGGATACAGGTTCTATTTTTGACTGCCACTGACTTCGTGTGACACTTTGTGGAAATTGCATGATTCCTATGTACCTCAGTTTCCCATTTACTGATATTAACTTACCACAAAATAGCGTTGTAAAGATTAATGACTTCATGTTTATAAGGCACTCAAAATCCGTGGATGGAGGGTGCTATAGAATAAAGAGGTTTTAGAGAGGATATTAGGAAAAACTTTTTCACTAGGAGGGTGGTGAAGTACTGGAATGGTGTCAAGTATCAGAGGGGTAGTCGTGTTAGTCTGGATCTGTAAAAGCAGCAAAGAGTCCTGTGGCACCTTATAGACTAACAGACATTTTGGAGCATGAGCTTTCATGGGTGAATATCCACTTCGTCAGATGCATGTAGTGGAAATTTCCAGAGGCAGGTATATATATGCAAGCAAGAAGCAGGCTAGAGATAACGAGGTTAGTTCAATCAGGGAGGATGAGGCCCTCTTCTAGGAGCTGAGATGTGAAAACCAAGGGAGGAGAAACTGCTTTTGTAGTTGGCAAGCCATTCACAGTCTTTGTTTAATCCTGAGCTGATGGTGTCAAATTTGCAGATGAACTGAAGCTCAGCAGTTTCTCTTTGAAGTCTGGTCCTGAAGTTTTTTTGCTGCAGGATGGCCACCTTAAGATCTGCTATTGTGTGGCCAGAGAGGTTGAAGTGTTCTCCTACAGGTTTTTATATATTGACATTCCTAATATCTGATTTGTGTCCATTTATCCTTTTCCATAGAGACTGTCCAGTTTGGCCGACGTACACAGCAGAGGGGCATTGCTGGCATATGATGGCATATATTACATTGGTGGACGTGCAGGTGAATGAACCGGTGATGGTGTGGCTGATCTGGTTAGGTCCTGTGATGGTGTCGCTGGTGTAGATACGTGGGCAGAGTTGGCATCGAGGTTTGCATGGATTGGTTCCTGAGTTAAAGTTACTATGGTGCACTGGAATGGGTTACCTAGGGAGGTGGTGGAATCTCCTTCCTTAGGGGATTTTAAGGTCAGGCTTGACGAAGCCCTGGCTGGGATGATTTAGTTGGGGATTGGTTCTGCTTTGAGCAGGGAGTTGGACTAGATGACCTCCTGAGGTCCCTTCCAACCCTGATATTCTATGATTCTAACAGTGTATTTATCTTGCCTTTTTAAAAAAATATTTTCAAAAGGGATACATTCAACTTGAAATCTAGTCAATTTAACAAGACAAGTTAAAAATACTTTCAGCTCCTATACCAGCCCGATGGTCCTCCCTGCCAATTTCTGTGGTTTTATAGTGTCCCTGTTATTGTCTGAAAGATGCACACAAACAAAAGAGGGAAACTAACTGGTGGACTATGTAAGGGAAATAGTGAAATTGACTATACATAAAATGCTGGCAAATGCACAAAACAAACACACTAAAAAGGAGGGTTGTTTTCCATGCAGTCTCTGTTTGGTTATAGTGATAATAGGCATTACCTTTTATTATTAGAGGTAAGGCTGTTCATTAAGAAATGTGACTTTTTTTTTTTTTTTTTTAAGAAGTGGATGGTATCCATGTGAACAGGGCCGGCGCTACCGTTCAGGCAGCCTAGGCAATCACCTAGGGCGCCAGGATTATTCGGTGGGCGGCATTTTGCCGGGGGGGGCGGCAGGTGGCTCCAGTTGCCCTGCCGCAGAAATGCCTGCGGAGGGTCCGTTGGTCCACGGGTCCGGTGGAGCTGCCGCAGTCACGCCTGCGGACGGTCGGCTGCTCGCGCGGCTCCGGTGAAGCGCCCGCAGGCATGAATGTGGCAGCTCCACCGGAGCTGCGGGATCAGTGCGGGGGGTGGCGAAATGGCTGTGCGCCTAGGGCGCGAGAAACCCTAGCGCCGGTCCTGCATGTGAAAGTGTGTTTGGCCTGGTTCAAGGAGTAAGGTAATTATGATTTTTTTTTAATCAAACTATAAAATATGGATGCATGTTTTCTGTGAATCTTAGGTCTTGTCTACACTATGGGCTAAATTGGCGCCACTGCAATTGATGTAGCGGACATCGATTTAGTAGGGCTGGTGATAAGTGATAAGTTGACGGGAGAGCTTAATTAATCAGCCTCAAAGAGAGGTGGAAGCTATGTCGAGAGGAGAGTATCTCCCATTAACATAGCACTGTGTAGACATTGCATTAAGTAGATGTAAGTTACATCAATGTAAATAGTGTATTTAGCAGATGTAAATAGCATAACCTAGATTGACTTACATTGCCAGTGTAGTATCAGAGGGGTAGCCGTGTTAGTCTGGATCTGTAAAAGCAGCAAAGAATCCTGTGGCACCTTATAGACTAACAGACGTATTGGAGCATGAGCTTTCGTGGGTGAATACCCACTTGAATACCCACGCATGCATCCGACGAGGTGGGTATTCACCCACGACAGCTCATGCTCCAATACGTCTGTTAGTCTATAAGGTGCCACAGGACTCTCTGCTACCATTGCCAGTGTAGCTGTTTTATTTTAAAGTTTTACTCTATAAAAAGTCTTATAGTAATGTGAACAAGTTACTATGCAGAAATAAATTACTAAATCCGCTTGATTGGGTTCCATCCTACACCCTCATTTTTATTCATGTGTTTAGCACCTTTTTAATTTGTTCAAGTGAAGATGAGACGTTTCTCTTGACCAGTGGTATTTCACAAGAAAATCTACAGAACAAGTTCTGAAGGGGCTATGCCTTTGAGTGCATTTGGGGAAAACATCCCCTGACCGAGGGAATCAAAACTGGAGAAATAGTTCTTTAAAAAGAGCGATACACTGCAAGATACAGAATGGTTGAAAACATTTTGCTGTCTTTATTTTAATTCCACACAAAATACTGCCTTTGAAATACCAAAAACTTTCCAGTCACCTATGAATATACCGGAATCAATAGTTTTAGGACTGGAAATGTGAACTCCCACTGCTGGCTGTAACTCAGAAAGACAGCATATCTTAACATGTCTATCACATTCTTAGGGCTTCTGTACTGCAGCCAGCACTGATAAATGGTAGGCACCCAGATTAGACAATTTTGGTGCGAGCCCGTCTGGGCAAGGCAAAGCCCTGTGTGACAATTCACTCCATATTATTTGTGAAAATATGCTTATAATATGAATATGACATAACTGAGATATAGTTTATGCAAGATGGCTCATGGGAGATATCATTGGAAAGGTTCTGATTTACTGCATGCCGTTATCCAATTTGTATGTCTGTAGCATTTCTCTATCTGAAGTTAGGAATATTAACCATGTCTCTGTATTTCAAATGTGTTACTTTAGGTGTCACCCCCAACCAGTGCTTCAGGCACAACAATGGAAAAGCCAGACAGGGCTAACGGGCCATTAGCAGAGATAATGGACTGTGAAACAGCTTAGCCTTCCCATGGACATTGGAGACAGCCTACGAGCAATGGCTGCCACAGCCCTGTAGAGACATGGGTCTTGTCACCTGAAACATTACCTGCGACTTCTTGTAACTTTCCACTGTGAGGGAAGGGTGTGTGTGTCAAGTTTGGGAAACAAAGGATTCCCGCCTTATGTAAATCCTATTTAAGGGTGGGGAGAAAGGCAAACAGGACTCTTCCTCTCCATGGCCTGTCTGCCCAAGAAGAAAGACTGCAAAAGCCACTTGAAGGGAAGGGAACAGGGGGGAAGGGAGAAGAGTCCAGACTGAGACTGGTTCCAGTCTGAAAAGGAATATAACTGGAACTCTGAACCACAGAAACTTTGCAACCTGCCTAAAATAACATTTAGGGTAAGAAATTACATTTTGTAACCAATTTCTTAAGTATATTGAGCTTAGCTTGCGTACTTTCTTTTATTTGCTCAGGATTCTCCTTTGTTATGCATTATCTCTTATATTCACTTAAAATTCACCTTTTGTAGTTAATAAACGTATTGCTTGTTTATAGTATAACCCAGTTTCCGTAATTTCTAACTGCGGGGGTGGGGGGGACAGGGAGGGGAAGAAGTGATGCATATCTCCCTCCATATTGAGGGAGGGGGTGAATTTCATAAAACCTTTGGGTTTGTCCCTCTTAAAGGGAGTGGGCACCAGATTGCTGGGGTGAGCCCCTGAGGCTGAATCTTTCAAGAGCGGATCTCTTGTCTCTCTGTGCAGCTGGGTGTGGCCCTGACCGTGTGCTTGGCTGGAAGAGGCTTGTGAGCCTAATCCAGCAAGGCCAGGTAAAGGTCCAGGCTGGCAGAATAGGCTACTCAGTTAAACCCCAGCACATCAGGTGATACCCCAAAGGGCCCACACCCATCACACCCTGAAGCTATAGCCATATTTTACTCACAAATACTCTTTAGGAAAGACACCCACACACAGTGCAGCACCCCCGCATACTTGAATGTGTTTACCCAAATCTGTCTGGCTTCAGTTTCTCATTTCTACACCTCCACCCATTTCACCAGCACTGAACAGAAATATCTTGCTAGGTCAGTTCTGTTGTTGATTATTTCCCATCAATCTAAGACTGCTGACCTAGCTGACCACTATTTCCTTTGGCAGAAGTAAATGGCTGCATATACCTAGCAGAAGGTCACAACCAACACAAACATAAGCCTTGCGCAGTGTGTAACTGTGTATGAATCAGACCATCGATTAGCTCTGATGAACACACTACTCCAAACATCAACTTTTAGGTTCTCTAGTTTTCTAGATTTTTGTTACTGGTAGCTAGTAGTCCTAGTAGCAAATGCACTCATAGAATATCAGTGTTGGAAGGGACCTCAGGAGGTCATCTAGTCCAACCCCCCTGCTCAAAGCAGGACCAATCCCCACTCACCCATAGCATCACCCTAAGATGACATTACCCTGATGTTCTCTGCTAATGCCTACACCTTGGAAATGTTCAGAAGCTGAAGTTAATAAACAAGCTCCTGCATTCCTGATTAAGTAGAACTAGAAGCACAGAACAACAACACTCTGCAAGCTACACTAGCTCCCTGCAGGCTTCTGGGGAGAATTAGACAAGTTCATTTGGATCTTTAAAGCACTAAATGCTTTGGGACTGGCCCTCTCCCTAAGCCATATTACTGCAGTTGTGATCAGCAGAAGTACTAGGGCTGGTGCTTCCATGATAACAGAGAGCTGCCAGAATGGCAAAAAGTCCTTTTCTCCACCTCTCTTTTACTGCCTGAATCTGGGATTTGTGAACCTTAGACACAGAAGGTGCTTCTTCTGCAGGCATTTGGGAGTGGGATGGGAAGAATTTAAGGATTGTTAGTTTATTAACTGTGGTATAATGGAGTTAGAGGTGGGAATGGATGGGGAGTTGGCAGTGGATTTTAAGATTCAATGTCATTGCTTAAGTGTGCCACTGTGCTGTAGTAAGAACCTACAGTGAAACCATCAACTCATTTCACAGAAGGCACTGGCTAAAATTAGTAATAGCCTGCCACTCTCTAGTTAAACGGTGTTTTGCTCTGAGCAGCAAAGATGCCCAGATGTCTATAATTCAGGAAGAAGATGGCAGAAAGAGAAGGCAGAGCTGATGCAAACTGTAAAGAAAGGAAAATCGTGTTGGCTCTGTCAGCAGCATGCATCTTTTTCATATTTAGGGCAGTATGCAGATACAGGTACATTTTCTTCAAACACAACAAACATGGACAATAGGCAAGGACTGAAGTGGAAACAGAATATTGCCACATGCAGAGCAAAAGCAGGGACTGCCAATATAACCATTTGATTCTTGCTGACCATACAAATTATGACTCTGCGTGAGATTTCACTTGCCCTTATTCAAAAGAAAGAGAATGGGATGGCTGGTTTGAAGGCTTTGTTCTTTTAAAAGTAAACACAGGGACCAATCCCAATTCAAACTTTTCCTTAAGTGCAAAAAACTTTGGTTAACTTCTCCAGCCCAATTTTTTTTAACTTCCTTGGTTCTCATCAAAATGGAAAGCAGAAGTGTAGAATTCTACAAGAAAACCTGTTCTCATGAGATCTCCAGACCGAATCTGATGACTCCCACTGAGTCCTGAAGCTGTCAAGAGTTCTCTAAGCCCTAACTGCAAATGGTCTTTAAAATTCCCATTTTAAATGATCAAAAAAAGAGTAATTCTTTCCTAATCCAGGCAGGACTGGATCTTCCTAGTGTTGCTTTCAGAATCCACTCCTATACAGGGACTTTATTATATTAGTACCACGGTGGCACCAAGAGAAACCAAATTAGATTGTGCAAACATTACCCCCATTTAACAGAATGGAGACATAAAGAGATTATGTGTCTTGCCCAAATTCTTAAAAAAAGTTTGCAGCAAAGGCGAGAATTGGTCTCCTCAGTCTCATCCAGTCCCACAAAAGAAGGTAGGCACTCTAGTTAAAACAAACACCTGCTCCAGCTCAATTGCACATCATTCTCCCTAAAAAAGTACAAAACAACATCCGGTCTACAAATGCAGATCCACACCCCTTGGATTTTTGTATTTCCTATTCCAGATCTTGTTCTCCAACGTTAGCAGTGGTTAGAGCACGCAGAAGCCTACAATCAGGAGAGGTGGGTTCTATTCCTGGTAATGCCACTTATGCACAGTGAGATCCTGGGCAACTCAGGTAACTTCTCTGGTTCTCAATTTTCTTCTCTGTACCCTGCAGTATTATCTATCTCTGCAAGGTGTTGTTTTAAGGCTCTTTAAAAACCATGGATGAAAGTGCTACAATTATGAGAAAGGTCCGTGAAGAGGAACAGGGAAGCGAGTGGGATGACTGTGGGCAACTATATTCAACACCTATTTGCCTGAGATAGTATCAGACCGACCTGAAAAAACAGGGCAAAACAGCTCCAAAACATGGCTGCTGCTCGGCTCTACTGTGGCTCTGACACGCCTGTCAAATTTGCCATTTGGTCCAAATTGGTTAATGGATGATGAAGGAGGCTGATGACTGGTGCCTGCTTGAGTATCATGGTCACTGCCGCAGTGGATTCGCTGGCTGTCTGAGAATAAGAATGAGCCTCGTTGTCTCTGTCAAGGCTGTATTTGTATGGCTTCCAGTAAGGGGTTGGTGTAGGAGTCTCCAGTGACCTCAGCAGGGCAATGGAATGGAAAGAGTGGAGTGCTTAGTCCATTGTCTTGTTGAAGAGCTCCATCCCCTCAAATGGAAGGTCCTGGATAGCGTCTTGGACTTCTCTCATCATTCCAAGAGGCCCACCTCATGGCCACTGATCTCGGTGCTGTGCTGGAAGTATCCGGGGCTGCCTAGGGGGCTGTTCTGGAGACAATTTGGCCTTTTAAAATTTCTGTTAATTCCTCCCTACGGTCTTGTGGCACTTTCAACAGAAAGGGAGTCATCCTTTCCCAGGTCAAGAAATTATATTTGTCAAACAACTCCCTGCAGTTGCAAAGAGGCAGACAAGTAAGCTTGCACCTGACGAAGCGTAATTCTTTGGGAGCCTTGCCCTTAGGCAACCCTTTTGTAAATTTCCATTTCTGCTGGACTGCTTTAATGATCCAGGGTTTGTGTGGGAGAAAAAGCACTTGGAACTTCACAGGAGCATCTGATAACACTTCGCTACCTGTTTAGAAGGGGTTGGACGGTGGCCAAGGTTTCCCAGAGTCCCTCGGGTGGTTCTAGCATGCCCTCATTGCTGGGAAGAACTATCCTGGCTGGGGATAATGCAGTCAAAATATCAAAGCATTTATTTCTCTTGTATGACCGCTGTTTTGGTATCTAGGTGTGACACTTTCTCAGGTCACCAATAACAATGGTCATCGTGTAACCCCTCTGCCTTGATGAGAGAAAGATTTGCTGGTGTTACACTGTGTGACAGCTCCCTGTCTCCCCAGTCTGTTAGCCATTCCAGACAAATTTTTCAGGACTCTGTCACCCCTTAACTTTGCCCTGCCGGTAACACTTGCTGCACCCCAGTTGCTGAGCCCCCGAAGAGCTTTCCCCTGGAGCATCCAGCCCCTGTCCCTGGATATTCACATAAATTACCAAGATTGCGACCTCCAAAGAGACAGTGTACACACCAACTTGTTTGATTCAACTAAGAATTCACTCTTTGCTTAACATTACAGCACTGAGATCTACTTATGATACAACCAAGAGAAGTTTATTAGCAGTTGGCGAGTTTCAATTGATTCCGAGTAACGATAGTGGAGACAGAATTGGTTATAAACAAAAGTGTAACATGCTTCTAAGAGACTAAACACAACTTTAGCAAGCTAAAATCTTTGTCTCAGTCAAGTTTCTCATCCAAGGCAGCCTCTCAGCATCACCACCCCCAGGCCAGGATCGAGCTTTTCTGGATACAGAAAACACTGTCATTTTTGTTCCCTCAGCGATGGTTAAACACAATGTCTTTTTGCCTCCTTCTTGTAGTCCAGTAAACCTTTGAAACGTATTCCTGCTGTTTGCTCTCTGGAGTGCTGGTGCCATGTTGCTTTTCTCATCCTCTTATTAATTTGCTTTTCCTATTGACTTCAAATGCAAACGAATGCCCACTGCGTTCGATTTATCCTGGTCACTTTACATCAGAGCTCTTGGCAGGCAGGTAAAGCAACATAAACAAGTTTTCCCCAGACAAAGTTATCAACACTTCTGGGTTACATAGTTTAAACATATTTTTAGTATGTATACACAACTTCTTGCATGACACCTGTACATACATCTCCCAATGCTTATGATGACCAGTGTGACATACGCTTTTATTTGATACCTTACACAACACTGTTTATAGATAAATACTGTGGAAGCAATGCATTAGGTGTAGTGAGTCTGTCAGGCCTGACAGGCCTTGCAGTTACAGAATATTGAACCCTTTGCCATCTGGCGTTACGGACGTCTTAGGGTCACACTAGGTCTCTGCGATGCACAGTAGGCGATCCAGAAAAGCTATAAAATAGCCAACTGCCAGGGAGGGGGCTGGCAGAACTGCCTCACCAGGTGATGACAACAATTCTTTTGGTGGAGACTGGGGATCCTGTTGTTCTGTTACTCCCAGCTCCTGGGTGCCAGTGATGAGTTCTAGTATCAGTGATTTGGGCACAGATGCCTCTGGGGAACCTGCTCTCCTTCTCGTCCTGGACCTACTGGGTGGGGATCTGATGCGGGGCACCTGAGATCTCTCAGCATAGCCAGGGCAGCATGTTTCTCTCAGTAGCAGCCAGGTGTGACTGGCTGATCCAATACCACATGCAGTTCTTTTGCCATGGAGCGCTGTGAGAAACATCTCTGGTACTAGCTCTAGGGTTGCCACCAAAAGGCTGCTTCAGGCCAATGGGAGCTGTTGGAAGCAGGGCGGGCCGAGGGACGTACTGTCCGCCACTTCCAGCAGCTCCCATTGGCCTGGAGCAGCAAACCACGGCCACTGGGAGCCACAATCAGCCAAACCTGCAGAGCAGCAGGTAAACAAACCGGCCTGGCCCATGAGGGGTTTTCCCTGCACAAGCGGCAGAACACGTTTGGGAACCATTGCTCTGGGATATAGTAATAGGTAAGGCACAGGAGGTAACTGTTCTGTTCTACCCAGCAATGGTGAGGCCTCAACTGGAGTGCAGTGTCCAATACCCGGCACCACATTTTAGGAAAGATGTGGTCAAATTGGAGAGGGTCGGCAGGAGAGCAACAACAACAAAAGGTTTAGAAACCATGATCTATCAGAAAAGGTTAAAAACATGAGGTATGTTTAGTCTCGAGAAAAGAAGACTATGGAGGGACCTGATAGTCTTCAGATATGTTAGGTGTGTTATAAAGAGAACAGTGATCAATTGTTTTGTATGTCCACTGAAGGAAGGACAAAAAGTAATGGGCTTAATCTGCAGCAAGGGAGGTTTAGGGTACATATTAGGAAAAACTTTTCAACTATAAGGATAGCTAAGAACTGCAGTAGGTTACCAAGGAAGGCTGTGGAATTCCTATCATTGGAGGTTTTAAAAAATAGGTTAGACAAACACCTGTTAGTGATGGTCTAGATTTATTTGGTCTTGCCTCAGCACAAGGGGCTGGATTTGACGATCTCTCAAGGTCCCTTCCAGCCCTGCATTTCTAGGATTCCATGTCCCTGGAGATGAATCTTGACTTTTCAGTGAGAGTAGATCTTGGTCCCACACTTGGCACGGTGGTCAGCACTGGTCCTGGGCTGGCTTACTGACCATCACTCCAGTCTTAGAAGCTCTGTCCTTGCAGAATGATGTCTCTTCTCCTCCCTGTAGCACAGCATCTCTTGATGTTCAGAGCCATGCTTGGGCTCCGCTCAGCCCTGCCTCTCGGTCTCCCACTTGCATTGGGGAGCCAGTGCTGGCTCCATTGATGATAGTTATCAATGCCGAGTCTGTCAGCTGATGCTGAAAACCTAGTGCTGAGGTGGTTGCTGTTGACCTGGCCAGTACTAATTTTGATTTTGTCTTCTTCCTTGCCTTTCTTTCACTGCTGACCGCCAGATGCGGTGTCTGTTCAAAGGGGTACTTACTGACAATGACCCTTTCAGTTCTTTGGAAATGGATGTCTCCTCCAGATCACAGGTGACGCACATCAGTTGCTCAAGTAGATGTCGCTTCTGCCACGCATCCCTTGATTTGCCAAGTCCTCAAGAAGGCTTTACACACCTAGCACTAATTGGGGATGTGGTTCTCCCCCCAGACAAAATAGGTATTGCTTATGTCCATCAACTGCAGGGATGAATCCATCACAGGTTGTGCAGGGTTTAAACCCGAAGAGTTTGGAGTCTACTACGGTGGTAAATGCCTCGTCCCATTATACAGCAGGAATAGCCAAATTAAGAAAATAAAGAATAAGCAGGGTGAAGATTAGTGAAGAAAACCTGTTGAAAAAAGATGAGATTGATACTCTGTAGAAATGGTGGGTGGGACACCATGAGGCTCCATCTCACTGCCACGGGGGCAAATGGGAACTGAGGGAGGGTCAAGGCTGTTCTGCCCTTCATGTCCTTGCACAGAAGCATGAGGCAGCTCAGGGCCCATGTGAGACCTCAAAGGACACTCCCAGTAAAAAGAATCCTCGTGCGCCTGAAGCGAATGCACCCCTACACTGGGATCCACACTGACACATGCTCAAAGAACAATAGCTCTTCTTAAATAATTAAATCAATCGGATGCATGCATGAAACCAGGACTCTGGGGAAAAAAAAACAATTTTAAGCCCTGGATTGTTTACTGTAATCATTTTATGCTCCATAAAGTGTTATCATAAAACCCTGAGATTATCCAACACACCATTATGTATCTATTGAGATTTCTACATAGCACAATATTTTGCAAGTTGTACGCAAACCTTTCAACCAGCAGCAGAGACAGAGAAAAACAACCTGCAAGAGAGTCCTGATGTCAAAGTATATCTGCAATTTGGGCTGAATTTAGTCTAAAGGACAAGAAGGACTACAATCACCAAGGTCACAAAAAAGCTGAAAAAAAGTCTTGTGTTGTACCGTTTTTATGTAATGACAAGGTCACTTTAAGCACAGAGGTGATAACCCAGCCAGCTGTGAAACACACTGGCTTCTTTGCTTCCAGGGGCTCTTGACATTAAAAAAAGCAAACAATGAAAGGAAAGGATTTGATTTTCTTAAATGAAAACCTGTTAATGCCTTTCATGCCACCCCCTCAACTAGGGATAGAAGGGGGTGCACTGGGTTTAGGGAAAAATAATAGTCACTGAACAGTAACATTCACCCACACAGTCCTGGAACTGGCTGGAAACCCAACACATCTGGCTGATCAAGCAAAAGGGTC
The DNA here is from genome assembly GCF_007399415.2 of Gopherus evgoodei. Classification (NCBI taxonomy): domain Eukaryota; kingdom Metazoa; phylum Chordata; order Testudines; family Testudinidae; genus Gopherus; species Gopherus evgoodei. Next base: position 122,029,635 of record NC_044327.1, read on the forward strand.
TGTTTTTTCACCTTGTTTCACATTAATTCTGCTACCGTTTTATGGTTGTAATTTCATAGAGCCCACAAATGTTTATAAAGGTACATTTTCTATGTGTCACAGAATGGCTCACTTGATAATTACCTGTTCTGTTCATTCCCTCTGGGCACCTGGCACTGGCTACTGTCAGAAGACAGGATACTGGGCTAGATGGACCTTGGTCTGACCCAGTGTGGCCATTCTTATGTTCAGGATAGAAAGCTCTTTAAACTCTCATTAGTGTTAGCAAAATGACTTTAAACTGGGCATCCTCTTGCACAATACTTCTGTGCCAGAGTGTCTTCTAGTCATTTCTGCTCCTTTCATTGATAAGGTTTTACATCTGCTAGCCATACAGAGTCTACGCCCCTCTGGAAGAGCGAGCTGGATTCTATTGTACGTTATGAACCACCACAAAATTATCAGCTAAATACTCATCATGGAATCTGTTTCCCTGATGGTGATTTAGCAGGCAATAAGAATACAATTTGATGTACAGATCTCAGGCTAAGTGTCCCTACTGGCAATTAGAAAAAAAAAATCTCTTGGTTTGAAAATAGATCAGATTCAATATGGAAATTTGCTGATAAGATGCTAAACATGGAACATCACAAATTATTCTTATTAATACACTTTAAAATGAACACTAATGCTGGAGCCAGGAGAAGGAGGGTCAGTGGGTTAGATCCATGCAAACAAATCTATTTGAATTTGCCACATTAAATTCATAGGTTTGGGCTCACTGCAATGCTAGAGCGAGGAGCAGATTGCCTTCTTCCTCACAGAAAGATCATAAAATTCTTATGCCTTCTAGTGTGTTCTTTTCATTCAACTGTTCATTGAAAGACATACATGTTTGCTGCCTCCCAGTATAGCTTATTTTAGCCTGTTCATTGCTCTAGACACATCTCCATTTGTAACCACTAGGCATCTGTCTGTCTTATTGTTCCAGGCTACCTTTCATCACACTATGAACATGTGATCTGCCATACCAAGCTGGATCAGTAGTTCCTCAAATCTAGTATTGCCTCTGGCAGTAGCCTACATTTGATACTTAGAAGGAAGGGAGCAAAAAATGTAATGCCAATGTGCCTGGTCAACTGTGCAGTGCTGCATGGGTGCAGGGAAGGAAGATTCATTTCTGATCCCTGCTACAGCCAGCTTAGCCCTGGAATATTCGAAATGATTACTCCTATGTTCCCTCGAGCACAACAAATGTGATTACTGGTTACAAAATGATGCAGCCTCTTCATAAATCCAGCTGCAGTAGCTGTCTGGGTGTCCTCCTGTGGCAGCATAACAAACAGAGTAAATATCTGATGTGTGAAGAAGCATTTCCTTTTCATAGTTTTTAATTTACTCTGCCATTCATTTTATTGGGTGACCACCATGACCTTGCATTAGCAGACAGTGAAAAAAGAGAAACTTGTTTTCACTATGCATTGTCATCATCCTACAATCCCTCAAGTAAGTCTCCGCTTTCCACCACCCAGGCCTCACGCTCCTCCTCTGCACCTTTCTAGGAGGTCTGCATCTAACTTTCTCCACTAACCATTCCAGCTCAGCCATCTCTTCCCTTTGTTTTCCACACACAGAGCTCAACTTTTGCTTAAGTCTCCTCCCCTGCAGCTGCCCAGTACTTACTAATTTTTGCCTCTACAGTATTATGGTGCGACTGGCGCTTCCTGTAATATTTATTGTACAGTAAATTGATCTAGTGCCCCTGATGGTATTTCAAAAGGAAACAGTTCAGGAGTAATGTCCCTCGCGGTGCCGCTTTTAAAAATACTTTACAAAGGGAGTTTGCCACAAGAGGAAAAGCAGTGTAATCATTTGAGCTAATCACTGCAGGCAGTTTAGTGTCCCCAAGGGTCTGTAAAAGTCTGAAATAGAAATATGTTAGAGCTCCTACTCTCTTCACCAGAACAGATGAAGGATCTCAGGCTTTCACAGCTGACTCAAAGCCCACTGATTTCAAGGGGCTTTGGATCAGGCCCAGTCACTTGTGTGCGAATTCTAGTCAGGCTCTGCAGAGGCTAATCAGAACACAGTCTATAATGATTATTTAACCGGGCTTTATACTTTTGGAACAGAGTTGCATGGCTGTCCATAGTACACACACACACACAGACACAGACACAGACACACTCCTTTCTTCATCCCAAACAACCCTGCTACCAAAGAGGACACAAAGAAAGTGGGTCAACAGCAGCTTACAAATCACTCATGTTTCAGAATGAGGAAACACTTTCTGACAGCCACCTGGGGCTCTTGTGGGAAAGGGATGTTTTTTTCCCCCAAGGTCTGATTTTTATTTTTAATTAAATTTGCACAGGTTTAACTTGATCATTTAAGTGTAAAGCCAAGTTAGCCACCGGAAACACACTGGGATGGTATAAGGGAAAATTTAGAAAGTTAGAGACATTTCTGTAATTCGGTTATCAAAAAGCAATTGTTATTCGGGATGGCTACTTTAGGCACTGAAAAGCTACAGGGAAATTAAAAAAAATAAATAAATCACATCACTCCCACTCCTTACTGAAATACCAGAGTCATTAGAAACTATAGGATTTTCTGATCATCCAGAGGCTGCTATTTGAGATCCTTATAGCAGCACCGTTTGGCCACTCTGGTATCTGTTGTATTACTGTCTAACTGCAACTTTGCCACTTCTAAGTGAACATTTGGATAAGACATAAAAATGCAGGGCACACATGACAAGATGGATGAATCTTGTGCATGAGGCCTGGCAACCAGCATGTAAAGTCCTGCTCCAGAGAGCTAGATCTGTCCTCTGCTAGGACTGCACCAGGACTGCACCAGCCACTTGAATCTCTGGCTGCCTTGATACGCAGAGAGGCTAAATGGACAGCAGGAACGTCTGGAAAGGATTGTTAACCAACAGAGCTACTTAGCATTCTGCAGCTTGTTTCCAAGGAATACAGTGGAAAGAGAACATTAATAAGCATCAGATGAAGAGCAAAGAGTTCAAAGCTTTTATTCAGAAAAGAAGCAGAAGCCTTTTGGGAAGAGGTGATCAGTTGCTTTCCAGTTAAACAGAGTTACTTTTGTGTCAGATCTTTAAAGCCCATTTATTTTTCAAAAAGTGGTGCCTGCGTCTATATAATTGCCATGAGTGAGGGAGACAGTTGTCCCCACACCTGCAGTTTCTCATTTGCTGCAGAGTTTCTGAACCTCCTAGTCAATGCAGAGGCTGAAATGATATAGCATTCTTTTGCCATCAAATAAAAACAAAGCACTGTCGGTTCTGGAGGAGATAGATCCCGGCTTCAAGAACTCTAAACAATTGTCCCACAATCCCCATCAGCTCCATTCTCCTTTCACCATAGGAAAGGCAAAGCACAAGTCTGTCGGTCTCCTTTTAAGTGTATGAATCCCATCAACAGTAATGGATAATGGCATTCAGGTCTATCTACATTACTTACATAACACCCATTACTGGGGTACCTGAGCACCTCACGGTCTTTGATGTAATGTACTGCTGCTTGGTGCTGTCCAACTTCATTTATCCCCATTTTACAGTTGGGGAACTGAGGCAAAGAGAAATTAAGTGACTTGACTAAGGCCACACAGGAAGTCTATGGCAGAACAGGGAACTGAACCAAGGTCTTTCAGCTCCTATGCGAGTGCCCTAACTACTGGACCATCCTTCTTAGCAAAGATGTCTGCTAAGGCTTCTATGTGCAGCACAAAATCCTGGCCAACCAATGTGCCCAGATGGATTACATTAAATGGGAGTTCTTACTCAGCAATACAGGAGTATTTCTTTCACTATAACTTAAAAAAAAAATTAATTAGATGCCATAACAAAAAGCACAATCTCTCTGTTAAACAGAATCTGTCCTGAAGAACCATTTTCCTCCACTTAATTTCATTATCTCAAATAAAAGCTGTCCATTATTATTCAAACAGACGGCAAGGAAGATGGACATCCAGAAATATTTCAAACCCTGACAGATGCCACTGTGGATTTTATGACTAGAAGCACTAGAACAAATAGCTAAAATCAATTTACTGAGAAGCCCCCAAAATAACTGGTGGGGTACCTGGCAGAGCTAATGAATACAAGAAAACACTCATTATTTAAAAACTCCCCAATACTCTTCAGGTTCATCATTAAAAATGTGCTCCTACTCAGCTGGTCCAGTGACATACAATTAGTGCAGCACTTCACTAACCCAGTAGACGACGTACATCTCTACCCCAATATAATGGTGTCCTTGGGAGCCAAAAAATCTTATTGTGTTATAGGTGAACCTGTGTTATACTGAACTTGCTCTGATCCACCGGAGTGCGCAGCGCCCTCCCCCACCTTCTGGAGCACTGCTTTACCGCGTTATATCCAAATTTGTGTTATATTGGGTGGCGTTATATCGAGGTAGCAGTGTATCTGGCATTAACTCTGTTGCCTTAGCCCAGCCCCTACTGTGAGGGAAACCACTAAAAAAAGATAGACCATTCTCCTCCATGAAATCAATGCTATCCCCACCGTGCCCCCACTTGTTCAGTTCCACAGAGATGCAAGTGGTAGTTCCCTGAGAAGCTCTTCTGTAGAGAAGATGCTGGGAGGGCGGACTACAAGGGGGAGAGATGGCGGGAAAGTAGGAAGGATTTCAACTTTGATAGACTTTTAACCATCTTTTGCAGTGGGCAAATCTGACAGGGTGATCTTAGGAGCGCCGGCAGCCTTTTTGGCGCCCTAGGTGGCGGAAGGTCCCGCCCCCAAAACGGTGACCCCAACAGAGGCAACGGAAGGTCCTGCCCCCAAAATACCGCAGACGACCATGGCGGCCGGATGTTTGGCCGCTGCGGTCGCCACCCCCCAAATGTCAGTGCCCTAGGCGACCACCTGGGTCGCCTAATGGGTTGGCCAGCCCTGGGTAATCTGCAAACTCAAGAGTGGACATTATATTGAGTGCACTTGAAAGCCAGGCTGAAATTGCATTCACCTGCCGACTAATTTATTTTTAGATAGATGAATAAAATAAACCCATCGTTACTCTTTAAATTGTCGTCATCATCATGATATGGGTAGACAACGAGAGATGCTGTTTGGGGTGATCAAAGTTTCATGCAAGGCTAGGCTAAGAGGGGCAGCACAAACTACTGAAAGTCCACCTCACATACATTTGTTTGGCTGTCCCTGCTCTGCTGCCCCACTATGCATTATGCAACCAAAGAAACACTTCTGCTGACTTGCATTTGGTTGATTTGTTTCTTAAATAATAAACGGTGCCTTCAAAGATTTTTAAAAAAAATGTTGGGCCAAATTCATGGCCAAAGTCCCCAGCGACACCAAGTCAGCCTAAAATCTCTGCCCCATGAGAGGGCTTTGAACTGCTGGGAAGAGCAGAGACTAAGGCACCTGACAAATGTGCCCATTTGGCCCATCTTTCCAGGTGGCCTCCATCCTCTGGACCCCCAGATGCAGTTTAATGCTGCCCCATCCTTGTGAAGGCAGCTGCAGTACTACCATCCACCCTGCTCCGAGGGCAAACCCCTCCTCATGTACAGTTGCCTCTGAGGATGCAAAACTGCATCCCCCAGGCAAGTCATGTCCAGCACATAATCACCATTCCAGTTTTTCATTTGGCATATCAAATCACATTTAAGTCACGTGCAATTCCCGCTTCCATTGAAATCAATGGCAGAACGTTCACCCCTTGCATACTCTTCCATTGACACGACAGCTTTGTGAAACTAAAACCAGAGAGGAAAAAAGGCAATAAAAATGGTACCTAAGAAAAGTTTCCCCATCTGTAAAATGGGAAGAACAATACTTCCCTCCTACTCTTATCTGTCACTTCTATTTAGATTGTAAGCTCTTTGGGGCCAGGACTGTCATTCACAGTTTGTTCTTCCAACATGTAGCACAACAAAACCCTCTCTGACCTGGCTAAGGCTTCTAGATGTTACCACAATATAGATCTACATTATGTAGAAAGACGACCACTAGCCATGTTAAAAGAATGTTCTTTAGGTCACAAAATCAAGGCTAGTTCTAAGGTTGCCTGCGCAACCTTAATCCTGCTCCCCTGTGCATCCATCCTGTTCATGGAAAGAGGCAAGATTCTGTGGAAAAAAAACAGTGTGAGACCACGTTATTAAAGACTGTGAGGGATGCACAATGGGGAGAGACAATCATAAATGTGGCATTTCCCAACTTTTGAAAAAATTGAGAAAGCAGAGGGAAAAGTATTTTCAACTTTTGCCACCATTTTTCTCTGGAGAAACAAAAGGGAGAAAGTTATACTTTTTAAAAGTGGGAGTAGAGGGCTTTTTTCAAAAAATGTCAACATTTTGAAAATTCTGTTCCAAATGGAGTTGAAAAATGAAAGATTTTGAGAAAAATGCATTTTTTCTATGAAAATAAGTGTATTTGTTATCAAACCCCCCTCCCCAATTTTTTGACAATGTTTTTGACAGTTGTAATGTCCAGTTACTAGTCTGGCACACTGACAATATTTTCTTAAGGAATGCAAGAGAAAGAAAATGATATTTTTTAAACAGGTTGTAACTCAGTCAAACTTGGATGATACTTCCTGGGACAAAAAATAAAGAGTCATATTGCTAGTCCTAGGGCTTTGTCTCTGTCAAATTTCATGGCTGCGATTAATGGAGGAGTAAGAGCATCTCAAAAAAAGGCTGCAGCAATCTTTTCTAATAGTGTTAGACAAAGTCTATATATGGGTTGCTATCAGCTCTCCCTATTCAAAAACAACCTTGAAGACTAAAAATATCCTGCATAATGGGGCCAGCAGAATCCTTGGATTTGTGAAATAAACATTAATCCATTGTGTCCAGAGTGCAAAACTGGACTTAGAATTCCAAGTACAAGTTTGATAACTTCCTCCTAATGGTCATTTATCAACATGACAGAAAACCCCCACCACATAATTTGTCATCTTTGCTCAAGCAAGGCAGGCAGCAGACAGGAACAGCAGGCAGCATGCCAGTCAGAGTGGAGGGAAGTTGCATAGCACCTGCATGCAATATGCCTGGCTCTGGCAGGTGCTATTCACTTTCAAGAGGACTGAAATTCACACAGATAAGAGCAGAATTTAAACCAGACAACCAAAAAACAAAGCAGCTCATGCCAGGATTCTGGGTCCATGCTCATTTCTAACAGAATCTTTTTTCCACATTTCCTCTTACATGTTCCAATTCCCAAAGACACCACTGTCCAGGGCCAGATTAACACAGGGGCATTAGGGGCTTCAGCCCTGGGCCACAGGCTAAGGGGGGCACCGACACAGCAGGGCTCGTCAGGCTGCCTGCATGTCATGGCCCCACACCGCTCCCAGAGATGGCCGGCTGCTGGCATGTCATTGGGGACCCTGCAGGAAGAAGGGGAGGGGGCAGCTCTGCATGCTGCCCCTGCCCCCAGCAATGTCCCAGCAGCTCCCATTGGTCGCTTGCAGCCTTGGCAGTGCACGGAGACAGGTAGAGACGTGCCAGCAGCGGGCTACTTCCAGGAGCGGCGTGGGGCCAAGGCAGGCAGGCAGGCAGCCTGCCTGAGCCCTGCTGCGCCGCGGTCCAGGAGCCACCTGTGGTAAATGCCTCCCAGCCGGAGCCCACACATCACCCCCCCTCCTCAACCCCAACTCCCTGCCCTAGGTCAGAATCCCCGCCTGAACCAAACTCCCTCCCAGACACTGCACCCCCTCCTGCACTCCAACTCCCTGTTCCAGGTCAGAATCCCTTCCTGTACCAAACTCCCTCCCAGAGTCCGCACCCCTCACCCCTCCTGCACGCAAACTCCCTCCCAGAAAGAAATATAACAGCTGTAATAAGAGAAGTAGGCTATTTTGAATTAACTATATTCTACGTGTTTTAAGACTGAAATGTAACCACAGAACGGCTTTATGTTAATTAAAAGGCAAGTTTAGTATAGCGTTAATAGCCTTGATGCCATAACAGTCATTGTTTTGTTTTAAATTAGGAAAAAGAGACTTATACATGGAGGCCCCACAAAATCTAATAGCCCCGGGCCCGTAGGAGAGTTAATCCGACCCTGTCACTGTTCCCGCTTCCAAGTCCTTCTTTTAAGGGCTCACTGAAGTCAATGACAGTTTCATCTGATTTTGGTTCAAGCCATTAGACTTTTGTTTCTACTATGACATCCATCAAAACGATCTCACTGAAGCATTACAAATCATTCCTTCTTTTGAGCTTCCCAAGGTGTCCTGCCTTCTGTATTTCTGTCTACGAGGCTGTTAACTCCTGACTTTCATTTTATGTTTAATGGAGCAAATCCAGCCCACCTTCCTCACGCCAAGTAGCCACACTGACGCAGTGGAGCTGTGCGCCCCATTCTAAGGCCCCAAGAGTAAAGCTGTTGTAGGTGTCACACAGTTTTTTCATTGTATTAAAATAAAAGAAATGGCAGAATGGGCATGAAATGCTTTCTCAGCTGACCCGGACAACTTTCACAAGCCAGACTCAGGTGGGTTTGGGAGGGGACTGTGGGTTTGATTTTGCAAGGCTGGGTCTTTCTGTATCCAGACAATGTTTAACGCAGAGGCCCAGAGCTCCCAACCGTTTCACTGGCAATAAAATGTCTCCTCTAGTGGTCGTGCAGCAAAGAGATATTAATACCACCAAGTGCAGCTATACCACCAGTGGAATGAATCTTATATCCGCCAACACAATGCCTTTAATGCACAGCAATAAAGTGTGAATATCTTTGCAACCAGTTCTCTCTTTCAATACAACCTGTACATTTAAACTATAAACAGTTTGATTAAATGAGATTTAAAAAAAAATTCCCATTGTACCACGTTTTTCACATAAAATAACCATTTTGAGACCCCACTTACTGCAAATCAATTTTACAGAGGGAGCGCTCTCTTGGGGCATCATAAGCAGCATTAAAATGACAGGCAGCAAAGCCTTCCATTATATTCTGTGATACACTGTGAAGTGAGAAGGGTCCAGAGTGTATAGGCTGTTTATATGAAGCAGCTGACAGCACCAGTCTAGCCATGTAGTGGGAGAGGGTTGCCGGCCAGCCATCAAAGTCTAGAGGATTATCCAAGGTCTCTCAGTCTAAAGAGTTTGCTGAAAGATGTTTGGTGGGAGAATCGATTCAGTTTCACTTGTTCCCCGCCCTCCATTTGACCGTGTTGCTTCTGCACTCATGACTAACTACTGCATAAACTCCGGTAGGGGGCAAACCTATTGAAGACAGTTGTCCCCTTCAGAGGGGCCCCGTTGACTGCAGTAGTTCCATTCAGACCGCACGCAGGTCTCAAATAGAGCAGTATAGAGTAATACTCCAGATCAAAAGGGGAACACGATAGCCCCAGGTAACAAAGTAAACACAAGGATGCTCTGGTATCTAGTTATCTATGGCTGGGACTATGAGTAGGCATAAGCCAGGCACATTGGGACTATGACCAATAAGACAGGCATATTGCATGCAGTGCTATGCAACTTGTCCTTCAGGAGCCAGCACAAAAAACTGCTCTCCCTCCCAGTCTCCTCTCCACTCAGCGTCCTCTCGCCTTTCAGCCACCCCCTCCAGCCTCACAGCTCTTCCCGGTGAAGCAAAGTGGGGATGACAGAGGACACTGCAGCTCATTAACCCTTCCCTGGCTAATGTGGAGTTTGTACTGACATCACATCCTCTTAGGTCAGGGGTGGGCAAACTTTTTGGCCTGAGGGCCACATCTGGGTGGGGAAATTGCATGCAGGGCCATGGGGTTGGGGTGCAGGAGGGAGTGCGGTGTGCAAGAAGGGGCTCAGGGCAAGGGGTTGGGGTGCAGAGTGTGGGAGGTGTATAAGAGTAGGGGCTTGGGGTGCAGAATGCAGGAGGGGGCTCAGGGGAGAGAGTTGGGGTTCGGGAGGGGTAAAGGGAGCAGGAAGGGCTCAAGACAAGGGTTTGGGGTGCAGGAGGGGGAGTGGAGTGCGGGAGGAGCTCAGGGCAGGGGGTTGGGGTGCAGGAAGGGCTCAGAGCAGGGGATTGGGGGTGCAGGAGGGGTGCGGAGTGTAAGAGGGGGCTTAGGGTAGGGGGTTGGGGAGTCAGCCTCCCGCTCCTGAAAGTGGACAGCATGTCTGGCAGTAACTCCTGGAGGTGGGGTGGGGTAGGTAGTTCCGCCATGCACAGCCCTCGCCTGTGGATACCACCCCCAAAGCTCTCATTGGCCGCGGTTCCCCATTCCCAGACAATGGGAGCTGCAGGGGACAGTGCCTGCAGATAAGGGCAGCACAGAGCTCTCCCCCTCCCCTAGGGGCCGCAGGGACGTGGTGCTGGCTGCTTCCAGGAGCAGCAAGGGGCCAGGGCAGGCAGGGAGCCTGCCTTAGCCCCACTGTGCAATAGGGCTGGCAATCCCATGGGCCAGATTAAAAGCCCTGATGGGCTGGATTCAGCCTATGAGCCGTAGTTTGTCTTAGGCAGTTATTTCAAACATTTTAAAATTAAGATTAAAAATGCTCTTTCCAAATTCCAGAGCACTGTCCGTCAGAAACTCTCACGGAGTGCTTTACTAACACTGAAGGACTGAGCTTCTCAGTCTCCATGCTCAGGAAGCGTTATTCCCTTTGCAGGAGGGGAAACTGAGGTTCAGAGAGGTTAACAGAAAATTGAGAAAGGAGCTCAGAACTCCAGGCTCCCCGGTCATGCATTGTGAACATAAAACCTACCCCAGTCTAATCCATCTAGGTATTTCTATGCACCATTAGATCATTTCCCCAAGGGTGCACTGCCTGCCTCCCAGGAAACAGTGTTTCTGTCCAATGAGCGGCTAGAAGTTTGGCCTGAAATAACTTCTAATAAACCCCAGCTCCCTGAGCCTATACTCCCACCGGCTAGTTCAGGTTAGTCCTCCAGCAAGTAGGTTCTTAATACACTTTTTAAGCGTTGGTCTTAAGGGATGCACTATAGAACATGTCCCATAAATGCAATAATCTTATTACAAAGTTGCCTTCTTTCTATAAGGATTGGGAGAAGAATCAGATTCAATCTAACAGAAAAAGGGATGGGACAAGACATTAGAAACTAGAGGGGATGGGTTAAATCACACCCCTCGTGAATCATAATCTCATTCCCTAAGGTCACGAACCAAAAAGTCTCGTGTGGCTACCAGACTGTGGGATGGTGTACTTTGCAGAGGGTCACAGGATGGCAGCACTTCAGAGTTCATTCACTCTTTCAAGCATTTGGCATATTTGTTTTTTTTAAAAGGGCTGAAATGAACTGTTGTCTCTCCCCCTAGTCGATCTGATTCCCATGTTGCGTTATCGACTGAAATTTAAAGTGTCTCAGTGGATTCCTTGCTTTTGTCCTAATTCAGCATACATGGTCCACGGCTCTGTTGCTCTAGCATGAACAACATACATTATGAATGTCTCTGTAATTCACAGCTTACCAGATCGCCTCTTGGGATATTTATCACAGTCCCTTTGGAAAACCCTCGGACTAGTCTGCATATATTAGCTATACTTTATCTCGCTATGTGATCTTCCAACATCAACCCAAGGCAGTTTCCTCTGCTCTCTGTTTTTGTAATCTGTGGGGAGGATGGCAGAATGCCCTCAGGGGAGCTAAATGCTTGCTTGTTGACAGTTTATAATGGTAACCTGAACACAGCAGGAGGACAAAGAAACACCTATAATGTGATTCTTTCACAACTACACAATGGGCTAGATCCAGGGATGGGGAACCTCTGGCCCGGATCTGGCCTCCTGCTTAATTTCATCCGTCGCGTGGCTACTCTCTGTGCCACGGGTCAGAAGCCCTGAGCCTCGGTGCCACCACGTCGGGCTGGAGCCGCGAGCACCAGCTCACCCCACTGCAGGGGGAAGCTAGGGTGCCAGGCCAGTTGGTTGGCTGTCCCAGAGGCCCTGAGGCGTAGGGGCGATCAGAAAAGCTCAGGGTCCATATGTGCCTACCCCCACCCGCAAGTGCCGCCCCTCAGCTCCCATTGGACACATTGTGTCCCCTTCCGGGAGCAGTGCAGGGCAGGATGGGGGGAAGCCTGCCTTAGCCCTGTTGTGCTGCTGACCAGGAGCTGCCTGAGGTAAGCGGTGCCTGGCTGGGGCCCACATCCCTCATCTCCTCTTGCACCCCATCCCTGAGCCCCTGCCCACATCCCAATCCCCTCTCACAGCCCACATCGCCATCCCAACCCCCCGCCCAAGGTTGGAACCCCCTCCCGCAACCTAACACCCTCTCAAAGCCTGCACCCCCACCTCGAACCCACTGCCCCAGCCATGAACCCCCTGCTGCACCCCAACCCCCTGCCCCAACCCAGAGCCCCCTCCTGCACCTTGAACCTCTCATTTCTCGCCCCACCCTGGAACCTAGAGGAAGCCCGCGACCTCCGTGCCCCGCCCCCGCACAAGGCTGTGTGTGGCCCATGACTGATTTTTTTTGTGGGTCAGTGGCCCCTGAACAGCTGTAAGTACAGGTCACAGAAACATCACCATTTCAAAGGATTCCTTAACAGGGATGACTTACAGTAATGCTAAATGTTTCCCATCCAGAGAGAAGAGTCCTGAGCTGCGAGAAGCCTTCAGAAAGATACAAACACACACACACACACACACAGGGCTCTCACACAAGTTTTACACAGACATAGCAGCATTGATTTTAGCAGAGCTACCCTTGATTTACATAGGTGTAACAGAAGGAAAATCAGGCCCACATTCTGATTCAAAGAGGCCCAATTTATTTCGGTCCCACTCACAGAGCAACAATTGTGCTGGGGAGACCCTGCCATATGGTTATATGTGCCCTAGTTCAACCACTTGTTCTCCTCAGTGTGGGAATTAGTGGCCAAAATTCTGTGACCTGTGTGTTACGCACAAGGCCCTACGTTTTGGGTATTTACTAACTTTCTCCAAAAAATTCCCAGGTTTTGAAAAAGCCAATTAATTGGGTTTGATCAATTTTAACTTGAATTGTGGCTTTCTGGGGACCTCTGCCAACTGCTCACTGTGAGTACCAGGCACCCTCCATCCTCACTCCTGCCCTCCATATTCACACATCATTTTGGAAAATCCAGGCCCAGGTTTCTACCGTATAACAAGATTAACTCAGGAGCTTGGTACAGCAGGTGTCCTTCGCAGTGAACACTTTATACCGTACACAGGATATGACTATCCTCAGTTATGCAAACCTTTGTCACTTCTTGGCTTCATTACAGCAATAAGATACACCTGGGCACAAAACCTTCAGTACATAGGAAACTAGTACAGAATGGTGCAGCACGTCTCCTCAGCAACACAGGCTACAGTGAGCACATCACACCTGTCCTCCGCTCTCTATGCTGGCTTTCCATAGACTTTCTAAGCAAGTTCAAGGTCTTGGTCTTTATCTTCAAAGCGCTCTACAGCCTGGGTCCAGGATACTTAAAAGACTCAGTGGTTTGAGTATTAGCCTGCTAAACCCAGGGTTGTGAGTTCAATCCTTGAGGGGGTCACTTAGGGATCTGGGGCAAAAATCTGTCTGGGGTTGGTCCTGCTTTGAGCAGGGGGCTGGACTAGATGACCTCCTGAGGCCCTTTCAATCCTGATAGTCTATGATAAAGCTCCAGGATGAAGACCACGGCTGACAACTTTCCTCCTCTGGCCCAGTAAAACTCTCAACAATAAGAGTAAAGCTCATCTGTGCAGGAGACAGAACTTTCCCCAGGCCTGGTCTGAGACTGTGGAATGAACTCCGCCAGGTTCTAAGGACCATCACAAACCTAACCCCTTTCCGTTTCAAGCACAAGGCACATTTCTTTGACTTTGCCTTCTCTAATAGTGCACACACTTCTCCCTCTGGAGAGAGGATGGGAGAACAAACAACCGATGTGAAGCCATGTTGTTTAATGGGCTGCTGGAAGATGCTCTGGTACTACAATAAAGAAGTCAGTATAAACACGTATACTGAATAGAACAGAACCAAAAAACCCCCCAGGAACTGAAAATACTACCTGGGTGTGCAACATGAACAAGTTAAGATGGACGCCTGTATTTCCTGATTGGTTTTTAGTAACTGTGCAAACTAATTACTTATTAATTTTAATTATTTATTATTAAATTGTATTTATTATTTTAAATCTATATAAATAAAATTAAATAATGATGCCTATCCAAGGCTTTAGGTGCTCTAGTATTATGATACAATAAATACAATTACATTAAATCTCAGCAGCTTTAAAATGACTGGCTCCACAGGCTAGCCACCTATTCCCCTTTGGTTATGTCTATACTGCAGTTGTACTCCCAGGACTCAGGCTGTGGGGCTGTAAAGTTGCAGTGTAAGTGTTTAGGTCTGGAGCCTGAACTTTGGGATGCCACAAGGTGGGGGGCAAGTCCCAGAGCCCAGGCTCAAGCCCGAGCCCAAACTTCTACCTTACAGTTTTACAGCCCCAAAGCCCGAGCCCTGCAAGCCTCAGTCAACTGTCATGGGCCAGTTGCAGGTGTTTAACTGAAGCATAGACATGCCCTTCATTATCTAGGAAGCCCACACTCAGCCCTCTCCAAAAATCCCCTCAAACAAATTCTTTTGCAGCGTGCCCAGAAAGACACCAAATTCAGACTCTCTCAGACAAAGGGGGGGTGGGGGGGAAGAGACAAATTCTGCAGTCTCAACACCCTCACAGAGAACATCCCACCAGTCACCTCCTCTCTTTCACAAAAAGGGGGATCCAGCTTGGTAGACCAGCTGACCGCAGCTGAGACAGTATGATACAGGGAGGGGACAGTTTGTCAGGTCCGAGTGGTCCCACGCCACACAAGGATTTATTAGGCCATAACCAATACCTTAATCTCCACCAGGAAGTCAGTGCAGACCATGGAGCCCTGGTATCATAATGTAGTGTTTTGCATTTCATAAATATTTCAGATAAACACAATATCATTGAAAAACATTCAAAGAGATAGGGAGAAGAGATGCAGGATGAGTAACAGAAGGTCAAAGATGCTTTGAACAGGTCTCTCCTACCTCCGGTCGTTTCTCCTTCTTCTGAATAGTTTTTTGGTGTGTGCAATTTCAGCTTCATGTGGCAATGGATGATAACCCTGGTTAAAAGAGGAGAAAAAAGGCAACTGTGAATTCTGAGATCTATGAGGCATTGATGTTTAAATAGTTGGTACTGGGTTCTAGTCCCACTGTGTGGATGTGGGTAAACTACATGTTGCTCCTTAGAGAGACAAGGTGGGTGAAGTAGAAGAGCTCTGTGTATATCAAGAGCTTGTCTCTCTCACCAACAGAAACTGGTCCAGTATAAGATATTACCTCACCCACCTTGTCTCTCTAAAATCCTGGGACCAACACAGCTACAGCTACCCTGCATGCATTGCTCGTCTGTCCTACACAACACGAAAACTGGTAGCACAGATTAAACTTTATAAATGTATCTCTCCCTCAGCTTGCAAGATCTGTAAAACAGGCATCGTGACAATTACCTCAGGGCAGTTCTGTGGGTTAGTTAATCTGAAGCCATCTGAAACTCTCAGATGAATAGTGTTATACAACGTAAACAAAGGATTATTAACAGCACCTGGTACCTGATTTACAGGGAATTCAGGCACTCATGCCACTGAAATGTCATTTGTACCACTATGATAAGGGTGCTGCTTTATTTCCATTACAAACCATCCACACTTCTTTTTTTTTCTAAACTCAGCAGTAAAAATTTACAACACTTATTTGGAAAGATAAAGACCAAAATTTAGCTGACAGAGCATTGAAGTGGGAGTCAGCAGGAACGTCACATCGTGTGCAGCTTCATGTCCACCTCCCATCCCCACAACTTCATTCTCATATTAGGGTTTATCAGAGGACAGCAATACTCTATGCTTTGTGCTCTAGTATACTCCCTGTATGTTTCTGTGACCAGTTACCTCATACAGAAACCGCAGCCGCTATATACTACAAAGCAAGAGAGACTATCACCCTCGTAACTTCGTTACAGAACCTACTATCTAGGATGACTAGTTAGGGAGACCGTGTTGCCTAGAAACCATGTTGCCTAGAAATCAGAACAAGCCCACTGTGAGAGTCAGAACGCTCCTGGCTTCTATTCCTGGCACCCCATTTATTCACTGTTTTAGCACAGGTAAGTCAATAAATAAATCACATACTTAGTGCTTAAAAGGCATTTTCCATCCTCATGGTACTTTACCATTATTAATTAACCTGTACAACACCTCTCTCATATAGCGGCATAATATCCCCATTTTACAGATGGGGAAAAAATGAAAAGTGATTTGCCCAGCCAAGTCAGTGAAAGAGCTGGGATTAGAACCCAGGCTCCTGGCTCCCAATTCTGTCCCTTATCTATTAGACTATGCTGTGTTCGCTGAGACTCAGTTTACCCATCTGATAAATGGGGATGATTTTACTTACTTTCATCCTACAGGTGTTGTGAGGCTTCACTGATGCTCACAAAGAGTTTTGAGGTTCTTAGATGAAAGGCACTATATAAGTGCAAAGTATTATTTATTTTCTTGGATCTATGAAGCCATGATAACCACCAAAGGCAGTAAAAATCTTTTATTTATGCACTACAGTACTTCCCAGGCTGGCAGTAAAAGCGCTGTAAAAACCACTCTTTATATTTCCATAACAATCCATCTTCTCCTCTGAGTTACAGTCTCTGCCTCAAAGCTAATGAATCACCACATGAGAGAGGCCACCAGAAAGTGGCATGCATCTGGGGAGGAGAGAGTATGTTTGAGCATGTAACAGTTCTTTGTTACACTGGCAAAACAACAGAACACACCTATCACACTTTCGAAAGTTCCCTCTCTCCCAACACCTCAGTTAAAGTTATTGTAATGGCTACTAAAGTGAACTCTAATAGCAGCAACATCACTTCAAGATCCTCGTGGGAGATGCTACAGAAGTGCAAAGGTCTTTATGAACATTAATGAATTTAGCCTCACAACCTGCCTATGAGCTAGGCAAGCATCATAGCTTCAGACATTTTAAGACTAGAAAGGAGTGTTATGCAAGTGCTCAGACTTGATCATCATAACACAGTCCAGAGAATTTCATCAAATGGTTTCTGCATGAAGCCTATAACTTTTGGTTGAGCTAGAATATATTTTTTAGAAAGAGATCCTATCCTGATCTGAAGACTTCATATGATGAAGAATCTATCACAGCCGTAGGTAAATTGTTCCAAAAGTTTACACTTTTTTTGAGTTTGCCTACCTTCAATTTCCAGCCTTAGGATCATGTTAAGCGTCTATCTGCTAGATTAAAGAGTCCTCTGCTACCTGAAATCTACTCCCTATGTAGGAATGGCTCATTTGCAAGTCATTTCTGAACCTTCTCCTTCACCATTTTACATATGGGGAAAGTGATGCACAGAGAGATTACATGACTCAGCCCAGGTGCCACAAAATTTGTGGAAGATCCAGGACTAGAAACAGTTTTCCCAACTCCCTAATATGTACTTAACCACAAGACCTTCTCTCTGCTCTTGAAATCCATATCAAGATGCCCACACGTTACAATCTCTGCTACAACATATAAGCAGTGACAATATGTGTTATTGAAACCCAAGAGGAGATGACACTGTATTCGTTTTCAAGCAGATTAATCTTGGAGCATCCAATGGGGCTATTGAGTAGTTCAGCAAAGTACAACATGGTGTTCTGCAGTAACTTGCTGTAAGGCCACTCACCTGGCATCATAAATACTGTTCCGTTCATGCTTGCTGGATCTTGTTCTCACAATTCTACACAGCACACCACTGACTAAGGAAAAGATACTAGAGTATTAAGCTACTTTGCTGAAGAACCCTGTAATAATCCAGTGCAGGAAAATTTGAGGGCCATTACACTACGGCATTTTTTAAAACTAAAGTTAATGCATGCAAACAGTTAATAGTCTTCTCTGGCAAGCATAAGGACCCGCAAACCAATTTCTGCAGGATTTAAGCTTTCATTAAATCTCTAGAACTCCAGCCATTCCAAATGTAAACTCAGCATAAACTGATGTCTCCCTCCTCACACAGGAGCTCTGCTGTTGTCAAAACTTTGCCAAGCAGCAGCAGCAGAGCAAAATTAACAGAACTGCTTATCAGCATGGCATGTGAAAGACAGAACGGTTACATCTGAGGGAATCTTCTACTCAGATGGGGCCTGCAGGGGACCTGGATGTGTCCGGACAGGAGAAAATTCTATGTCTCTATCAGGAAGTTAGGAATCCCCCTTTTCCATGGGGCACAGCTCCCTTTTTCTAAACCCAGTCATGAGATTTCTATGTTTTCTTGGAGAGTGGGAGAGAGGAAGTCACCAGCCCTTCATTGCACCTATTTTGGGGTACAAAGTTCCATAGAAAGAACAAATAAAAATTTTTCGAGAACATGCTGACATTCTGCAGCAGCCTTGGAACCTGCCTCCCCTCCCCCGCACAGAAAACCACCCTCCATAGGGCATTGTCAGACTCATGAACTTATTAACCCAGATTTCCCTGGTTACTCATCTGGGAAGGACGTAATGAAGTGGGGTTGGGAACCTGGGGAGAGAGGTTATATTTAAAGCCACTCTTACGGCATGTGCTGTTACAGTATTTGCAGGTTTCATGTTCCATAACATCTGCATAGGAAATTATACAAACTCAACCACTCCTTCTGTCCATTTCACTTGTTAAATCATAGGAAGAAAACCAGAATAAGCCAGTTATGCCATCATGAAGTTAACATAGCCTGCCTGACCCCAGGGGTCCAGGCAAGGGACTCCTAAAAGCGACGTCCTTACCAATTAAATGGTCTCAACCCAGTCATATCTGATCACCATCCCCGATCTGGCTTCTCAAAAACTCATGTGTAAATTTATTCTGTGGTGGATAATTTCGAAGAGGGGTATTAGGGATATTACGGATCTGGCTGAAATGGTCAAATGTTGTCACTTTGCCCCTCTGCTGTTAAGGTCCATTTTATTCATTATGGTTTTCAGATGTTCATTTGCCTGCAGAAAACAGCTGCCTTTGTTTTTTGTTTTTTGGGTTTTTTAGGGATGTTGTCTTTTCACAACAAATACTTAGAGAATTATGCAAAAGGGTGGTAAATTAACCAAGTAGCATCTTAGTTTAAAATAGCCATGTTGGAGCAACGACTGCAGAAAAGAGCAAGAGAAATAGCAGGGTTTGTCGGCAAAAATAATGGGTGCTAAAAAATCCTTTGGCATTACCAAGGTATTATTGGATGTGAGCTTTATCTCAGTGAGATTTTTACCACTGTCCTGCCCATGCAAAGAAACATCTCGCCCCTCAGCTTATCCTAAAGAAATAGCTGCAGAAGGCTTGAACTGAACAGGTGGGTTATGAAATCTACAGTAGATTCTAGTAGTTTGGCCCCATTTTATTGTATGCAAACCTCGGGTGTCTTTTTTGTTTTACTTTGAAGACACTGATGGTGTTATCACAAAGGCCAACAGTAAAATATCATCAGCTGGATCCAGCACAAAAATCTGCAGTTCCAGAACTGACTAAAAAGAAAACAAACCTGAACTGATACAGAAACTCATGAAACATTGTGAGAAAAAGGTGTTAATCTGACTACAAAAGGGATTATTTACTCCAGGGCAGGAAAGTCCCGGACACCATAAAACCACAGCTACATTTATTTACTGAGATTTTATCGTGGCAATGTCATGCTGTCAGCACTTTACGGAATTTAAAACAACAAAGTTCAGTACCAAAAAATTCTAACCACTAACATTTGTCCAACTGCCATATGAAACTCATAGCTCAACCTCCTCCTGCCCCATTCTTCTCCCAAATATCCCGTTCATCTTCTCACCAAAGCACTGTGAAGTACATGAAGTCTAAGCTGACAGGTGGCTCAGGAGACAGATACACATTGTGAAAAGAGAATACACTACACATAACTCAAGAGTTAATCACAGCCACCTCCAGTGACAAAACATAGGGTGGCTCTTTGATCAGCATTGCAAAAAATTGTAACAAAAAATATCCCTGTCCTCATACACAAACTACTCACTCACTTTATAGTGGGTGAGGCTTTCTTTGTGGGTGGAACTTGGGACAGCACCCCCACCAGTTTGACCCTGACCACCTTCCCATCCGATTTACACGATCAGGGCCAATACTTTACAAAGCAAAGAATAACTATTGTTTGTGTTTTGGCTGGAGACAGTTCCTTGGAGACTACCTGCTATTCCCTCCTCCCATTCCAGGAATTTCCACAGCACTCAGCCTTTCATTCACTTGTGAATGTTACAGGAGGGGATTTTTTTCTCCCTGTAGAAGATGGCAATGGCATGGCTCAAATCCTTGACCTGATTCACATGCCACAGAGTTGTACCAAACAATGACAGGAAGCTGCAAATAAACTATTTCCCTTCTACGAAAATTCAGATGATAAATTTATTCCTTCAAATTCCAAAGTATTCATTTTTTGTGGGAAGGTGTTTTTAGTAATACAATTGCTGCTGCATAAGGAATCAACTGGTTTTCTTCACTGAACTGAACTGGAAATTGATGGGATAAGCCACAACAGGTTTGCAAAATGCTCTGACCAAACAAAGGAAGAAGCTGAATTGTCAGAGCACCTTCATTAAAATAGGACCCATCCCCTCCACCAAGACCACAGTAAAACTGGATGGCTTCTTAATCCGACTAATCAACCTTCTTCCAACCTTACTGCTAGGTCTGGGGCTAGATTAGACCAGGACAGGAACGTGTAACAGAATTTCCAATCTCCACAAGGACTGGAACAGAGAGGGGAAAATCTGCAGCTGCCTCCATCCTAGTTGCTGCAAGCCTTACAAGCTCCACAGCAGACAATTCAGAAGTCAATAAGCTCTGCAGCTGCCCACTGGAGCTCAGAGGCACTGTAACAGGATGTTCATGCTTGGTGAATCAGGACATCCCATCCCTATTGACGGGTAATTCATCCAAATGAGAGGGGTGGGAAGTTGCTCCTTGAGAGATGTTCTGTTTTAGAGGATTTCCTGGTTAACTGCTTCCCTTTTAAGTGGAGTGTACTGTAAATGTACGATGGCCGTTGATGGCTAAGAGGCACATAAAACAACAGTAACGTTTAGTTGTGGCAGAAATGTAGATTTTAGTTTCAACAGGAGAATCTCTCTTGGAGGCACAGAGGAGGTCAGAGGGAGGTTATAGAACCCACTGTGGCTGCTATGGTGACCGAGTTATACATAAAACTCTCTCTTCAGTGCATTAAGGTATTGTATATGGGGCCATTTCCACACACAGCCCCCCTCTCCCAGTTTGCCCCGCAGACTCAAAGTTTTCTTGGGGAGCCACAATGAAGCATTCGGCCCAGGAATTGCATGGATATTGCAAGCTGACTGCTAGTGATAATTTATGTACACATTTCACACAACTCCAGTCGTTACAAACTGTACCCCCATAGTGATCAGGTCACTACATTCCACTAGTGAAACACATAAGCCCCAGTTGAACAGCAGGAGCGTGACTACACGACACTGTTCAGGAGGCAGCATGAAGAACAGATCTGCAATTAACATTTTTGGGATCACTGGGTAAGCAGAATATAATGTTCCTGCTTGGAACTGGGCTTGAATCTCATTTTTAAGGAGGGTGCTTACAAGTGCTTTATGATTCAATTTTAAATCTCAACCTGGAGCTTTTCAAGACATAGAATCATGGAATCACATCAATGTAGGGCTGGAAGGGACCCTGGGAGGTTATCAAGTCCAGCCCCCTGAGCTGAAGCAGGCCCAATTATACCGAGACAAGTGTTTGACTTCAAAATCTCCAATGATGGGAATTCCACAACCTCTCTCGGAAAACTATTCCAGAACTTACCCTTATAGTCAGAAAGTTTCCCCTAAAATCTAACCTAAAGCTCCCTTGCTGAATATTAAGTCCATTTACTTCTTCTGCTTCCTCCAGTGAACACGGAGAACAACTTGATCACTGCCCTCTTTATAACAGCCCTTAACATGTTTGATGACTGTTATCAGGTCCCCCTCTCAGTCTTCTTTCCTCAAAACTAAACATGACCAGTGTTTAACCTTTTCTCATTTTTTAAACCCTTTTCTCATTTTTGTTGCTGTCCTCTAGACTCTCACCATCTGTCCTCATCTTTCTTAAAGTGTGGCACCCAAAACTGGACATAGAACTCCAGCTGAGGCCTCACCAGTGCAGATGTCTTCCCGTGCCCTACATCGACACTCCTGTTAAGACTCCCCAGAATTATATTAGCCTTTCTCTCAACTGCAACACACAGTTGACTCGTATTCAATTTGTGATTGACTAAAACCCTCAGACACTTTTCAGTTATTTTCCATTTTGTAGTTGCACATTTACGGTTTCCTTGCTAAGTGTAGTACTTTGCACTTGTATTTATTGAATTTCTTCTTACTGATTTCAGATCAATTCTCCAATTTGTCAAGGTCCTCTTGAATTCTAATCCTGACCCCCAAAGTGCTTGCAACTCCTCCCCTCCTGGTATCATCTGCAGAGTTTATAAGCATACTCTCCACTCCATCATCCAAATCAATAATGAAAATATTGACCATCAGGACCCAGCACAGAGCCCTGCAGCATCCCACTACATACATCCTACCAGTCTGGCAGAGTACAAATCAGATATATCAAGACTTTAAAAATCCAGACTGTCCATAGCCCCATAGCAAGAACTGCCTCTGGAAACATATTACAACTCTTGGCTGCTATGTTCATCATGGTGCATGGACCCCAGGGGTCAGTGAGTCAAAACCAAGGACAACCCCACCCACTCCAATCAGAAAAATGAGGTATTGATGCTCTGGAAACAGCCTATTGAAGTCTCTTCTATGTTGTACAGAAACAGGACTCTGCAGAGGTTCTCAAACTTCCATAAAGTACTGTAAGAAGAATATAAACAACAGACAAAAGAAATTCCCCTTTGTTACAAGAATCTGCAAATGCAAAATCAGTGACAATCTGACTTAGGAAACACGGAGTTTTTCCCAGGTTACAGAAAAATGGGAACAATACCTCATAAGTGGAAGTAACCGTAATTGTTTTAACTGATGTTATTTTAGTGTTGTTTACATTTATTGTTTATTTATATGTGTTTCCTTCGCCCAGGTCATGCTCAAAAACAGACTTTACTACCAGTGTAACTGTTCTGTCTACAAATAGACCAGTACATTCAATAGACATGGATACAACAACCACAGTGCTGCGTGGAGCCATCAGAGGAGACTCAACACAATCAGTTTTAAAATAAACCTTGCTGGGGAAGTGGATGTCTCTCCCAGGCAGTCAGGTCTTTTTAATACTGGAACGCTTTGAATGATGCTCAGGTCACTCTGACCAAAGGTCATTAACTACCAAAAGCTAATGTTTTGTGGTCTACTTTAAATGGGAGTGCAGAGTCAGCCAGTAATTCAAGGCAGATGTTCGCATGACATCCACCTGGGGATGGTGGGAAATGACCTCCCCCCCATCAAAATTGGTAGCCTCAGGCATGAGACCCAGGATTAAGTAAGCCATAGAGACCGAATGCCGCTGCTATCACCAGAGATAATCTGTTATGGAGTGGTCCACCACTACAAGTGGGGAGACCCAAGGGTCCAGGGATTGGTGCAAGACTAAATGGGTAATTAATATTAATTTCCTTTAAATCCTAAGGGAAATGGGAAGGTGGAAACCAACTGCAGGGTGTGCTCTGGAGATGTGGTTTCTCCTTTCCTTGGAGCATGTGGGTTTACATTAGGTGGTGATATTCTTCTGGAGCGAAGAGTGACTGCAATGTTTGGGAGACTCCATTTTAAGTTAGGGGAGGGAACTGATTGCCCAGAGCCTACAGAAGGAGGGGCTTAGGTGCTATCAAGCCTATTGCAACCTTCCGGGGAGCTTAGTTTAAGCAGAGGTCTGCTCTAACTTTGGAAGAGCCCCAGCTAGTCTGTCTTAGGCATAGGCCTGTGCTAGCCTTGAAAGACAGAGTGTAGCCTGGAAGAGGCCTGCACTAGTCTGAAAAGACCTTGCTAAACTCTGGCTGATTCCAACTCTTAGCAGGGGACAGGGAGAATTATTTAAGCTGGGAGCTACAATATTACTATGTTGCTATAGGAATTTTTGTAACTTAAGTTATTTCAGTTCCTCTGGGACTGAAAATTGCTTAAAGTATGATTTTCCCTGTATTTGTGGTGTTCCTGAGTTTGTCTGGGTTCTTTTGCCTTTGACCCCTTCATGGTGTCTGAACCTATGGCCCACAGTTCACTCCCACTACGCCACTGTAGATAAAGGACTTCAATCTCCACAGCTTTTAGTCTGGCCCTTCTCAGCAGCATATACAAAGAAGTGAACAGAGCATGCATGGCTAATTCACTGATGTATCACCACATTGGCCATTAATGTAGAAGCTGGCACAATGAGAAGAAGTGAGCGCTTTTGCCCTGTTTCTTACAGAAATAAGAGGGGAGAATATCCTTCATTCATTTCTCGCTTTATAGCAATATTTCAGCACCTGCATTTAGGGCAGGTATAAAAGGACAGACAGTTAATCTAAATATTTTATCAAGCCAACACATACCCTTCAGAATTCCACTTGGAAAAAGCCCTATACATTTCATAGAGAATGAGAACCTTCCTAAAGAATTTTTAAACCAACCTCCAGTTGACATCATTGGGCGTTGGCTCAACTCCTGATTCATTCTCTAAGTTCAAAAGAGTAATTTCTATTAAATCCTATTGATTTTCAGCCCTAATAAATGCTGCATGACTTTTCCATTGGCACATCAGCTTTCACTGAGATTATCACTAGTGTGTCCACCCCAAATTTTCCATTCAGCCTTTTGCTCTTGAGATTGCACTCTTGAGAAACTGTATCGCATGAGTCTTTTGGTTTCATCCTCATCAAACAAAACCTTTTTTATAAATATACACTTATATACCTTCCCCCATCTTGGCTGGGCCAGAGATCTGTACCGTGGAACTTTCAGCTCAGGGAATTCATGTATTTCTCAGTGGAGGCTGAAGCATTCATAATAAGAGACTTCCCCATCACAAAAACAAAGAAGAGTCCTTGTGGCACCTTACAGACTAACACATTTATTTGGGCACAAGCTTTTGTGGGCTAGAACCCAATTCAATCAGGGTCAACTGTTGAAAATGGGCCACATCCACCCTGACTGAATTGGCCTCGTTAGCACTGACTGTCCACTTGGTAAGGCAACTCCCATCTTTTCATGTGCTGTATATTTATACCTGCCTACTGTATTTTTCACTCCATGCATCTGATGAAGTGGGTTATAGCCCATGAACGCTTATGCCCAAATAAATCTGTTAGTCTCTAAGGTGCCACAAGGACTCCTTGTTGTTTTTGCTGATACAAACTAACACGGCTACCCCTCTGAAACCTTTCCCCAACACAGTAACAGAGCGATCATTAAATTACCATAAAAACACCACGAAGCTCTCTCTTTCCTTTCAGCATTAATGGACATGGTGAGAATAACTGAAGCTATTTTTGCAGCACTATCAATAGTTAGCACTCCTAAGGTACCTCCCAGCAGAGGGTCCCCAAATGCATTACATACATTAATGAATTAAGCCTTCTAACACCCACGGAAGCAGGTCTGAACTATATCATGATGTGTTTTCCTGCTCTGCTGACTGGCAGGGGAACAGGCAGGGTCCTGAATTCCTAACTGGTCTCTTCTCCCACTCAGTAAACAGAGATTGCCAGCTCAGGTGAGTAAGATCAATCCCTAGAACCCACTAAGGTCATGATCCTGCACCATGGAAGTCAATGGGAATTCTGCTGCCAACTTTAAGGGGAGCAATATCAGGCCCCTTGAGATCCATGCATTCAAGACTCTCTTGCTGCCTACAGAAAAACATAAACCCCTGGTATCTGTCACAAATCTCAGGGCATGTCACTATGCAATTCTTCCTGGCTCCTTATGCTGTGTTTTAGATATTTTCACAATACAACTAAGCCACCTCACAATCTCCTCTACTGAAGTCAAGACTTTGTTTCTGGAACTTTCTGTCTATATCTCAAACAAATTTTTCTATCCTTTTCTTTCCCTTCTCCAATCCCCGACTATCCTACATTGGCCAGCAGAGATAAGTTAAGGACCATCTTCCTGACATATTAGCTAAACCCAGGGACCAGAAAATCTGGAAGGACCCCCAAGGGTTGATTATTCCACAATTTGAAGACTTCAATAACTCTGACATAGGTTAGGGGTTTGTTATAGAAGTGGATGGGTAGGGTTCTGTGGCCTGCTTTGTGCAGGGGGTCGGACTAGATGATCACATTGGTCCCTTCTGACCCTAGAATCTATGAGTCTATTCCCCCCTTCCCCTTTGAACAGGGTTTCGTCTTCTGGAGAAGTACAGGAAACTTTATACAAGACATCACCTTTTCTATTTGCCAGAGGAATCCTTGTGGGCTTTGACTTGGACCACACAGTCAAAAGACATAAGACCCAAGGGTATCTTTAGGGAAGATGGCTTACCATAGGGTGTGGTGTAGCTCCGGATGGCATATGCCGGGGTGGATACAGCTGCTTGTTGAACATATCGGACTGTTTCCACCCCAGGAGGTTTCGGTCATGCTTCAAAAAGACTCCTCCGATTTTTTTTTTTTTTTAAGGCAGGAGCAAGTGCAAGAAACACAACACCCAAAATAATGCACTTTTCACAGTGATTAAATTGCAACAACTGTATATTAGTTACATATTGTCCACTAGAACTCTCAAAGGAGCATTCCAACAAATATTAGTGTGATCTTCAACCCTCCTGCATCTATTTGGGTTGAAAGCCCGACAGATAGGTCTCCTCATTTCCTCCCTCACTCCAGGCTAACAGCCTATTATACAGATCCTCAAAGAAACCAACCAGAATGTGTATTGGCGGGACTCTGTTATTGGTTTAATCATAGTTCTTTTTACCATTTCAATATTTCTTAAGTGAATTCACTGCTGGTCTAAGGTGACAGCTTGGCAGCAGTAAAGCTGAAAATGTGCCCCAAGAACAAGTACAGCAGAGGCAGCAGCCCAAGCTTTCCTCAGTGCCATCCCACAACCCTGACCACCTCGAGAGGTGAGAAGTTAGCTCGTTCTCCATTCAATCCTTGGCCTTTCTGCTGAGAGGGCAAATTGGCACCAACTGCAGTGGCAGCTTTGGTGATCTGGACATATATTCACTAGAAACTGGGCTGAGACCCCACCTCTCAATTCATTTCCCACAGGATTCCAAACCAGCATCAGGTAGTAACGGCTGTCTGTCAACACCAATCTGGGTCAGAGACACCAAGTGACTTGCTCAACCCCACCCAGGAAACCTGTGGCAGCTTTGGGATCTGAACTCAAGTCTCCCGACCTGAGTTCCAGTCCAGTGAACCTTAACCACAAGAGCAACCTTCCTATGTGTACAACAGTAGCGTTAAATTAGGTAGCCAATAGGGTGACCAGACAACAAGTGTGAAAAATCAGGACTGGGGTGGGGGGCAATAGGAGCCTATATATGAAAAAGACCCAAAAATCGAGACTGTCCCTATAAAATCAGGACATCTGGTCACGCTAGTAGCCAAGTACTTAACCTAAAGCAATTATAGGCTTCTTCGTTTACATGGTCGCTTCACCCACTATCTCTAGCTACACCACCATGGTAAGACGCTAAAGGCATGTTTGGATCCTTTCTCCTGTCCGCACTTCCAGTGCAAATGAAAACATCCTGGTGAGCCTGGCTGACTACGGCTGTGCTTCCCAAAATAAATAAATAAATCACATCTGGGTGGCTGCCTGTCTCTATGTTTGGCAGCTCTCACTCTTTATCAACACCAAAAACATTCATCTAAGAGCCATGGCCTCTTGCCAGGCAGAACGCCACACTACAAACACAACCGCCTCCTACCCCCTCAATCAAACCAAAGCAACAAAAGCCAGGCTCTTCCTAGAGCAAATGGAAAAACAGATTTCCCACCAGCTACGAAAAGCTGGAGGTTAATATAAATTCCATGGCTTTGAGGGGGAAATGGAGCTGCATTCAAAGACTCAATGGCTAACCATGTTTCCTTCGTCTGGCAACTGTAAGCTCCGTGAGCCGAGTTATTGAGGAAGTGAGATGAGGGCTATATTTGTTCCAGCTGTCGTTTTCCCTTAACCCCTTGAAGTGGCATTTCCCAAAGAAGGATTTCATTTTTAATGCTTGCTTTTCATTTTTATTCAGACAATGATAGAACTATTTGTTTGAATCGCTGTCGTTCATGAATTAAAAAAAAAAAAAAAAGCCCTATAACCTCCGAAAAAGCACAATCTGGATGAGTGGGGGATTGGCGGAGTCCAAGAAAAGACTTTCGAGAATTAACTTGGAAAAGGAAAGAGAAAGAGATAAAGCCACAAAAAACTTGTGTGTTAATATCAGAATATTTTTTTGCTTTTAAATGTTAACGCAGCCAATGCAAAATTGCTATGAAAACGTTATCAGATGGGTCATGAAATCTGCTCTCCCTCATCCTCTAATGATGATGAGAAAATGAATGATGTTTCACTCTTACAATAACATTTTTTTTTAATCCATCAAAAGTGAGCGAGCAAACTGATTTTTTCATGCCTGTATTTGTGACATACATCTGAGATCAGCTGATGGCTTTAGAACAACTAGATACCTAAAGACTAAAATATATGTAGGCTTGGAAGGATTAGATTGTGATCGGTAAATGTCAGTATACGTTGATTTCACCACACACACACGAAAAATATTTATAGTGATAATAATCAAAATTTACAGACAGGCAAAGCAAGAAAAATAATACTTGAGAACTTATTAGAGTAGACTTTGGTTTAAAGGATATTGACTTTGTACATTTTGAAATGTAATGTTGACAATTTGCTTTTTAATGGTTTTAAAAGCTTTAACTTTTTGAATCTCAATATCTATTGTCATTAAATAATTGCCTTATTGCTTGACACTCCCCCATAATTTCCCACCCCAGTGAAAATTTAAATCAATTAAAATTGGAAACAAATTGTTAAAAATAAGCATCAATATTATTCATCAAAATTATAAAAATAAAAATCGAATTCTGCCAAGTCTAAATATAAGATATTTTGTTTAGAGCCTGTAATCTCTTCAGGACTAGCACTATCTATGTTATGCGTCTTTTCCAGTGCCAGACACACCACAGATATTTAACAATAATAAATAAATTGAGGATATCTAAGCAGCTTTCAGTACTGCGCCTTTTCTTTGTCTAAGGACAATGTCCTTACTCACATGGAGTAGTGCCTTACTCTGCAACTGATTTTCTCAATAGGACTATCATACAGTAAAGTATTAATTTACATGAATCTGGCCCTACTCATTTAGGCCATGATCCAACCAAGTATTTAAGCACATGCTCGAATTTAAGCATGTGAGTAAACAGACTAAATTCAATGGGACTAATCATGGGTTTAAAGTTAAGCGTCTGCTTCATGGCTTTACTGGATCAGGGCCCTATTTTTGGTGTGCCAAGTTTAAAATATAACTTGTAAGAATCTCTGCTTATTAGCTATTTCCCCCACATTTAAAACAGGCAGAAAACCTGATTTAGAAAGAAGCTTGTCCAGCACACAGGCACACTATGTCTATTTTTAATAATACCTGCATGTGAAATACCTTCCTGAAATCCCCACCCAAACAAAGCCTTAAGAAAGGAAACAATGGAAATGCCTGACGTTTCCACTAAGCAGTGAGAAAAGGGGCACGTAGGATTGGGCTGATGTCTGTCCTTACTGTTCCCAAACCAGAGTGGTTACCACAACAACGAACAGCCTGCAGAGACACCTATTTATTACATACCTGATTTTTTTAAGACAGATGCTTCCTCAAGACTGCCCAGAGCCTCAATTCCCAGCATGTATTAAAAACCCACCTTAAAATTCTGCAACGCCTTACAGCACTGACATACCACCGAAAGAACATTTCAATGGATATAGAGAAAAAACA
Source organism: Gopherus evgoodei (assembly GCF_007399415.2). NCBI lineage: Eukaryota > Metazoa > Chordata > Testudines > Testudinidae > Gopherus > Gopherus evgoodei. Next base: position 122,059,564 of record NC_044327.1, read on the forward strand.
TAACAATGTGAACTCCATGAAGTAAACAACGTTTCCATTCTGTTCCCCATGGAAACACTGGGCACCCAGAGCCCAATCTGGCAACGAGCTTGCATGCCACCAGCTCCTATTGGCTTTCACTGGAAGGAACTCAGGGCACCCCTCAGAGCCAAGACCCAAGGGAGCATATCCCTTTATCCTCTATGCCCTGTCTTGCTCAGCATGGCCTGTTATGCTGATCTGTGACTAGTATTTCATACCAAAAAGACGGTTACTCACCTTTGTAACTGTTGTTCTTCGAGATGTGTTGCTCATATCCATTCCAGTTAGGTGTACGCGCCGCGCGTGCACATTCGTCGGAAAACTTTTACCCTAGCAACTCAGTGGGCCGGCAGGTCGCCCCCTAGAGTGGCGCCACCATGGCGCTCCATATATACTCCTGCCGGCCCACCCGCTCCTCAGTTCCTTCTTGCCGGCTACTCCGACAGTGGGGAAGGAGGGCGGGTGTGGAATGGATATGAGCAACACATCTCGAAGAACAACAGTTACAAAGGTGAGTAACCGTCTTTTCTTCTTCGAGTGATTGCTCATATCCATTCCAGTTAGGTGAATCCCAAGCCTTACAAAGGCGGTGGGGTCGGAGTGAAATGTGGCAGAATAAAACTGCCGAGCCAGAGGCTACAGCCTCTCTTGACTGCTGAACCAGGGCATACTGCGAAGCAAAGGTAAGGACCGAGGACCAATGGAGCTTCGCGACAGGTCTCGTGGGTAGAAACACGAGCCAGCAAGGCGGCAGATGAAGCCTGAGCCCTGGTAGAATGCACGGTGATGTGGCTTGGGGAACTATGAGCCAAATCATAAGAAGTGGGGATGTCCGCCATCACCCAAGATGAGATCCTCTGAGAGGAAAACAAGCAAGCCCTCCCTTTGGCCCGCTACCGGGGCGGAGCTGGGGCGCCTTAGGCAATGATTCTGTCAGCACAATATAATGCGAGCACTCCACAGATGTCCAAGGAGTGCAACGGTTATGCCCATTGCGTTGAGCTGTGGGTAACATGAAAGGCCAAAACACTTTAGGGAGGAAAGCCGGGTGCGGTCATAACTGCACCTTGCCTTTGTGGAACCTTCGTAAGAGCTCTGATCTCAGAGACCCGTCTGGCCAAGACTAGGTTGAGGTCCCAGGGCGGGGCTGGGCGGCGCACCCGAGGGTGCAAGCGCTCCAAGCCCTTGAGGGACCTCGAACCCATAGAGCGTGGGACACTGAACGTCCATCTTAGCCTGCTGGAAGGTAGGGATGGCTGCTGAGAGTATCCTCAGCGATGATACCGCCAGATCCTGCCGCTGAAGGCCAGAGGCAGGCCAAATAGAGGGGATCGAGACCTCAGCAGGAGCAAGATCGAGCGTACTGCAGCTGTAAAGGAAACGCTTCCACCTGGCTCGGTACGTTGACCAGGTGGAAGGCTGCCTGTCACCCCGACTCAGGTACGCAGGAGCCACCGTGAGGCGAAGAGGCTGCAGGTCCGAGTGACGAAGCCTGTCATTGCCCTGAGTGATGAGGTCTGGGCTGACAGGCCGAGCAACGTGGTATGTCAGTGCTGCCTGGACCACTCTGGAGTGATCATGATGATGCACGCTCTGCCCCTGCGGAGTTTGAGCAGGACGTAACGAACCAGTGGGAACAGTGGGAAGGCATAAGGCAGTTGGCCGTTCCACGGCATCAGGAATGCGTCCAAGATCGATTCCGAGGAGAGACCTTGGAAGGAGCAGAACACCTGGCATTTCCTGCTCTTGCGGTGAGCGAACAGGTCTGTGTGAGGAACCATCTCCACTTCCGGAAAGCGGGACGCCTCACATGGGGCAGAGTGATCACTCGTAAGACAGGAAAAACCTGCTGAGTCAAAGAGTTAAGACGTTCCGAACGCCTGGGAGAAAGGACGTCGCCAGCTCCATCGAGTGGGCCATGCAAAAGACCCGGAAATGGATGGCCTCCTGACAAAAAAAGGGGGAAGGACTATGTCCCCCCTGAATACTTATGAAGCACCTGGCCATTGTGTTGGCTGTAAACACCGAGATACAACGGCCTCGCAGCTGCCGCTGGAACCCCTGGCATGCCAGGCGGACTACTCTCATTTTTGGGGCATTAATGAGGAATGCCAGCTCCCTAGAAGACCGAAGGCCTTAAGCTCGGAGGTGACCATGAGCACTCGAGCAGAGAGATGATGCGTCCGCCGTCAGGGGCAGTGAGGGCTGGGGCGGATAAAACCGCATCCCTGTCCACACCAAGGAGGGAGTTAGTCACCACTCTAGGGAGCCTAAGGCGTTCGAGGGAACGGTGACTACCATGACCATTGGCTCCCCGTCCAAGCGGTACGCCGAGGTGGGCCGGACTTGGAGAGGACGGAGGCGGAGCTTGGGGTGTTTGGTTACAAACTTGCGGGCAACCATGGACCCAGGAGACTGAGACAAGAACGAGCTGAGGTCGTTGGGAAAGCCTTCAGACCTCAGATGATTGTTGCCATCGCCTAAAACCGCAGTTGTGATAAGCAGGCTCCGGCTAGGTAGGAGACCAAGATCGCCCCTAGGAAGCCCAACCTCTGCGTGGGAACCAGAGTGGATTGCTCTATAGTAATCATCAGGCCTTGAGCTGTGAATAAGACCGTGACGATGCCCACGGGCTGAGTGGTTTGTGTCTCAGAGTCTCCTCGGATAAGCGAATCGTCCCAATACGGAAAAACGCATATCCGACATAGCTACGGTAGGCGGCGACTATGGCCGTAAACCGGGAGTATTCACCGCTGGCTATAAAGCGGAGGCATCTCCCGTGCAGAGGGAAGATGGCATTGCGAAAGTACGCGTCCTTCCTATCCAGGGCGGCATAGTAGCCCCCAGGAGGCAAGGATGGAATAATGGTTCCCAGGGATACCATGCAGAACTTCAACCTTATCCCAAACCGGTTGAGTCCATGCAGGACCAGGGAGGTCTGAGACCTGTGTTCGAGTGGGGGACTAGGGCATAACGGGAGTAAAACCCCTAGCCCCTTTCGTCCGCTGAAGGGGGACAGGGCTGGAGCAATTTAAAGGTGGTACCTATGCTCCATCGTGCGCAGGACCCAGCGATCTGAAAGTAACTGGGGCCATGCCAGGAGAAAGCGGGATCAGGATCCCGTCCTGCGACTGGTACACCGCCCTCCGGCGAACCTTGGAAGGTCCGTCTTTTGTCCCAGTGGTAATTGCGAGGGACCTTGACTTTGGCTTTTTAGGGGGCCTGACTTTTATCTGCGACCACCTTGGCCTTGCCGTTCTCCAGAGTTCTGCCTCTGGCTAGGCACAGAGTATGGCGGCTGGGGCCATAAAGGCCTGCGTTTGGTCGCTGGCGTATACATGCTGAGACGCATTAGGACCCTATTGTCCAGCAGGCTTCGCAGTCTGGGGCTGTCTCTGCCGCGAAGATGCCTTTACCAACAAAGGGTAAATTCTCTCCCCCGTCCTCCAAGACGGCAGCGAACTCCAGGTGGGAGGTTCGAGGGAGAAACTCCTCCACCCAGGTGCTATAATTATCGCAGCTAAGCAAGGCTTGTTGCTTTGCTACCCAGAGGTGCAGGGCCCCTGCAGAGTACACCTTGCATTCGCCAAGGCTCTTTCTGCTTCAGGGCTGGCGCCCGCTGGCCATCATATCAGGATCGTGGTCCTGAGCATAAAATCTGTGCATATGAGATGACACGGATGCGTGTCCGGACGGCCATGGAGGTACGAAAGAAGGCACGGGCCGAGTCTCTGACTCACTCGGACCTTGCCCAACTCGGCACCGGGGACCGGCATCGGGAGGCGTATCGGTACCTGGAACGAGATCCAGACCCGCAACCAGAACGGTGTCGGGAGGTCGACCGAGATCTCGAGGCTCGGAGAAGAGCTACAGGAGTCAAGGTACCTGCCCCGGTGCCAGATGTCGGAACGGTGCCGATAGCGGGTCGGCGAACGGGATACCGACCGGTGCAGCGAGTGTGACCAGTACCGAGGAAAACAGCACCGGGACTGCCAGTGGTGTCCGGCGTGCCGACAGGACTTGGAGTGTCTGCGGGACCGTGATCATGAACGGTGCCGCTCTGCTGTACTGACAGGGGACAGTCCCTTGAAGAGACTGTATTACCCGTACCGGCGGTGCCCGGGTCAGGCAGCACTGACTCTGTCATGGCACTGAGAGCCCTCGCCGTTGGTAACATCTCCGGCGTGCAGGGAACAGCAGGCTCAACCACAGAGCGTACTGGGGAGCTGTCAGGCACCGGATTCGACGGCCCTCGTGGGGCCGGGATCCACGGTACCGAGGTCATCAGACTTCGGTAGGTGCCGGTGCCGGGCGAACCGAGCTAGATAAGCTGTCTGGCTGCGGTGCCGTCAGCACTGAAGCAGCGGGAGTAATACGCTCAACCACGGCGCGTGCCGGGGAGCCGTCGGGCACCGGATTCGATAGCCCTTGTGGGACTGGAATCGACGGTGCCGATGTTGTCGGTGCCTCAGAGGCTTCGGTTGGCATGGAAGCAGCCGGAGCCGGAGCTCAACCACGGCGCGTGCCGGGGAGCCGTCAGGCACCGGATTCTACGGCCCTTGCGGGACCGGGATCGACGGTGCCGACGTCATCGGTGCCGCAGCAGGTGTCGGTGCCGGGCGATCCGACTTAGACCAGCCCTCTGGCCGCGGTGCCGTTGGCACGGAAGCAGCCGGAGCATTAGCTCGACCACGGCGCGTGCCGGGGAGCCGTCAGGCACCGGATACTACGGCCCTTGTGGGACCGGGATCGACGGTGCCGACGTCAACGGTGCCGCAGCAGGTGTCGGTGCCGGGCGATCCGACGTAGACGAGCTCTCTGGCTGCGGTGCCGTTGGCACGGAAGCAGCAGGAGCAATACGCTCAACCACGGCGCGTGCCGGGGAGCCGTCAGGCACCGGATTCTACGGCCCTTGTGGGACCGGGATCGACGGTGCCGACGACATCGGTGCCGCAGCAGGTGTCGGTGCCGGGCGATCCGACCTAGACGAGCCCTCTGGCTGCGGTGCCGCTGGCACGGAAGCAGCAGGAGCAATACGCTCAACCACGGCGCATGCCGGGGAGCCGTCAGGCACCGGATTCTACGGCCCTTGTGGGACCGGGATCAACGGTGACGACGTCATCGGTGCCGTAGCAGGTGTCGGCGCCGGGCGATCCGACTTAGACGAGCTCTCTGGCTGCGGTGCCGCTGGCACGGAAGCAGCAGGAGCAATACGCTCAACCACGGCGCGTGCCGGGGAGCCGTCAGGCACCGGATTCTACGGCCCTCGTGGGACCGGGATCGACGGTGCCGACGTCGTCGGTGCCGGGCGAGCCATCTTAGACGAGCTGTCTAGCTGTGGTGCAGCTGGCACAGAAGCAGCAGGAGCAGTAAGCTCTACCACGGCGCGAGCCGGGGAGCTGCCAGGCACCGGATTCCATGGTCCTGGGGGACTGGAATCGACGGAGCCGAAGTCATCGGTGCCTCTGCAGGTGACGGTGCCGGATAACGCAACTTAGGCGAGCTCTCTGGCTGCGATGCAGGTGGCACGGAAGCAGCGGGAGCAGGGGGCTCAACCACGGCGCGTGCCGGGGAGCCGCCAGGCACCAGCAGGAATCGTAGACTCTCTCGACCTCGGAAGAAGGGAGCGGTGCCGAGTCGACATCGGTGCCGGCGACGGTCGGTGCCGAAAGGCCTTGGTGGTACCGGCGGGGTCCGGTGCCGAGGAGGCGCTTCTGCCCGCCACTTGAACATCGCTCGGCGCCCAAGGTGGAGGGGTAAGTGAAAGTCCCGCACCTTTTGTTCTCGGCTTAAAAGCCTTGCAAATGGGGCACTTATCTGTCAAGTGTGATTCCCTGAGGCACTTCAAACAGGAGTCATGTAGATCTCTCTTCGGCCGCGGCTTCTGGCAAGCCGGGCCCCTTTTAAAACCCGGTGAGCCATGCATGGCTCCGGCACTGGGCTCATGGAAGGGGCTACTTCCTGAACCCCGCTAACTAAACTAACCATGTTAGCAAAGAAAACACGTATAACCATACAAATATATATATAAAAGTGTTATAACTGCATAATTATATACGAGAAAACGAGTAGCTAGGGAAGTGGAGGTCAGCTAAGCCGCGCTCCACTGTTCCAACGACCGACACGGGCGGTAAGAAGGAACTGAGGAGCGGGTGGGCCGGCAGGAGTATATATGGAGCGCCATGGTGGCGCCACTCTAGGGGGCGACCTGCCGGCCCACTGAGTTGCTAGGGTAAAAGTTTTCCGACGAATGTGCACGCGCGGCGCGTACACCTAACTGGAATGGATATGAGCAATCACTCGAAGAAGAATCTATGGGTCCTGATGTTGAGCCCATTGTGCCAGGCACTGGACCTACACATATAGACAATCCTTGTCCCGCTTACACTCTAAATAGATGAACTGGGAATGTTCTTAATGTTTTCTCTGAATACTGTGTTGGTGCCTCGGGTTCCCCCATGCAGTTCTTGAGTATCTGGGTGGTGTGATAAAGGTGTATGGTTGTTGCAGAGCAAAGGGCCAGTGTACCGAAATCAGGGGCAGCTCTAGAGATTTTGCCGCCCCAAGCATGGCAGGCAGACTGCCTCCGGCGGTTTGCCTGTGGAGGGTCTGCTGGTCCTGTGGCTTCGGCAGACCTCAGCACCCACCAGCAGCTCTCCGTGGCCCCGCCCCGCCCCCCTGCTCCAGCTCACCTCTGCCTCCTCCATGAGCGTGCCGCTGCGTCCTGCTTCTCCCCCCGCCTTCCCAGTGCTTGCGCTGTGAAACAGCTGATTCGCGGGGCAGGGAGGGAGTGAGGAAGAGGGGGAAAGTGGCGTGCTGGAGGAAGAAGCAGGACTGGGGCAGGGATTTAGGGAAGGGCTCCAATAGGGGCAGAGAGGGGGCGGAGTTAGGATGGGGACTTTGGGGATGGGGCTGGAGTGGAGGTGGGGCCAGGGATGGGGTGGAATCAGGGCGGGATCAGGGGGCAGGGAAAGGGGTGAGAGGGCACAGGCATTCACCGGCCAGAGAAAGTTGGTGCCTATGGGGAGGTGAGAGCTCCATCTGGGGGTGCTGACTCTGAGGTGGGGCCAGAAATGAGGAGTTCAGGGTGCAGGAAGGGGCTCTGGGCTGGGCTAGGGGGTTGGGATGCAAGAGGGGTAAGGGCTCTGGCTGGAGGTGTGGCCTCTGGGGTTGGGCCAGAGGGTTGAGGTGCAGGAGGGGGCTGCGTGCTTGGGGGTAGAGCAGAGGACTTTGGAGTATGGGAGGGGACTCTGGGCTGAGGTGGGGACTGGGATGTGAGAGAGGGGTACAGGCTCCGGCTGGGAGTGCAGGCTTTGAGGCTGCAGGGTTTGGGATGAAGGAGGGTGCTCCAGGCTGAGACCGAGGAGTTCAGAGGATGGAAGGGGGATCAGGGCTGAGGCAGAGGGTTGGAGCATGATAGGAGGTCAAGGGTGCAGGCTCCGGGCAGCGCTTACCTCAAGCAGTTCCCAGAAGCAGCGGCGTGTCCCCCCTCCAGCTCCTATGCAGAGGTGTGGTCAGCTGGCTCTGAGCACTGCACTGTCCACAGGCACTGCCCATGCAGCTCCTATTGGCCGCGGTTCCCAGCCAATGGGAGCTGCAGAATCGGCACTTGGGGGGGGCAATGTGCAGAACTCCCGACTGCCCCTAGGTGTAGGAGCTGGAGGGGGGACATGCCATTGCTTCTGGGAACCATGCGGAAGCACAGCACACATGGAGCAGGGCAAGCCCCCGACCCTGCTCTCTGGTGGGAGCTCGAGGGCCGGATTAAAAGGTCTGACGGGCTGGACATGGCCTGCGGGCCATAGTTTGCCCACCCATGCAGTAGCAGATTACCCCTTACTTGGCATAAGCAGGGTGCAGCAAAGGAAATGGGCCCCTTGGAAGTCCACAGATTCCCTGAACCGCTCTTGTAGCATCATAGCTAGCACCCTTTACACAGAGCTAGATATAAAGGAGCAACGTAGCCTGTATTATCATTTATTATTTGTATTGTACCTAGGAGCCCCATCACGGACAAGGATCCCACTTGCACCAACACCACGATGCACGCTGAATCTTCTATCAAGGGGAAGGACATGCTATGTTTTGGCTTAATGGAAAAATGTCACACTGAGACCCAAATTCTGGTTTTTATAAAAAGAAATGTAATGAAAACAAACGTTTCCATGATTTTTTAAATTCCACTGGAAAAACTATTAAAAAAAAAAAAAAAAAAGAATCCTCACAGTATTTGCCGCCCAAACATTGTGGCACTGTGCTGAGGTAGGAGACTCTGAAAGTGAAGTTGACTAGAAATACAAGTGATCCTGATCAGTCTATCCTCATCATCCAAACTGAGAGAAACACCCAAAGCAAACAAACTCCACAAAGCACTACAACTTGAAAGAGGGTTTTTTTTTTAATAAAGTTATTTAAATTTAATAATCTAAAGCAGTGGGTCTCAAACTTCTTTTTGTTTTTGAGGACCACTTGAAAATTGCTGAGGGTCCTAGAGGACCATTTAATGATCTTTCCAAATGTTGTTTGTACTGTTAGCTAACTATTGTAAAGCGCTTCAGATAAAAGCGCTATATAAAAAAACACAATAATAAACATTTTTTGTTCGACAAATAAAAGCACACAACTCAGATTTTAATATCAGGAGTCTGACCTTTCTAATGTGATGGATGTGCCCTCTCTCCCCTGCTGTGGCAGCCCCAGAGGTGGGGCTGGGAAGGAGGGCAGTCTCTCCCCCTCCACAGCAGCCACAGAGCTGAGGCTGGGAAGAAGGGCCATCTCTCCCTGGCAGCTGCAGCCCTGGAACTGCGGAAAGTCTTCTTTTCTCTGGCCACCACAGCCCTACACGTCCCAAATTCCCACCACCCCCTCTTCACACCCCACTGTCCCCTCCCACCTACCCAGGGCCAGCGCTACCATTTAGGCAGCCTAGGCAATCGCCTAGGGCACCAGGATTATTGAGGAGGCGGTATTTTGCCGGGGGGGGTGGCAGGCAGCTCCGGTTGACCTGCCGCAGGTATGCCTGTGGAGGGTCTGTTGGTCCACGGCTCCGGTGGAGCTGCCGCAGTCATGCCTGCGGACGGTCGGACCAACAGACCTCCGCAGGAATGCCTGCGGCAGCTCCACCGGTGCCATGGGATCAGCGCGGGGGCGGCGAAATGGCCGTGCGCCTAGGGCACAAGAAACCCTGGCACTGGTCCTGCACCTACTCCCTATTTTCCCCCCAAGGCCACCACCTCACCTTACATGTGTGTCTTCTCCAGGGTTCAGACACCTAATTAGTGGAGCCACACCTGCATCACACCACTAATTAGGTGGATGGCCCTTCATTCTCTTGTGTGCGGCCACCCAGGCGCACACCTTAGAGGGAACTATCTGTGGACCATCTGAATGGAGCTCGCGGACCACTGGTGGTCCACAGACTACAATTTGAGAATCTCTGACCTGAAGTGTTACTGATAATATGGATAAAGACAAAAAATAGAGGTCAAGATTTTGAAAAAAACAACCAGTGATTTTGGGTGCCCAATTTTCATGCTGAGCATCTGTCTCTGAAAATTGGTCCCTTTTAAGTGTGTCTCAAATGGGCACCCAAAATCTCTAGTCACTTTGCAGAATCTTGCCTGATAGCATCCTGTAATGCAGATTGAAGGTAAAGTAACCAATAGAGCATTATAGCAAAGAACTAACACTGCGATTAGAATGGAGTTTATTGGGAGTGTCCTCGTAGAGGTTCTTACAGTTTGCATGTAGATGAGCATGGGGAGAGTCGCAGCGTCAATGATCGCCAACACAGGCCCTAAAGTACCAACAGGGGTGCAAGTTAAGGCAGGATCCATAGGATCCTACCCCTGTGTTGAGAGGGGGCCTGGGCTCTCACAGCTTTGGTGGAGCCAAGCTCAATATACCTTGAGTACTGCATCCCTCCTCTGTGACACACAGTTACTTCTCAGAGTGCTTGCAGACTGGGAAGAGGAATTCCCACAGACACACACAGGGAGGTGTGTGTGTCTGGTGGGGGGAAACGAGAGAAGTCATCATGCTACTCTGCAGAACATGTCAGGTTGCACGTATTCAAGAGGATGGCGGCTTAGTTCTCAGCAGTGAGCATCAGCTCTTTGACGGTCACTTCCCCTACCAAAGCCGAGCTGATCCTCAGGAAAGTCCGTTAGTGTGAGGAAATCCTGACCACTAGCACCAAGGTGTTATCAACACAGCAAGAGGATAATGACGGCAGGATCAGACACATGGCATGTCACCTTCATATTTATGCTTCTAACCAGCGCTAGAATCCTCCCCAGGTCCATTCCACACCACCACTCTGGGATGTAATCAAGCAATATATTAGTATCTAGTCACTGTAGACAAAGGGGCCGATTCTTACTAGGGTGATTTTACAAACAGAGTCCCTATTCTCTGTAGCTATTTAATAAGTTCTTCAATCCAGGTTGTGCTCAAAGTAAACTGGGAGTGGTTTTTTTTTTTCTCCCCTCTATACAATGCCAGCTTTAAAAGAAAACTAACGAGAAAGTCCTAAAGCAAAGCCCGGCATGCCATGACATTAACAGTTATGCACACACACAGCTTTTCATCTTCAAAGCAACTTGAGCATGTTAGTTAGGGGACACAGCATGCAGATGATGGTGTTTCTCTGTGAATCTAGTGCAGTCAAGCAACAGTTCTGGCTTTTGCCTCACCATGAACAATAACAGCTTTTCCAGATGTCAACCATCTGTGGTCATCTAATGACATCAGTCAAGCTGGACACCAACCAACCACCTTGCAATAGGAAGCGTTTATCCTCCTCTTGATCAACCTGCTTGTATAAACACTGCAGAAGTTCATTCTTTTCTACTGCATTCCTCTGCTGTGTCTGTGATGCTGCACAAATGTACATCCACTTAGAAATGCCAATATCCCACTATAAAACTATAAGGAGTGATGGAGGCTACCTCACATATTAGGTACCCATGGTAGAACTCCAACAGGTAACAGGAGTCACACACATACTCTGAGGGCAGAAGAGATCCCCACTATCCTTGATGTTCAATCACAAAACAAAGAGTTAACAAGGTGTTGTGGGAAGAGACCAAGGACTGAGCAGACATGGGTACTAAGCTATTCTCTCATCTGAATAAGTGGCCCTTCCAGGTGAGGAGATAAGGAGGTACGCTGGCAGGGCACTGGGGAAGAAGCTGCCACTGTCTGTGTTGTACCAGTCCAACAGAAGAACATCAGTGATCACTGGACACTTCAGAGATAGGTGCATTAGAAGTGTCAGGGGCAGTATATCAGAAATTTGCTTTGGTACCTTTCATGAGCACTAACTTCACACCAGAAATGTAGAAAACTCAAGGGGATTGTTCTTTGTTTCTTGCAACTCAAATTACAAATTTCACTGGGTTATTCAAGAATCTAAGAATCTTTCTGATATGTCACACATGTTACTAAAACTCTCTTAGGGCCCAACAGAAGCACAGGCAGCCTGGGATATTTGCACATACCCCTCACAATGGAAGGAAGAGGGTGTAGGAGGGAGGATCATACTGCTGACCCCTTTATTGTTCTTGGGCCAGAAGAAAGCTTCCTCCTGGCCTAAGAACCTCTGTGCTGAAAAAGTTTTCCAGCCACAGCGAATCATACTGAGTCACAGTTTTCCCCCCCTCCCTTTGGGTCGAGCGACAGGGAGTCACAGGGTTGTGATCCATTCACAAATACCTGCTGCACATCACGTAGTCTTTCCCCCCTGCTGCAGGGAAAGGCGCTGAAACCCAAGCAAACTAAAATAAACCATTTTCTCCAAAGATTTGAAAAAGAAAGGAAGAAAGGACCCCGCTCCCAGACTGACGCCTCTAGTGAGTGTGTGTGTGGGGGGAAACGAGACGACAATATGAAAAAAACAAAACAAAACAGCAAATTCTGCTAATAAAGGAATAAATGGAGGTTTTCCAAAAAAACACAACAATCCACCATTATATAACGAGGTTTAACTAAGAGTCACAGAGGTCACATGATGCAGCAGACTGGAAAAAATAAAGTGCAATGTCGCCTTTTAATTGTTAAACCAACCATTAAAAAACCTAAAATAGAAAAACGATACCAGGATTATAAAATAAGGTGGCTGCTCACGCACTAATGGGCTTATTTTTGTCCCCTTACTTTTTCTGGTTGAAAAAGGCCTGTCAGCTAACGTTCCATTTTTCCCCCTTCATATTTCTGGTCAGTGATCAATTCAGTCTAGATGCTTCTGGAGTCAGTCCTGGCCTCCTTCTCACTTGGACAGATGGGGTCCTGCTTCTGTGGACCTTGAAATACTTAAAAGCCCGTCTACACTAAAAGTAGAAGAGTATTAAAGGACCCTGTTACCACACAATGGTCCTAGGACATGGTGAAAGCTCCATTCCATTTGGTACAGTGCCCTGATCCTCGTTCCAGAATCAATGCAGTTGCAGGGGACTTAAAACACAGACTCCAAAGAGAAACTGGTGAATTGGAATTAATTTGCAAACCGGACACCATTAAATTAGGCTTGAATAAAGTCTAGGAGTGGATGGGTCATTACACAAAGTAAAAACTATTTCCCCATGCTAATTTTCCCCTACTGTTACTCACACCTTCTTGTCAACTGTTGGAAACGGGCCATCCTGATTATCACTACAAAAGTATTTTTTCTCCTGCTGATATTAGCCCACCTTTATTGATTAGCCTCATTATAGTTGGTATGGGAACACTCATTTTTTTCATGTTCTCTGAGTATATATATCTTCCCACTGTATTTTCCACTGCATGCATCCGATGAAGTGGGTTTTAACCCACAAAAGCTTATGCCCAAATAAATTCGTTAGAGGTGCCACAAGTACTCTTTGTTCTTTTTGTTGATACAGACTAACACGGCTACCACTCTGAAACCTTAAAACACGGAGATGAAATTCACAGTCCAAATGGAAACAATGCCATATCTCTGTTGAATAACTACATTGAAGCCAGATGCCTCAAACACAGTGCTGCTCATAGCGTAGCTGGGCCCTCAAGCTGTTCATATTGGGGAAATGTTCATAGGAACGTTTCTCTAGTGCTAACATCTCATTCAGCTGTTATTGCCAGCGGATGCCCTTTTACAGAAGAGTCTTGTGCATTCAGATGCATTATTTATATCATGTTGGTTAAACCTGCTGGAACCCGGACCAATCAACAGTCCCGTAAAGCAACCTAGCCTAGCACTTGAGTTCCTCCTGGTTCTAAACACTCTTCCAACTGGACTGTGTTAGAACCAGCAAAAATCGCTTTGTATATCTCCTTAGCATAAACAAGACCCTAGGATCCCAAGACCCCATTCACGCTGGAGTTCAAACATAGGGGAGCAACAATGTTTAATCATGCTTCCTGCTAAACCACAGTTTACCTAGTCCGAGTGGAGGAGACGAGCCAAATTAAAAACATGTTACAAAGCACATTCTAGCCCAAATCTGCTTTTAAAAACATGGTTTGAATATGGCTTGGGCCAGGTGAGAGTGGCCAGCAAAAACATGATAAAAACAAGCGATTGTCCCATTAGCACTGCAAATTCAAGGCAGGAGGGAGAACCGGGTTATGAGATGATGGGTTATCCTCTGACCTGGTCATGAAATGGTTTTAAGTCATAGATGAGGTTCTGGCCAAGGCTATCATCCTATCTACAGGGAAAGTTACACCCTTCTGTAACTGAGTTCCCTGACTTGTCATTTGCAGTGTCAATATCTGAGGTAGGATTTTCAAAAGTGCTCAGCATTGGCCTAATCCTGCTCCCACTGAAGCAAATGGAAGTTTTACTTCAAAGAAAGTTCTTCCTAACATGGTTCCCAAACGATGTATTAAGGCTGGTAAAGAGAGAGCCTAATGTAACAAGATAAGAACATCAGTTACATCCAGAAAACATTCCATATTCTTTCTGCAGGTGTAGCTAATGATGCTGTTTATTAGCATTCTGCCACTGAATCCAACTTCACCTCTTCTTAGTTAAGAACAGAATTAAGTTCTCAAACACTAAGGGCTTGTCTACATGGCCAGTTAGGGTGCAGCAAGCCAGGGTGTGAATCTACAGCACACTAGCCTGCCAGCACGAACTTGATGTGTGGACCCTATTAGAATGCACTAAAAGTTCTGTAGGAAGCTTTGTTCTACTCCCGCTTCAAACAGCGTATGTCAAACTGCACTATGGAGCTTTTAGTACTCTGCAACGGGATCCACAAGGCAAGACAGTCGGCTGTAGACTGCAACGCAATAACCATCCTATGTAGACAAGCCCCCGCCGGTTACCCACCCGTAGCAGCGGCAGTACAGTGTTACTGGACAAACAAAGAACCAGTATTCTTAAGGTGAATTAATAGAAGACAGGCATCCATTAGCAACAATGGAGCAAAGAGAAAGCAATTGGTTTCTTTACCAACCTTATGTGGTGTGACACCTGGAGACACGGCTTTCAGCCCACATGCAAGTCTGTGTTTAAAAAATAAGCAATTAAAAAGAATACTTCACATTTGAGTGAAAAAAAAGGCTTAGTTCAGAGAACAAGATCCAGTGGTGTATGGATTGGTAATAAGATACAGTTGAGTGTATTTCATCCGTAAGATGCTGGTTCAAATTAAGTCCAGATCACTAATAAGTCTTTTCATCATCATCTAGCAACGGTATTGGCGCCCACAGTCCTGTTCCTACTGAATTATTCTAAAGTGTACATAGCACCTCAAAGCCCCATTGTGCTAGGTGCTGCACAAAACACAGAACAAAAAGACAGTCCTTGCTCCAAAGAGCTTGCAACCTAAGTATAAGACAAGAGATGGATACAGACCCAAGACGGAATCATAGAATATCAGGGTTGGAAGGGACTTCAGGAGGTCATCTAGTCCAACCCCCTGCTCAAAGCAGGACCAATCCCCACACAGATTTTAACTCCAGTTCCCTAAATTGCCCCCTCAAGGATTAAACTCACAATGTTGGGTTTAGCAGGCCAATGCTGAAACTACTGAGCTATCTTCACATCCCAGAAACCTGGGGTCTCTGCATCCTAGAAACCTGTCAAGCTTTTTTGCAGGAATCATGGAAAAATAAGAGATTTAAGGAGAGTTTGAAGTGAAGAAACATCAGCATCATTAAAATCATAATGGCACTACTGACATCTTTGCTGGCAGCATCAGCAGAGAGGCTGGCAATACTTAAGTGTGTCCAGGCCACTAGCTTTAGTGAGTAATGGCATTCACATGAGTGATCAAGTGAGCTTTGGAGGTTCTTTTCCATTAACCTGAAGCCAGGGCCCAAAAGCAACTAGCATCTTGTAGGGTACCTGGGTGTTCCCTCAGTCCAGAATCCTCTCCCTGCTATAAACGTACATATATATTCTGTCTGGAAAAGTTGCCTAAACAGAATAAGCAGTGGGACTGAAATAATGAAGAAGGCCACAAAAGCAGGAAGAAATGCAGCTTGATCCTCTAGTGGCTTCACTGCTCACACATTACAGAAATAAAATGCAACAGTGAACAATTTCTTCATGGTTGTATGAAAGGTGAAAGGGCTGTTGGGTTTAAGAACATCTGAGGCATTATACATCACTGCTGTCAATGAATGAAATACAGTATTGGTGGTTCATAGTGAGAGCCTACTTAAAAGGATGAACTAAGGGTTTCTGTTTTGCAGAGTCTTACTTGGTAGCAGGAGCACATAGCTCTTGACTAGCTGAAATCAATCCTGCGATAAGATGAGGAATTACTGAAGCAACTATGGGATGCACAACACAATATTACACAAGGATACAGAACACAGCAGAGTGCATCATGCTAAATAGTAAAATTAGCACATATCAGGCTAGCAATGTGGCCCAGTGAGCTGCGAGTCCAGAATCAGAGGTTCTGGTCCTAGCTCTGCCACAATGTGCTGGGAGGCTTTGGACAAGTCACTTCCTCTTTCTGTGCCTGAGTTTCCTATGCAGAGATGGTGAATAGCGAGAGATTTGCTGCTATTACAGGGCACCCTCATACTAAACGCATTTATATACAGTGCCCAGATACTACACAGATGGACTCAGTGTAGTATTAACACATTATTTGCTACGTATGCTCGCCTAGATTCAAACATTTATTCTCCTAATTCAGTGTTTGAAATTTCAAAGAGATGCATAGACTTTTTTTTATTGACTGTCTTATACTTTAATGCTCATATCTGAATGACCTATTGTATCTGAAAAACAATCAAAATTTTCCAGTTATGGGACAATCTCTACCAGCAAACTACTTGTATTGTAATATATCTATATGTATTGTAATATATATATATATCCCCTAGTCTGCATGTCATGTTCAACTGCAGCACATAAGTGGATTTACTTATGGGCTGGAAACAGACAGGAAACATGCGTTTTAAGAACTTCTGGTCTTATTTTTTCTATCACTTGCTATTTTCATAACAGCAGAAGAAACACTTAGCAAAGGGTGGGGGAGGGGGCTTTTGCAGGCCGAGGATTAATTTTAAATGCTACAGGAAATGTTAACCTGTTATTCTGTCAGATAAGGGATTGACATTAGAAGAAGTTTCACAAAGGAGCTGAGTTTTTATGTTAAAGAGGCTCTGGTTCTTAAGAGGACGTACGAAGGGGGAAAAAATGGGTCCTGACTTTTTTTTGGCTCTTATGTAACGTATTGAAAAATTCAGGATTTTCATCAAAGACTTTACTAGACAACTGGGAGGATTATGACATTGGAGATGTGCTTCAAGAAGACTGAAAAAGGAACTGGATTTTGAGTTAGCCTCTTAAAAACTCAGATTTCTGTTTGCTTTTATTAACTTTTAAACTCAAATACCAAGAAATACCTAGGAGAACAGATTGCTTTGTTAAAAGATTCAACATCATTGTCCCTTCAACTGAAGGCCGACAAAGACATCTCAGATTTCTAATGACTCCTCCAGGTAAAGGAGGAGAGAAAACACATCCAACTTTCTTGCTATTTCTAAAAGAAAAAAGGAGCAGTTCATTTTTATAGGGGGGATGGAGGAGGATGAAGCCAACCTTCCAGCTCTTCTTTAAACATTATATAGCTGCAAAAAAGACAGAACCTATTTTTCTTTTGAAACACACCTATAAGTCTGAGAGAGAGGGAAAGAAGTAAAGTAGCAAGAATCACTCTCACAAGTCAGAGCTCAATTTGAGACAATTTTTTTTAGTCTCAGATGTCTGCAGAATTGTTATTAATAGGCCATTCTTCATGCTCATTCCCAAATCAGTTAATTTCTCAAAGAGTGCTCTGAGTGTGGTAAAAGCTGCTTGTGGACTTCTAAAGTGTGACCCAAAGCAGCCCTTGCCTTTAGATCACGGGTTCTCAAGCTTCATTGCACTGCAACCCCCATCTGACAACAAAAATTACTACATGAGCCCAGGAGAGCCCAAGTCCAAGCCCCACTGCCCAGGTGGGGGGCCAAAGCCAAAGCCTGAGCCTCACCCCCCCAGGTTGAAGCCCTCGAGCTTTGGCTCCGGCCCCGGACAGAGGGGCTTGGGCTTTGGCTCTGGGTAGTGGGACTCAAGGTTTGGCTCTGTGTCCCATCAAATCTAACGCCAACCCTGGCTTGCGACTCCGTTACAATGGTGTCACAACCCACTTTGGGGTCCTGACCCACAGTTTGAGTACTGCTGCTTTAGCGCATGGTCTGTGAAAATGGCCAGGACATGCAAATCACCGTCAGTTTCTCCCTCCCTACTTCCATGAGTACTTTGAGGCTGCCAGCTGGGTGGTGTTTCATGAAACACCACCCAGTTGGCAGCCTCAAAGCACTCATGTTCCTCAAATTCTCCCTCCATGTCCACAACCTCTCCCGTTTCTCCTAGCTCCACCCAGGACGATGTGCCCCTGTCTGCCTTGCTGCCTTTAATCCCATGTTCTCCAGGGCTAACTCCTACTCTTCCTTCCCTCACCCAACTGCTCAGGAACACCCACCTGCACCCTGCTGTCACTACCCACGTAGTCCCACTTTTTAGTCGCAACCACTTTTAATTTCTCCTCTCCAGTTCCCTCAATTCCCATTTTTGGGCAACGTTCAGGCTCCTTCTTGGTTTATCCTAACCAGTCCATGTTTGCCAGTTTTAAAGGGAGGCGGACCAAGCCCAAAATTCTGGCACTGAACACTCCTAACCTCTGTGGCTAGGCTCATCCATGGAGAGGAAGGATGATCCGATGGTAAGGGTACTAGCCTGGAGTATAGGAAACATGGATTCAGTTCTAGAGTCTAGACACAGATCACACAGTCAGTCTGTGGCAGTCACTCAGGTAACTTTTTCAAAAGCAGCAAAGTCATATGTTAAAAAAAATGTAGCAGGCATTTAGGAGTCCAAATTTCAATGAAAGTCAAGGGGAGTAAAACTCCTAATTCACTTGGGTGCTCTTCAAATGTTTACCCTTAGGCCGCGTCTACACTACCCGCCGGATCGGAGGGTAGTAATGGATCTGTGGGGGATCGATTTATCGCGTCTAGTCTAGATGCGATAAATTAACCCCCGAATCAACGCCCGTACTCCACTTAGGCAGAAGGAGTAAGTGGAGCCGTGGCAGTCGACCTGCCACCGTGAGGACAGCCAGGCAAGTTGAACTAAGATACTTCGACTTCAGTTACGCGAATAACGTAGCTGAAGTTGCGTATCTTGGATCGATTCCCCTCCTCCTCCCCCCCAAGTGCAGACCAGCCCTTAGTCTCTCTGGCTCAGATTCTCAAAGGTACTTAGATGCCTAACTCCCATTTAAATTAACAGGAGTTAGGCACCTTGAGGATATGGGCCTCTGGACCTCAATTTCCCATCTGTGCAATGGGGATAATAGTACTGCCCTGTCTCACAGGGGTGTAAGGAGGAAACATACGGTGAAGTCTCTGAGGTGCTCAGATACTACAGTAATAGGGGTCACACAGAGATTTCCTATTTTAATCCCATTCCAGCGATGTGGCCCAATCTGCTCTGATTAGCAGAGAGCCTCACCAAACATTTCCCCCAAAGTTCTAATCAATTTCAGCCCAAAATACACACACACAGACATGCCTCTGCCAGCCTCTCTCTAATACTGACCACTTGGTCCCAGTATGCAGATCACAGGCCTGTGTTTGGATGCATGATGGGAGGTGGTCTGAGGTCAGTTGAAATGTTTTCAGTGGGAAGAGAGAGTGGCATGACCCTGTTTCAGGATGCATATGGAAATGTAGCCACCATACACAGTATATTTTACTATTTGGAAAAAGTGACAATCTCAGCCTCCGGTACAGCTTCCTCTGTGCATAGCTTTGTTTAACCACCCGAGTCCATGGTGCCAAAGGCCTACCAGTCCTTCCACAGAAATGTTGCAGTGCCCTCTAGTGCTGAGAGTGTGCCACGTGTCCTTAGCCCAGCCAGATTAATCACAGGGTGGAGTGACTCACTCGGCCATTCCAGTTCACACAGGCCCTCCTTTCGGTTTGATTCATGTGCCTTTGCTCCCTGTGTTTCACTTTGACTTTCTGCTTTAAATGCAGCCCAAAACTCTGAATCAAGGCTAAGCTTCGCCTGATTTCCACATGAAAATAAAAGCCAGGAATCCACCCCACTCCTTTCTTAGCCAACAGGATGCAGGCTCCCTTCCCTTCCCTTTTGCTGTCTTCCAATGGGGAGCAAGGACAATGGCCTGCAACCCAACTCTCACTTATGATGTGTTTCGGGGGAGTTGCGGGGTGGCTGGCTGCCTACATTCCCCTGCCCTCCTGGATCTATGGAACCCAGTGGGCCTAATCCAATCTTCTGGGGGACAGCAAAAGAAATCTCTCCCCCACCCCACCAACTCCACTATTCCTCAGGAGCATCAGGACCCAGAAGATCCCATCGTTGCCATTACCACAGCCCCTGGGTCCAGGCTTCCCAGCTTACACACTGGCTGCCTTCTGATGGCCTGGGTCCCCACGGCAGCACCCAGGGAGTTAGATGCTGAAGTCTGGACCTGAAGTGCAGACAGACACAGTGCTCAGAACAGAACAGAACTGAAAGGCTAGTGAACCCTCTATGAACCAGGGTGGGTATGATGTGCTCAGGGCATGGCCTAGTGCAGAGACTGGCACACGGCTCGCCAGGGTAAGCACCCTGACTACCTCCCATCATGGTAAGCACCCTGGTGGGCCAGGCCAGTTTGTTTATCTGCTGTGTCCACAGATTCAGCCGATCGCAGCTCCCATTGGCTGCGGTTCGCCGCTCCAGGTCAATGGGGCCTGCGGTAAGCGGTGCGGGCCGAGGAATGTGCTGGCCATGCCTCCCACACCAGAGTAAACTAGGACCCACACCTTGAAATTTGCAGTTATTACTACTGTTGAGAGCTGGGTTAAACTTTGTTATGGGTTAAGTTAAAACCATGCTGAAACTGATGGGTGTGAACACATCCTTCATTTAAGATAACAGTAAAAGATAGGCAAGGGGTCCCACCTAAAACAAAACATAACGGAGCCTGCTCAGAAACTAGCACCACTGGGTATTGTTCTGACCAGGTTGGGGGTGGTGACATCTGTGGAAAATATTAGCTGGGAGGGGCAAACAAGAAACTCAGACCCACTCAAAGGAAGAGCAAGAAAGTCAAGCAGCACCCAGCAAGCATGGTGTGGTCCTGGGAGAAGCCTAAAGAGAGGTTCTGGGATAAGGGGGTGGGGGTGATGGCTGAAAGAAGTTTGGGCTGAAAAGCTAAGAAAGTGTTCCTTCTGTTTTTGGTTCCTCCTGCATTTGGAAAAGCAGGACTTGCTACATTCCTTGAAAATAACAAGAATGCATCAATGAAAATACTGTAGTCTATCATCCATTTGCACTCCTCACTGGAACAACCTGCAAGGCCCCGAACTTTGACTGGCTGCTGGGGTCGAAAAGGGGCATCATAATTACCATTTATATTAAGGTAATACAAGATCAGGGTTTGTAAAGTTTTCTGCAGATTTGGGATAAAGAATGAGCCAAACTCCTCCTCACCCCCTCTCTTTTATTTATTTTGCCAGCACACTATGGATTTACAAAAGGGAAAATCGATTATTTTTTTGGCAAAGTCCAAATTTCCTGATCAAGGTACAGTCAAGGTCCAGACCCCAGAGAAACATTTTTCACACTGCAGTAACAATAATGATAATAATAAGGGTAAGTCTACACTACAAAATTAAGTCAACCTAAGTTAGGTTGAGGTTCAGCCACTGCGGTAATTACTGTGGTTTTTCATGTCCATACTACGTCCACTCTGTGGCGGTGCATATCCTTATCAGGAGCACTTCTTCTGGTTTCACTGATAGTGAGGGGCACTGGGACCCTGGAGCCATGCACGTACCTATCCTGTTGCTGCCTTTGACAGCCTGAGCCGCATGGGGCTGACAGCTTGGACTGTCAAAGGCAGCAACAGGCAGTGTAAATATAAGTAAATAAAAAGATTTTGCAGTCCGTTCAAGTGTCTGGCGGTCCGGATTTGGTTCATGGTCCACCTATTGACTACCCTAGATCTACAACAAGTCCTGTATACAGTTTACCAGACACGTACGGAAGAGACCCTCCTACCCCAGTCTAAAAACAGCAAGAGCTCCCATCTTCTGCACCAATAAGCAGCAGTGATGATACATTTGATGCAGGTCACGCAGTTCAACTGCATTCATAACAGACAACGCTTTTGTCCCTCACAAAAATATTTCAGTTCGTGTAGGCGAATAAACTCTGTGACCAGAAAACCACACTCATCCACGACTTCTCTTTTTTAACGTTCCAGAGACAGCAACGGAAGGAGCAGCTTCATCTGTTTTGCCCTGTCAATGACCTTATTTCTGACTTGGGAATCACCCTCTCATTAAAGAGGTCAGAGGTGATTAAACCAATCTAGTCACTGAGCCCTGACCTTCTCCCAAAGAGACTATCATTGACAATCAAGGCAAACGGCATATACGGAGGCTTGGCAGAATTCAATCATTTTTAAATATAATTTTAATAGATATGTTTATTTTTCAATTTTTTTTTCAATTTTTAGCTATTTAAATTTTCATAGTTGTGGGAAATTGGGTGGGGGGAAGGGGATGTCAAACAATAATTATTTAATGACAGTCTCCGGTAAGTTCTCAAGCAGTATTTTTCTTCCGTTGCCTCTGTAAATTTAGATCTCCATCAATGGAAATATTTTTGTGTTGGTTTGCGTGTGTGTGGTGAAATCAACACTCACTGATATTTACCAATAAAAATTTAATTCTTCCAAGCCTACATATAGGGTAGATGGTGAAAATCTCACCCCCGTGACTGGAAGTCACAGCACAAAACGGCAAAACACATTTCATTTGGCAGGGGAGATTTGACATGCAGTTTGGTTCTTTGGTGATGCACATTGTGACCTATATTCAGTAAAGCCTGGCTTTCTCACAGGGACTTTCCACAGTCATTTTAGTAGCTGCAGTGTTGGACAGACTCTTGGGATATGAGAAGCTAGCTTTGTTAGACTGAAATGCCATATGCTATAATGGGCTGGATCAAATTCAGTGGGGACGTAAATGAGCACAAATTACAGGGTAGGTGTGACTCAGTCAGACGACTGGGACACATTTTAAAGGAGTGTGGCTTCCTCGAATATGGCAGTCAGTGAGTGTGCAAAAGGAGAGTGACTCACATGCCAAGGGAAAGGAGGTGAGGTATCAAAAGAGTAATTGTTATAGGACCATAGAAATTGCTGAACTAGATTGGGCCAGTGGTCCATCTAGTCCAGTGTCCTATCTCCATCCCCACCACAGGACGGTTCCAGATGCTGAGGAGGAGGAGGAGGAGGACAGAATCCCCAGTAATAGACAATTATACAATAACCTATCTATAGGAAACTGCCTGGGAGGGGATTGCATCAGTGATTCAATGTACTTGTTTACACCAGATCTCAATTTCACCAAACACCCCTTGATCTGATTGATGCTTGTTATATTTTTCCTCCTGCATAAGTTCAGCTGCAGTTCACACACAAGGCACGCAGACATTACCTGAACCTCATTTTCCGACATTTAACCCGTCTTAGGGATGCTTTAATGCTCCTTCTCCGACAAAGTGGGTATTTACCCATGAAAGCTCATGCTCCAATATGTCTGTCAGTCTATAAGGTGCCACAGGACTCTTTGCTGCTTTTACAGATCCAGACTAACACAGCTACCCCTCTGATACAAATTCATAGCTATGAATGATGTACTGCAGATTTGCAATATATCTGAAAGGAGCATGTGTCTTTATTAGAGGTACAGTAATCAGCTAGCCTAGTACAGGTGATCAGGTATCCCCCGAATGGCTGGATGCAGCAGTGTTAATGATAGCTAACAGAACTACTCCCGTAGCTCAAATGGGAGAGGCTTGTGCTTTCGGAAGCTGAAGCTCCCCAACCACAAGCATAATCGATTGTTTTTAGGTTCGCACACCACACTTGTTACCGTGGCACCTGAGCACGTGATTCCTACATACACGTTTCTCCAGGGGCAGGTCGTGCTAGTTGTTGTGTCACAAAGCACTGTGACCTTTGTGAGCCAAGATCCCGCATCCTTCCTCCGTCCCACCCCTGTCAGGTATAAACGGAAAGGGGGCGTTGAGTGCACTGCCGGGAGGGGTTGCCTACAGCAACCACTGGCTAAAGGTGAAGCTAGCTTGTAGGAGAATGCTGAACAGGGGCACGTTGCTTAGCAACCTCAGGCAGCCAAGATACATAATGAGGAAAAATCCAGTTTTGACTGGGAAAGGGGTTGGGTGGGCTAGAGTTAGCTGCACCGAAAACAACGCACAGGAAAGAACGACCCGCGCTGTAACTCCAGAGGTGAAAGGTGACGGGGTAATCAAGAGAACTGTATTCCAAGCAATGGGTGCTCTACGGAGAGGAAGGGTCTCAAGGACTCGGAAGCACTCAGCACCACGCTGATAAGGTTGTTTTATCATTGCCTACCACCTCCAAGGAGATCTGTGCCCAGTCCGTGACGTGCCTCGTGGAAGGAGCAAGATCTGCATTGTTCACTAGTGAGCAATGGCACGCAAAGCCTTTCACAATTGGCAGTGCCACTCTACCAGGGTGGCAGCACAGAGAATCTAGTGCAGGCAGCAGTCCAGGTATTTTAACCACTATGTGTCTAACCCTGGTTTGGGCAAGTCTAGTTGGCCTGGCGGTTGAAGTGCCAGTAGCACCTTATCTACACTAGGGCTCCCGCTGTTGTTGCAGCTCATCCAGCTCCACCAATGGTAGCAATCATAGGACTCTATAGGAAAAGTTTAGCATACACAAGACCTTAGTTGATGCTTCTTTAAATGTAGCACAGCTGTCACTGATAGCTTTACAGCAAATGGGTCTGTAGCGCTCAAGCCAGGCCTAGGGGACTGGTATCCACATCACAAACCCACCTTCACCATCATTATCTTAACTGGCAGGCTGCTGGGGGGGAAAGTACTAAATGGGTCAGAGACTCAACTAATCACTTGTTCCTAGACTTGGTCCCTCCAGGTCAGGGTTGAGGTGTGATGGAAGCTTGTACTCTCATTCCTACCTGTCTCATACATACAAGGGCTGCCAATTCAACACCACTCATAAATGCTAACATTGACTTTTTTAAAAGGAATATAAGCAACATAAATTCCCCTCTTCTTGCACAACTACGCTATAGTTCCTTACCCAGTTAGGAAGTTGAATGACAGCTGTAACATTAACTGTCTGCATCAAAGTGAGACAACCCTCATAATATTCAAGACAACTTCCGAAAGGGACATGAGTCAGAAAAGGGAAGTGACTTACCCTATTGTCACTATCCACTAGCAATACTAATAGAACTAAAGATAAACAAAGTCTCAATTTGCAGCTGGGGAGGTCTAGGCTGGATATTAGGAAACACCATTTGACTAGGAAGGTGGTCAAGCACTGGAATGGGTTACCTAGGGAGGTGGTGGAATCTCCATCCTTAGAGGTTTTTAAGGCCCAGCTTGATAAAGCCCTGGCAGGGATGATGTAGTTGGTGTTGGTCCTGGGGACTGGACTAGATGACCTCCTGAGGTCTCTTCCAACCCATATAGTCTATGATTCTATGAAACCTAACAAACTTAGAAATATTTATAGGTTTGAAAACAAGGATCGAGCTGAAGAGAAAGGAGAAACTCTGAATACTGGAGAGTCCTACTCGGGCCATGCCGCGGTAAGAAGGAACCAGAAAGACAGCTGGTCCATGACATCATTTGTACCCTCTTTGTGGTGCGCAAGGAGAGCAGGAGTACAGGTGTGAACCAGTGGACGCTGCTCGCAAAAATATTCCAGCCTCAGGTGCATGTGTACCCCACAGTAGAATACACACATGGACTAGTAATTGAAACAGCAACTATACATCAAATAGGTATTGGAGAAGAGAGTCCAATCAGTTCCACTAATCAAAAGGTCAGTTGCTATTGAAAACCCAGCATCAGCTATGGTTTTTTTGTTTGTTTTTAGTCCTTCCAAACAGGATGGACAATGATAAACAGAGGGAGAAGAGTGAGGTGTAACCCACAGGGCAGTTCAGATGCACACACTGAGGAGTCATTCTTAGACACTGAGCCAGATCACATCAAATCCACTCTTATACTCAATGTTTACCACACATTATAAAGTAAAGCAAAACACACTTTCAAGAATGCCACATATCTACTGCAACATGTGAAGTACTGTACTTCTTAGAACATAAAACAACTAACTATTCACAGGAGATTTAAAGGTGCATGTGGATGCTTTGGGGAAGATCTGTAGATGGGAGGGAGTTCAACAAATCTTAGGCCAGCAAACATTCAAGATGCCAGCTGGGTAACTACCTTGATTCTTCAGGTATCAGAGGGGTAGCCGTGATAGTCTGGATCTGTAAAAGCAGCAAAGAATCCTGTGGCACCTTATAGACTAACAGACGTTTTGGAGCATGAGCTTTCGTGGGTGAATACCCACTTCCTCAGATGCATGTGGTGGAAATTTCCAGGGGCAGGTATATATATGCTAGCAAGCAAGCTAGAGATAACGAGGTCAGTTCAATCAGGGAGGATGAGGCCTGTTCTAGCAGTTGAGGTGTGAAAACCAAGAGAGGAGAAACTGGTTCTGTAGTTGGCAAGCCATTCACAGTCTTTGTTCAATCCTGAGCTGATGGTGTCAAATTTGCAGATGAACTGAAGCTCAGCAGTTTCTCTTTGAAGTCTGGTCCTGAAGTCTTTTTGCTGCAGGATGGCCACCTTGAGGTCTGCTATAGTGTGGCCAGGGAGGTTGAAGTGCTCTCCTACAGGTTTTTGTATATTGCCATTCCTAATGTCTGATTTGTGTCCATTTATCCTTTTCCGTAGAGACTGTCCAGTTTGGCCGATGTACATAGCAGAGGGGCATTGCTGGCATATGATGGCATATATTACATTGGTGGATGTGCAGGTGAATGAACCAGTGATGGTGTGGCTGATCTGGTTAGGTCCTGTGATGGTGTCGCTGGTATAGATATGTGGGCAGAGTTGGCATCGAGGTTTGTTGCATGGATTGGTTCCTGAGCTAGTTATTATGGTGCGGTGTGCTGTTACTGGTGAGAATATGTTTCAGGTTGGCAGGTTGTCTGTGGGCACGGACTGGCCTGCCACCCAAGGCCTGTGAAAGTATGGGATCATTGTCCAGGATGGGTTGTAGATCCTTGATGATGCGTTGGAGGGGTTTTAGCTGGGGGCTGTATGTGATGGCCAGTGGAGTTCTATTGGTTTCTTTCTTGCGTTTGTCTTGCAGTAGGAGGCTTCTGGGTACACGTCTGGCTCTGTTGATCTGTTTCCTTATTTCCTCGTGCGGGTATTGTAGTTTTGAGAATGCTTGGTGGAGATTTTGTAGGTGTTGGTCTCTGTCTGAGGGGTTAGAGCAGATGCGGTTGTACCTCAGTGCTTGGCTGTAGACAATGGATCGTGTGATGTGCCCGGGATGGAAGCTGGAGGCATGAAGGTAGGCATAGCGGTCGGTAGGTTTTCGATATAGGGTGGTGTTAATGTGACCATCACTTATTTGCACCGTGGTGTCTAGAAAGTGGACCTCCCGTGTAGATTGGTCCAGGCTGAGGTTGATGGTGGGGTGGAAGCTGTTGAAATCGTGGTGGAATTTTTCCAGAGTCTCCTTCCCATGGGTCCAGATGATGAAGATGTCATCAATGTAGCGTAGGTAGAGAAGGGGCGTGAGTGTACGAGAGCTGAGGAAGCGTTGTTCCAGGTCGGCCATAAAGATATTGGCATATTGTGGGGCCATGCGGGTGCCCATAGCAGTGCCACTGATCTGGAGATACATATTGTCATCAAATTTGAAATATTTGTCCACTTTATAGACACCACGGTGCAAATAAGTGATGGTCACATTAACACCACCCTATATCGAAAACCTACCGACCGCTATGCCTACCTTCATGCCTCCAGCCACACCATCACCAGATCATTCACCTGCACATCTTGGTTTTCACACCTCAACTGCTAGAACAGGGCCTCATCCTCCCTGATTGAACTGACCTCGTTATCTCTAGCTTGCTTGCTAGCATATATATACCTGCCCCTGGAAATTTCCACTACATGCATCTGAGGAAGTGGGTATTCACCCACGAAAGCTCATGCTCCAAAACGTCTGTTAGTCTATAAGGTGCCACAGGATTCTTTGTTGATTCTTCAGGCCATTCTATAAAGGCTTTCTCGCAGCGACCAGCAGAGCACCCCCTGTGGCATGCCGTCCCAGGCACATGCTTAGTGTGCTGGTGCCTGGAGCCGCACCTGCACAGATGGGAAGGGTGTTTCACCCCACCCATCCAGAAGAACTATCAAAATCACATGAGCTATCAAGAAATATTACAATGCAAAGGATTGGTGAATGGCCCTATTGGAAATACTACGTGCAAGGAAGCTCATCCTATGGAGTTGGAGGCTAAATGAAAGAAACAAAAACAAAGACACAGGAAAAATTGTCATCTTGTTGCTGTTTGAACTCTCATAGGACCAGATATACTAAACTGAAGTGAGAGATCCCCAGGGATTACCTCTGGGTCTGCCTGAAAGACATTTTGAATTGACAGATCACTACAGCTCTGTCACCCAGGATTTAGATTACAACTAATTTATGTGTGCTTGTTTGCCTGTTTTAACCTGTTAATAACTCATTTCTTTTTCCTAGTTAATAAACCTTTAGATAGTTTATTACAGGATTGGCCACAGGCATTGTCTTTGGGGTAAGAACAGGGGACCAATTAATCTGGGGCAAGCAACTGGTCTCTTGGGACTGGAACCAACCTGAATATGTTGTGACTTTTGGTGTAAGTGACCATTTATCACTAAGTCCAACTTGCCTGGGTGGCAAGATAGACTGGAGAGTCTAAGAGAAAGGTCTGTGACTCCAGGGTCAGACTCTTACAGTGATCCAGGAGTTCATATTTGTCATCAGCTTGGTGAAATCTAAAGAACACACCAGCAGTTTGGGGTGTCTGCTCTGAGGTAGGCACTCACAGTCACGAGCCACTCCAGACAGCGTGACAACTATGAGGAAGAACATGTAGCACTGTAGTGACAACATGCTTTCTAAGCTGCCAGCTTGTTAGCTGCTCTCCTGCCATACAAAAAGGGAAGGTCAAGAGGCAGGATCAATTTTCAGAGATTGTTTTGTAATTTTTGGGATGGGGAAAACCTTCACTGAGGCTAGACAAAAGCACACCTATCTATGTATCTGCACATAGAATCACAGAAACATAGGACTGGAAGGGACGTTGAGAGGTCATCTAGTCCAGTCCCCAGCACTCATGGCAGGGCCAAGTATTATCGAGACCATTCCCGACGTGCACACACACACACACATATATATGAAACAGGATGTTTTGAAGACATATACGAGTGCTGGTCTTTCCCTCCGGTGACTCAGAATCAAAGTTCTATTAACAGATACAGGTGATTTGCTACCTGGAGTGGAGCTTTTGGATACTAAATTTAGGTGGGAGGATCTTTGCTTCATGACTGAGCAGAGACAGATTCTTTAAAGGCCCCCATTGCCTAAACCACAATGGACAGTGCAGTTTCCTATTTCTTTAAATAGGGGAACGGAAAGAAATGTGCTTCTTGCAGAATTATTTTGACATTGTGAGCAGCTGTGCGAGTCTGCATCACTAAACTCTAGAACATGTATGTACAAACATATGCTGCACACACAATGAAATAGCTAAAAACCCACTGCCATCTAATGGCAGCAAAAAAAATTGTCATGGCACATCTATGCTGGAACTGGAGAGCCATGCTTTGCTACATTTCAATTTGGAAACAAAGGGACTGTGTGCAGTAAGGAGAGCCAAAAACTCCTCTGATCTGATCCCAGCTCTGCTACTAACTTGCATGAGATTAGAGAATCATCTAACCTCTTTGTACTCAGTTTCCACATTGCAAAGCAGGCGATAATACTTCACCCGGGTGTTCCAATTATTGGAACTATACACTACTTTGAGGATGCATCGTACTATTATACAGTATCTTTTTCACCAGCACAAACTCCATTTTAAAGTATACACGCCAGGAAGATTCATAGCTGCTCATTGCTATTTGCAATGCTGTCCCTTTAAAATGCCGTGATAGTTCAGGCCTGCTCCTGCCACACTGAAGTCATCTGCAAAACTCTCAAATTCTTCAGCAGGAGCAGGATTCAGCTTAGATTTCTCCAAATCATCCCCTCCTCTTCTGCTCCCCACCCCAGCTCCAGATGCCTAGCTGAGGCTAGGACTCCTTCCTCACCAGGGGACAGTACCCATGGCAGTCCCTGAAAGTTTTTTAAAAGCTTCATTTCAACAAGACACAGGTCCTTTGGAGCAGGCATAATTAATGCTCAGTTAAGCTCTCAGATGCCCAAGAGAACCTATCCCTTTTGAAGTTTGTCCTTCTCCAAGATAACTGCTGTGTGCAGCTTGAGTTACTTTTTTTAAGCTACAAAAATTCTCAGGCCAGCTCCTTCACTGCCTTCCACATTGTGTAGTTATCTACACATAGGGCTTGGCTACACTTGCAGGTGTGCAGCGCTGGGAGTTGCAGCTGTCTTCGTACAGCTGTGTAGGGAAAGCGCTGGAGTGTGGCCACACTGACAGCTACCAGTGCTGCAGTGTGGCCA
Source organism: Gopherus evgoodei (assembly GCF_007399415.2). Taxonomy (NCBI): domain Eukaryota; kingdom Metazoa; phylum Chordata; order Testudines; family Testudinidae; genus Gopherus; species Gopherus evgoodei. Next base: position 122,089,704 of record NC_044327.1, read on the forward strand.
CATTTGCAGCATTTGCAGCGGTGTTGGAAGTGGTGCATTGTGGGCAGCTATCCCACAGAGCACCTCGTCCCATTTTGGAGCCATGGATTGCGGGACGGGGGCAGAGAGTGCGGGTCATTCTGCTTCCTGTCCCAACGCCCCGTGATGCATCGCTTCACATCCCAGCAATCCCTGTTTTTCCATCCACATTTGGCGCCATCTTGACTCTCTCAACGGTTTCTGTGCAGCGCAATTTCTGTGGGAAATGGAGCCCGAACTGCTGAGGAGTATGCCGACGAGTCTTGCCAGCACATCACGTTTGGCAGCTGAGCTATTCCTTAAGATACAAAGTGATGAGGAGTCTGACGATGATAGCGAGTCGCCTGATGCATACGACACGAAATTGCTTCTGGCATTCACGGAAATGCTCAGCATGGTGGAACGCCACTTTTGGGCTTGGGAAACAAGCACTGAGTGGTGGGATCACATCGTCATGGAAGTCTGGGATGACGAGCAGTGGCTGCAGAACTTTCAGATGAGAAAAGCCACTTTCATGGCACTGTGTGAGGAGCTCGCCCCCACCCTGTGGCGCAAGGACACAAGATTGAGAGCTGCCCTGCCAGTGGAGAAGCGGGTGGCTATCACAATCAGGAAGCTGGCAACTCAAGACAGCTACCGATTGGTCGGGAACCAGTTTGGAGTGGGAAAGTCGACTGTTGGAATCGTGTTGATGCAAGTTTGCAGGGCCATTAATCGCATCCTGCTAAGAAGAACCGTGACTCTGGGGAATGTGCAGGACATTGTGGATGGCTTTGCACAAATGGCTTTCCTTAACTCTGGAGGGGCGATAGATGGGACACATATTCCTATTCTGGCACTACCCCACCTAGCATCCGAGTACGTTAATCGCAAGGGGTATTTCTCTATGGTTCTCCAGGCGCTTGTGGATTACCATGGGCGTTTCATTGACATTAACACAGGCTGGCCTGGAAAGGTGCATGATGCACGCATCTTTCGCAACACTGGCCTGTTCAGGAAGCTGCAGGCAGGGACTTTTTTCCCAGACTGGAAGATCACAGTAGGGTATGTTGAAATGCCCATTGTGATCCTTGAAGACCCTGCTTACCCGTTAATGCCTTGGCTCATGAAACCGTATACAGGGAAGCTTGACAGGAGCAAGGACTGGTTCAACTACAGGCTGAGCCAGTGCCAAATGACTGTGGAGTGTGCTTTTGGCCGTTTAAAAGGGCGCTGGCGATCTCTGTATGGGAAGCTAGACTTGGGGGAAAGCAGCATCCCTGCGGTTATATCCGTGTGCTGTACCCTCCATAATATTTGTGAAGGGAAGGGTGAAACATTCAGTCAGGTATGGACCTCCGAGGTTCAATGCCTGGAGGCTGAATTTGCACAGCCAGAGAGGAGGGCTACAAGAGAGGCCCATTACAGGGCTTCAAGAATTAGGGATGCCTTGAGGGAGGAATTTGAGGCTGAAAACCAACAGTAATGTTTGGTGCCTTGCACGGGAGTGAAGTGCAGTGGTTACAATGTTAGTAGGAATCTGTTTTTCCTAAGCTGATTTGCAGTGCCTGTTTCTTTCCTGGGCTAAGGTATCTTTGACTTTCTGCAATAATAAAGACTGTTTTCAAAGCCAAGAATTCATTTATTGAAAAGAAAATAACTTTATTGACAGACACACAACATTTTGGGAACCTAAAAGGGCAGGCAGATGTGGTGGGGAACTGTACAGTCATAGGTTTGAATATGTCCTGTCTGGAGTGCTGTGCAATGACTGCTGCACTTCAGGATGCCTATACTGCATGGTGATGGGGGTTGAGTGCAGAGGGTAAGGGTCGTAGTTCTCAGGGCTGGTTGGTGAATGTACAGGTGTTGGAGGCAGCTGGTGGTGGTAAGAACCTGGATGCTGGGGAAAGGGGTTTGGAGCTGACATTGGGGCACAAGGGAAAGAACTCTGGGACGGGGGCGGGCCAGCGCGGTAGTGCTCTGCCTGCATGGCTACGAGTGCCTGGATAGAGTCTGCTTGGCACGCTAGGATGCTTATCAGCTGCTTTGTGCTTTTCTTCCTGGCTGCTGCGTTTCTCTGGCAGATCCTGCTTTCCCTTTCCCTCCAGTCCTGCACTTTTTGATTCTCTCTGGCACAGTGATCCATAACTGTTTGCAGCAGGTCGTCTTTGCTTTTTCGTGGCGTCTTCCGGAGGTTTTGGAGTCTTTGAGCTGTTGATAACACAGGCAGCCGAGAACTCAAGGTTGCTTGTGGAAAGGCAAAAAAGGCAACAGTTAACAGAGGCAGCATTGTTTATATATCAGACAGTTGTTCCCACACAGTGAAGGAGTAACATTCTTCACAATAGCATAATTTTCCCATACCAAAGAGAGCGCACATAATCCACAGGAGCTCCGAAATGGTGAGTAAAGGGGGACTGATTGCTTCAGGGCTGTACTGGGGTTTCTAAACTCTGCCAACATTTTCCACAGGAGTTGATCCTGGAAGATATCTCGCTGCTGCGGGTCACCTGGGAAGAGCGAGAGGGTCTTCTACAGCAATGTTGATTCTGCCCTGGCCCCTCTGCAGCTTGCCTATGTGCAGCAATGGTCCCCCCACCCCTCGCGGCACAGTGGCGCGGACGCATTAGCCTGACTGGGACAAGGACCACAGTGGCTCTCCCTATAAACTTGCGCAAGCGCATTGCCCACGCTCTGACTGAAACTTTTGAAGAGATTACTGAGGCCGATTACCATGACGTGATAGACCACATCAATGGGCTATTCCACATCTAGGCATGCAGCATGCAGCCCTAACCTCCCTCCTCTCCTGAAACATTTCCATCCTGAAAATAAAAGCCGCTTACCGGGAACCTGCTTCTCTGCGTGTCCTTCACCAAGTACTGGCTGCTGTGACTGGCTGCCTTCCTCCTGGCTTGAGAAGAGCTCCTGGCTGTATGCCTCCAGGGACTCCGGGGTGTCTCCCCACACCCTAGTACCCTCACTCTCGGTTTCCTCCCCCCCCCTCCCTCCCTGCTCTGAAGCGTCCATCGTGGTCCTCGGATTGGCGGTGAGATCACCCCCAAGTATTGCGTCCAGCTCTTTGTAAAAACGGCAGGTCGTGGGGGCAGCGCTGGAGTGGCGGTTTCCCTCACGGGCTTTGCAGTAGGCACTCCACAGCTCCTTTACTTTAACCCTGCACTGCAGTGCGTGCCGGTCATGGCCCCTTTCCAGGGATAGCTCAGTGGTTTGAGCATTGGACTGCTAAACCCAGAGTTGTGAGCTCAATCCTTGAGGGGGCCATTTGAGGAATTGTCCTGCTTTGAGCAGGGGGTTGGACTAGATGACCTCTTGATGTCCCTTCCAACTCTAATAATAATAATATCTGCTCATAGGTATAGCAATTCCTACAGCTGGGACTGCACAGCTTCCTCACCCCAAACACTGATGAGGTCCAGCAAGTCGCCATTGCTCCATGCTGAGGCTCGTTTGGCACGTGGAGGCATGGTCACCTGGAAAGATTCACTGATTGCATTGCACACCTGGCTGAGCAAACAGGAAGGGGATTTTTAAAATTCCCGGGGTATTTAAAGGGCAGGTCAGCTGAGGCAAGGGCAGTAGAGTTCAAACTGATGAGCAGAGTGGCTGAACAGGCATTCTGGGATACCTCTGGAGGCCAACAACAGCACTTTTGGTGGCCACACTGGCGGAGCAGCGCTGCATCACCAGCACTGCAGTCGTTATTCCCCAAGCCGAGGTGGAGTACAGCCAGTGCTGTAGCCAGGGAGACACAGCACCGTATGTGCCTTGCAAGTGTGGATGGTGAGTAAGTTGCAGCACTGTAAAGCCACCACCAGCGCTGCAACTCTCCAGCATAGCCAAGCCCATAGACAAACTTCCGGTGCAAGGCAGTGAAAAATCAGACCCCTAGTGTTTGCAATGCTGCGCCCTCTACTGGAAAGAAAATGTTCATTGTTTTTAACAGACAATACAACAGCACAACCTGTCACAGTGATACAATATATAAGCTAACGATTTACAAAAAGGCTTGTTTGCGCCTGTCTAAGGAATGCAATGTAAACTGATATACAGACAACTCTGCATTTTAAGAATGTGAGAAGTTCTTTCAAACCTCACTCCTCTGGTCCCCTCTTGAAGATTACATTGTTCTATTTCTTATCACTATTCATGTCGCTTCTTCTCTGACACTGTTTGTAATCCTGATTTGTGAGCCAGAGAGACAGGTGACTAGCCCAGGGGAATTGGGAACTCCTGGGATCTAGTCTTGGGTCTGCAATTCACTCTCTGTGACCTTGAACTAAGTCACCTAACCTCGGTGACTCAGTTTCCACATCTGTGAAATAGGCATAAAATCATTCTATCCTATTTCCCGTCACTTTTGTATTTAGTCACCAACTGTTGGAGCTCCTTGGAGAGAAAGCCTTAATTGGTGGGTCACCAATATTTCAAAACTGGGAGAGAATTGGGTCAGGAAAGTTACCAACATGGGGGCAACGTTTGTGAAAGGTCCAGGAAACCATGGCGAGGTTTACGCCAGATATTCCAGAACCCACTAAAACAAATGGCTTCCTACGGCCCTGCTGTGAACTAAGTGGTCAAAAAAAAACAAAAAAAGCCCAACACATTTTAAATGCTATAAAACAAGCTTTGAAAAATTGTATTACCGTTAAATTAGAGGGATTGTGCCATTCTTGTTCTTTATGAAATAAAATACTGCAATAAATTGTTTTTCTTGAGAAAGTGGCCAAAGCTCTGCTGGTGGAACTGCATCTACCCAGAGGGGAGAGCTACACATGGACACCTGCAAAATGTGGCTCTCTGTGCATCAGGTTGATTTTCGTTTGGTTAAGTTACAGGGTTTTGCCATCTGCAGAATTCAATCAGCTGAGATCACTGCATTCAGCGATAACCATTTCCAAGCCCACCAGACTCCCCACGCATGTGCCAATGGCCATGAAAGCACTGCACATGCTGCATGCCCCCCTAAGTCTAAGAGCCACACATCCATGATATTTCAACAGCAGGCAAGTCTTTTGGTCTTCCGTGCCTCTGCCAAAGCAGCTGACAAGCCAGGTAAAAACTAAGAGGATGACGAAAACCCGACACTGCATCTGAGCAAACACAGCACCAAAAAGCCCTGCAATAACAAAGTGGGTCGTATGAACAGAAAATATTTATCTACCTTCAAAACATATCCCCTCCCACACCAAAGACTATTTGCAGCAGTCTCTCTGGGGAAAGTTTTCAAAAGAATTTAAGTGACTTAAGTGCCCACATCCCATTGACTTCTACCTTTGTCATCACAAATTGAGTATTACCCATAAGCCATCACATTTTGGCAACACAAGGCATATCCTGTCGTTATGTGTTTCCAGTAGTCTCTCCAATGTGCTAGCCAGTGTACAAACGAAAAGGAACACTCCTTCTACCCCAATGTGCTTAACCTCATTCTTTTACTTACTACAACCATTACTGCACACTCTTTCAAAACAAAGGCGGTTTGTTACCAAAAGCAACAGATCAGCTTGAAAAAAGATGGGAAAAAATCCTAAAAAACTTAAATCTATCTGGGCTGTTAACAAATTTTAAACATCACCACTTGCTTTGGAGCCAGCAAACAGAGCTGCTAACAGGGGAGTTTCGGTAGGAGTTCTGTTGGAGGAGCAGGTTTTTGTAGTTTGTAGTTTGTGGATTGTATTGTGGAGTTTGTGTGTGAGTGAGTGTGTGTGCAGGCTGCTAGGGGCCATGTGCTGGGAGCAAGGCTGAACCCTGAGTTGGGGGCGGGGCTTACCTGATTAGGGGTCCTATATAAGGAGCCAGGCACTCAGGCAGCGGCACAGGAGCCAGCAAACAGAGCTGCTAACAGGGGAGTTTCGGTGGGAGTTTCCAGGGGGAGGTTACAGGGGAGACCAAGGCAGAGAAACCAGGAAGTCAGACAAGGGAAGGGGCAGGGGTCTGCCAGCAGCCCAATGTGTGTTGGTGGCCTGTGGTGCGGTGTGAGGCGTGGATTGCCAGGCACAGAGGTGGAAGAGTATGATTGAGGCAGAGGCAGCAGGTAGAGACACACTGAGGATGACCGGATGCGGTAGCTGTGGCATGTACATGGTCCTGGAGGGGGCACCTGAAAGGAGTTTTGTCTGCATGAAGTGCCACCTGATAGAGCTGCTGGAAGAAAAGATAAGAGGACTGGAGATGCAGGTGGAAACTCTGGCTGAGTTTAGAAGGGGATTTGAGCACATGATGGAACACAGACATGATGAGGCACAGGGGACAAGCTCAGATGAGCGGATAGAAGCAGGACCAAAGAACTCTGAGGAGGGGCTGCTGGGTGAGGAAAGTGGACGGTGGAAGTATGTGACTAGAAGAACCAGGCAGAGAAAACGACGGGCCAGCGATGGAGAAATAGAACTCAGGAACAGGTTTGCTGAGTTGGAAAATGAAGATGGAGCACAGCAGGCTGCTGAAGGAGAGAGGGCAAGGAAAAAGAGACGAGCAGCTAGTCATGCAGAAAGAGGGGAGGAGTCAATGGAGGCGACACTAAGTATGAGCCCTAGGAGGATTGTAAGGGCGAATACAAATCGAGAGGACTTGCGGCCAGCTGGTGTGGGGGATAGACCGGAGAATCACACTGTCGCCAGGAAAAGGCAAGTCTACGTGATTGGAGACTCTTTACTGAGAAGAATAGACAGGCCTGTAACTAGACCTGATCGGGAGAACAGAAGGGTGTGCTGTCTGCCAGGGGCTAAGATACAGGATGTGGACCTGAGGCTGAATAGGATCCTAGCGGAAGCAGGAAAGAATCCGTTGATTCTCCTTCATGTGGGAACGAATGATACGGCTAGCTACAGGCTGGACTGTATCAAGGAGGACTATGCCAGACTGGGGAAGACGCTCAAAGAAATCGAAGCTCAGGTGATCTTCAGTGGGATTCTGCCGGTTCCTAGAGCAGGGCAACGAAGGAGTGACAAGATTATGGCGATCAACAGATGGCTCAGGCATTGGTGTTATAAGGAGGGCTTTGGGATGTACGGTCATTGGGAAGCGTTTACGGATAGACAACTGTTCGCTCAGGATGGACTTCATCTAAGTAAGGAGGGAAATAGAATTCTAGGATGGAGGCTCGCCGACCTCATCAAGAGAGCTTTAAACTAGGAAGTTGGAGGAGATGGTTGGGAGATGTTCAGGAGATCTCCACGCCGGAATATAATCTGGAGAGGGAAGTAAACAAAGTGAGAGGGGATACCCTTGCGGACCAAAGAATTGATCCAAGGAGGAATAGTGGAGTAGAAACCAGATTAACGGGTGATGCTGGTGGTAGAAGGTCTGTGCACGACGGGAGAAAGAATGTCACTGACGCCAAATGCCAAAAATTAAAATGTCTGTACACTAATGCGAGGAGCCTGGGTAACAAGATGGAGGAACTAGAGCTACTGGTGCAGGAAGTGAAACCGGATATTATAGGGATAACAGAAACCTGGTGGAATAGTACTCATGACTGGAGTATAGCTATTGAAGGCTATGTGCTGTTTAGAAAAGACAGGAAGAAAGGCAAAGGTGGTGGAGTAGCCTTGTACATCAAATGATGAGATTAACTGTAATGAAATAAGAAGCAATGGAATAGATAAGACAGAGTCTGTCTGAGCAAAAATCACACTGGGTAAAAAAGCAACTAGAGCTTCCCCTGAGATAGTGCTTGGGGTGTGCTATAGACCACCGGGATCTGATTTGGATATGGATAGAGACCTCTTTAATGTCTTTAATGAAGTAAACACAAAGGGGAAATGTGTGATTATGGGAGACTTCAACTTCCCGGATATAGACTGGAGGACGAGTGCTTGCAAGAATAATAGGGGTCAGATTTTTCTGGATGTGATAGCGGATGGATTTCTTCATCAAGTAGTTGAAGTACCTACGAGAGGGGATGCCATTTTAGATTTGGTTTTGGTGAGCAGTGAGGACCTCGTAGAAGAAATGGTGATAGGGGACAACCTTGGTTCGAGTGATCATGAGCTGATTCAGTTCAAACTAGATGGAAGGATAAACGAATGTAGATCTGGGATTAAGGTTTTCGACTTCTCGAGGGCTAATTTTAAAGAGTTAAGGAAATTAGTTAGGGAAGTGGATTGGGCAGAGGAACTTGTGGATTTAAATGTGGAGGAGGCCTGGAATTACTTTAAGTCGCAGCTGCGGAAATTGTCGGAAGCCTGCATCCCAAGAAAGGGGAAAAAAAACATGGGTAGGAGTTGTAGGCCAAGCTGGATGAGCAAGCAACTCAGAGAGGGGATTAGGAAAAAGCAGAAAGCTTACAGGGAGTGGAAGAAAGGCAGGATTAGCAAGGGAAGCTACCTTGGTGAGGTCAGAACATGTAGGGATAAAGTGAGGAAGGCTAAAAGCCGCATTGAACTGGACCTTGCAAAGGGAATCAAAACCAATAGTAAAAGGTTCTACAGCCACATAAATAAGAAGAAAACAAAGAAAGAAGAAGTGGGGCCGCTATACACTGAGGATGGAATGGAGGTTAAGGATAACCTAGGCATGGCCCAATATCTAAATGAGTACTTTGCCTCAGTTTTTAATAAGACTAGTGAGGAGTTTAGCGATGATGGACGGATGATAAACGGGAATGTGGTTTTGGAGGTGGATATTACCGCAACTGAGGTAGAGGCCAAACTTGAACAGCTTAATGGGACAAAATCGGAGGGCCCGGACAATCTCCATCCGAGGATATTAAAGGAACTGGTGCGTGAAATTGCGAGCCCGTTAGCGAGAATTTTTAAGCAATCGATAAACTCAGGGGTTGTGCCGTACGACTGGAGAATTGCTAACACAGTTCCTATTTTTAAGAAAGGGAATAAAAGTGATCCGGGTAATTATAGGCCTGTTAGCTTGATGTCTGTAGTATGTAAGGTCTTGGAAAAAATTTTAAGGGACAAAATAGTCAAGGACATAGAGGTCAATGGTAATTGGGACGAATTGCAACATGGATTTACTAAAGGTAGATCGTGTCAAACCAATCTGATCTCCTTCTTTGAGAAGGTGACGGATTACTTAGATAAAGGAAATGCGGTAGATCTAATTTACCTCGATTTCAGTAAGGAGTTTGACACGGTTCCACATGGGGAACTGTTAGTTAAATTGGAAAAGATGGGGATGAATATGAAAGTTGTAAGGTGGATAAGGAACTGGTTAAAGGGGAGACTCCAGCGGCTCGTATTGAAGGGTGAACTGTCAGGCTGGAAGGAGGTTACTAGTGGAGTCCCTCAAGGATCAGCTTTGGGACCGATCTTATTTAACCTTTTTATTACTGACCTTGGCACAAAGAGCGGGAATGTGCTAATAAAGTTTGCGGATGACACAAAGTTGGGGGGTATTGCTAACACGGAGAAGAACAGGGATACTATTCAGGAAGATCTGGACCACCTTGTAAACTGGAGTAATAGTAATAGGATGAAATACAATAGTGAAAAGTGCAAGGTAATGCACTTAGGGATTAATAAGAAGAATTTTAGATATACGTTGGGGACGCATCAGTTGGAAGCAACAGAGGAGGAGAAGGACCTTGGGGTATTGGTTGATAGCAGGATGACTATGAGCTGCCAATGTGATACGGCTGTTAAAAAAGCAAATGCGATTTTAGGATGCATCAGGCGAGGTATTTCCAGCAAGGATAAGGAGGTGTTAGTACCGTTATATAAGGCGCTGGTGAGACCCCATCTGGAATATTGTGTGCAGTTCTGGTGTCCCATGTTCAAGGATGAATTCAAACTGGAACAGGTCCAGAGACGGGCTACTAGGATGATCCGAGGAATGGAAAACCTGCCTTATGAAAGGAGACTCAAAGAGCTTGGCTTGTTTAGCCTGGCCAAAAGAAGGCTGCGGGGGGATATGTTTGCTCTATATAAATATATCAGGGGGGTTAACGTTAGGGAGGGAGAGGAATTATTTAAGTTTAGTACTAATGTAGGCACGAGGACGAATGGGTACAAACTGGATATTAGGAAGTTTAGACTTGAAATTAGACGAAGGTTTCTAACCATTAGGGGAGTGAAGTTCTGGAACAGCCTTCCGAGGGAAGTAGTGGGGGCAAAAGACTTATCTGGCTTTAAGACTAAGCTTGATAAGTATATGGAGGGGATGTTATGATAGGATAGTTTAATTTGGGCAACTGATCTTGGATTATCACCAGATAAGTCTGCTCAATGGTCTGCGGGGAGATGTTGGATGGGATGGGAACTGAGTTACTGCAGAGAATTCCTTCTTGGGTGCTGGCTGGTGAGTCTTGCCCACATACTCAGGGTTTAGCTGATCGCCATATTTGGGGTCGGGAAGGAATTTTCCTCCAGGGCGGATTGGCAGGGGCCCTGGAGGTTTTTCGCCTTCCCCTGCAGCGTGGGGCATGGGTCACTTGCTGGTGGATTCTCTGCAGCTTGAGGTCTTCAAACCAATTTTGAGGATTTCAATAACTCAGTCCTGGGTTAGGGGTTGTAATAAAAGTGGACAGGTAGGGTTCTGTGGCCTGCCTTGTGCAGGAGGTCAGACTAGATGATCATATTGGTCCCTTCTGACCTACGAGTCTATGAGTCTATGAGTCTAATATAAATGTCCACAAGATGGCAGAATGCACCATCACTCTTAAACCTTAATCTTGCCTACTCTTCCCAGTGGGGTGTGGTATAAATATTTCCATTTCAGAACAAAAGGCTGGGAAAGTGGGAAAAGGAAAGGCATACTACCCAGGAAAGCTGTGAATGCAGACTTTTTTTCAGTTCATCTTTGTTCTGTTCACTTAGCCTACAATATTGATATTGCCAAAAAAACCGCAGATGTCTCTTGTGATATCTTCTGTATAAACTAGAGATGGATTCTACCAGCAAAACTTATCAAGTCTTGAATATCCCAAAAGATTCAGCGTGTTCAGATCTCACATTCCATTGCAAAGGCCACTGCAACTGTCAGATACCAATCTCAGTTTGAAGTGTGAATTCCCTCAAAACCTGGCTGTTTGGAAATAGGGATTTGATTCGGGGTCCATCTCCAGTGCAGAACCACATAAAAGCAAATCAAAATTTATGAGGCACCTAGGAGGGAGAAAGGGCTCCTTTCGCCTCCACTTGGCACGCCTGATTAATACTGTCAAGGCTGAGAAAGAACTCAGAATTCTTAGCCACTTAAAATGTAATGCATCATAGAACCACAGAGGAGACCTAGTAGTACATTCAGTGCAGCTCTCTACCCACGCAGGTTTTCTCCCCACCACACAGGGAACTGTTAACACACAGGTCCTGGCAGATGAACTGGAAGCAGTAACTGGCCAGTTATAAGGTGCTTATCAACAAGCCACCCACAAGATTTTGAAAAGCTTATACCTGCCTGAGTGGTTTTCCTACACTCACACCAATGCTTTTTCTAACATGCTTATGCACTATGGGGCTAGATTTGCAAAGGCACTTGGGTACTGTAACACTCAGTGGCACACTGTCTAGCTTTTAGGCGGCTAGAAAAAAAATCACAGGAACAACACTGTAATTCACAGAACCAGAGCTCGCCCTCGGCATCTAGGCTACCTATATAATGAACGGGGAGAGACAGGCGTTTCAGAACTCAATCCACAAAAGCCAGCACACTTGGCAGAGAGCTGCCAAAGCTAGGCAGTGGGAGACACCAACAAGAGGGGTGTGCGCTAAACCCTGCGCCTCTCATGGATTTAGGAGCCTACGTCCAGGCAGCAAGGAGGCTCCTCTCTCTGCTAGCAATTCACAAACAGGAACCCCTGCTTGTGGGAAAGGAGGAGGTTGAGGTGGTGGTGCCTTCCACCTTGTAACTTTTAGTTCAGTGTTTAGAGCACTCAGCTGCGATGTGGAGGACCCAGGCTCAATTCCCCCCCTCTGCCACTAGGTGCCTAAATCTGGGGTTTAGGTGCCAAAGAATCTTTGTGAATCTAGCACTATATTCCTAAGGTTCATTGAAAACCAGAGAGCGATAAACAGCAGATCAGTCATTGCCAGCACTGCATGATTACATTCAAATACAGTTAACAATGATCGATCAGGCTTACACCAGCTGCCAGTAAGTATTTCACTTGTCAACAGTGCATGCAATAAATCCATAGCAGTAAGTGCACAGCTCTTAGCTTCCATATGCATAGGTGACAATACATGCACATATAAGCAAGTCTTTGAAAAACACATCGAATATTCTACTAATCTGCCTACAGGCAAAATTGATACACCAAATTAAAACACTTACACAAGGTCTTTTTGATGGGTCTTTGACTGAACAACAATTCAGGTTCCCGAGTAACATGTGGCAAAGGTCATGTCTCAAAGTAAGGCTCAATATAACATACAGGGACTGATTCTCCTCTGACACTGGTATAAATCAGGATTAACTCATTAAAATCAATGGATTTAAACAGGTGTAAGAACAGCATGAGAGGATAATTAGGGCCATAGTATTCAAAGGCAATGACTTTGTAGTGGGCACATCAGGTGTGAAAAAAGCCCAACTCTCTGGAAAAAGAGGTTTAAACATTGGCAGAGTTTAGGAAGTCCTTCAAGATACTGGAGTACCTTTTACTCGGTAGCTGAGAACGGAGGATCGCCCACCTCATCACACGCACGACATTCTAATTTTTCAGTTCCGGAGGCAAGGAAGGGGGTGATTCTCAAGTCTCAGATGTGATCTGACCCAAAGAAGAACCAAGCCTATTCAGCTTTCGCTGAGTCTAACAGGAACTGCAGGGGCTCTGCTCCTTTCAAGTTTGGGACACTAGCAAGTGAAGTGTAATTGAGATTGACCAGCAGGCAAACTCAACAGGAATTATTAACCTGAAAGTTTCTCCCCACTTACCACAAAGGCCGCTGTACCAGAATGACAAGGACAGTTGAGCTGTAACTATTCTAGTGGAAAGGTGTCTGTCTGAGGAGAATGGATCCCGCAAAGGAAAGGGCTGGAGAACTTTTTTCAAGACAATAATCCATATATAAACGCTTCCCTGAGTATTTCATGTGACACAGAGATCCCACTTAGGCTAACAGCAGGACTTGAACTGGGGCCTTTCAGAGTGACAAGCATGAGGTCATGCTACTTGAACTAAAGGACTACAGTCTAGATCAGGGGTAGGCAACCTATGGCACGGATGCCGAAGGCGGCACACAAGCTGATTTTCAGTGGCACTCAGACTGCCCGGGTCCTGGCCACCGGTCCAGGGAACTCTGCATTTTAATTTAATTTTAAATGAAGCTTTTTAAACATTTTGAAACTTTATTTACTTTACATACAACAATAGTTTAATTATATATTAAAGACTTACAGAAATAGGCCTTCTAAAAAGGTTAAAATGTATTACGGCACGTGAAACCTTAAATTAGAGTGAATAAATGAAGACTTGGCACACCACTTCTGAAAGGTTGCCGACCCCTGGTCTAGATTCACAAAGGTATTTAGATGTGACGCTGGGCATGACAACGCCATCACTTTTAGGTGCCTAGAAAAATCACAGGAACACACTGTAATTCACGCAGCCTGTGTTAGGCGCTTAAGCTCCCTATACAATGAATGAGGAGAGAGGTGCCTCACAATGTGATTCATAAAGGCCAACATACTGGCAGGGAGCTGCCTAAATTAGCCAATGGAAGATACTAACAAGGGGCGGGGAGGTGCTAAGCCCCAGACTTCCTGCTGAGCTAGGTGCCTATCTCCGCTAGCCACCCACAACTGGGGACCCTCTTTGGAGTTAGATGCCTAAGGCATAAAGCTGGGAGCAGGTTTCCCGCAGTCTCTCCTGCTGAAGCAGTTCCACTGTGGATAACTAAGTAAAAAGTCACTGGAGCAAGGGGACTGGACCCCGAGTCTCTCATCTATCTCCTAGGTGAGTACTCTAACCACCAGGCTACGGAGTGATTCTTCTGCCTCTGCGCACTCTCCCCCTCTGGCCCAAATGGCTCTCTACTTATTTCCACATTGCAACAGTTTCAACAGGAGAGACTGAGGGAGCCCCACACCAGAATATCCCAGAGCCCATCTGAGAGGTGGCACATCTGAGCGGCGGCAGATCCCTGTTTAAATCCCTTCTCCGCCTCAGGTGAGGGGGGACCTGAACTGAGGGGGGAGGTCTTCCACACCTCAGCAGAGTACCTTAACCACTGGACTAAACATTACAAGGGAGACTCTCCTCCTCTCTCCCCAGCCTTTTTCTGTAAACTCCCTTATGGAGACCCAATCCAGTAGGCGGCTTCTGAGCATGCTACTGAATCAAGTCCTGCATGAGAGTTAGGAAGCTGAATGCTTGTCTTTCCCTGGCTCGTGACTTGCTCTGGTGCTTGGGCAGGGGACATGCATCCGGACCCCTAGAACGAGGCAGCAGTGTGCATGCCCAGAGGAAGAAACAGGTGCTTAAGGAGCTTTTTACTGCAAAAAGCAAGGTGCTGACTGAGTTTACGCACCTACAGGTTCAGTGGGAGTTCTGTGAATAAGTGGAGTTTCAAACTGAGACATAGGTGCCTAAATCTGGGGTTTAGGTATCTAAGGGCTTCTGTGAATATAGGCCTGTGTTTCTTAGCTGGAAGTGAGAGCAGACTCAAAGAAACAGCCCCCAAACGCAGACAAAACCCCACACTCCTCTCTTGTGGATTACACAAGCACCACAGCTAGCTGACCACAGGACTTTATTTTACACAGCCGGCTAGATCTCTAACCATGCGGGGTACAGCGCAAGAGAAGGGGTCTTCTTCATCAGCAATACAAACAAATGGGAATCAGCAATATATCAGCAATACGGTGCCACCAAAACATACCTGCCAGACAGGAAGGACTTTTTCTATGTCATTCAGGTTGATTCCATCTCCATCCTCGTGCTTCGCTTTTCCAAGCCTGAGCCAGGAACAACAACAAGAAAAAGAGCACGTGAAACCAAAGTTAACATTTCTCACCCACCACAGAAGGTGAGTTTAGTTTTCTACCTCTACATGGGGAGAGAAAAAAAAAGAATGAGGAGGATCTCTGAGCCAAATAACCCTTGCCTCCAAAACATCCACATGCAGACAGGTAACCATCCATGCCAAACAGACAACTGCCTCTCCCAGATCTGTTTGCACGAATGATTATTTGCTTCTGTGTGCATGAAAACAACTGTCTTTATCCCTCATGTTTCCCTGCATACTGCTAATTCTCAGCACTCATCCCTGGTTCAAGCATAGGTCAGTGTCAGATTAATAGAGGATTTTTTTTAAATAAAAAAGGACAGAAGGGGAAAGAAGGTTAAATAGAAAAGCCCGGAAAGCCGCAGAGTTTGAGCACAAATGAGAGATTCACATACGCAACACCTTTCTCTCTCCCTGAATGTTAACTGTCCATCTTTTACAGAAATCTAAGCCAATGTGGTTTTTCAAAACACACCACCATTTATCTGAATATTTTCCTGTTTGCAATTGCAGCGTAACGCAACACCCCAAATGCAGCCATTGCACTGATGCTGGTAAAGGAGTGGTGAGAAAAACAAAACCTAAGCCTGGACCCACAGATCCAAATCTAAACAATTCTATTTAACTGTTGTTTACTCTCTTGCAAGGGTTTTATTAATTGTAATCCACAGTAGGAAAGCAAGAGGGCCTCTGTCCCCCTCTAGTGGCTGCTACATTAGCAAAAACACAGTTTTCCTATTCTGTACTGACTGTCTCATGGATGCACTTCCTGTGGGAGGAAGTTACATTTCATGCAGCTTACATTACAGAACCTATTCAGAGTCTGGGCTTTTTAAATACGTTTCATCCTAATTTGTCTGCAGTTATAACGCACTGAATACAATGGCAAAGCTCTCATCAGCTTCAATAATAGGGGACCACAGAGTATTAGGTTTGAAGGGTCCTCAGGAGGTTATCAAATCTAACCCCCTGCTCAAAGCAGGGCCAATCCCCTGACAGATTTTTGCCCCAGATCCCTAAATGGCCCCCTCAATGATTGAACTCATAACCCTGGATTCAGCAGGCCAATGCTGAGTTATCCCTTCCTGCCCATAGGCTGGACCTAGGAAGACCACATAATACTGTGTAAATAAGTTTGATGCCCGGCAATTTTCATCCCTGCCTTCTTGTTCCAGTTATATGGACGTATATGTTTATTAAGGTTTATATGTATAATAAAACTAAAGTGAGGTGTGTTCCATTATTGGATTTTAAAATATGGTTATAGTTAGTACAGATAAACAAAGCACAGTCCCTACCAGTAATATACATACTGTGGGTTTCAAAAAGGCTAATTTCCCAAAGCTGAGGAAAATTATGAGCAAAACTGAGAGGAAAAAGTTAGACAAATGTGAATGAAAATTCTGAGTTCTTTAAGAAGAATTCATTAGATGGCCAAAAATAAACTATGATTCCATAATTGAGGAAGAGGACAACTGTGGGTTAAAGTCTATCTGAGTTCAGTGGGGAAGTGAAGGCTGCAAATAGTTTAAAATAGATAATACAACAAATGGATAAAAGGGAAAGTTGACAGCAATCAATATAAATTTAAAGTTATGAAGTGTAGAAAGCTGATAAAGGAAGTAAGAGAAATTAGGGACAAATCTATGGCAACACGAAGGACAATAAACGTGTTTTGTTTCGGTTTATTAAGAACATCAGGAACAAAGTCCTAACAATGGGACAGGGCAATTACTAGGTAAAGATAGTAAAGTAAACTTGTTAACAATGCAGAAGAAGCAACAGTATTCCATAAATATTAGTGTTCTCTATTTGGAAAGAAGCAAGATGATGTACTCATATTACATGAAGATAATGAACAACTTTTCAGTCCTTTGGTAACTAAGGAGGATACTAAACAGTATCTACTAGGAATAAACATTTCTAAATCAGGAGGTCAGATTAACCACATCCAGGAATCCTAAAAGAGTTGGCTAGAAAAATCTCTGGCCTACTGATATTCATTTCTTAATAAACCTTGGAATACCAGGAAAAGTCCAGAAGACTGGAGGAGTTCTAGTGATATGCCAGTGCACATAAACGATAAGTGGGATGACCCAACTACTTAATTATAAGCAAATTAGCCTTAATTCCAGGAAAAATAATAGAAAAGCTGACACAGGATTCAGTTAATAAAGAACTAAAGGATGGAAACATAATTAATGCCAGTCAACATAGTTTTATAAAAAACTGAACTTGTCAAACAAACCCGATTTCATTTTTTGATAAGATTACAAGTTTGATTGATAAAAGGAAACTATGCAGATTTAGTACACTTTTGTAAGGCATGTGATTTAGTACCACATGACATTCTGATTAAAAAAATAGCACTGTAGAATATTTAATGAATCACACATTAAATGGACGAGGAACTGGCTAACTGAGACATCTCCTAAAGCACTTGTCAATGGGGAATCATCATCAAATGAAGGTTTTTGCAGTGGAGTTCTGCAGAAATTGGTTCCAGGCCCCACACTATTCAATATTTTCATCAATCATCTGAAATCAACATAAAATCACTGCTGATAAAACTTGCAGATGACACAAAGATTGGCAGGTAAATGATGATGATAGCACAGTCACACAGAGTGATTTGGATCAGTTGGCAAGGTGGGCCCATTCAAACAAAATGCTTTCCAGCCAAATGCAAGGTCATACACCTGGGAACAAACTGTGCAGGCCGTACCAACAGAATGCGGGACTGTATCCTGGAAAGCAGTGACTCTGAAAAGGATTTAGGGATCACAGTGGACATAACAGAACGTGAGCTTTAAGTTTTTCTTCCCACTGTTCCTGGATGAAAACAAAAAAACAAAAACCAACACAAGGAAAGGAAAAATTGATTAACTAGCCAACTATCCAGGAGATAGAGAGAGAAGCTGTGACTAAACAAAATGCTGCTGAATGCACAAAGTATGCAAACTCAAAAAGAGAGACAAAAACTCTTCCCTAGTCTTTCAGTTCTAGTAGGGGTTATTTGTAACTTGTATTACTGACAATTATTGGGAAATATTTTCAAACCCAAGCATAACTTAAGTTGGTGATGTCCATTTAACTTTCCTATTTCTGCTATCCCTTCTTATTTCAATTCGGCAGCTGTACTGTTTAGTTCCAGTAGGAGTTTTGGTGCACATTTTGTGTGAAGGGCAACAAACAAAAATAAAGCTCCAGTCCTGCAATCAGATTCACATGGGTGGCCTCTTTCACCTGAACGGTGGCCCACTGCTTTCAACAGGGCTCCACGTTGACACACAGATCTACCCATACCGATCCTACTGCAGGATCAAGGCCTAAAGTTGTAGGTTATTATGATAAAGTTTTAATTTCCAATCAACCCATCCAGAGTCCGCACCCACCAAAACCTGCTGCATTTAAAACTACATTATGAATCCGAGGTAGCCCACAAAGACATTCCTGACACATCCTTTTGTATTGAGCAACTGTAGCCAGTAAGATCATTCGCTGTCCCTGTAACAAATGAGCATAACAAGGTGAATTAAGCATAGAGTTTTGTCTTTATCCTCGCTATTGTGGATTTAAGTTGGACTCTGATAAACAAACCCAAAACCAACATTCAATAATGTTTATCTGGTAGAATAAAGACTTGTATGTCTAGTGCCTTTCATCCAATAGGAGCCCAAAGCAAACTCTGAACTGCAGAATCATTGCCTGGCTGAAATCCAGCCACATCTGCAGTGAAACAATACACATTTTTAATGGCACCCAGCAATACTGCATGCCAATTCAGGGCAGAAAATTAATAATATTGTATCAGGTAAATCTGTATCTAGGAAGAACACAATCGCTCAATTAGAAACTGGTGAACACATCTGCTATAGTGCAAAAGAATCCTGCATTAGCAGGGCAGATGATTCAATGAATATAAAATGTCTCTTTCACCTCTAATGGCCATGATTGTCTGAAAAGTGCCATGAGATCTTGAGCACAATGTATTTGATTTTTACATAGCAACCTTTGTATAAAATTCTTAAACACAGAGGTAGACAAAAATATCACCAGTTAAAAATGCTTTAGAAATTATTCTAGCTATTCTGTAAGATGCTATTTATAAACTCCAAAGAACACCAGTCCACGAAGACCTAAGCCAATGTTTTGAGTGCACCATGAAGTTGTGCAAGATAGCAATGCTTTGCTTCTCAACAGTTTGAGGGTCTGGTCTCCCACACAGCTATCTAACACGGAAAGTTACCAACTCCTGTCCTTGGGATGCACCACCAATTGTGATACAATGCTTAACTAAACATTCAGTCCTAGAGGGGTACATTTTAATGGCATGTATTGAAACTTTGAATTTTTTTCCAGCAAATGGAAAAAATTGAATGAGTGCCATCTGGCTTCATTACATAAAAGACATTTGTAATCCTTACGGTAATACCTTCTAAACAGGAACATACTTTTTCATCCCTCTTCAGACAAAAGTAAGCATCACCTGAGGCCAAATTTAGCCATGGAGTAACTATATTCTTGTCTCTAAAGAAACGATACCCTTCCATTTGCTGGAGACTTTACGGAGTTCCATCAAGGATCGACTGGTATCTTGTCATAACTAGACATACAGAATATGTAGTAGCCTCCATTTCCACAGCCAGCATTGCTCCTTAGCTGCTCAATGTTTAGGTGCCAGGACTGACTGGCTGGGAAAGGGGAGACCACCCACATTAAGATCTGGCAATTTCTCAATTTGCAGAAGCCATGAACAGTGAGGCAACAATTTCTTTCTACACCATTGGTGAGTTACACCTAGAATACTGCTCACAGTACTGGACACCTTAGCGTGGAGGAGGCTCAGGTTGATAAACTACAGAGAATGAAGAGAACAACAAAGATGACTAAGGGACTGCAAGGACTGATGGATGAAGGAGGATTGAAAACAGTCCCAGTAAATATTTGTAGCTTTATACAACTATGGTGGAATACAGCCTCAGTGTAAAAGCATTTAGATTGTGTTAAATGCCAAGGGTAGAGAGGGACCGTTTAATAATATACACAGGTTTATGGCTAGGAGATATAGGGTGAAATTATGGCAAGGAATATTTATGAAGAATATTTTCGTGTTCCACTGTGGAAGTCTTGGTAGAGAAAGAGGTGGAAGCCATGTCTCTTAGGATTTTTTAAAGCAGAGATGGACCTAAATCAGAGAACTGGGCTCTAGCCCTTCCCCTCATTAAGGGGTGTTTGACTCTAAGGGATTTAGTTTTGCCCATATTTGTTGGAAACTGGCCTGGTCAAAGCAATAGAAAATCTAATAGAGGGAACAGTTCCACACTAGCCCCCTGGGAGATGACCCAAGCTTCCACCTCAAATTTCTAATATCTGCCACGTGACCCATTAGTGTTTCCCCACCCTGAAGCCAAGCGCGCGCACAAACACCCACGCACACACCCACACAGTATTAGAGAAGACAACACCACGACACTTACCCTTCTCTGTCTATGTGCGGGAGCGGGTGTTTGGGGATGTTCCGGAGCTTCCTGTGAAACTGTGTGAAGTCCAGCTTTTCAGGCTGTAAATCCCAGGTTGCACCACTAGGAAGGGAGAGAGAGAACACACTACTAATTAAATGTGTTCATATTGTGCAAAGCATCTCATATATACTTGCCCTTTATTTTCCAAAGGCTATTGTTTCTGGAGACATTGTTTTTGCTTCCAGTGGTCCCTGACCAGGTACCCCCAACTTTTACATTTAAGCGCCCTAAATAAAAACTCTACGTGCAGCACCTAAATCTTCTTAGCTACACATGCTCTTAGCTTTTGAAAAGTTCCCCTCAGTCTTTTGCTGCAGCAGCTAGTTGATCCATGCAGTGGAGATGCCTTCTCAGGAATCCTCATCTGTTGCTTGGAAGATCCCTGTTGGAACGTGGATTACATAGCCTGGGGCGCAGAATCAACAAGTGCCAAGGAAGACACTTCTGGAGATCAAAGCCTGCAGTGCTCTATGGACAGAACAGAATGGAGCACAGAGCTGGGAGGAAAGTTTATTTTCTTGATTTAAACCTTTGTGCCCACATGCAGGAATGAAAACTGAAGCGCTCCTGATACAAGTACTGATGCAAAATGCACATGCACATTGCTGATATAGGGACAAACAACTGGATTTGCCCACGTCCCTGAGAGGCCTCTTCGGTTTTGTGTATGAAGATTCCTCGACAGATATGGGCATGTCTACACAGCAACTGGAGGTGTTACTGCAGCTCAGGTAGCTAGCATGATTAAACACAGCAGTGAAGGCATGGAGCACAGACCCCTGTGCAAGCTAGGAATACGAGTATGTACCCAGGGTTCTGGGAGGGATTGTACAGCCAAGTGCTACCTTGTCTTCACTGCTATTTTTATTCAAGCTGGCAGGGATATGCCTCCATAATGTGCAATCGCACCTCCAACTGTAGCACAGACGTAGCCTTAAACTAGTCCAATTAGTGCACCTTTGGTGTGCAAACAATCCCACCAACCTCCTCTAGCTTGAACTCCAGCAAAAACAAGGTGCACGTTATCTGCACTTAGGACGAAGGACTGGACTGGGGAGGAGGAGGCATGACAGTCTCCAAGTTGCAATTCTTGCATGTCTATAGAAGAGCTCTGAGGCGAGGGATAGAAGAGGTCATATTCCATCTGTCTTGTAGAAGGGCTTTTAAATGAGCTTACCTGAAGGAATCAAAGGTATTGGCTGCCCAGATATCTGTCCCCAACATGTCCAGGGAGTTGTCTTTGTTGCCATTCTAAAAAGGAGGGGAAAGAGTTGTTATTCTTGAGGCGTTGCAGTGAACTTCCCAACCCAACATATAACTCTGCCACTGAGTATTAGCAACACTCTTCATCTGAGTGAAATACAGACACTACAATGAACAGCATTTTGAGTGGGTCTCGCATTTCCCCAATTGCTTCTGAGACATGTTAGGCTTTCCCATTTTTAACCCGTTTTAAGAAGGTGATAAGTCTCAGGGACAAGTTTTCTCTGGGCCAATGAAAATTTGAATATGAAGTCTCATTGCACAATTTGAAGAGTTGGTAAATTAGGTGGAGCCGAAACCTGCCTCAATTACTCCAGGGAATTTGGTGTCAACTCAACCATGAGCAGCCAAATGGCTACTGGGAACGATCCAGGACTGAAGGGAACAAGGCAGAAACTGGGTGTTGTGGAGGGATAATGATTGGAAGGAGAAAGTGTTGACTTAGAATGCCAGGAGACTTCTCCTGATAAGGAGAGGGCTCTGGCTCTGACTCTGCTCTAGGTGTGATATCCCTCCTTCCTAAACCTTAGCTTGTAAGCCTTATTGGGTCTGTTAGGACTTGGCTTCACAAAGGAAACACAGTTTGCCAGGTTTAAGTCTTGCTGGCCAGTCAGCTCATCCCTCAGATTTGGCCCTGACTGAATCAAATCCCTGAATTTTAAGGGGCTCCTTTTTGTAGCTGACTGTGAAGCAGTTTTAGCAGTCACAACAAGACAGTTGTCCTTATCTACAGAGTCACAAAAACACCAACATGACAGCATTTCACCAGGCGGAGTTATCTGATGAGACACCGGACACCTGTAAGGTTTACAGCTGTGATAATTACTGCTCGAGATCTGACAGGAACACCATTTCTTCTGGCTCAGCACAATATCAGATCATGAGATATCACCATACCACGTAACTCACACAATAATTGTGCCATTACCATACATCACCACTGCAGACTAGAAGTGCTTGGGTGCCCAACTCCATAATGTACAAAAAATTAGAATTATGGAGGGATGGGAGGGGGAGGTCTGATAGCACTAGCCTGAAGACTTTGGAAGTACAGGGCCTAGCTAGCTCCCACACAAACCATTCAAAGACGTCACGCTTACAGTTTACTAAAACATTCTTTAGTTCTTTCCAAAGGCACTACCCTTTGAGCAACAAGCTCCTGGCTAAGGGAGATGAATGCTTTGTCCTTTTGTTTCATAGTCCCAGATTACCCTGTCATAAACGTGCAGTTTCTGTCCACCTTCCTCATCAACATGCATCGGGTGAAGGACCTCGGAGGAATGCAAAGCCCCTCTGTTATCTCCAGCAAAGCTGCTTACCTTGAGCCCATAGCAAACTCACTGTCAACACTTGCACTTAATAATCATCTGACTACTGCAGCCCCACTAAGATATGAACCTAATCACATAAATGGTTTGAAAGCAAATATGCTGTAGGTCAGCACACAACATTTCATCCTCCCTGATATATATCAAACCACTTGTGTTGAAAACATATGGGGGAAACCCAAGTGTTTTAAGAAAACAAAGTCAAACCGAGCTCCTTGGATTTTCTTTTCCAAGTGAAATGGTACTAGGAGAAAGTGTTGGCTTGACAGCTCTGGAGTCTTTAATCTTCTGTTTGTCCACAAATGGTTGCAACATATGTAACATCAGCATAAGTAAGAGTTCTCTGTACTGCCCTAACATTCCTCAACCATACAGTGTAACCACTATATAGCCATCAAATGGTAATAACTTTCATTCACTCACCACCAACCTGAGTAGGATTTGAACCAGCAGCCAATGGCTGCATAGAGATATAAGTCCCTTGAGCCAACCAGTCTGTGAAACCTAACAGGTCTCAATCTTCACCTCCTTGTCCCACTAAGGTTGTTAGGTTTTCTGAATTAAAGGCCTACTGCAAAACGTAAGTGTAATGAAGTCAAACATTTTTTACATTTATCCCTGTAAACATCCCATGAATCTACTGTAATAACATGTCTCCTCTTTCCCTGGAGTAAACAGGAAAACAATGCAATATAATCAGATGTGAATCATTGAAAACTCATGATAAAGCAGCACAGAGACTAGAATAAGGAGGGTTTTTGGTGTCCAAAATCTTTACTGAATTAAGAGCAAAGTGAGAAGAATGGAATGGTAAGTCACATAAAATGAACAAGTTAAATACTTACAAGGTGCTTCTCATCTTCAAAACCCTCTGCTAGCATCCATCTATCCATCTCCCTACACCCCCCTGCTATGTAAGTGTTACTCCCATTTTAAGATGAAGGAAACTGAGGAAGAGAGGTTAATTGACCTGCCTGGGCCCCTCAGAGAATCAGTGGCCAAACTGGAACTAGATTATGTTCCTAGCTCCCAATTCTGTACTCAGACCACTAGACTGACTCATGGGATCAGCTTGTAAATACATTATAGGAGGGTCTGGTAGCAACACGCAATATTAAGGTTGTCTGATGCTTCTGACAAAACCCTGTTGCTTTCAGTTTAATATAGCACTTGGGCTGAAATTTTATGTGCTGGGTAGCTCCTTGGGGCTGATTTTTTTTTTCAGCTACAAAGATTCAGTCATTTCAGAGAATGAGTTTAGAGAAAAATAAGTAGTTTTACCAATGTTAAAAAATTCTGGTGACTTTTTCTTTGAGAAGCTCTAGGACCCCCAGGCTTTGGAGTAAGGAACTGAATTGGCTGGCGGGTGGCCTTTGCATCAGACATCTGCCTTCTGCCATCCCTGTGAAAATCCACCCAAATTTCGCCAATTTATAATCCTTTGAAAAGTCACAGTTCACATATGCTCAGTAGAGATCAACTAGCGTTGTGCAGCAGAATTCTTCAAAGATTTGGTGCGCACCGCGCATGTTCCAGCCGAGAGTTACAGGAGGCTGAGCAGGACTTGCCCTGCAACTGCAGATCTGGGCCATGCCGGATCCAGAGCTGGGCACCTGACACTGAGCACAAGAGAGCCTGTCTCCCTTGTGCTCTCAATGTCTGCCCCTCTGCTGGGGCCAGGAAGAGTGGAAAAGGGAGCTGCATAATTCGAATGCAGAAGGGAGAAGAGCCAAACCTGGGAAGTGAGGGGAATAAATCAGAATAAGGAGCCATTGGGGGGGGGGCTGACACTGGAGGCTGGTGGGGACCAGGGTAGGAGACATCTGGAATTGCGAATTAGGGTGGGGAGAGATAGGGGACTGACTGGGAGCCAGAAGGGGGGCAGAGGAGAGTGGGACTCAGTGGGAGGAGACTGTGAACGGTTTGGCAAAGAGAATGGGATTGGGAGCTGGAAGAGGGAAATTGGATGAGCAGTCGGGCAAGGAGAGGGGGAACCAGCGAGGAGGTGGGCAGGAGGTGCGTGAGTAGGACTGATCTGATGAGGAGACAGAGTGCCACGGATGGTGGGATGACTGGGACTAATTGGGCAAACAGACAGCAACAAGCAACCTGGGAGGCGTCTGACATTTTAGTTGGTACTGACTTCACTAGTGCTTTTTATGTAGCCTGTTGTAAAACTGGGCAAATATCTAGATGGGTTTATGTAACCCCTGGAAGACCTCTGTGTACCCTCAGGGGCACACGTACCCCTGGCCGAGAACCATTGCTTTATGCCACCTCCAAGTACCAGGTCCCATCTCCAGCTGTGGTCATTGTTTCAGAGGAAGGAGACAACAAAACAAAACAAAAACACACTGGGAGTTGGGGAGGATCCCTTCCATAGCCCATTATCAGTGTCCTGAGCTATTCGGTTACCCAGTTTTCTAATTAAAGTTACATGGATTAATCGATAATAAACTGTGCGCCATTTCAGTCACTCACTTCAATGTATATGTCCCTCCAAACTTTATTTCAAGTCAACTTTTTAAATAGATTTAAATCACAATTTAAAAGCCATGGTGTTCAGTTGTGAAGTCTGGGTGAACTGAAGGACCAGCGAGGTAGCATATATGTAAGCCTATACAAGGCATAGCTGTGGACACTGAAACGCTCTCTGTATGGTCCTGAAACTCAGTTATCAAGGAGGCTGGTTCTCAAATCCTGATGCAAAAGGTATTTTAAAATAGTTCCCTGGGATGGCAATTATAATTATAATCAGCTTTAAACTTCAAGATCCCAATGACCCAACCCATGGGTTTAAATAATCATTTGTATTCAAGTGGAGCTGGAATAGTACTCTCAAAAATTAATTGACCCATTAACAGTGATGAATGAAAGACAGAATGATGAGAGCATTATAAATGCTTAGACAGATTAAGGAGATTTGATCAAACAGACACTACACACATTATGGGACTAGGCACATTAGGGACTCAAAATACTGTGTGCACAAATGCAGGTGGACAAAATCTACATCAATGGTGTGTCTAACGTGTGTGCAGTCACAGCACATGTGCCCACATAACCATAGTGATGGCACAAGCAAATGACCAGCTACGGGTCTGACTATTTACACCTACAATTGCAGTAAATTCTCCCAAATAAATGAGACATTTAAATGCCCACAAAGTGGATTTTGAAAATCTGCCCGTTTATGAGACAAACTTTTCCATCATTCTTCCCCTTCCATTCCTTAGCAAATCAATCTGAATACAGAATGCTTTTTGTTACATTAGTGTCAGAGTAGATAATCAACATTTATCTTTTTTTTATAATCAGATTTTAAAATTTTATTTAGATATATTTTCTTTTAAAAAATTAGTATGAAATTATGATAATCTGCGTCAAAGGCCAAAACTTACTATGATCTATTAAATCATTTAAATTATCTAAAATAATATTATTAAGCAGTACATAAGAATGGCCATAATGGACAAGACCAATGGTCCATCTAGCCCAGTATCCTGTCTTCCAACAGCGGCCAGTGCCAGGTGCCCCAGAGGGAATGAACAGAACAGGGAAGTTATTGAGTCATCCAGCTCATGTCATCCAGTCCCAGCTACTTGCAGTCAGAGGTTTAGAGACATCTGAACTATGGGGTTGTGTCTCTAATGATCTTGGCTAATAGCCATGGATGGATCTATTCTCCATGAACTTATCTAAATCTTTTTTTAACTCAGTTCTATTTTTGGCCTTCACAACATTCCCTGGCAACCAGTTCCACCAGTTGACTGAGCACTGTGTGAAGAAATACATCCTTTTGTTTGTTTAAAACCTGCTGCCTATTAATTTCATTGGGTGACTGTTGGTTATGTCGTTATAGGAAGGGATAAATAACACTTCCCTATTCACTCTCTCCACACCATTAATGATTTTATAGGGCTCTATCATATCCCCCCTAAGTCATCTCTTTTCTATAGAAGAACATAAGAATGGCCATACTGGGTCAGACCAAAGGTCCATCTAGCCCTGTATCCTGTCTTTCGAGAGTGGCCAATGCTAGGTGTCCCAGAAGGAATGAACAGAACACACAATCATCAAGTGACCCATCCCCTGCCATCCACTCCCAGCCTCTGGAAACAGAGGCTAGGGATACTATCCATGCATATCTTGGCTAATAGCCATTGATGGACCTATTCTAAGCTAAACGGTCGCAGTTTTTTTTATTTCTCCTCATATGGAAGATGTGCCATACCCCTCAATCATTTTAATTGTCCTTCTCTGTACCTTTTCGAATTCTAAAACATCTTTTTTGAGATGGAGGGGACCAGAATAGCTGCACTATTCAAGGCTGGGTGTACCATGGAGTTATACAATGGCATAATATTTTCTGTCTTATTATCTATCCCTTTCCTAATGATTCCCAACATTCTGTTAGCTTTTTTTACTGCCACTGCACATTGGATATTTTCAGAGAGCTATCCATGATCCTCCAAAATCTCTTTCTTGAGTGGTAACAGCTAATTTAGACCCATCATTTGTGTGCATAGTTGCGATTGCACTTATCAACACTGAATTTCATCTGCCATTTTGTTGCCCAGTCATCCAGTTTTGTGACTTCCCTTTCTAACTTTTGGCAGTCAGCTTTTGTCTTAATGATCTCAAGTAATTTTGTATCATCTGCAAACTTTGACACCTCACAGTTCACCCCCTTTTCCATTACATGTATCTGACAAAGTGGGTATTCACCCACAAAAGCTCATGCTCCAATACGTCTGTTAGTCTTTAAGGTACCACAGGACTCTCTGTTGCTTTTTACAAATTCAGACTAACACGGCTACCCCTCTGATACTTGACTCCTTTTCCAGATCACTTATGAATATGTCGAACAGCACTGGCCCTAGCATAGATCCTTCCAGGACCTCTCTAATGACCTCTCTGCACTGTGAAAGCTGATCATTTACTCCTACCCTTTATTTCCTATCTTTTAACCAGTTACTGATCCATGAGAGGGCCTTCCCTCTTATCCCATGAATTCTTACTTTGCTTAAGAGCTTTTAGTGAGGGACCTTATCAAAGGCTTTCTGAAAGTTCAAGTACACTATATCCACTGGATCCCCTTTCTCCACATGCTTGTTGAGTCCCCTCAAAGAATTCTAATGGATTGGTGAGGCATGATTCCCCTCTACAACAGTCATGTTGACTGTTCCCCAACACATTGTGTTCGTCTATGTGTCCGATCATTCTGTTCTTTACAATAGTTTCAAACTAATTTTTACTGAAATTAGGCTTACTGACCCGTAATTGCCAGGTTTGCCTCTGGAGTCCTTTTAAAAAAAATTGGCATCACATTAGCTATCCTCCAGTCATCTGGTAGAGAGGCTGATTTAAGGGATAGATTACATACCCCAGTGAGTAGTTCTGCAATTTCATATTTGAGTTTCTTCAGAACTCTTGGGTAAATAACATTACTGTTTTATCAATCTGCTGCAAAACCTCCTCTATTGACACTTCAATCTGGGATAGTCCCTCAGATCTGTCACCTAAAAAGAATGGCTCAGGCATAGGAATCTCCCTCACATCCTCTGAAGTAAAGACCGATGCAAACAGTTTGTTTAGCTTCTCCACAACAGCCTTGTTTGCTGCCACAGTTTTAACAAAAGCCAAACCATTGAAGTCACTGGTTAAACACCTGGAACCAGTTTGTTGAAGTGCTAACCCAGCTATGACTGCCTTTTGCATGTACAAAGAGAATATATTTTTTTAATTTCAGTTTATTCATCTAGTTCAGTTCAGTGACTATATTTCATTCAAAGTTAAGAAATCGATTGGGTTTGGAAAACACAGGAAAGCTTGTTTTCCTCTTCTAATCTATGAATAAAAATTAGTTGTGAGGATGAGATGTACTAGTTCTAAAGACTGAAGGACTTCAGGACCTATTCACTAACTACAGAGAATACTTCCTTTGTTTAATAAATCAGTTGGTTTAATGTATTCAGCAAATTTTAAAATGTTTTTGTGTACTTTAATTGAATTACAATTTCCAGCCAAAGAGAGCTTGACACAAATCATGAGTAAAATCTAATAAGTAAGAATTGCACTATTCACCATTTTCTAACATAATACAAATGCAAAAATTAAGAATGTGAATAAATACATACTAAGCTACATAACTGCTTAAATAAATGTGTATAAATATAGTGTATCATGGTTAGCAAAAAGCAGTACCAAATTTATCACCAAGGCTATATTTAGTTGGAAAATCAACTTTATTAATGGGTACCAATCAATGAGAATCAAACTTTCTTTAGGAAAATAACTGAAAAATACAAATGCAAACAAGACTAAAAATAATTATTTAAATCAAGGTTCTCAGCTTGCTGATTTAAATAACTTAGATTTAATCACAAAGAGTTAAATCAATCAATCATGATAAGTACTGCATATAAAATCACTGTACTTTCTATTATCATAAATAATGCAAACAATCGACCGAGCTTTGACCTTCCCAGTCACTTAAATACCGGGATTATCCTAGGTACCATGGTGAATTCTATGTGCATATCACATGGCAGGTTTCCCATGGATAAGAGCCTTCACCACACTGCCTCACCAGCTGTACCTTGGCAGCACACAATCAGCTGACAGCGCTCTCAGCTGCTGTAGGCCCCAAGACAGGAACTGAGCCTGGGACCAAAACAGTCTCTGTGCTGTGATGTTTAGACTAGTGGGTTGGTCGCACATTTTTGCTTTTAATGGTGATCTGCAAAAATCTTTTTTAAACCACTTCTATAATATCCCAAAACTAAAGCATTCCCAGATTTCAAGCACGAATTAATTCCCTCTCCCTCTAGACTAAACTGACCAGCAGCAAACTTATTTTCCTGCATTAAAGCACCCAATACTACTAAAAAGGCCTCTTGAAATGTAGACACCTCAGAGATGCATTCCAACCAGGCCTTTAGCAGTTAGGCCATGCATTATGCAGACAGGTTAAGTATTTGCGCGCGCGCGCGCATACACACACACACGTCATTAAAAGAATAAGCCCATGATTAACAGCAAGCGGAGCATATGATTCAGCGTTCTTCAATCAGCTTTCACCAAACACTACCAGTTTATACCTTGGTTGAATGACTGAACTGGCTGCTTCTCCCTTGGCTGTCAGACCTTGATCCAGACCCAGGCCTGGAGCCTGAACTAGGCCGGGATCCTGAACTCCCACTGCTGCTGTGATCCCACTCTTCCTAGAAACAACAAACAGCTTGCTTTAGTCAAGTGCAACTTAATTGCTATCCTAATGAAAAATGCCAGTTTAATATACTAAAGAGTTCGTGTAGTCTAAATCTTGCAGGCACGGCAGTAGGAGCCAAGAATTCTCAAGAATTTATGGCTCTGCCACCAGTTTACTCTGTTGCCTTAGGTACGTCACTTAATAGCTTTAGACCAAATTCTGCCTTTATTTATACACTGTGCAACCCAACCAACTACAATGGGGTTGCGTGATGTTTGAATCCAGGCAGGATGTGGCCCTTCATACCTCAGTTTCCCCATCGATAAAACCAGGATAATAATGCTTATGTTCCTTACTGTCTTGAGGACTAATTAACGTTTATTCAGCAACATGATGTACTGCGTCAGTGCTAAGTACCATTAATTACCAAAGGAAAAAAATATAAACTTGTGCAGTGCATTTTCTTCTCTCTCTGTTTATTTCTTAGGCAGTCAGACATCAGCTGTCCACACACCTTGAAAATATCTAGGCTCCGCCCTCCCAATATACTGAAAAACTGTCATTATTTTCTTCTGTAAAACAACTGTTCCAAATGTGCTGTCTTTATCCTCACTACACTTGCTATAATGGCAAAGAATTGGCAGGTTTCTGGAACTGTTGGGGGCAACAAGTGTCATTAGCAAACTAGAATAACTGATTTGACCAGACATATTTACCCAAAAAAGCCTGGAGAGGAATTTTTTTTCAGGGTGGTGGGAGAAGGGGAAAATATCTTTGGCACGCTCGTGACTTTGAAGGCTTCAAAAGGGTTGCTTTGAAAAGACCTTTGAAGTGGCAAATATGCAAAAAAAGATTATGTAGTGCAGAATGCTGACCTCCATTAAGGATTTTTAGAAATTGGAAAATAAAATGAGGCACTTGCACTAGAAAAAAGATGTAAGAGCTAACACGTTAAAGAGGGCTTTTGACATCTCACAAGTACTAACTGGGGCTTCTCAAGTCTTAGCTCACTGACATCCTATCATGAATTAAGAGACAGGACAGCCACCTTTACCTTTAAGAGCCAACTAGACACACTACCAGAGTGTGCTGTACACTGCTGCTTATACACATGGGTACAGGTTCCAGTCATTAACCTTTGGAACTCAGACCTGATTGATACATTTTTTAATATGGCACAACTATATCAATTAGGAGGGTGATATTTTAGCAATATAGTTATACCACCACAACCTCTAGTGTGGATGCTGTCATACTGGTATGCAGGTGTCTTACACTAGTCTAGTTCATTTCCCTTTTTATACAAGAATATGCACATTTATACAAGTGTGCCCACACTAAATGAGTATAGTTAAATGGATACAACTTTGGTGTGTAGACAAGTCCTTGGTTTTCTAGCCTATTTTAACAAGGCCTTCATAGCCTGTACCTGGAGAGTATGTTTGTTCTTTACTCATTAAATAAACAGTACTTTGCTTAAATGCTAGTACAATTTAGACTTGATTGCTGATGCTGGAAAGAAGAGCTGATTGCCCACCCTGAGAGAGGCAGAAGACTCAGCCCTTAGAAGAGAAAAGCAAACAAGCGAGATGAACCAGTCCTGAAGTTACAAGGAGATGGGTTAGGAGGGGCTGCGGTCTCCACCGATGACAGATGGGGATCTGTGGTGACACAGAGCGAGCCCTCGGACTTTCAAACACATTAATCCCCTTAGGTAACTAGATACTTCCTATGCACATGTCACTTGGGACTAGGGTGAGGAGACAGCAAGTGTGAAAAATCGGGAGGGGGGCAATAGGTGCCTATATAAGACAAAGCCCCAAATATCGGGACTGTCCCTGTAAAATCAGGACATCTGGTCACTCTACCTGGGATTTAGCTAATTTCTGTAGTTTGGGAGAAGGCTATTGGAAATGCCGCTGAGAAATAGTGAGGATGACACAATGCACAGTCAGGTAGCCAAGCTAGGATGGAATAAAGACATTTATGGAGCCAACTACCTGGGTACAGCAAGGTGGCAGCTGTGTGAAGTGGTGAGGGAGTATGAGGCATGCAGACATCTACAGAACTGAGAAGAATCTCATTTTTTCTCTGACAAAGAGACTGTGAGTAGAGCAGGGTGAACTTTTTCTACCAAAATTCTGCCCCCTCCCCCACAAAAATGCAGATTTGGATCAA
Organism: Gopherus evgoodei; assembly: GCF_007399415.2. NCBI lineage: Eukaryota > Metazoa > Chordata > Testudines > Testudinidae > Gopherus > Gopherus evgoodei. Next base: position 122,122,132 of record NC_044327.1, read on the forward strand.
CCAAAATGTTTTGTGAATTTGTATCTATTTCACCAAACTGTTTCTGTAAAAAACCAAAAACACTTCCCCCTCAAAAAAAGACCCCAAAAACAGAAAAACACCCTGAAAAACAATTCTGGGAAAAAAATCAAAGCATTTCAGTTTGACATTTCCTATTGACATTGTGACTTTTTGTTTCAAAATTACCTTTAGATTTTCTTTAAAAAAATAAACGGGAAAAAACTTGAAATGGAAACAAAATGTTTCATTTGATCCAAAATAAAATTTTTTCCCCCATTTTTTGGACTTGGCAACAAACTGAACAATCCATTGTTCACACAACTCTTGCTGTGACAAGAGTCGTGGACTTCACTTCTATGTTCTAAGACAGGGGTCGGCAACCTTTCAGAAGTGGTGCGCCAAGTCTTCATTTATTCACTCTGATTTAAGGTTTTGTGTACCAGTAATACATTTTAATGTTTTTAGAAGGTCTCTATCTATGTCTATAATATATAGCTAAACTATTGTTGTATGTAGAGTAAATAAGGTTTTAAAAATGTCTAAGAAGCTTCATTTAAAATTAAATTAAAATGCAGAGGCCCCTGGACCTGAGTGCCACTGAAAATCAGCTCGCATGCCACCTTCAGGCATGTGTGCCATAGGCTGCCTACCCCTGTTCTAAGAACTATGTTCTAGGGATGGCATTGGGGGGCTGCGTTGTGAGCTGGTGGGGTGAATATCCAAGTGTGCACAAAAAGGAAGTTTACAATACGTTGAAACAGACAGATAACTAGGGAGGAGTATAAAAAAATTGCTCAAGCATTTAGGGGTGTAATCAGAAAGCCTAAAGCACAACTGGAGTTGCAGCTAGCAAGGGATGTGAAGGGTAACAAGAAGGGTTTCTACAGGTATGTTAGCAAAAATAGAAGGTCCGTGAAAGTGTGGGACCCTTACTGAATGGGGAAGGCAACCTAGTGACGGATGATATGGAAAAGGTGAAGTACTCAATGGTTTTTTGCCTCGGTCTTCAAAGACACAGTCAGCTCCCAGACTCTGCCCTGGGCAGCACAGGCTGGGGGGGGGGGGGAAGGTACGCAGCCCTCAGCGGTGTAACAACAGGTTAAAGACTATTTAGAAAAGCTGGACATGCACAAGTCCATTGGGCTGGATGCAATGCATTCAAGGGTACTGAAGGGGTTGGATGATGTGATTGCAGAGCCATTGGTCATTATCTCTGAAAACTCGTGGTGATCGAGGGAGGTCCCAGATGACTGGAAAAAGGCAAATATAGTGCCCATCTTTAAAAAAGAAACCCGGGAAGTACAGACTAGTCAGCCTCATCTCAGTTCCTGGAAAAATCATGGAGTAGGTCATCAAGGAAACCATTTTCAAGCACTTGGAGGAGAGGAGGTTGATCAGGAACAGTTAACATGAATTCACCAAGGGCAAGTCATGCCTGACCAACCTGACTGCCTTCTATAATGAGACAACTGGCTCTGTGGATATGGGGGAAGTGGTGGATGTGAAATACCTTGACTTAAGCAAAGCTTTTGATATGGTCTCCCACAGTATTTTTGCCAACAAGTTAAAGAAGTATGGATTGGATGAACGGACTATAAGGTGGATAGAAAGCTGGCTAGATCGTTGGGCTCAACAGGTAGTGATCAATGGCTCAATGTCTAGTTGGCAGCCGGTATCAAGCAGAGTGCTCCAGAGAGGTCAGTCCTGGGGACAGTTTTGTTCAACTTCTTCATTAATGAGCTGGACGATGGGATCAACTGCACCTTCAGCAAGTCCACGAATTATCCTAAACTAGGGGGAGAGGTAGATATGCTGGAGGGTAGCGATAGGGTCCAGAGTGACCTAGACAAATTGTAGGATTGGGCCAAAAGATCGGATAAGGTTCAACAAGGACAAGTGCAGAGTCCTGCACTTAGGATGGAAGAATCCCATGCTCTGCTACAGGCTGGGCACCAACTGGCTAAGTGGTAGTTCTGCAGAAAAGGACCTGCGGATTACAGTGGACGAGAATCCGGATATGAGTTAGCAGTGTGCCCTTTTTGTCAAGAAGGTTAACAGCATATTGGGTTGCATCAGTAGGAGCATTGCCAGCAGATCGAGGGAAGTGGTTATTCCCCTCTATTCGGAAATGTGCTTATTCTGGTATAAAAAGGGAAATGAGCTAGACTAGTGTAAGGGTATGTCTACACTACAGGATTATTCTGATTTTATATAAACCGGTTTTCTAAAACAGATTGTATAAAGTCGAGTGCACATGGCCACACTAAGCACATTAATCCGGTGAGGCCACATCTGGAGTACTATGTCCAGTTTTGGGCCCCCCACTACAGAAAGGATGTGGACAAAGTTGAGAGAGTCCTGCGGATGGCAATGAAAATGATTAGGAGGCTGGGGCACATGACTTACGAGGAGAGGCTGAGGGAACTGGGCTTATTTAGTCCACAGAAGAGAAGAGTGAGGGGAGATTTGATAGCAGCCTCCAACTACCTGAAGGGGAGTTCCAAAGAGGATGGAGCTCGGCTGCTCTCAGTGGTGGCAAATGACAGAACAAGGAACAATGGTCTCAAGTTGCAGTGGGAGAGGTCTAGCTTGGCTATTAGGAAACACTATTTCACTAGGAGGGTGGTGAAGCACCGGAATGGGTTACCTAGGGAGGTGATGGAGTCTCCATCCTTAGAATTTTTTAAGGCCCGGCTTGACAAAGCCCTGGATGGGATGATTTAGTTGGGGTTGGTCTTGCTTTGAGCAGGGGGTTGGACTAGATGACCTCCTGAGGTCTCTTCCAACCCTCATATTCTATGAGTCTGTGACTGAGGCTACAGCATCCTAAGGCTAAGGCTGCAGGTGAGAACATGATCTTTTAGGTCTACACCTGCAGTTAGACAAGTGCCAAAGAGAGGAAATCTACATTCCATTAGCAATGGCTTTAGAAGTCTTTAAAAACCATGGATTGCACAGGTGGCAATCCTACTGATGTTTGTGGGGTCACATTCTGGGATAACTTCAGCAAACCAGGAAGTATATGCAGGATATCACAGACAAGAAAAAGAATTCTCTTTCCCACCCCCCACAGCATGGGAGTGGAGATATTCAGCATATAAAGCTGAGCTTAACCCAATTTTCACTATTAATGAGCTGCTGATGTTCTAATAAAACACCAGTTTTTGAATACCAGTTTTACAAAACAAAAAATAAGACACAAATACACATCGAAGTGCTGGAGGGAATGCCATAAAGAGAAACTTTTATTAAATTATATTATTGTGTATTTGGTATCCCCCAAATATCTATCACTATGTTGTTAGGAAAATGTCCAGATTGAATTTTTGTGACTGCAGCCAATTAAACAAGGTATTTCTGCAAGTGACTAACTTTACGCACATGAATAGTCCCCCTGACGTCAATGCCTAAAGTTAGGCATACACCCAGGTACCTTGCCAAACTGAAGCCTGTGGCTACCTAAATAAATACCAGCTATAGAAATGTGATTGACCAAAATAAAAGAATTAAGAGAAATGGAGGGACGTATTGCCTATATTAAATTAACATCTGAATTATGGGAGGAAATATGGGCCAAATGCAATGAACTAATAAGACAAATAATAAATATAAAAATAATTGCTTTAACTTTTACTAAATCAATTTGTCTACTAACTGTGACTCCTATAAATCTTATCTCTGCTGTATGCATATGTAATATGTAAGGATAAGAACTAACTTCAATTTATTCTCTACGTGGGGGTTAAAGGACAAGCTGTGTCATCACAAAACCTCATGAATGATCCTGGCAGCAAGAAGGTGTGAACGCTGAAAGAATACACAAATAAAGTTACTAAAAAAAAAAAAAAATACTCTAATTGGACCCTCAAAATAAAAAAAAGGGTTCAGCAGCGATCAGATAAAGCAGACTTCACTGCAAGTTTCATAGATCTTAAGGCTAGACGGGACCATTAGATCTAGTCTGACTGCCTGTACCACACAAGGCCGCAATTCCACCCAAATACCCCTTTGTTGAGCCCCAAGATTTAGGCCAAAGCATTTCAGCCCTCAGGAAATTAAACTGTTGTGAGCTACAGGCAGAGATCAGGCGAGAACGAGGTGCCAGCAGTGCCCAAAGCCCCTGCAGTGGCAGGGAACTGATTAACTGGGAGCTGCCCAGATGATCCTAGCAGGCAGTCTACATCCCAAGCTGCAGAGGAAGTCAGATACCTCCCCCCACCCCTCCCCCCCAAAAAATCCACCAGATCCCTGCCAATCTGACCAGGGGGGAAATTCCTTCCCAACCCCAAATCAATGATCATGGTGACCCTGAGCATGTGGGCAAGGCACACCAGCCAGGCACTCGAGACAGAGGATTCTTTGTACCACCTCAGAGCATTGGTCGCCCATAGCCAGGGTCCCATCTCCAGCTGTGACCAATCCCTGATGCAAAGAAAGAAAGAAACAAATGATGTCAGTGGAGTAAAGAATTCCTTCCTGACTCCTGCAGGCCGGCTGAAGTCAGACACCTCCCACTACTGATAAATGTAGGTTTGCACAATTTAGAGAAGCAGCTGAAGCCCTGAACCATACAGGATTTCTGTTATGAGGAAATTAATTTAATAATATGCATTAATCTCTTGACTGCAGGAAGGCTCTGCCACTAGCCCCGGAACATGATCACTGTGGCAAGGGTTCTCTGCTCCTTCTCCCTGTCTCACACCAAACTGATCTCAGGTGACATCTAAATCCATCCCTCCTTCCATGAATGATCCCTTGCTGTCTTACGCCAAAAGAAATTAAACCTTCTTCCAGCTTCCCAGCCTTCCCCCATATACAAAAAGAACTGCACCTCAAAGCCCTCACTCTCCCCACCTCTTTCTTTCAGCTGCCTCTCTAAATTGTGCAAACCTACACTTAGCAGGTTGGGAATGCATTGTGGGAGATGAGACACAACACCCACAAGGGACAATGGAGGTGGAGTGGCACTCAGTCCAGGCAGGAATCCTGACCTACAAAATAGCCTTGCAAGTCCCCAGTCTAATACACCCTGCAAGCCCCACAGAAATAACCAGGCCTGCGGGCACAAACACACTCTAAAAGGGCAGCTAGCTAACAGAACTTAACAGCAACATTATTGGCTTGAAACTCAGAAGCCTATCTGCATTTTCAGAAAGTCACCAAGCCCCACCTCACACCCGGACAGCACTGCAGAAGTCTCCCTATGGTTGATATTTCTTTGATGGTCACTATGCTTGCGAGAAGTATTAAGTGTGGCTTTTTATTTGCTACGGTAATAACAATAACTGCTCAGTCTTATATAGTGCATTCAACCAGTAGATCCCAAAGTGCTTCACAAAGGGTATCACTACCACCATTTTATAGATAGATTAATTAAGGCACAGAGCTGGGGAGATCAGAGTCCCCCAATAAGTCAGTGGCAGAAGCAGGACTGGAACCTGGGTCTCAAGAATCTCAATCTCAATCTGAGAACTGCAGCTAATGGGAGCTGCGGGGATTGTGCTTGCAGGCGAGAGCAGCACACAGAGCCTCCTCCTTTAATGTTGCCAGTGTAGACAAGCCCTCAGACTTCTGTTCTCAAGCTAGGGTCTTTGCTCAGCTTCCCTGCTGAGAGGCAAAGTCCATTAGTCCTTGGAGCTTGAATTGTTTCTCTGGATCCCTTGTTGATCTGGGTCAATTTCAACCAGTTGCTTAACAACTCTTCATTCCACCCATACAAGGAGGGGACACACACTTATATCTTTTAGTTTGCCGTGACAGCAAACTTAATTTCTTCCTCCTGCCACGGGGTAGCCATGCAACATACAGGGGAAACTGAGGCAGATATAGGAGGCTTTAAAAATATTACAAAAATTCCCACTTTGTTACACAGTTCCATTTCACAGACAAGGAAAGTAAGGCTCAGAGAGGCTGAGAGACATGCCCATGGCCTCACATAGTAGTCAGTGGCAGAGCCAGGATTATAACTCGTATCTAGGTTTGGAAGGATTAGATTTTTAGCAGTAAATGTCTGTAAGTGTCAGTTTCATTGTACACCCACACACTGATGAAAAAGTATTTCCCTCAACAATGGCTGAAATTTACTATAGGTAAAGAAAAATGCTGCTTGAGCACTACAGTTTGACTTAAGGATATTTATTTTGTATATTTTGACATGCGATGTGACAATATGTTTGAACAGAAACAAAGCTTTAGATCTTTGAATCTCAACATCTACTATCATTAAATAATTATTGTCTGGCTCCCCTATTGTCTGATCCCCCCATAATTTCCCACAACTGTAGATATTTAAATCAATAAAAATGCTTAAGAATAAATCGAATTCTGCTAACCCCATTCATAGTCTTGGTCTCTCATGCTTATTTCTCCCCTTACCTTTATAATCTAAAACTGGCTTCAGTATATCTCACCCAAGGTAGTGACCCAGTACTGACCTCTCAAATAACAATCTCACAGCCATTTGATCAAACTGCAGTTGCCAAAGAAAACCGTCAAGTGTCATCTCTTTTCGTGGTCACTTTAGAAACAGCAGAATTGACTCCTCAGCATGTGACATGCCTTTCCAGCTCTGCTATCTATGATTCTATTACTAAGGCCTTTTTTCACAGAGTAGATAAATCTGAACAGAAAGGGTTACCTACTCGAAAAACCCTGACACCCTCTAAGTTAAGCATGACTGTTTGGGAAATCTATCTACAACTTATGAATTCTGAATGATTTTTGAATTTTCTGCGTCAGTACATCATCGTGTCCATTGAATTAGCCATTTCCTGACGAGGACTGTGTCAAGATCACCCGCCCTGTTTGGTAAGTGCTACAGGACACTCAGCAAGGCATTAAGATTGAACGACAGCCCTGGCAACACAATGTGTATGCTAAAGAGGGTGGCCAAGCTGCAGGAAATCATTTCCCCCCCCCCAATCTGAACTTCAGATGGAAAGGAACCAAGGGACAGATCACCTGACAGGTGACCTTGATTGCCTGAGGGGGCTTTTGAGGCTGACCAGGATGGTCACATGACAGAGGGGAACTGGAAAGTTACCTGAAGAAAAGCATCTGCTCTTACTAACTCTTTCTCACCAACCACAACAAAAAGGCAAGACTGAGCAGGAAGAGAGGACAATCCTGGGATCCTGAAAAGACTCACTCAAACCCAAAGGGCTCTCAGAGTGGTGAGGACACTGGAGGAAGATTTTTGCATTGCAGTTTATTATTTTTTCGTGGCTTCATAAGTCTCGTATGTTTTTTCTATTTGTACCACATGCGTGGGTGCATGTGTTTAGATATGCTTTTTCAGAGTCTGTGTGTTACTTGCACTGTCATGCACATCTCAAAAACAGAAACAGTAAAGCATCTGGTCCACAGCTTCAGTCAGAGTGTGCAACATCTAATGTAGAGGCTTGGAAGAGCCAGCACTAGTTTCAGGGCCTAGGCAATCAGACTGCAGCGTCCCCACCACCAAGAGAGGTTTGAGACACAGAGTCTGCACCTGGGTGGGGTGTGCCTATAATCCCAGAGCCAGAGAGACAGCACCTATACCTGCCCAGCCAAGAGCACATGGGACCCAAAGTCTGCAGTACAGCGGCCTGGTAATCATCCAGGAGTGGGAGCTCATCGGGGTTGTAACGTTATGGAGACATGACAATGATATCCATACGATCAATTGTAGAACCATGTGATAAACGTGTTTATCGTCCACCTCTGACTGCCTGATTTGCCCTCAGCCATCTCTGCTGGGCCCAATTCTAACATTCCAAGCCATTCATCAGCTTCAAAACAGGCACCAATCTCATTTTATTTTTTTAAGTTGATTTGCCACAAAAATACTTCCTTCTTTGCTCCAAATGTCCCCAAAACATCACATTAGTCCAAGGCTTAGGCCAGGCAATATATTTTATTCTGGATCAGTAACAAAGATAAGAGACAAATATCTTGTCAACCTTTCACATGTACAGCCAGGTGCTTTAACCATCAAAAAGACAGAGGTTTCTATAATGCAATACACCACACAAGCTCTGAATATCAGGCTTTACAAGCACACCATCAGTACTGAAACATCACATATTGTGAGGCTGATAAGATCGCAGTTATAAACAGAAAAAGTATTTTAGTGGTTTCTAAAATGTTCTAACTATGATTTCTCTCCCCCATTACAGTTGGATTCATAGTATTCAGAGAGTCTATTTTCACAGGGAGAGGAAATGAAAACTACCATCAATGTAGAAAAAATGCTGAACTTCAAAGCGTTTCTAAAATATTTTCCCGTCAACATGTGATGTACAGAATATATGAATAAAGATTTTATTGGCACTCATTTGAGATAATCTGTATAACTCATTGTTACACCACTCATGAGAAAATTAATATTTTCTATTTCTATTACAGTAGCAAGCAGGGTCCCCAATCACGGATCAAGTCCCCTTTTGTGCTACAGGCTACAAAATCAAGTCAGTCCCTCCTTCAAAAACTGACAGTCTAAACCTTTATGACAGATGCAACAGGTGGCAGGAGCCTCTGCTCCACCTGGAGGATAGGGGCAATTCTAAGTGTGTACCAACAAACCCTCATTCAAGAACCATTTCACACACAGATACCAGTCCTTTCATGTGTGAACATCTCCGTTGGACTTCTTTAAATACAGACATTTTCAGAAGCCTTTCTACTTAATGAATTCCTCTAAAAAATACATCAAAGAGATTCCTATTTGCAACGGTCCTCCTCAGGGGAATACAAATCAAGTATTCTATATAATTTTCCCAGCAGGCCTTTTCTTTACATTTTTTTTCCAATGGAAAAAGATTAAAATTATTCTATTATCTAATCTTTCCTCATTTACATTGGGAATGTGTCACAAAGATGATATTTTATGTACAGTGATACAGTGGTTTTCACCCCAGAGGCTCACAAAATGCTATACAGACTCTTTAAGGAGATCACCACTCAAATACCACAGAAACATATAGCAAACTAGGTCAGGAAGTGAATGCTGCGTTCAACTGAAACTGCAGGGAGAATTTTAGATAAGCAGAATGCAATTATCTGATTGAGCACACCAGGAGTTAACTTGAAAATGTTACTAAGCGCTTTAATAATCATAAGTGGGAAGAAACTTAGGTCAGATTTGCCATTGCCGTACACCCTGAGTTGTCACTTACACCTGTGCAGAGGGCACGCAAAGTGGGCACAAAATGATACCAACTCAGAACTCTCCATGCACACCAATGACTGTTTTACAACCATTTTGCACAAGGGTTACACAAGACACACAGCAATGGAGAATCAGGCCTCTTAAAAGCACCGCCAGCAGTATACTGCCACCCCGGAAGCACCGGGGGACAGATTTTCGAAAGGTTTGGCCAATGCTGGACAGTCTCTATGCAAAAGAATAAATGGACACAAATCAGACATCAAGAATTGTAACATTCAAAAACCAGTAGGAGAGCACTTCAATCTCCCTGGACACTCAATAACAGACTTAAAAGTAAAAGTAGCAAAAAATCCTGTGGCACCTTATAGACTAACAGACGTTTTGGAGCATGAGCTTTCGTGGGTGAATACCCACTTGGTCGGACTCTATGCTGCTTTTACAGATCCAGACTAACACAGCTACCCCTCTGATACTATACTTAAAAGTGACCATCCTTCAACAAAAAAACTTCAAAAACAGACTTCAACAAGAAACTGCAGAACTGGAATTAATTTGCAAACTTGACGCTATCAAATTAGGCCTGAATAAAGACTGAGAGTGGCTGGGTCACTACAAAAAATAATTTTCCCTCTATTGATATTCACCCCTTCTTGTCAACTGCTGTGAATGGGCCACATCCACCCTAACTGAATTGGCCTCGTTAGCACTGACCCCCCGACTTGGTAAAGCAACTCCCATCTTTTCATGTGTTGTATATTTATACCTGCTTACTGCATTTTCCACTCCATGCATCTGATGAAGTGGGTTATATCCGATGAAAGCTTATGCTCAAATAAATTTGTTCGTCTCTATGGTGCCACAAGGAAACCTCTTTGTTTTAACCTGCTTATGGCATTTTTGAAAACTCCAGTAGGCCACTGCATCTTTAGGCACCTAAATACCTTTGAAAATTTGGCTCTGAATTCCTACTGACTCAGAGGGAAGATAGCCACCTATTGCATAAACACACCTTACACTACCCTCGGTTTTTCTTCAAGGTCTCCTACCAGGTCAGACCCTTCTTGCTTGTGAGGTCTAACAAGAACCCAGCACAAGGGATAAAACAGCTTATAAACACACATTTGCACAGAAACTAAAGCTTGTCTAAATACTTAGCTCAAAATGGGCTTTTTCAGCCAAAAAAAGGCATTTCTATCAAAATGGAATTTTCAGTAGGAAAGGCCCATTTTTAACAAGATTTTTTGAAAACCATAAAAACCTAAGAAAACTGATTTTTTTCTTTTCAACAAACCTCTCCAAAAGTTTCAGAGAAATTTCACTGTTAATATCAACATTTTTTTGTGGAAACAAACATTTCCTGGCCAGCTCCAACAGTGATTTGTATTTCACATTTAAAGCCAACATTTTAAGAATGAATCTGTTTAAAATGTTGAAAGTTATATGAAAAAAATCAACAACCGACAGCTGTAAGTGGAGCACACTCCTTACCAAGAGCTTTCTAAGGACAAGTCAGTAATAAAGAGGTGATTGTTAACAGGGATGGAAGAACAATAGGGTGCAGATCCTTTTCAGTTCCAGGGAAAATCTGTCACTGATATTTAAAGCAAACTGAATGGTGAGAGAGGTCATTATTAGCTCTGCTGCAGGCTGGGAGAGAACCCAAAATACAGCGAGAGCAGATGAGAAAGGACAACTTGGACATATGTGAACGTTATTTGTTTATGCAAAACAAAATCGCTGTTGGAAGAGATCAAAAAGCTTTAGCACTTTCCCCAAAAATGCCAAAGTGCAAGACAGATGAATGCTATTTTGTGATAACTGATTTGAAAAAGAAATGCATTTCTTATACTGACCTCCGTCTCCCCGCACTCCACTCTACCTGCAGCCCTTCATGTCAGCCCAGCAGCTGAACCAGACAAGCCGGTTGCTATCAGTCTGCTTGGGAAACCAACCCGAGACACACTTGAATAAGAAAGTAGTATCCTGTTAATATTCTGAGCAATCCAAGTAGGCTTAATGAAATCAGCAAGACCTGAACCAGAATTTCAAGCAGCTGGCTGAGTTAGCATTCAGAGCAGATTCAAAGGGGGGAGTGGACGGCGGAAATCTTACCAAGGAATCACTGTTGAATATTTCACAAAGTCAAGAAGGCAACAGATCAAAGCTACCATGTATTGAATCTATATTTATCTTTACTACCTTCAGAGGGTTTAATAAGTGTCTGTAGCTGAGTCTCTGATAGTATCTCCTCTCACACTGTAAGCTTGTAGTAGACTATAATACTCTAGCACCCCCTTGGGGACAGGGTGGACACTGCTTCTGTCTTGGAGTCCAGGGCAAGGCCCTCCAGCTGTGCTGCTCAAGGTCTCTGACCCCTTGTATGGGACAGTTAAAAGTAATACAAACAAAAAGACAGTTACTCCTACAGCCCACCAAAAAGCAGAGTCCTAGGCCAAACAAAATAAAAGAGAAAAAGTACCAGCCTTTTTCATTGGTGAGTGGTCCTATGCAGCCACGCTCCCTAGCCGTTTCTACAGTCAGCAACCTCTACTTTCTGGGGGCCAGTGAGCTCTGAGCTGCAGTCCTGCTCCTTCAAAGTGCCAGCCTGTACTAAGCAGGGATCCTCCCTTTCGAGGGACCACTCTAACTCCTTCCTCACTGGCGTGGGGCTATTCATCACAAAGCTCTTTGGGACAGGGTTTTATCTTACGTAGGTTTGCGCATCTATTTTTCTTAGGCTTTCCTAGAACATCCATCATCCCCAGATAATCCAAGCACCAGAACTGAATGTAAATGAGAATTTCCATCCCGAGGACAGGTGACAATGAGGGCTGTTGGAGACGGTTATAGCACTGTGGACACAGAGGGAAGGCTCGATCATACAGATCTGTTTGGGAGGAAGAAGCGACAAGACAGGGACATGGAATGGAAATAGTTCTGCATCTCAGTGCAGTGCTCAACACACAGTTTCATGCACAGGTTACGGTTGGAGCAGGGTGTCTCAAGCTTTCTCATAGCACTGACCATGGCTTGTTACTGAGATTTGTCCCATTCATACAGGCCTCCAGCACCTACCCCTTCACTGGCAACTGTGCAAAACCCAAATGGTGATTACAAACCTGTGCACATGACAGTTAAAGGGTCATGAAAGTGTCCACATGGAAGTGTCCCTTTAACTGTCTTCAATTCAGTAAAACGTCTTGATTGAAGAAGGTTTTACTTTGCTCCATTTTCTCTCCCTCTACCAACTCTTCTCCTTCCTGCACAGGATTGCTGACAATGGTCTGCTGTCACCCTATGCACATGCTTCTCATACTCTTCCCCCGAATAGGTTTCCCAGCTGCCACACATCTTTCTGTCTAAATAACAGCACAGAGTGGCTCTGTTCCCACTTCTTCTAGCCCCTAATGGATACAGCTTGGTTAGTTCCTCCTTGTTCACAGCTCGAATACCTGTAGAAAGAGCTGAAAAGAGCCACCACCACATCACCAGACAGTAACCAGAGAATCACCCCCCAGTGCCCTGTTGAGCACAGTTTGGGAACTAGTGGCTTATACGGAATTGGCTGATGTTGGAGAATTCTTTTTTTTTTTTAATTTTGAATTCAACTTCAGCTCTTATTTTCTAGGCTCTTTGTTCATGCAATTCACGCTCCAAGCTCATTTTACATCGTACCGTTTGTAAAATGCTTCAGTCCCACAACAGATCCCATGTTTCCGAGACAACCTGCTTTTCTGTTTGGGCTGGTGATGAGTGATGCACATGGGGAACTGCCAGCAGGAGATGGGTGTGTTTATTTATCCGTATGCCAGAAGAGAAAGAATGCTGCTACTTCCAGTGCTGCAACATTTTGCTTCAGAAGGGTAGTTTAGCCCTGGCCAGTGGGACATGCTGTCTCTGGAGCTACTTATTAAACTCTTCTGTCTCACTCTTGGGCCTTCTCACATAAGCAAGGAAGGAAAATCATAGGCAAGGAAACCATGTGTGCACAAGTATGGTACTTTACCATACTGTTCACTGTATGCACAGATTTCACCTTGCACTCTGCTTTCACTAGTGCTTCTACTTTACCACACATGGCTATGATGGGTTTGTGATCTACCCTCCACAATCATACTTCGCCCACATGGATATTTAACTCCTTCTCTTCTTTCTCGCTAGTAACATGATCCCTACATTGCAGTAAACATATCAGCAGGCACATACTTTCACATGCCATTCACACGACTCCCAGACCTGAATTTTAGTTCACATATTCAACCTAACTTTGACACTGTGAGTTGCAGTCTCACAGGGCTTTTCTTAAAAAGCTCTCCAGAAAACAACAGCACCCTCGAAGCTATTTCTGTTCAAAATGGGCTGTCTTCGAGGGAGGAGCTTTTCCGTTGACAGTGGTTTTTGCTAGGAGAAGAAAGGTCGGCTTTTCCTGATAGACTATTTACATGGTGGGTGAAAAGATAAGGTTTCCGGCAGCCTTAACTGGAGAAGAGGGATGAAACCGAATTTCAGACTGGATAGTGATAGGAAATTAAATCCATGCCTCCTACTCCACCCACACCTACACACCAAACAAACAATCTCCCCTTGCTACTGGATGGACTAGATGATTCAATAGGTCTTTCCCATATCTAGTTCCTAGGATTCAGAACTCAAAGTCTAAAGCTTCATTTCAAGCCTGATAATACACCAATCAACAATGACCAAGTGGTACAGTACAGCTCCTGTACGAGTGCTAAGGGAGGTACAGTGGTCAAAGGAGATAGGAGGCCAGGACACTAGCTAAGTCATTATAGCCCAAAAGCTCTTCTTCCAAGGATCTGGGAACCTCCATACTCAATTCTCACTATCTGCTTCCATTGCTATTCCTCCTCCTTAACTGTGGAGTCACCGCAGACTCCAAGAATCATCTCTTACTCTAGGAAAGTGAATGCCGACAACTCCAAGGCTCAGTGACCCTGAGATAAAAGAGCAAGAGCTTTGACAGGAAGAGCTAAGCACGTCCCCTACCTGATTGTGTTCGTGAGGCGGTAAGCCTTTCCCTCTCGACGAGGAACAGCTGTCATCCAGCTGCTCACTACAATCCGCTGTCCACTGCAAAAAGGATAGAAAAGCATTGTGTAAAATAATAGCTAAGTAGGGAAAACTGTCGAATCAATCCCCTGAGTCTAGCAAAACATCATCAGACTGTTCTTGGAAGCCAATGAAACTCTACAATACTGATGTGTTCATGTTTTGCAAGAGGGACTGTTCACAAAAGGCACTGCTGATCAGAAAATACACTTCTTTCATGAAAAATATTTTGCCAAAAATGGGGGGGGGGAGGAGAGAAGAAATTTTCCACGAAAAAGTTGATTTTTCAGCAAAAAAAAAAAAAATAAAATCAGAATATTTCAGCTGAAATTTTAAATATTTTGATCAAAAAATGCTGCTGCAGTGCCTTGTTCTCCCATTCTTCTCTACAGGCCAAGCTACTTGGTTGGACTACATCTCCCATGATGAACAATGGTCTCCCCTCATGGTGAGAGATGATTGGCCCCAGGGAGTTTCTTGCAGTAGCACATCATAAAAGAGGTAGTCCATGTGGGGAGACCAACCCATAGGGGATAAGATGAACATTAGGAAACTGAACTATGATTTCCCAAGAGGCACCACAGCATGATATCCAAACCAAAGTACTTCAGTTTTGGAGCATTTGGTTTGCCAAAGAAAACCTAGCGTCTTCTGCTGCGAGCAGACACGTTTTATGAAAAACCCAATTTTCCATTAAAAAAGCACAGTCAGGATGGAAAATTTTCACCCTGCCTCATTACGGAGCTCTCTCTGCTGCTCCAACTTGAGGTAAATGCTATTCTAGAGCTATTTACTCTGCTGATGACATCACAGAGGCTGACGCACAAAGCAAATAGTAAGTGAATTCCACACAAGCAGAAACAGGAATTAATCTGACCATTCAAGGACCGATGAGGATGAGGCCACAAAACATGAAGAAGGGCCAATATGAGAAGCAGTCACTTCAAAAGTGACCTGTAAATAAGATCTCACCCTTCTGGCAATGGCAACATTAGGTCAACATTTTAGGAGGGTTATTATAATTGACCATAACTGTGCCTGTGCTTATTTATTAAGGGCTGTTCAACTCTTCAGTGAAGTCTTGTTACTGTTGTACTGGAAAACCTTCTGCTGGAATTATGCGTGTATTCCCTTAGCAGTCTTGGGCATAGGAACAACAGCCCTGGAACGAATACCTTTATGGGACAGCTATTGTGTTATATTAACAGCTGCAAGTGGCATACTGCTGGGTCTCAAGCAATTTTTTTTACATTCATAACAGATGCAGCAAGCCCAGAGGTGCTGAGGCTACCAACTGCCAAGCCTAGAGGTGCTGGGGCTCAGCCCTGGCACAAATTAAGCAGAAGTTACATTTACTTTACTCTCACTATATTCTCTCTTGTTTTCTTCTGACTGGAGGAGTATCCCAAGTGCCCCACTGGCAGAAATGCCTTTGCTGTAGGACTCCCAGGGCTAGAGTAAGGAAATGGAGACTATAGCCAATTTGCGATACACAGTAGTATTTAACACCTCCTCCTTTTTCTAGGTACTTATAGTAAATATCCTCCATCACTGTACTATCAGAGCACTTCAGACATGTCAGTGAACAAATTTATCCTCACAACACCTCTGTTGGAAAGGGAAATATTATTATACTCATCGAGAATTGAGACACAGAGAATACGAGTGATTTGCCCAACGATATAGATTAAGGCTATGTCTGCACTACAAACACTACAGCTGCCACGCTGCAGGTATGCCACAGTAGTGTAGACACTTGCTACAGTGATGGAAGGGTTTTTTCCATCACTACAGTAAATCCACCCCCTCAAGAGGCAGTAGCTAAGTCAATAGAAGAATCTTCCTCCTCAGGCTCCCAAGTACTCAGTCATTCTCCCGGAGCTTGCCCATAGCCCCATTCTGCTTCTCTCCTTCCTCATCTACAGATGCTGCCTATATAACACAGTGGAGCCTGTTGGGTGGTTTAATGAGCCATTAAGAGTTTTGTGGCTAAAAAGTGCTATGGACAAATCCTTTACACTGAATCTCTGGGCAAAGGAAATGATCCAGTTCCATCCAGGAAACTTGTGGAGATCTGAGCCCATTATCCCGTCCATTATTAAAAACTCGTTCAGAACCACGGCTGGCGCTTATTGGATATTGTTTCATAAGTGAAA
Source organism: Gopherus evgoodei (assembly GCF_007399415.2). Taxonomy (NCBI): domain Eukaryota; kingdom Metazoa; phylum Chordata; order Testudines; family Testudinidae; genus Gopherus; species Gopherus evgoodei. The sequence goes on from NC_044327.1 coordinate 122,138,506, forward strand.
CGGTGACAGGACACAGGGAGGGAATTCATGCCCCTATTCTCCCCAACCTCCTTTCGCTGCTTGCTACAACACAGAATCAATTCACAATCCTATCCTTCATAATGGTTCTTGAGCACATCTGGTGAGGCCTTCTCAGTTCACAGACCACCTCCTTTCTATGGAATTGTCTCCCTGGACACATTTGCCCGAGTCCCTCTATAGCAGTCATCAAGGTCTTTCTAGTCAGGTCAGTTCACGTTGGGTTATTTTGGTACGTCAGCCCTCATTCTCCCCAATTTTTCCTGTTGACAGAACAGCTGCTTCCTTCTGAGCCACTGGGCCTACATCTCCTGTCACTGGCTTGGTTTCTGCGTATATCTTCACCCAAAATATATCGTGATAGACACCATGTAAAAGCAGAACAAGACGCAGAATCTAACCAATCCTGTGTTCCCCTTTGAAACCATAGTTACCAAAGTGACCAACTCCCAGCCCAACCCAACCCAACTCTCTGGGGCAGATTAGGGGTGGAAGGAAGTCTCTAGAGCAGCTCTGCCATGCCTGCTCTCTGCATTGCATTCTGAGCAGGGAAATGCCAATGCACCTCCCATTGCATGGACCCTTGGTGTTATTCATTCATGATCCAACATCAGTCACAAAGGGAAGCAAGTCTCTCTGAGCTGTCACCACGGCAGGGCTCTTTACAAGGCACTTCCACGTTGAATGAGACAGAGTTGTCTTTTTCTTGGTGTTTGAAAGCCATTTGACTTCCAAGATCATGCCACTGCAAGAGGGAAAAAGAAGCAGCCACTCCTATAATATGCAGCAGCACAATCATTGCTTTCACTGTCTCTTCACTACCTACGCAGACAATTCCTGTGTGACAAGTTGGCAAACGGAACTACAACTTCCAATATGTTACTAAATTGCTTCCTGAACCTCCACCAGGATGGGAAGCCTGCATATTCCTTGAAGAAGTGGAAAACACAGACCCAGACTTTAATGCCAGAAAGGACCATTGTGATTACCTAGTCTGACCTCCTGCACATCGCAGGCCACAGAACCTCACCCACTCACTACTGTAATCGACCCAAAACATCTGTCTGAGTTACTGAAGTCCTCAAACCAAGATTAAAATACTTCAAAATACAGAGTCCACCATTTACATGAGTTTAAACCTGGAAGTGACCTGTGCCCATAGGCAAAAACCCACCCTGGTCTCTGCGAATCTCACCTGAGGGAAAATTCCTTCCTAATCCCAAATATGGTGAGCAGCTAGATCATGAGCATGTTGGCAAGACCTACCAGCCAGACACCTGGGAAAGAATTCCCTGTAGTAACTCAGAGCCCTCCCCATCTCCAGGCAATGGGGATATTCACTACTAGCAGTCGCCGATGGGCCACAGGCCATTGTAAGCAGTCTCATCACACTATCCCCTCCATAAAAACTTATCAAGCTCAGTCCTGAAGCCAGTTAGGATTTTTGCCCCCACTGCTTCCTGTCGAAAGCTGTTCCAGAAATTTACTCCTTCAATGATTAGAAACCTACATCTAATTTCAAGCCTACACTTGTTGATGGCCAATTTATATCCATTTGTTCTCGTGTCAACATTGGCACTTAGCTTAAATAACTTCTCTCCCTCCTTGGTATTTATCCTTCTGATGTGTTTATACAGAGCAATCATATCTCCCCTCAGCCTTCGTTTGGTTAGGCTAAACATGCCAAGTTCCTTTAGTCTCCTCTCATAAGATAGGTTTTCCATTTCTCTGATCATCCTAGTAGCCCTTCTCTGCACCTGTTCCAGTTTGAATTCATCTTTCTTAAACATGGAGACCAAAACTGCACACAATATTCCAGATGATGCCTTGTATAATGGTAATAACACATCCCTCTCTCTACTGGAAATACCTCGCCTGATGCCTCTCAGGAGTGCATTAGCCGTTTTCAGGGGAGCATCATATTGGCAACTCAGAGATATCCTGTGATTGACCAATACACCAAGGTCTTTCTCCTCCTCCATCACTTCCAACTAATATGCTCCCAGCTTATAGCAAAAATTCTGGTTGTTAGTCCTTAAGTGCATGACCTTGGACTTTGCATTATTAAATTTTATCCCATTTCTATTACTCCAGTTTTCAAGGTCCTCCAGATCTTCTTGTATGATATTCCAGTCCTTCTCCATATTGGCAATACTTCCCACCTCTGTATTATCTGCACATTTTATTAGCACACTCCCCCTTTTCATGCCAAAGCCATGAATGAAAATGTTAAATAAGATTGGTCCCCTGGTGATTCAGGACTTCTAGTGGCCTTACTGTGAGAGGCATGGACACATCACCAGAACAAAGCCCTTTCATCAGACCCTGCCTGACGCCTACTGCACTTTGGATTTTGGTGTGACTAGCCACCATTGCCTCAGGCACAGGAGAAAACCTAAACAGAAGCTACAGCAATAAAAGGCAACCATGGAAGCAAACAAATGCACAGAGAGCGGAATCACAAGACCAAGTCTTTCTATGGTGACTGGAAGGCTCATAGAAATCAGAGCAGTTAAAGGTTGGAATGGGTCTTGTATTCCATCCCTCTGCCAGGGTGGGATTCTTCCCGACAGTACACTCTCTCATACATCCAAAATAATTATTTTTAAACAAATCATCTTTGGCACACAGACTTTTTGCTCTGTGTCTGTACAGCACCTAGCACAATGGGGTCCAGGTCCATGAAGGGGGCTCCTAGGAACTACTGAAATACAAAAATAATGATTGTAACAAACAGACGGACCCAAATACACCCTGACCTTGGTATATTCAATATCCAGATCCAAACCTAGGTCTGAAATTGGATGCTTAAATCCATTTTCAGTTTTAAATGACTACTGATGGCAGTACCAATAGTTAAAGATATGGTCTTTGCGACAGGGACTGTATCTGTATACTGTCTTAAGTACTTACATGGGTCCTCTCACCTGAGCATCTGAAAGCCTCACAATCTTCAATGTATTTATCCACACAACATCCCTGTGAGGCAGGGAAGTGTTACTGTTCCTGTTGTACAGATGGGGAACTGAGACACAGAAAGTGATTTGCCCAAGGCCATACAGGGAGCCTGTGACACAGCAGGGACTTGAACCCAGGCCTAGTTTAGGGCCCTAACCATGGACCATCCTTCCTCTCAAACGTATCTCTGCCATTTTACATGTTCGGAATGCACTTAGCACAGAGTAACACTGCAATACAAACCAATAATTTTGCTCAGGAGACAGCTCTCGGTTTTATGACATTCAGCCCAAATTGTCCATTTTAAAAGTTGCATCCCTAGTGTGTAACTTTCTAGTATTATTTCTAGCTGTATCCCTTCCACTGACAACCTCAAACCACCCCTCCCTTAGACAATCCCTCTCTCTCCTGGGCCTTTGCACCCCTCCAAACCAGAAATATATTAGGTGTCTTAGCAAAAAATGGCAATATTGCAATAAGATCTCAGGTCCCTGAATGAGTAGCAGCCATACGCATCCATTTATGGGGGTTTCTGGGCCATGTGCTATGTTTGATAATGAACCAGTGTGGTCCCAAATGTCAGTGGACACTACCCTTAGAATCAATGCAGCACAGGTCTTTAGGTTCGAACAAACACTTCTCAATTGCTCAACACATCACCACGCCTCAAAGGCACTGACTCCGTGGGTGCTCCGGGGCTGGAAAAAAAATGGTGGGTTGCTGGCAGCCCCCCAATCAGCTCCTCCCCCTCAGCTCCTCCCACCTGCCGTGATGCAGGAGGCACGGGGAGAAAGGGGAAGGAGCGAAGGTAGGGCATGCTTCGGGGAGGGGGCAGAACAGGGTGGGAAAGGAAGAGGCGGGGTGAGGGTGAAACAGGGGCAGGAAGAGGCAGGGCGGGGGTTGGGCTTTGGGGGAAGAGGTGGAGTAGGGACACGGTCTGTGACAGAGCGGGGGCCAAGCACCCCCCAGCACAATAGAAAGTCAGCACCTCTGCCAAGCTTAATATCCCTCAGTCAGTGTTACTAAAACAAATCCCACTCAGACTGGTCAAGACAAGACAATCCATCTGGGGCCTGGGCCGCTGTGTTTTTGCTAGTGGTGCATTGCACAGAGCTATAAGCACTCACAAGGGACTTTTCTCTTCCTTGCAGAAGTATCGCTCTCTTGGCCCCCCTCTGTAATCTAACAGAGCAGCCACTTGCAGTACAAAACAACCACTCCTTCCTAACAACTCAATCAGAGCAGCAGATTGCTGAGCAGAGTCACACAAGCCAGCTCTCCACTCTACCTTCCCTGCGCACAGATTTCCTTTTTCCTCCCACCAGTAGAAGCAGCAATTCCCAGCCCCAGTTCACCAGAGTAGAAACTCCAGCTCTTTGTGACCTGATATTTATGAGAAGACAAAATTTCTCTTCAAATGGAAACTCAGAGGTGTTTCAACTGAAGCTAAAACATTAGGTCTATTTTGAGAACATCTGCTGAAGAATGTAATTGACAAAAGATCTTTACTAGCCACCTCAAGGATCAGAGCAGACAGATCAAAAATCTGTCACTGTACTATCCCCCAAACCCTTCACTGCCAAGATCTGTAGATGCCTGCTTAGCTAAACGCACATAATATGTATCCAAACCTGACATCCCATCTACTAGAGAGCAGGGCACCATTTCATGGTGACCCCGCATCTTGGTTTAAGTCCTCATGTCCAGTTGCACTAACCTGCGAGATGTTGGACTGCGTTTTCTCACTCTCCCCATCCCCTTCCGTTTTGTCGGTCAGCAAACCTTGGACTTGGTACTCAAGGACGTAGCTGTCAATGAACCTCTCCAGCTCTTCGATTTCCTGAGATCGGCTACTCCCTGCCTCAGAGGAGGCAGATGCCACAGAGGAGTTTTCCATCACTCCAGGTAAGGAGCTGAGAATGGAGGGGGCCTGGGAAAAGAATGAAAATACAAATTAATTCCTTGTTCTCTACCTAAAGCCACAAATCTGCCAAGCAAAATACTTTATATACATACACACAAATATATACAATACACACACTGCATTCTCCCTTAGGTGACAGTCACAAGCATGTGCCTTCATATTTCAAAACACCTACTAGGTACAGAAGCAATGTACCAAAGCCCCAATATACTGCTTAGTGAGTATGGTGCTTTCTATTGAATGTGCCTGTGTTTACAATTACACTAACTTCCAAAAGCAGGGCTAAAATAGAATGTACGCCTTAATGCTACTCAAATCTTTCCTTTACAAGAACTCGAGTGGCAGACACACGTTCTAAAGCAGAAGATCCAGAATTCTATTCACTATAACCAAGCGGTGAAAGATACTCTAGTCTCAGACTGCTCTCTGCAGCGCTAAACCAGTACCAAACAACGACATCTAGAAAGGCAAAGCAATGACAGTTATAAATTTCAATGCAGAAGAAAGTAAGTGAAGGAAAAAGGCTAGAAATGCTTTTTTCTTTTTCCCTACCAGAAAGCTGGAAACATAATCACACCCCTGTGCCTGTCTGGCATAATCTAGCCCATAATGTTTTACACAGATCCAAGGAAAGAAATGCTGACAAAGGTTCAAGTTTAAACTTATCATTAAAGCATCTTCTCCTGTAAGGGTACAGCAGAAGTGATGAAGAGCACATTCATTACTATTCTAGTTTCACTGCTGACAAATGGACAAAATGGCACCAGGTCACAGCTGGGAATGACAGGCAGGAATGTGAGGAGTCCAGGGGAAGCACAAATAATTAAAGATATATACTATATCTATAGCATAGTGGTACAAAACAAAATACTGCTTCAGTGTCTGTGATTGCAAGTGGAACGGCCAAGAGGTAGTCAAAAGTGTGCTGAGCGAAACGGAACAAAAAGGTCAACCTGGGTTCTATTTTGCATGTTTTTGGTCATTAAAAATTTAATATTTGAGTGGAAAAAAAACCCAATTTCTTCATGATCCCATTTGCTGGAAACCACAGGGGAAAGCAGTGGGTGGTTTGGATCTCATTACTCTCAGTCTGAACTTACACACCAGAGCAGCATTAGGAGATAAGCAATGTATTGCTGTCTGCAGAGAAAGAACACAATCCCCTTTACATATAAAACCTTGTTCTCTGGTGGTGATAGTTTTGTTCCTAGCCTGAGCTGGAATGGCACTGAATGGTGAAGCCAGTGGAAGTTCAGGACAGTTAATTCTGCTCACAAACCGAGCCTTCATGTTATACATGATGGGGCATACCATATATGTATCCCTTTGTACAGTACACCTCCAGTCGGAGCCTGACTTGAAAGTCCCATGAGGAAACTCTGGATTTAATTTGAGGTTGATGCTACTTATTCATAAAATCATTCCTAAATTTGCTGATTTCTAGACAGCAGATAAATCTGCTCCGAAGGAGTTGTTGATTTCATAGCCTCTCATTTCCCTTGCCTTTAAGTCTGTCTTTGCCAGAAGCTGGCCTATTCTCCATGAACTTATCCAGTTCTTTTATGAACACTGTTATAGTCTTGGCCTTCACAACATCTTCTGGCAAACAGTTCCACAGGCTGACTGTGTGTTGTGCGAAGAAATAATTCCTTTTGTTTGTTTTAAATCTGTTGCCTATTAATTTCATTTGGTGACCCCTACTGCTTGTGTTATGAGGAGTAAATAACACTTCCTTATTTACATTCTCCACACCAGTCACCAGACACCTTTAGTTGTCTCTTTTCCAAGCTGAAAAGTCCTAGTCTTATTAAGCTCTCCTCATATGGAAGCTGTTTCATACCCCTAATCATTTTTGTTGTCCTTTTCAGTACCTTTTCCAATTCCAGTAGATCTTTTTGGAGACAGAGTGACCAGATCTGCATGCAGTATTCAAGATGTGGGTGTAGCATGGATTTACATAGAAGTAATATGATAGTTTCTGTCTTATTATCTATCCTCTTCCTTTCTCAACTGTGCTGGACAACTGCACACCCTCATGCCACCACAGGACGGGGAGTTGCTGGACATGCTTAATAAAGAGATTAAAAAATTAAATTCTAACTATTTGTAGACACAGAAGCTCCCACTTTTGAAAGGAAAGGACTGGGAACCACAGCGTCCTAGTCAAATTCCAGCTTGAGTAATTATGGTCTGCCAGCCTAAATTCACTCTGTGGTTTCAACCAGACACAATGTTCTTCTGTATTTCCCATCCTCAAGTGCCAGGACGTGTTGCTGTGAAACACCTGCCACATTTTCCCCCAGAGATGGCTGCCTTTCAGCAGAAGGTGAAATGATTCCTACATATAGTTGTACAGTAGGTAAATCTGCAAAGGACTTTTGGATCTCTCAGGATAAAACGGCACTACATAAACCTAAGTTATTAATAACAGAGTAAGAAACTATTATATGGCTTTCACTATTGTGATACAGGCCCGGGCTGGGCATTCCTGTCCTGCATGAAAGAATGTTATGTTTAAAAACAAAAAAAACTCGAAAGCATCTCCAGCCAATAATGCACCCTGCCCCCAATCCACACTGCACATAGAGGGATGCACATACATGCTTAATTCAAGTTTTGTAAGAGACTTGACATTCCACTCTCTCACCACACTGCCCTTCCCAATTTTGTTCAGGAAACGAAAAACCTCTTCAGAGCCTACGATTTTCCTTTATCAAATTACTGCTGTATTTGGAGGGCTGAGTTTTAATCCCCTGAAAACCTGGGGTTATAAATGGAAAAGCTGACAGAGCTTTAGCTATAGTGTTACTAGCAGGCGTCGTTCTAATTATTTTAAAGGTCTCTCTCCTAACATCAAAAGCTTGCATTTACATTGTGCATTTATCACAAAGGATCTGAAAGCTCTTAAGAAAATAAAACTGATGTATGTTACGAACTACTTGCAAGAGTCTCTTCATACGCCACTGAAACACAACCACCTATTTGGGATGAGAAATGAAGGCAATTACTATATCCAAATGAAACTGCACCTGTATGAAGAATGTAGTGACCTGAAATGGAATATAGCCAGGTCACATGGTTTGTATGCCTCTGCCCCTGTGAAAACAGCAATGAGATATTTCTAAACAAGAAATGGTCAGAACATCTGTGTTATATTTACTCCAAAGCACAACACCTGCTGCAGTAAAAGGTCCCCTCATATCTTCCTGGGGCACTGACTTAGGCGGGAACTGAACCAACCATTGTTGGTAATACTTTGCACTATCCAGGTATCGACCAGAGCAGATTCTGCATAGCTTGCAAACTCTAGCTGAATTCACCGCACAAAACAGTATGGCTGTAGCTTCTAGTTAATACACAATGTGTTCTATATCCTTTCAGTTTCCAGTCTCCAGAGATCCTTCACAAATAAAAAATGGAAACAGGACAGGGACTGACAACGTACTACAAAGCACTATATGCCAGGAAAATATTTAGATAAACGCAAAAGTGAATAGCTCTTAATAGCAAACATGTACAGCTTCCAAAAACATTACAACTTCACTACCAGGCATAATGCAGCCTGGGGGACAATCAAAACCCAAGCCAGAATTGAAAGTATGCAAAGTCAACCACTACCTGACTCATGACAGGGACATTCAATGAAACTGAAAGGCAATGCATTTAAAACTGATAAAAAGAAAAGCTTCTCACACAACACGTAGCCTGTGGAACACACTGCCACAAGATATCATAGATATTAGGAGTCTAAAAAGGATTATATGTTTATACGGGTAAAGAGAACATTCATGGTTACATTATTAGCAAGCTAAGAAACGAAGAAATATAAACCTTCATGCTTGGCCACTGTCATTAGTTGTATACTAGGCTAGAAGAACCATTGTTCTGACCCAGTATGGCCAGTCTTATGTTCTTACATCACACACTAGCGGACTGAGGATGGTAATAGGCAGGTCATTCCACATTTGTCCATTGTGGGGACTCAAGCACCTTCCCTCAGAAGCATATGATACTTTCCTCTATAGGAGAAAGTCCGCTGCACTAGATGAAGCACTGAACTGCCTAATTTTGGCAATTAATTAATTTTTGACTATTAGTAGTAAATATGCCCAATGGCCTGTGATGGGATGTTAGATGGGGTGGGATCTGAGTTACTACAGAGAATTCTTTCCTGGGTGTCTGACTGGTGAGTCTTGCCCACATGCTCAGGGTTTAGCTGATCACCATATTTGGGATTGGGAAGGAATTTTCCTCCAGGGCAGATTGGCAGAGGCCCTGGGGGGGTTTCTCTTTCCTCTGCAGCATGGGGCATGGGTCACTTGCTGGAGGATTCTCTGCACCTTGAAGTCTTTAAACCACGATTTGAGGACTTCAACAACTCAGACAGGAGTGGGTGGGTGAGATTCTGTGGCCTGTGTTGTGCAGGAGGTCAGACTAGACGATCATAATGATCCCTTCTGACACTGAAGTCTATCAGTCTATGAACTGATCCAATATGCCAATTCCTTATTCAACAATTACCTTGAAATAGGTTTAACATTTTCTCAGTCAAAGAAACAACTATACCAGTAAAGGTCAGTGATCAGTGACTGTAAGCTTCTGCCTTTACACTGACCATTACATAAGTGATCAGTAGAGCCCTGCGCGGATACAAAATTTGTATCCGCAGCCAATCTGCAAAAACGATCCACCAATATAAAGTGATTATCCGCCGATATAAAGCGGATATCCGCCGATTTGCAGGGCTCTAGTGAACAGAGTAGACCCCTGACCCTGGATGTCTGGGATCTTTCCCAATCTCTGCCACTACAAGTTTGAAAATGTTCGCCTAAAGCTAAGCACCTAAATAAACAACCTGAGTTTCAGAGCTGCTAAGCACTCTCAACTTCCATCAATGTCAATGAGAGCTACACATGCTCAACACCTCTTAAAAGGAGACCACCTTTTTAAGTGCCTAATTTAAGCACACACATTTGAAAATGTTGGCCTAACTGACTTGGCCAAAGTCAAACAGCATGTCAGAAACAAGAGTTGGGAATAGAACCATGCAGTAAGAAAGGAGGTTGGCTGCATTTCCATTTTATACAGTGGTGGGAAATGCACAAACAAAATCCACAGTACAGGGTTAACTGCACTACTCTATCTTGCCCCACCTCACGCTACTCCAGCAAATTCTGAGTGCAAATGCAAATCACAAACTATATAACTATAGCCTCTTAATTTTTAACTGCAAAGCACAGCAGCATTCACATCTGACAAAACAACAGAAGCCTCTTTGGAGCACTCACATTAACAAGGATCTAATTCAGTGGTGGGCAACCTGCGGCCCATCAGGGTAATCTGCTGCCGGGCCACAGGACAGTTTGTTTACATTGACCGTCCGCAGGCACGGCTGCCCACAGCTCTCAGTGCCTGCGAATGGTCAACGTAAACAAACTGTCCTGCTGGTGGGTCGTGAATTACCCCCACGGGCTGTGTGCAGCTCGCGGGCCACAGGTTGACCACCACTGATCTAATTGCTAACAACCATTCACACCTTACAGAAAAAGGATCCGAATGCTTATGTCTTTTATGTTATAGGGCCTGATTCAAAATCCACTAAGTCTTTCCATTGACTTCAATGGCTTTGGGTAAGGCTCTTAAGGTACAACCTGTGTTCTTTCCTGTTGCCTATTAATGAGAAAAAGCAGGAGTTCTCACCTCTCTGTAGGCTATATATGCAGGGTTCTGTCCACCCCATTTTGTCACACACTAATATTTCAAAGTATGAAATTATGAAGCAGATTTTAAGCCAGTTTGAGAGAAAAAGAAAAAAGAAAAAAAATCCCTGTTCTCAACCTATCTAGCTCCCATCTTCTGTCATTTCTGCCCAATTTTGGCATCTTTCTGAATCAGCTCAGAATGAACAGTTCTGGCTAAAGGACTTCATATGCTTACTGAATTGTTCCCAAATGTGCCCAGATTGTCAAAAAGGCTCATTATGTAGATCAGCATCATACATTAGCTCCATGAATAGGATTCCAAGTCTTATTAAAAACAAAATGAGTCTCAGAGGGAACCACACAGATAACAGGAGCTCAGCCCAGAGAGATATCTTGTTTCTCACCAGTGACGCCTCTAGCTAATTCATACTAATTATTAAATGGAATCCACGGATGTGCTCTCAAACGAATCCAGTCAAATCCTTAGCTGTGAGGATGGTGGCCATGATATATGGCCTTGTCATAAACAGATAAGTAAGAGTTAATAGAACAGAAGTACTTCATCTCTTTTGCCTGTAAAGGGTTAACAAAATCAGTGAGCCTGGCTGTCACCTGACCAGAAGACCAATCAGGGGACAGGATACTTTCAAATCTTGAGGGAGGGAAGTTTTTGTTAGATTTTGGTTGTTGTTCTCTCTGGGTTCTGAGAGTGACCAGACGTGCAACCAGGTTTCTCTCCAATCTCCCTGATACAGGTTCTTATAGATTCAAAATAGTAAGTACTAGGTGATAAGGCGAGTTAGGCTTATGTTTGTTTTCTTTATTTGCAAATGTGCAATTGGCTGGAAGGAGTTCAAATTTGTATTTTGCTGAAAGGATTTTAATTTGTACTTGTATACTTAGGCTGGGAGGGTATTCCCAGTGTCTATAGTGAAAGACCCTGTAACATATTCCATCTTAAATTTACAAAGTTAATTTTTACTGTTTTTTCTTTCTTTAATTAAAAGCTTTTCTTGTTTAAGAACCTGATTGGTTTTTTTATTCTGGTGAGACCCCACGGGACTGGGTCTGGATCCACCAGGGAATTGGTGGGGAGAAAGGAGGGAAGAGGGAGAGAAAGGTTAATTTCTCTCGGCGTTAGAATTACTTTCTCTCTCACGGAGAGTCTGGAAGGGGGAGAGAGAAGGAGGGAGGAAGATGGATTTTCCTCTCCGTTTTGAGATTCAGGGAGTTTGAATCGCAGTAATCTTCCAGGGTAACCCAGGGAGGGAAAGCCCAGGAGAGGCAACGGTGAGGGAAAGGGTTTACTTTCCTGTGTCATAACCTATTCCCAGATTTGGACCTTAGCGTCCAAAATATGGGGGTTAGCATGAAAACCTCCAAGCTTAGTTACCAGCTTGGACCTGGTAAAGCTGCCACCACCCAAAAAATTAGAGTGTTTTGGGGCACTCTGGTCCCCCCAAAAAACCCTTCCCTGGGGACCCCATGACCCAAATTTCTTGAGTCTCACAACAAAGGGGAATAAACCATTTCCATTCCCTTCTCCCTTCCGGGTGTTCCCTCCATGGGTTCCTGGAGAGATACACAGAAGCAAGCTCCGTGAATCTGAACAGAGGGATACCACCCTCTCTATTTCCAGTCCTGGAAAACACAAGCACCAAAAGAGAGCCAAGCTCTTCCCCCACCCCCCTACTTCACCCAGAGGGAATGCAAAGTCAGGCTAGTAAATCTAACACACACAGATTTCCCCCTGACTTCTTCCTCCCACCAATTCCCTGGTGAGCTACAGACTCAATTCCCTGGAGTTCCCCACTAAAGAAAAACTCCAACAGGTCTTAAAAAGAGAGCTTTATATAAAAAGAAAGAAAAAGTACATAAAAATGGTCTCTCTGTATTAAGGTGACAAATACAGGGTCAATTGCTTAAAAGAAAAATGAATAAACAGCCTTATTCAAAAGAACACAATTCAAACCACTCCAGCAAGTACACACATGTAAATACAAAATAAAAACCATATAAATCACTATCTGATCTTTTGTACTTACAACTGGGAAACAGAAGATTAGAAAAGCAGGAGACAAAAATCCTCTCATAGCCGAGAGAGAGTACAGGCAGAAAACAAGAAGAAAGGACTCACACACAAATTTCCCTCCACCCAGATTTGAAAAAGTCTTGTTTCCTGATTGGTCCTCTGGTCAGGTGTTTCAGGTTACTCCTTTCCAGGTGAAAGAGACATTAACCCTTAGCTATCTATTTATGACATCCTGGTGTTAAGATTCAGAGGGACTGGGTCTTGGGGGTCCCCAGGCAAGGTTTTGGGGGGACCAGAGTGTACCAGGCACTGGAATTCCTGGTTGGTGGCAGCACTACAGGTTCTAAGCTGGTAATTGAGCTTAGAGGAATTCATGCTGGCACCCCATCTTTTGGATGCTAAGGTTCCGAGTGGGGAATTATATCATGACAGGCCTCAAGAATGTGAGTGTGTGAGGAAATGAATAAGGGAGGGAATCTTCAAGAACGGGGGAAGATCTTACATGAACGCAACCTACCAGGACACAGAATAAGGTATCACCTATTCAGAACTCACGGCAGGATCACATAGGCGGGTGGAGGGGAGACAGGACTCAAGTGAGCAGAGTTGGAGGCATTTCCCACCCTTTTTCCAGCCTAATTGCTCATGGGATTTTTTTTCCTCTGCTAGAAATCTGCCAAGACGTTGATGTATATCAAGGTGTATCTTCCTGTCTCTTCCTATCCAAAAGAAAGTCCCTTTTTGCCTCCATATCTGTATTTTTTTAATCTAGGTTCACAAAGTATATATATTACATACACAGTTCCAGTTTGTTTGAAGCAGCCATTAGTTCTAGAGAGTGTCGCAGGACGCAGCTTGGAAGACCTGCATTATACAGAGTGATTTTTTTTCTTGTAAAGGCATTCCCAATTTCTTCTGCTAGCACCCACTTTTATCTCTCTATCTCTAAGTGCAGCAGTTCACTAGTGCCACACTAGCCTGATAGTTATGGCAGAGGACAGTAGAGAACTAGTGTAGACACTTAATGTTCTCCTATATTCTTTTCAAGCCTTTGTGTTTACTGCTCCCCCTGTCTCCTCCCACTTCCATCTTCACACCCTCTTCTGTGCTGCATCCTTCACTTGGACAGGTCTCCCAATTATTGTTCAGCCAAGTGCCTTCACTCTCCTATTGCAAGCCACCTTCACAAACCTCATCCAAACCAGAAATGTCTGCCAGCCAGTCTTCATTTGTTCACCACACTACATCCATTTGGGCCTTCAGAACATGAGCTCTTCTGGGCAGGAACCTTTTTCTTGGCATAATTACTTATTTTTGCTTTGCACATCTTGTATCTGTTTTCAAGTGCCACATACACTTACATTGCTGATGAATAACAGGTCACGCACACAGGCAAGTCTGTGGGTCCCCCGACCTGGTGCTGTAAAAGTTTCACAGGCCCCGACACATCATTCATTTCATGCTTAATAGTTTGCTGAGCTGATGAAAATCCCTGGGACATCTGCTTCCTGGCATGAGAATTCCAGTAACACTAGGATTTCAGAATTCACTCCATTGAGCTGGTCTCAAGCAAGCCACCCCTAAAGAAAAGGGATCGAGATCCTGGGAGTCAATGGGCAGCACTCTCCCCTCAGAGGTGAAAGTAAGCCAGTACGGGTGGGTATGGAGGACCTGTAAGAAAAGGAGACTGCCTGAGGGAGGGAGAAGCCTGCCCCCTGCATAAGAATAGTTTAAACTCAGCTGTTTGCTGAGCGGTTCAGCCCCCCCGGGGTTAGGAGTGGTTTCTGGCATCCTTGTTAATTTCACTCACAGTAGCTGGGGGGAGGGTGTGTTTGACCATGGCAGGGGCAGTCCTTTTCTGCTCCTGGGATGAGGGGATCTCTCCAATACTAATATAAACAACAAATACAAGCATTTGGCTGCACAGCTTAAATCTAGAGCTAATAGAAGCAGGTGGAAGGGGAAAACTCACTGTCACATTGGTTTCTCATCTCCTCCCTCCTCTTCCTCCAGCCAGACTGCAGACAAGGCTCTGCATTCCTCCCCCCACCTCAGCAGAGGTTCTCCTCCAGGCTCTAGCTTGCAGTAGAGAGACTGGCTGAGATGCCTGCTGCTGCTGCCTGCATAAGAACAGTTTAAACTCAGCTGTTCCCTGCGCAGTTCAGGCCTCAGCCTTAAGAGCCGTTTCTGGCATCCTTGTTAATTTCATTCCCAGTTGTTGAGGGGTGGGGGGGAGGGTGTGTGTGACCATGGCAGGGGCAGTTCTTTTCTGCCCCCGGGGTGAGGGGATCTCCTATACACAAAAAATGCAATCAAAATCAGGAACTATTTCCAAGTTCAAACCTATCCCATTCCCTCCCCAGCAGAGGATAATGGTTGTGATGTCCAAACTGCTTGCAGATCCTCTTTGAAATGTTACTGAACTGAGCAGGGAACAGCTGAGTTTAAACTGCTCTTATGCAGGAGGCAGGCTTCTCCCTCCCTCAGTCAGTCTCCCTGCTCCCTGCTGCAAGCTAGAGGGAAGCCCCTACAGCTGCTGAGTGCCAGGCAGGGAGAAAGCACGGAGCCCAGTGTCGGCAGCATGGCTGGAGCAGGAGGGAAGACACGGAGAAAAATGTGACAGTGAGTTTTCACTTTTTCAGGCTTATTCCAATAGTAAATTTTTATTACAGACAGTAATGGTAGTAGTAATAGTAGCTTTATTTTCTCTATCTATGTCATGCAGTGGGAGGGATCCATGAACTACATAGGAGAGGTGGGTTCCTTGCAATCAGACCATATGGGTAAGAAATGTAAATTACTTTCACCCCTGCCCAAACCCCAGGGCTCCCAGCCACCTCTGCAGCTGGTAGCTCCGGGGGAGATTTAAAGGGCCCGGCTCCTAGCTTCAGCCGAATCCCTGAGCCCGTTAAATCCTGATTTAAAAGCCCCAGGATTTAAAGGCCCCACTTCTTCCGATAGAGGCTCCGCCTCTTCCGGTTGAGGCCCCTCCCCCTCCGCAGGACTCTGGAGTACCGGTAAGTCCTTTAAGTTACTTTCACCCCTGCCTCGCCTTAACAATCCCTTTGGTAGCAGGCTCTCTCATCACAGCAAGAAGGCCGGTAACAGTTAAATCAATTCAACTAAACCAGGAAAGGTTTTCCTTCCAGTATTGATGCCTGGCTTCTCTCTCCCCTCTCATAAATTAAGTACCACAATGCATTGCCGCAGGCAACAGTTAACCCACCACATACTTGCTATATTGGCTGCTTCCACCAGCTACGTAAGGATGTATAACACTAAGGTTTGGGGCTAGTCTACACTAGAAGCTTGAAGAGGCACAGCTGTGCCACTGGAGCACATCTGGCAGGGTTACCACCTAGCCAGTCTGGGTTTTTTTATCGATCTGCCAGTTGCTAGAAAAATAATTTAATCTGCCTGTTTTTTTTTAACATGGTTTAAAGATGTGCATTATTATCACAATTCATTGGGATCGCTAATTCTAAAAGTTTCTGCATCCAGCTAATGATGATACAGTGTTCCCAATTCTGCAGTTTCAGCAACAACATATGAAAACTGTTGAAAATACAGCTGCTGTCTGCCCATCAACATGCAAGCGCACCGTGTATATGTGCGTGAGAGAGGGTTTGAGTCACATGAGAATGAGGAGACATGCAATGTAACCAATCTTATCTATATGTGTTCTCTCTCTAGATACTATAAGTGGCTGTTGGGAGGGGTTATGGAGTTGCCTTGTGTTTGGGGTTGCAACAGGCTTGCCTTGCGGGGAAGTGGGTGCCTTTTTTTTGCATTTCAAAAGGTAGTAACACTAATGTCTGAGGAAGATGGTCTATGCTGACGGGAAAGAGCTTTCCTGTTGGGATAATAAAACCATCTCCACGACAGGTAGTAGCTATGTCAACAAGAGAAGCTCTCCCTCCAGCATACCGCTGTTCGCACTAAGGTCGGTGTAATTTACATGCTCAGTGGGGTGCCTTATTCACACTGCCGAGCGGTGCGAGTTATACCAACATAAGTGGTAGTGTGTACAAGCCCTTGGTCGACTCTGCCAACTTAAGTCAGTATAACTAAGTCCCGCAATGGTATGGGAAATTGACACCCCTGAGCAACAAAGTTATACTGTACTGACCTAATCCCTGGTTTAGACAGCACTGGGTTGATGGGAGAGCTTCTCCCACCAACATAGCTACTGCCTCTGGAGGTGGAGTATCTATACCAACTGGAGAAGCTCTCCTATCGGCATAGGTAACATCTTCACTTAGTGCTACAGTGGTGCTGTAAGTGTAGACAAGCCCTAGATATATACAATAAATTGCAATATGATAAGTAAATATTTTAGAAGAGCTTTCCATATAGCACTATATCAATTATTATGAATATCACCCAAACCACGGTTATACTTATCAATGTGACAGCCTGTGGAGTGAAATGGTCAGAGAAAAAGGATGCTGATGGTACTTGCTGGCTACTAGTACTATGCTCTATTTGATCTAGTGGATAGTGTCTCCAACTGAGAATCAAGAGACTTGGGATTACAGTCCAGTCTCTGCCACTGGCTTGCGGCGTGAACTGGTGTAAATCATTTACAGTAACTTCCTTATGCTTTGGCTTCACCATCTGTAAACTAGGCATCACAATGCTAAACGCCGCCCTCTCTTTCTGTTAAGTGCTTTAAGAGATCTTACTCCATGGCGCCTCTTATGCTTGGAACAGCCTTTAATCAGGCTTTAAATTAGAATGTATTAATCAGGCTTCCCTCTCCACTTTAATGAAATGAGTGTGTTTTTAAAAAAACAATCTGAGCCATAAAGGGGTATGCTCCACCAACAATAGGACAAGACGCACTCAGCTAAATCTGCAGCAAGGGAGATTCAGGTTAGACATCTGGAAAAAACTTTAACTGTAAAGGATAGTTAAGCACTGGAACAGGCTAGCTAGGGAGGTTATGGAATCCCTATTACTGGGGGTTTTTAAGAACACGTTAGCCAAACACCTGTTAGGGATGGTCTCAGTATATTTAATCCTGCCTCAGCATGAGGGGGATGGACTAGTCCAGGGTTTCTCAGCCCATGGTTAGGAGCCAAAACTGGGTTATCAGAATGTTTCAAAGGGTCACTTGGCAGCTCCTGTCCCATGGGGCTGGCTCCTGGCTGGGCATGCCTCCCTGCTCCAGGCACTGCAACTTCTGGGGTCTCAGCGCCACTCAGGTGTGGCCCAGCCATCATCAGCACCGCAGTCCGGGAAGACCAAATTTGAGTGAGTAGCATGGCAACCCCATGAGCCAGGTCACAACTCCACTCGCACAGATTTGGTCCAGTTAGGAGGGTGTGGCCAAACCTGAGCGGGGCTGCAACCCCAGGGGGTTTTTGCTCAGAGGATTCCCTGAGCCAATTTCCTGGTTTAACTAGCCGGCGTGGACCAATCAGGTGGTTTCTCTTGCCCTGGCCTCTTCAGGCAGTATTTCCGGTAGTGTCTAACCCTCCAGTAATTGTTGGATACCACTCTGTGGCGGTGTGGAGACACCAGGATCCTGTAACCTTTGGTTCTAGACCCGCAGAGCCAATCATTTAGGGTGAAAGCTCTTTGGGAGTGGTAACTGCCTTCTAAGTGTTTTCAGTGAAGCATGTGGCCGGTGTGCTGATATTATCAAATAATAAGAATACAGGCATGAGAAAAGCTATGTAGGTACAAATCATTAATAATAATAATTAATTTAAGCAGAGATCTGTTCTACACAAGCAGAAAGAGCAGACACTATGATGGTTCCTTTATACTTACTGAATGAGTGCAAAGACAACAGTTGTTTTTATACAGTATGTTTATTCCTTTGGTAATAGGATGTGCATAAGGGGAGCTCAGATGGCATGTGCTTGGTCATGTGTTCCACTAGGGGGAGCATGGAAGCAGCATCAGGAAGACAGGCCAGTCCACCTAGCAAGCCTATGAGTGGCTGCCAAAAATCAAGGCTGGGACAGGAGAAAATAAGTAAGGCCAGACAGAGAAAGCGCCGCAGGTTCCCATCCTCAGCAAGGCTGTCTCAATGTTTGCACAGAACTGGAGGAGGCTGAAGGGCAGAAGAGGACAAGACACAGAGAATAGGATGACCAGGTGTCCAGTTTTCAACTGGAACACCCGGTCAAAAAGGAATCCTGACAGGGCTGGCAGGCTCCCAGCTAGCCTTCATGCCGCATGGTGCCCAGAAACAGCAGCATATTCCCCCCTCTGGCTCCTATGTGTAGGGGCAGCCAGGGGACTCCACATGTTACCCCCATCCCAAGCACTGCCTCCACAGCTCCCATTGGCTGGGAACCACAGCCAATGGGAGATGCGGGGTTGGTGCCTGCGGATGGGACAGCGCACAGAGCTGCCTGGTTGCACCTCGGCTTAGGAGATGGTGGAGGGACATGCCGCTGCTTCCAGGAGCTGCTTCAGGTAAACGTCACCCGGAGCCTGAACCCCTCAGCCCCCGCCACACACCCTCAACCCCCAGCCCTGATCCCCCTCCCACCCGGCGCATCCTCCTGCACCTCAAACCTCTCATCACCAACCCCACTCCAGAGCCTGCACTGCCAGCTGGAGCCCTCACCCGCTCCCGCATCCCACTGCCCCTTCCTGCACCCTGAACCCCTCGGTCCCAGCACAAAACACCCTCCTACATCCCAAGCCCCTCATCCCTAGCCCCACCCCAGAGTCTGCACCCCCTGACAGAGTCTGTACTGCCTGACAGTTCCCTCACCCCCCCACACACATCCCAGCCCAGAGCCCCCTCCCACAATCCGAACCCCTCAGCCCCAGCCCAGAGCCGCCTTCTGCACCCCAAACCCTTCCTCCTTGGCCAGAGCCTGCACCCCAGCCGGAGCCCTCACCCCTCCTGCACCCCCCTGAGCCAGCCCGATGAAATGAGCAAGTGAGTGAGGGTGGAGAGAACGAGCGACAGAGGAAGGGGGGATGGAGTGAGCGGGGACAGGCCCTTGGAGAAGGGGCGGGACAAAGGTGTCTGGTTTTGTGCAAGTAAAAATGGGCAATCCTGATGGGGTGGGGGGAGACACAACATATGGGGAATTCATAAGGGGATGCAAAGCAAGAGAATTAGCAAAGTAGGAGTGAATTTTGACAAAGATACATGAGGTATTTAAAAAACATTTCCCCACTCACCCCGCCTTGGGAAAGGAAATCCCCATGCCCCCCTCCAAGCCGAAGGGATGTTCCTGCTTTTTACTTTTTGTGTCCCTCCCAAAGACTCGCGTTGCAGCAACCCAGATGCTTCCTGAACAGCCAGAGAGTTGCTGCGCTGCAGAGTGACAGGAGATGGTCCATCTCAGTACGTCTGAGCAGAGTTACTTGGATTTCTCCGCTTCTGCCCACAGTCTTGGCTCATCAGTCTTCCTGTAGTGAAGGGCCCCCTCTGGTCACTAGGCCAAAAAAGCTGCTGCCTTAGTACTCCCATTGGCTAGGTCTTTCTGCCTGCACTGACTGATTTCTTTTTGCAACCAGTCCATGCGCCAGCTCAGCGTATAACAAACCAATCCAAACTCTGGCATGTGGCTGTCATCCAAACCTAGTATGATGCAAACCACTGCACACTTGCTTCCCTGCTCCTCTCCAAGGCAGGGCCCAGGCTTGCTTACAGTTCAGATGTTAGCAATAGTAACAGGTGCTCATGGTAATAGTATCATCAACCGTACACGGTCTACACCAAAAGCAAAGAAACTGTTTGTAACATGTTGCAAACATCAGCATCAATTTCTTATCAACCGGTGGCATGCAACTGAATGCAATCAGGCAGCCGTGTGCGGAGTTCATTTTCCATATGGGAATGCCAAGTGGAAACAAACCACCACAGAATAATTGCTGGTTTCACAATAGCAGCCCTGTTAGTCTGTATCCACAAAAAGAACAGGAGTACTTATAGCACCTTAGGCCTTGGCTACGCTGTCACTTTACAGCACTGCAACTTTCTCGCTCAGGGGTGTGAAAAAAACACACCCCTGAGCGCTGCAAGATACAGCGCTGTAAAGCACCAGTGTAAACAGTGCCGCAGCGCTGGGAGCGCGGCTCCCAGCGCTGCAAGCTAAATCCCATGAGGATGTGGAGTACCAGCAGCGCTGGGAGAGCTCTCTCCCAGCGCTGGCGCTGCGACCACACTCGCACTTCAAAGCAAGTTTCAAGTGTAGCCATACCCTTAGAGACTAACAAATTTATTTGAGCATAAGCCTTCATGGGCCAAAACTCACTTCATCGGATGCATGCAATAGAAAATACAGTAGGAAGATATATATACACAGAGAACATGAAACAATGGGTTTTACCATACACACTCTAACGAGAGTGATCAGTTAAGGTGAGCTATGCTCAAATATATGTGTTGGTCTCTAAGGTGCCACAAGTACTCCTGTTCTTTTTGAGAATAATTGCTGTTGCCTAGCAGGTGGGTGGAAGTGCCTGGCAGTACAATAGAAATGTTAAACTCCCACAACTGGGGGAGAAGGGGGGCTGAGGCTAAAGGGACATAAACCTCACGCGGCTTATATTGGACAGCTTACCCACCCTCTAACAAAATCACAACTAAAGTTGCATGTCTGTCACGGAGGTCTTGGATTCCAGGACTTTCTGTGACTTCTGCAGCAACTGGTGCATCTGGCTCCAGGGCTGTGCTTGGGCAGCCTCTGGGTCAGCAGCAGTTTGGGTGTGGGAGGGAGCTCCGGGCTGGGGTAGGGGTGTGGGGTGGTGCTTACCTCCAGGGGGCTCACCAGAAGTGGCCAGCATGTCCCTGCCGCTCCTAGGTGGAGGGGCCAGGGAGCTCTGCATGCTGCCCCTGCCTGCAGGCACCGCTCCTGCAGCTCCCACTGGCTGCAGTTCCCAGCCAATCGGAGTTGCAGAGCCGGTGCTTATGGTGGGGGCAGCATGCAGAGCCCCCCAAGCCTTCCCTCCCCCAGAAGCTCCAGGGACATGCCAGCCACTTCCAGGGAGCTCTGCAAAGCCAGGCAGGGAGCCTGCCAACCCAGCCACCCTCCACTCCAGCACCAGCAGGGGTCCCGGGCAGCACACCACCACCTCTCTGCCCCCCCAGCACCAGCAGGTGTCCCAGGAAGCCCACCGCCACCCCCCCTCCAGCACCAGTAGGGATCCCGGGCCACCCGGCACCAGCCTGCCCCCAGCACCAGCGGGGGTCCCGGGCCGCCCGCCGCCATCCCCCAGCACCAGCACGGGTCCCGGGCCGCCCGCCGCCATCCCCCACCCCCCAGCACCAGCAGCGGTCCCAGGCCGCCCGCCGCCATCCCCCAGCCCCAACAGGGATCCCGGGCCGCCCGCCGCCATCCCCCAGCCCCCAGCACCAACAGGGGTCCCAAGCCGCCCGCCGCCATCCCCCACCCCCCAGCACCAGCAGGGGTCCCGGGCCGCCCACCGCCATCCCCCACCCCCCAGCACCAGCAGGGGTCCCGGGCCGCCCGCCGCTATCCCCCACCCCCCAGCACCAGCAGGGGTCCCGGGCCACCCACCACCATCCCCCACCCCCCAGCACCAACAGGAGTGCCAGGCCGCCCACCGCCACTCGATACTGCCCCTCCTCAGCACCAGCAGGGGCCCTGGCTCAAGGTTTAGTTAGGGTATATAGTACAAATCATGGACAAGTCACGAGCAGTGAATTTTTGTTTACTGCCTGTGACCTGTCCATGATTTTTACTAAAAATACCCGTGACTAAAACGTAGCCTTAATCAGAACACATACTGAACACGTCCATCCCACTCTATGGCCTTGTCTTCACTGAGAAGTTTACCTGAGTTATAACTAAATGCTGGTCCTAACTCTAGTCTTGTCCATATATAAAAACACTTAACTTTGAGCAGCGGTGCTTTTAACTGCACTTCATTGGCCCAAGAGGGGACGCAAACTAAAACCTGAGCATGCACAACTCATCAGCTGCTAATATGACCACTCTGTAGTGCAGACATAGGCTAGCACCACTGAAGTGCCATGCTTTCCCACAATTTCCCCCATGTGCCCAGAACAGACAGACAAGTTCTCCCACAACCCACAGGGAAAAAATTCATAGAGTAGCTCAGCGTAAGTGCAGCACCTCGAACCACGGGATGTGCCCCCAGAAGTGTTAGCAGCACACATCAGTGGCAGTGTGGACACAGCATTTGGAGTGTAATTTCACAGTGTAGCCATTGTCATTTAAACTAGGCTCTCTCAAGTTAACTGCATGGAAGACATACCTGAAGGGCCGTACCCATAACCAAACCCCACAACAGCCTTGTGAGGTTGGTAGGTATCATTTTACTTCCTTTACAGATAGGGAAAACAGACACAGACACCGATGTGAAAAGTAACCTACAAAAGGAAAGAAGCTGCAGTTGCCATTTTTAGCTTCATTATGACGACACCCAAAAATGATGTCTGCATTTCTTTGACGTTAGAAACTCAGGCCTTGCGCATGCTGCTTTTCCTAGAAGATTCGATAGGGGGCTTAAGAGCTAGCAGGGTTATGACATTACAAGTTTCAAAGAAATAAAATCTAATTAATTGAAAGGAGAAGTGATTTTTTTTCACCTCAGAGAACCTTTGTTAAAACCTATTTAAATCAAATGCCTGATACAATCTCTTTGTTAAACACTCAGTCTAGCCAGAATTTCCTGATCCAGGTGCCTAAAGTTTGGAGCCTAAAGACTATGGCACGCCTATAAATTCCAGAAGAATTAAGGAGAATTGCAAGTTCTCAGCTCATTTCTCAATCAAGGGGCTTTGATTTAGGTGCCTAGATATGGATTTAGGTGACTAACTTTAGTGAATAATTTGAAAAGTTTGGTCTCCACACTCCTAACCCTTCAACTGAGTGCTGACAAATTTGCCACTTTAGATCTCTGGTCCTCCATGGAGACCTCCAGCAAAATCAGGGAATTTAGGATTACATTTCTAAAGGTTAAAAAAAAAAAACCTCAAGCCTCTCAGGCCTCCTTTACCCATCAGAAAGAAGCAGGTCACCCTTAAACTACTTGCCCAAGGTCACAGAGTATTTGTCTGAGCTGAGCTGGAATTAAGAATTTTGGGTTCCAAGTTATTCCACTGGCCTCCTAGTCCTAATGATGGCATCTAGTTTGCTCATTGTGTCAGATACTTCTCTGAAAACTCATGTTAAGAAATTGTGCTTCATAGACTTTATTTAGAGTTTCTGATTATTTGATTCTCCTGGATGTATTTGCTTGAGAATCAATATCCTTTACCAACACTAAAACACCTTGAAAGATAACAGAGAGCATTCCAGGATATTGTCTTGAAACACACTTATGGCCTAATGTTTAAAAATAGTAACAATAAAAAGTAGAAGCCCACTTGCACATCTGCTTTTGCACATGTATTTTGGATACATACATTGGGAACTATTGCACATGTACAGGTCTGTCTCTTATGCTGGGGTTACGTTCCGCAGTCAGTGCGTAAAGCGAAAATCGCGTATAGTGAAAATTACATTGAGTGTAATGGCGGGCAAAATTGCTCACACTACAGAAACAGTATTTAAACTGTTATTTTTCTCTTCTTTTTTTCTTGTTTTTGCTGACCGCATAAAGCTGAAATTGCATGTTAAATGCGCCTAAGATGCGACAGGCCTTTACATGGTTGTGCAGGTGCCTATCTAATCATGTGCACATGCAAAGCCGGAGACCTAACTTAAAGACAGGCCTTTAATGGGGTCAAAAGTCTTTGACTATTTCATTACATCAGTGCAAGCACGCATGATTTAAAGTGCCCCAACAAATGGACAGAAAGAGCTCATCCTCACACAACTCCCAAAAACCCCTCAAGCTGGCACCTATACACAACTAAGGCCTGATCTACACTAGAAGGTTTTACCAGCAAAACCTTCCTTCATGCCTTGCATGTAACCATACTTTATTTTGAGTCCTGCTGACAAAAACCTCCATTTTTGCACTATAGTTACCCCCCTTCCTTGAGTGACATAATCCCTCAACCCTATATTCCCTTGACCACAAATTCCCACAGTCCCCTTAGAAGACGGAGGGTGTTCTGCAAAAATTTCCCACAGGATAATGCACCAGAAGGTGGTGCTGAAGATACTGGGATGCCTGCCTAGGGTGCAACACCTCTTTTGCCAATACACCCTGATGCTGTGTGGACACACCAAGTGGACACACACCAACACAAGCAGCCAAGTCTGAACACACTCCAGTGAAACAATTTTTGTTGGAAGCACTATGCCAGCAGGACTCTTGAAGCTAAAGCTTTCTAGTTGGGCAAGGCCTGAGTAACTCAGGCAAGACCACCTTCAGAAGAGAACTTGTCTCTTAAAACAAAACAACAAGGAGGAGGAGACTGTCGTGGTCCAGTCGGATTTGCTTCAGCATTCTTGCACTGCACACCTCATGACACTCCGAGCTTATGGATGTCACTGATACATGACAGCTGCTTGGCTTCTGTCATGTTATTGATGGTTCATGCATCCCTGGGCAGCAGAAACCATACACAGGAACAGAAGGATGATGGAATACATAAAACCTTCAGCCAGCCACGGGAACATCAATATCCAAGAAATCAGATCCAGAATCACATTAGTAATAAGCCTAAATGCAAAGCTGAATTAGAAATGAGTCAAAGACAGAAGCTCAGAATTTACATTTCGATATTTAACATCTTGTATCCTTGTAATATATTGGCTAAGAGACAACAAATCCAGATTGCATACAGAAGGCACTGATGCCACTTGTGGGTGTATTACAATGTCTAGATGGCAGGACTGGTTACCCCTCTCTTGCATTTTTATTTTAAATAACTGTTCCTGCAGTTTGTCCAATTATGCAGACAGCTAACTCTGTATTTGAGTTTGGTAGTAAGGTAGTCACTCTTCTCATTCAGTAAGATGCTTAATCATTTTAGAAAGGCACACTGCTAATTGGTTATTGCTGGAAACCTGCTAGATTAGAGGGAAAGAGCATGCTGGTGCTAGAACAGCTCATTAAAAGGAAATTCTGAGAAGGCAAACCAGTCATCTCTTGGCATGGCTTAGACACCATGGTGACGGGCAGCTGTACAAAACTTTAAAATACACAGACGCTTAAGGTTATTCTACACTAAGCCAAGGAATTGTTGCAAAGGCATTACCTGGCAACCACCAAAGCGCATTAAGGGTTTGATCCTGAATCACTGACTCCACTAGGAGCAGGCCTTCACCCAGCACTGCAGTTTTCGGTGCATCCACACATAGCACACCTTACAGTCACTGTTACATCATAGTGCCGAACAACATGGCTGGAAGCAAATGCTTTGGGCTGATTTCTTGGGCTCCACACTGTGAGACTGAGATCAGAAGACTGGCTAAACCTGTCCTCCCTGGGCAAAAAACACTGTGGATTTATTGGGTTAGCAAGTACTAGGCTAACCAGTACAACGGAATCTTTGAAAGCTCCTGGACTGCCACCAGCACATGAACATTGTGCAAGGATTGCAAGGCTACGTGGCACCCCAGCCAATGGTATGCTGCAATGTTTTACAGCATAGTGTAAGCAGGGCCTGACAGTGCCCTTCTCACCTGCCAAGCAACAGAGTTCCAGCTGCTCACAGGCAGAAGGACATTCTCATAAGTTTGAGTTTTGTGGCTTATTCTTCTCTAAACAGCAGTCAATAAGAAAAGCACGTAAACTGCAAGTTTGGCGGGGCAGGGCTCTCTCATTTCAGGAGTGAACAATGCAAAGAACAATGGCACTGCAACCCCCTGACTGAGGCATCTAGATGCTACTGCAGGACAAAACAAGGAGAAAGCCCACTGGGTTTCAGTTCCCCAACTTACGCACTTCTTGGAGCACAGAGTAAAATTGAAGGCGACTAGTGCAGTGACTGTGTAGCCACAACTTCAGCCAGACATAGCTCAAATACAGTCGTAGAGATCAGAATCGGCTTGATCCAGGAGCAAGGACGGAAGATCAGGTTGGGATTTTGACCTACTGCTTCTTTACTCGCCTACCTTTCCTCTTATAAACCCATCCCAAGGAAGGAGGGGTGACCTGGGACATAAAGCATTGCTTCCCTGAAAGTACACAAAGCCCATGTTTTCACTACTATAAAGCTTCGAGAGCAGGGGGAAGCAATTCAAAGTCAAATTAAATACGCCAAAGCTCAATTTACCTAGGTCACTAAATAACCAGCACATAATGTCTTCCAACCTGGTCTGGACTAGAACCAGTACCATAGGAGGGGAATGCCCCTCTCATGACTTGTCTGATTTTTTCTAAGGGCCTGCACCAGTATTTTCAAAGGGTTTCCATTGTTTTTTTTCAGCAGTGCAGTTCCACCTATGTAGCTGCACCAAACCCCAAGAACAGACACACTGCACTGATGGCAGCTTAGCCCGGTTTGAAACTGAAGTAAATTGAACTGGTGCAAGTCCCAGTTTAAATTGGTGCTGTGTGTCTACATTAGGAGTCTGCAGCTTTACTCATGGAGCTACCCATTTAAGGGAGAAAAAAGCAAGCAAAACCCAGCACAGACCCTAAAGGCCCTATCATGAGGGCATCTAAGCACTGGGATAGTTCCAATGACTAATTTGAAGAGCATCACCTGTAATGTAGAGAATAGCCCAACCTACTTACCTGCACTGGAAAGGAATCCAAGGGTTAATATAAGACCTGAACCCAGAAGCAAGAATGTTACCAAATGAGCTAGTTTGATACCTTGGAAATTCTAGGGTTATTCTCCGAAAAAAAATGACATTTGCTTCTAGAAAGTGCATCCTTCCTATCACTGAAACAAGACCTGCAAAGAAAGGAACTGGCAGATTGCATAATGCACACAAGCACCTAAAACTATGACCCTATGTAATTAAGCATGTAGTCTGTCATTGGCGTTGCTAGCAAAGAGAAGGATCTGCTTGCAGAGGAGATGGCGCCTAGAGACCTGCTAAACTGGCATAGCACCTTCTAACTGGGCCCAATGCCATCCGCAAAGTGATGAAAGCGCTCAGGCGGCGAAAGACCATGCACAGAGTTAATACCACACTAATAGGTTCTTTGGAATAGTGAAAGAGCAAGTTGTGCACACTCCCCACATCCACAGTGCCCCTTATAGTGAGCTCAGGTGGGAAGAAAGGTAACTGTGTAAGGATGAGGTTTTGAATGGTGAATCGGGTTTCCGTCCCACAGGATGAAAACATTGGGATGCCGTTGTATATGAAATATTTACACCACAGCTACTTTTTACAGGAGGCACCTGAGATCTTGGTGAAAACTGCTCTGCGATGGCACATTCCACAGGACAATAAGGATTTTAGCGATCTGTCAAAGCAGGTCTGAGTTCTAGCAAAAACCTCTCTTAAACAACTTGGTATGGTGCACAGCCAGGTCTGGGTCCTCATGCAATGTGATTTCTGAGGAGTCCAGCTCATAGAGAAAGAATTTCACATTGGAAGAGACATTAATGAATATAAAAAAAGAAATGAGCTTATCTGGTGTCTTTACTCCCTTTGCCCTACACTTTTGGTCTAGTCAGATATTTGAGCTTGCAAACAAGAGTGTTTCTTAACAGCCCTGCTCCTCTACCAGGCAGGGAGAGGTGACCCTGTTTTGGGACGTATGTTGTCAAGAAAGAGGACAAAAAAGAAAACACAATGCTGCATCACAAATCCATCATCCCGACTTCAGAATCGAGGAGCAAGGCCATTGTTTATTATTATTTATTGTTTGCACTGCGGCAGCACCTAGAGCCTAGTCATAGACCACGGCTGCTTGTTATAAGAATGCAGGGATCAGCCCAGTATCCTGATGAAATTCTCACAGGCTACTAATATTACAGCAACCTAATATCCCTGGAGTCTCAGGGTGGATTCATGTCTGATTCTAAGCTGTTGTGTCATATATTGTGACCCCCAGTTAAACTGCTGTGCTTTACACAAGAGGCAGCTGCAGTTCAATACAGGGTGAAGTCCCTGCTTCCAGGAGGAATGCACCCAAGGAGTAGCACCTCTGCCCCAGACCCCTCACTTGTGGAGGGCCACAAGGATCATTTCTCTCTCCAGTTCTCTTTAACATCTACATGCAGCCACTAAGTGAACTGGTCAAATCACACAGACTCAAATGCCAACAATATGAAGTTAACATGCAACTCTACCTATCCTTCACTTAATACAAGCGATACCATTACCACCGAGATGGCCCAGTTGGATGAAGCTAATGGATGAAGACTTGCCCGCAGAAGCTAAACCCCAGAATGATGAAGGTGATGCTGGTGGCCAGAGGAAACCATTCTGAAGAGCCTACAGCCCTGGTTCACTCTCCTTGGGCTGACGGGATGCACCCACTGTCAAGTGAGTCTGTACTATAGGAGTGCTCCTGAGTTCCTCGCTGACACTAAGCTCTCATATAGCAGCACCAGTGAGTAACAATTTCTACCATCTCCAGTTGGCAAGGAGACACCAACCCATCTTGCGTATGATGACCCGGCTTTGGTCATACACGCCTTTTTTGCCTCAGATCTGGACTACAGCAACACAATATACCTGGGCAGGAAATCATCACTCTTGGGGAAGGGTAACTAGTACAGCAGAAGTTCTCAAACTGGGGGTTGGGACCCCTCAGGGGGTCACAAAGTTATTACAAGGGGGATCGCAAGCTGCCAGCCTCCACCCCAAAACCCACTTTGCCTCCAGCATTTATAATGGTGTTAAATATATGAAAAAGTGTTTTTAATTTATAAGGCCGGGGTCACACTCAGAGGCTTGCTATATGAAAGAGGTCACCAGTACAAAAGCTTAAGAACCACTGTAGTGCAGAATGCTCCTCAGTAACACAACACTACTGCAAGCACATCCCACCTGCCCTCCACTCCCCACACTGACTTACCACAGAATATCCAATCAAGTTCAAGGTCCTTTTCTTCAGGGCCCTCCATGGCCTCAGACAAGGGTATCAAAAAACAAATAAATCAACTCACTCTCCAGCATGAAGACTGTGGCCAACAACTGCGCTCCTCAGGCACCATGCAACTTTTCACCACAACGGCAAAGTCAGTCCATGCAGGAGACAGAGCTCTCTCAGGGGCCAATCCAAGACTGTGGAATGAACTCCCACAGGTACAAAGGGCCGTCATAAACCTCACCACTTTCCACTCCAAGCACAACGGGCATTTCTTGGACTTGCCTTTCCAATATCAACACAGAACAGAGTGTACGTTTGAAAAAAAAATACTCAAAAAAACAAACTACCAAAACAAAAAACCTCCATTGCATGCACAACTCTCCCCCTAGAGAGAGGGGTGAGAATGAACCACACAAAACGTGTTAGCCATGTCACAGAATGCATTACTGGAAGGTGCTCAGATATGCTAATGAGGGCAGTATAGGATCCAGTATAGAACTGAATAGTAATTTTTATATAGCCTATAAAGCTTCTTGGGATCTCTGGATGACAGGAAGAGTATACATCAAGTTATAGTTATCAAACGGAGCATTTTGGAAATAATTTTGAAACTGGCCATGAAAAAAAAATCGTCAACATCTGAATCCAGGAGATGCTAAATTTGACATGAATAAAGCTACAGATAAAGTAATATTTTACCATATTTGTAAATCCGATGATATTTCACATTATGTCTAAATTAAAACATTCGCTATTTGCATATTCACTCACCTATGTTGACACATTTGACAAGAGAAAAAACAAACACAATTCATTATTGTGCATTCCGCCCCCCTCAAGGAAACATGTTTTACAAATCAATCTGAACAAAAGGCAGAAATGCAGTATTAAAACCTACACAAATATGTCTACACATACCCTTTTCCAAGGGCTCCTCTCAAAGCTACAGTGCCTGTCCTTCAAAATCTGAAAACTACCATTAGCATATTCTGTTCACACCAGCAACCTGGGTAGAATAGATCATGCCTTGAAAAAACAAACAAAAACCAAACAAATAAACAAAAAAAACACTTACAGGACATCTACTCAGAGAGGCTAATATGTAAAATGCTCCTCCTCCAAAAGGGATCCAAATACAGTACCTTAGTGAGAAAGCTCCAAGCTCCAATGTGCTGAGAGGGAAGTCTGCTAGCAATGGGAACAATAGCACTTTCCCAATAGCCGCTGTGAAACTGACAATTCTTGACAGTTTCGCTCTGCTGACAGGGCACCAACACCTTTTGCAAACTAGGGCTATGAGTACCGGTGACATTTAAGGATCATTCGTGGTGCAGAAATCCTAAATTCAGGCAGAGCTCTGCAAAAGCAGATTTTATTCCAAATTCCAACATCATGCTGCAAATTCCCCAAATACGAGTACAGCATAATAAATGCTCCTGTGCGATCCATACACAAGTTCACACACAAACATTTGACCACGTGCTTATGCATCAGCTACAGCCAGCATGTACTGTCTTTTGCAAATAAACAAAGGGAGACCATTACCATTACCAAATCTTTTCTTTAAAGGCACTCAGGCGACAGAACAGCCACTTGTGCTTTGAAAAGCCCCATAATCCTAAAAGACACATCCAACTCCAGTTGAGATGTCAACAAGCTGAAGTAATCCATACAGTAGGTCACTGAATGAAACCAGGTCACATGATCAGAGGCAAGACAAGCACAGTCAACGACTAATCCCCTTTAAAGCATTCCTACAGTTTGCTGGCCAACAGGATTTTTGTGCCTGCACAGAGACAGCCTACTAGGATTCAGAGTACATACCACAGCTGTGAGCCAAGCAAAATGGCAGAGCTGCTGCCCAGTCTCTCTCTCTCTCTCTCTCTCATGCACACACTCTATAAACTATCACCTCAGCAACAAAAAGAAAGGAGGCACCCATTAGTGGTCCACAAAACAAAAGCTTAGCTGAGGTGAAGCAGGGAGAACACTGGATTTTTAAGTAACTGGCCTGTGTGAATCTTGCAAACAAAGCTCCTAGTAGGGTGACCAGATAACAAGGGTGAAATATCGGGAGGGTGGTGGGAGGTAATAGGTTCCTATATAACAAAGCCCTGAATATCAGGACTGTCCCTATAAAATTGGGCTATCTGGTCAGCCTAGCTCCCAACGACTTGCTTCTCTTATACATTAACAACAAGGAGTCCAAAGGCACCTTAAAGACTAACAGATTTATTTGGGCATAAGCTTTCGCAGGTAAAAAAATCACTTCTTCAGATGCATGCAGTGAAAGTTACAGATGCAAGAATTATACACTGACACATGAAGAGAAAGGAGTCACCTCACAAGTGGAGAACCAGTGTTGACAGGGCCAATTCAATCAGGGTGGATGTAGTCCACTCCCAATAATTGATTAGGAGGTGTCAATTCCAGGAGAGGCAAAGCTGCTTTTGTAGTGAGCCAGCCACTCTCAGTCCCTATTCAAGCCCAAATTAATGGTGTTAAATTTGCAAATGAATTTTAGTTCTGCGTGTTTCTCTTAGGGCTTGTCTACATCAGAAAGTTGCAGCGCTGGTGAGGGAGTTACAGCGCTGCAACTTTGAAGGTGTACACATCTGCAGGGCACCACCAGCGCTGCAACTCCCTGTTTGCAGCGCTGGCCGTACTCCCGTTTTGTCTCGGGTGTAGAGGATCCAGCGCTGGTGATCCAGCGCTGGTAATCCAATGTAGACAGTTACCAGCGCTTTTCTTGACCTCCGTGGAAGGAGGAAGCCTCTGGTAATCAAGCTGGTTTCCTTTCCCGGTTTGCTCTCTCGGTCCCGGAGCCACCCAGCAAACCGCAGGGAAGGAGACCTGCTTGCTCGGGGTTCCGGGACCGAGAGAGCAAACCGGGAAAGGAGACCAGCTTCGCCGCGGTTTGCTCTCGCGTTCCCGGAGCCACCCAGCAAACCGCAGGGAAGGAGACCTGCTTGCTCGGGGTTCCGGGACCGAGAGAGCAAACCGGGAACGCCGCGGTTTGCTCTCTCGGTCCCGGAGCCAGCCAGCAACCGCAGGGAAGGAGACCTGCTTGCTCGGGGTTCCGGGACCGAGAGAGCAAACCGGGAAAGGAAACCAGCTTCGCCGCGGTTTGCTCTCTCGGTCCCGGAACCCCGAGCAAGCAGGTCTCCTTCCCTGCGGTTTGCTGGCTGGCTCCGGGACCGAGAGAGCAAACCGCGGCGTTCCCGGTTTGCTCTCTCGGTCCCGGAACCCGAGCAAGCAGGTCTCCTTCCCTGCGGTTTGCTGGGTGGCTCCGGGACCGAGAGAGCAAACCGCGGCGTTCCCGGTTTGCTCTCTCGGTCCCGGAACCCCGAGCAAGCAGGTCTCCTTCCCTGCGGTTTGCTGGCTGGCTCCGGGACCGAGAGAGCAAACCGCGGCGTTCCCGGTTTGCTCTCTCGGTCCCGGAACCCCGAGCAAGCAGGTCTCCTTCCCTGCGGTTTGCTGGCTGGCTCCGGGACCGAGAGAGCAAACCGCGGCGTTCCCGGTTTGCTCTCTCGGTCCCGGAACCCCGAGCAAGCAGGTCTCCTTCCCTGCGGTTTGCTGGCTGGCTCCGGGACCGAGAGAGCAACCGCGGGGAAGCTGGTTTCCTTTCCCGGTTTGCTCTCTCGTCCCGGAACCCCCCTTGAAGCCGCCCAACAGCGCTGCAGTGTGGCCACATCTAACACCACTTGCAGCGCTGGTTGCTGTAAGTGTGGCCACTCTGCAGCGCTGGCCCTGTACAGCTGTACTAATACAGCTGTAACAACCAGCGCTGCAAAATTTTAGATGTAGACATGGCCTTAGAAGCCTGTTTCTGAAGTTTTTTTGTTCAAGTATAGCTACTTTTAAATCTGCTACAGAATGTCCAGGAAAGTGTTCTCCTACTGGCTTTTGTATGTTACCATTCCTGATGTCCGATTTGTGTCCAATTATTCCTTTACGTAGGGACTGTCCGGTTTGGCCAATGTACATGGCAGAGGGGCACTGCTGGCACATGATGGCATATATCATATTAGTAGACGTTCAGGTGAATGAGCCCCTGATGGTGTGGCTGATGTGGTTGAGTCTTCTACAGAATAGACAACAAGGTGTGCTACAGGGATTGGTTCCTTAGAGTGTTTCTGTGGTGTGGTGTGTAGTTGCTGGTGAGTATTTGCTTCAGGTTGGGAGGCTGTCTGTAAGCGAGGACTCCCTTCTCTTCATGTGTCAGTATATAATGCCTGCATCTGTAATTTTCACTCCATGCATCTGAAGAAGTGGGTTTTTTTACCCACAAAAGCTTATGCCCAAATAAATCTGTTAGTCTTCAAGGTGCCACTGGACTCCTTGTTGTTTTCGTGGATACAGACTAACACGGCTATCCCCTGATACTCTTACACGTTAGCATGCTTAAAGTTTTAAAAAAGAGATGTAGCACAGACTGGCTATAATTGTTTATATGTCAGCTCTAAGAGGCTCCAATCATCACAATTAAACTGTGGCAGAGACTAGGGGCCCAATCAGAGACCAGGGCCACATTGTGCTAGAAGCTACGTGTAGTAAAAAAAAATCCCTGCCCTGAGGAGCTTACAATGTAAGAATAAGATAAGAGTCCATGCATGAATACAAAGCACAAGGTAATGGCGAGAAAATATTAGTCAGTGTGATAACCAGCAGCCACAACATATCAGCCACCTAATCACTGTCAATTTTTTATCATCATCCCAGCAGAGGAGAGTTTTAATGAGGGATCAGAACCCCAGTTGTCAGCACCGTATATGCATGATGAAAACATGGCTCCTACCCCAAAGGGGTTATAGTCTAACTTTAAGAGGAGACACCACAGAGGAATAGGACAAAGACAGAGGAGAGTGCAAGAGGACAGACTAGAGTAGCACAATAAGCTGTGTTGCCCGTTTTTGACCCCAGCAGCTGATCAATGTTTGGGGCCCTGGGTATGCTCCAGTTGGAAGTAGAAATTGGTGATAGTCAAGTGTTTCTTCGATGCAGTTTTATTTACAAAGATTGTACTCAGGGCATGTCAACAGAGCACGCAGACACCCGTGGCCAGCCCATGATAGCCAAATCAGGCTCGCAGGGCTCGGGCTGGAGCCTGGGCTCTAGGACCCTGCGGGTTGGGACAGTCCCAGAGCTCAGGCTTCAGCCCAAGCCCGGCAGTCTACACAGCAATGAAACAGCCCTGCAGCCCGAGTCAGCTGGCACAGGCCAGTCACGGGTTTTTCTTTGCTGTGTAGACTTAGAGCAGATCCTATCTCTCAGAATGCAGGAGGAATCAAAGAGCAAAAAAACTGTTTCTTTTGTTCACAGCACGAAGAACACATTTTCAGCCTGCAACTCCGCCCCAAAAACCTCTCCCCAGGTTTCTTCCACGGCCAGACACCGTGCTTTCAGTAGCTCCTTCTGTCTCTCTCTCCCAGTTTTAGTCTGTCTTACATTCTCATTCCTTCATTCACACTCTACTCAAAATAATACTCAAGGAAAGCTCCTGGACTGGTTCTCATACACCTTTTTTATTTTAGGTGAGGCACTGTGATTATCCTTACACTTACGTTTAATTGAAAGGCGCGTTCACACCCATCAATCTCATTTTACCTCAACCTATAGCAAACTCGTAACAACTGTATTCAGAGCACACCAGGTGCTTAACCACTGCAGTGTGCTTTGTAGTTGCAGCTAGCTGTGGTCTAGTAGCCACTTGTTCTACGCCTGGACTGAATTGCCTGCCAAAGCTGTCGTCGCCTCCATTTTGATTGGAAACTGTGTTCTTCTTTACTTACTGTCCCAACAACTGCCACATGGCTTGGATGTATTTCAGTCCAGAGGTCATTGAATATCAGGGTTGGAAGGGATCTCAGGAGGTCATCGAGTCCCACACCCTGCTCAAAGCAAGACCAATCCCTGACTAAGTCATCCCAGCCAGGGCTTGTCAAGCCTGACCTTAAAAACTTCTAAGGATGGAGATTCCACCACCTCCCTAGGTAACCCATTCCAGTGCTTCACCACCCTCCTTGTGAAAAAGTTTGGACTAGATGACCTCCTGAGGTCCCTTCCAACCCTGATATTCTATGAATATCCAACCTAGACCTCCCCCACTGCAACTTGAGACCATTACTCCTTGTTCTGTCATCTGCTACCACTGAGAACAGTCTAGATTCATCCTCTTTAGAACCCCCTTTCAGGTAGTTGAAAGCAGCTATCAAATTCCCTGCAGACTAAACAATCCCAGTTCCCTCAGCCTCTCCTCATAAATTATACGCACCAGCCCCCTAAACATTTTTGTTGCCCTCCGCTGGACTCTTTCCAATTTCTCCACATCTTTCTTGTAGTGTGGGGCCCAAAATTGGATAACAGTACTCCAGATGAGGCCTCACCAATGTTGAATAGCGGGGAATGATCATGTCCCTCAATTTGCTGGCAATGCCCCTACTTATACAGCCCAAAATGCCATTAGCCTTCTTGGCAACAAGGGCACACTGTTGACTATATCCAGCTTCTCATCCACTGTAACCCCAAGGTCCTTTTCTGCAGAACTGCTGCCTAGCCATTCGGTCCCTAGTCTCAGAGTAGCAGCCATATTAGTCTGTATCCGCAAAAAGAACAGGAGTACTTGTGGCACCTTAGAAACTAACAAATTTATTTCAACATAAGCTTTCGTGGGCTACAGCTCACTTCTTCGGGTGCATAGACAGAAGATATTTATACATACAGAGAACATGAAAAGGTGGAAGTATGTATACCAACTGTAAGAGTCCAATCAATTGAGATGAGCTATTATCAACAGGAGAAAAAAAACCTTTGAAGTGATAATTGAGATGACCCATAGAAGGTGTGAGGAGAACTTAACATAGGGAAATAGATTCAATTAGTGTAATGACCCAACCATTCCCAGTCTCTGTTTAAACCTAAGTTAATTGTATCTAATTTGCATATTAATTTAAGTTCAGCAGTCTCTCTTTGGAGTCTGTTTTTGAAGTTTTTTTGTTGCAAAATTGTTACCTTCAAGTCTGTTACTGAGTGGTTAGAGAGGCTGAAGTGTTCTCCCACTGGTTTTTGAATGTTATGATTCCTGATGTCAGATGTCCCTTGTTTGTAACAGTAAACAGGATTCTTCCATCCTAAGTGCGGGACTCTGCACTTGTCCTTGTTGAACCTCATCAGGTTTCTTTTGGCCCAATCCTCTAATCTGTCTAGGTCCCTCTGTATCCTATCCCAACCCTCCGGCGTATCTACCACTCCTCCAAGTTTAGTGTCATCTGCAAACTTGCTGAGGGTGCAAGACCACACCATTCTCCAGATCATTAATGAAGATATTGAACAAAACCGGCCCCAAGACCGACCCTTGGGGCACTTCGTTTGAAACCGGCTGCCAACTAGACAGAGCCATTGATCACTACCTGTTGAGCCTGATGATCTAGCCAACTTTCTATCCACCTTATAGTCCAATCATCCAGCCCATACTTCTTTAACTTGCTGACAAGAATACTGTGGGAGACCATATCAAAATCTTTGCTAAAGTCAAGGAATAACACGTCCACTGCTTTCCCCTCATCCACAGAACTAGTTATCTCATCATAGAAGGCAATTAGGTTAGTCAGGCCGTTGGTGAATCCATGCTGACTGTTGCTGATCTCTTTCCTCTCCTCTAAGTGCTTCAGAATTGATTTCTTGAGGACCTTCTCCGTGACTGCATTTCAATGCTAGGTGAAGCGTTCCTATATCTAAGTTTGTATATCAGTTTGGTTCACCAAGCCCTTTGAGATTCCACTGAGACAAAAAAGCTGTTATTTAAATGCAATATTTTATTATTCCACCAGACTGCTGGCAAGAACATCCGTTCACTTTGGGATCGATCATGGTTTCACCCCTTGCAGTAAGCTCTCATGCGGGACTGGTGGTTTTATTTACCAGGAGAGCTCAGACTAGACTCACTATTTTTTGTGTCCTTACATCAGAGAGAATTTAGTGCCAGTGCCAGAATGACTGAAATACTCTATATACCCAAAGAACACACATGGCACCAGCCCAAACTGTCTCAAATGGCCCCCTCTAGACCGCTAAATCCACTCAGTCCTTGGCTTCTTGGCTAAGAGTGCCAGCAAGTGTAGCTATGATCAGTTACATGGACTCTTGTCCTCCAAACATTGGACTGAGACTCCACCTCATTTCACATAGGCAACAACTTTTACTCAACTGACCCAACGGGATTGGAATTGGCAATCCAACGTGACACTCAGGCAGCAAAATGACAAGTGGGATATAAAAGGCTAGACAGAGGCCAAGAGCTCCCATTGCCAATGCCTTGAGCCACCCACTTCCTGATACCCTGCTCTCAACTAAGTAGTGGACATGAGGCAGCAAAGCATGGAGGGCCCACTCCTGCTGTTCTTGCACACCCCAGAGTCTCACTGCAGGCAAGCAGGTGCACAAGAAATGAAGGATCATTTCTCGTGCTTTCATCCAGTGTGTGGCAGCTGTTCTGAGCACATGACTGATTAAAAACAAACACACATGCAGACATCACCGCATCTGCAAAAGGAATTCAAGCATTAAGAGACACTACCCCCAACCAGCAAGGTATATCACACTTCTCACTTCACTTCCTAGCATCCTCCTGTTCTTCTTTTGTAACAGCACTAGTGCATCAGGTGAGAATGGGACCGAATGAGAGACATGAACAGCTGGTTGCAATCAGAGAGAGGAGGGCAAGTTACAGAAACAGAACTCAGCCTTACTGTTTGTCTACACCCAGAAAATGGGTCAGCATTTTAAAAGCACTGATGCAAGTCTACCCGTGGCAGATGATGTAGTGGAGACAGGATGCAGGAACTAGTCAGAAGAGGTCTAGACGCCAGAGTGGTAAAAAATCCTGGTTGCACTTATTCTCAGGGTGGATGCACAAAAAGTTTGGCTTTTCACTGCTTTGAAGTTAAAGTATTTATATGCACCTGTGCAAAATATCCCCAGATCCCCACACAGAAAGACAGTGAACAGCCAGCATAGCCAGCCCAAAGTATCTAGCGTGGAGCCATTAGAACCAAAAAGTTACAGAGCAGCACTTTCATGCAAAGCACACTCCTTTTTCAGGAAGCTCTGAGAACCGCCCAAAACACAATCCTAGGCCAGATGTGGTTTTTATTACCCAGACAAAGCTGGCTGAAATCCATCAAATAATTCTGGCAATATTTTCAGAAGACACTACAACCACCACAGAAGCTGCAGCTGAGAGGGAAATTTCAGGCAGTTCACGCCTCACCGGGCTGCCTTCGAACACCAGCACAATATGGTGTGTGTCTCTGCGTCCGCATGTTCCCTTTGAGCCAAATTCCAGGCAGACCCCCCTGCTGTGACACCACACTGAGATCCGAATACAAGTCAGACCAGAATTCGGCCCATTATACATTTATACTGCACTCCTTCTTCCAAAAAGAGTGGATGGTGGAGGAAAGAGGAGGATGTAGCCAAAATAATAGCCCAGAGTTCTACAGTCCATCCTCACATCTTGTAAGGGGCCTATGGAGATTACAGGCTTCAGTACACTATGCTCCATGTGGATTATTATTATTTGTATTATAGCACTGCCTCCGGGCCCTAACAGAATCAAAGGCTCACTTTGCTGGGCACTTGGGCAAACACAGTGAAACACAGGGGTTTCCCTCTACAGCTGCCATAAAGTCTGCACCACAAGCAGCTGCCACCACTTATTTCCCCACATGTATAAGAAAGAAGCTAGGAAGAGCTAAATGAAGAGCAGAACACTGGATCCCTCACGGTAAAGAAACTGCAAGTATTTGTGCTGCTACATTTATTGCCCAAGAGAACCTTGATTTTGATTAATAAAAAGTAAATGAAGCAGCTCAGCAGAGTAAGCTGTAGTGGATGGGAGAATAGGAGAGACGCTTTTATTAATTAAAATTCAGCATAGATTACAATGGCTGTAACACTTTCTACTTCAGCAGTGTTAATATTTCAGCTAGCCGGTTAGGGGAACAGTGTTCCCCTGCAAAATATTTGGGGATCTCACAGTATTAAAGATATGTATTACTGTGGTCCAGGGACAGCATGTAATTCATGGAGGAAGGTGACCACAGTTTTCCAGGAACTAGGAACAGTTTGGGGGGATGGGAGGTGATGAGGCAAATTCACTCAGGTTGTAATACCTCCCGAGCGGTACCACCATTCCTACCTGCAAAGGCTCACATATATTGGTTCAAACTGGATTCTCCAGAGACCAACAGACAAAAAAAGAACTTTTGGATAAATAGCCTGAGTGTAAATGGACTCGGTGCCTTCTTGCTGATTCAGCAAACAGACAGAACCTTCTATCCAAAGGGGGGCCCAATTCTTCCAAGGGTTGGAAGGGCTTTGACCTACTCGGGTCACATAAAACTGATGGGTGATCTCTGGTACGCTTTTAACATGTGCACAGGAACTTTCATTGTTGTTAATCTTTACTCTGCAATGCTTTCACCTCAAGAATAAATGTACTTGCTTAGAAAGGGCTGCGTGGTAACGCCTAACTGTTGGCAATACACTGTTCATAATCTTTGAAAAGAAAGCAAAGCACAGATGCTGGCCTGTTGAGAATATCCCAATGCAGGCAGGGAACTGTGCTGCCTGGAAAACACCCTGTCAGGGTGGGGCACTGTGGAACAGCTTCTGAAAGGCAGCAACAGTCGAAGTCAGCAACGCAGCGTCTACACTGACATTGCATTGACCTAACTACATTGATTTAATGCTACACCTCTCACAGAAGTGGAGTTTAGTCGGTGCAGTAGTCAAGTTATGTCAGTGGGACCTACATTTTAGTACACAGTTAGGTTGACGTAAGCTGCCTTATGTCGACCTAACTCTGTAGGCCTGTGTCAGCTATGATGAGAGAAGTGAGGAGTTACTGTAACTTCTTCTTTTAATATTGTAGTTATGTTCCTGAAAAATGCGACTTTAAACGAAACGATGTTAAGCGAATCCAATTTCCCCATAAGAATTAATGTAAATAGAGAGGATTAGGTTCTAGGGAAATTTTTTTCACCAGACAAAAAATTATTTTACACACACACACACACACACACACACACACACACACACACACACACACAGTACATGTTTTAAACAAACAATTGAATACTGTTCACAGCTATGATGATTGTGAAGCTTGGTTGAGGTGGTGAAATTAGAGGGTAGAAGAGGGTGGGATATTTCCCAGGGAATGCCTTGCTGCTAAATGATGAACTAGCACTCAGCTGAGCCCTCAAGGGTTAACACGTTGTTAATGCAGTAGCATAGCTGGGGGGGGCGTGGGGGAGCAGCCGCTCCCCTACCGAGCACAAGTGGCGCCTTTTTAATTTTACTCACCCGAGAGCAACAAAAAAAAAAAAAAAAGGCGCCACTCGCTGTGGTGCTTTTACTGATGGGGCGGTGCTGTGGGTCTTGATGGGCATGACCTTCACTCACTTCATGAGTGTCTTCAGCAGCACTGATGCTTCATCGCCGAAATGCCGCTGAAGACCAGCAGAGCAAGTGAAGCTCCTGCCGCCGAGGTGCTGCCGAAGACCCGGAGCGCCGCCCCGTCAGTAAAAGTAACGCAGCAGGTGGTGCCTTTATTTCCCGCTCCCCTTCTTCCCTCCACCTGGCTACGCCACTGTGTTAACGTAGCTTCTCACGCTACCAGGCAGGAGGAATGGAGGGGAGGGGAGACAGCATGGCAGACAGAGACAGACACACACCTTGAGAAATACACACTGCCCCTTTAAGTAAGCTGACCCACTCTTTAAGTGCACTGGCTTTTCAAGTGGATCAGGAAGTTGAGACAGCAGATGCTGCCCCAGGCTCTCTGTCCTCTCCTCACCCTGCTCTATATGGTGAAGAAGCAGTAAGCGGGGTGTAGGAGCAGGGGAGAAGGGGACATTAGCCCCCTCCACCCTCTTCCCCTGCACAGCAAGCAGGAGTCTCAGGGAGCAGCTCCAAGCAGAGGGCAGGAGCAGCACATGGCAATAGGGGAAGGGACAGCTGCAACTGCTAATCTGCTGGGCACCTGCTGCACAGGGAACTTTGGGGAGTGGGGAGTTGATGGGGGGCTGCCGGTTCACCCTGGTTCTAAGCCCCCACCAGCTAGCTGCAACAGGCTGCTCTTCCTGCAAGCAGTGGACAAAGCAGGCAGCTGCCAAATGATGTTAGAAGGCAGCATTGCACAACTTTAAACAAGCATGTTCCCTAATTGATCAGCAACATAACAATGAAACAACGTTAACCAGGAAGACTTTAAGTGAGGAGTTACTGTATCTTATTTCCTTGTACTCTCCTGTGGGTCTGTCTGTCGTCACTTGCTGTCTCTTGTCTCATACTTGTAATATAAAGCTAATTGAGGCAGGGACTGTCTTTTTAGTCGGCATTTGTATAGCACCTAGCACAATGGGGTCCTGATCTATGACTGGGGCTCCTGGGTGCTCCAATAATACAAATAATTAATCCAACTCACATCTTATCAGGTGAGAGAGGAACTGATAAAATGTAAACGTCTTTTAAAATATTTGTATTTATTTCCTTTCCATTTAGAATGAAAAAGGGCACCTGTACACTCAATCATCTAGTTATAATTACCAACTAACGATGAATTTCAGTCAGCTCACCCCTTCCACCTAGCAGCAGCTCTAACACTCACCCTGAAAACATTATCAGTGTTTGCTCTTGAATAGCCATTTCTCAAGATTACGGAGTCAGGATTGAGGTAGGGCCTTCTCTTTGTATTGGATGTTTGCCTTGGAAATGCCAGAAATGCCGAGAGAATTTGACAGCAGAAACACAACTATAAATGCAAGATCATCCAAACTGACAGATCCATCTGAAACAAACCCAACTTAATGTACAGAATTCTTACTGATTTAGGACCCTAAAGTTAGACAGACAGACAGATACACACACACACACATACTTTGTTTAAGCAGGGTTACAGTTGATCTTTAAGGTCTAAAGTAAAAATTATTTATCCCTTTCCCCCATTAAATAATAAATAAATTAATCCCCTGCGGGAATATCAGATAAGACAACTGGTCCACAGGCCTCTCTGTGTGGAACTGGGAATGTCGTCTTACCCCTCTGTACCTGTTTTCCCTTAGTGCCTGACCTGTTGCTGGGAGACATAGTTACCAGCTGGTGAGTGATTTGAGACACTTGGTTGGAAGATGTTGTGGGATCTATAGGAGTGCACAGAAATAGTGGCTGGTACTTGATACTTCAAACTAAATTGTAAAACATGCCCTGTTGCATTACTGGGGCAGGGGAATTCTTCACTGAACACAAAACATGGAGCAATCTACTCAACTTATTTTAAGCTAAGAATCCTCTGTGTTTTCTGCCTGGTATAGTTAGTGAGCTACGAGACCTTGCTGATGGGTTTGGTCAAACTGTGGCTGGAGTCTTCCCCCTTCTGAGTGAAAACTTTCAATGTCCCCAGGTTTGTATACTAGAGACTGAACAACAGGTTCCCTTAGTGAACCTGTCAACAGCTGTTCCCAAGCAATCCTCCTTTGTTCTACAGCAGAGGTCTCAAACACCCGGCCCAAGTTATTTGCTGAGGCCCGCCAAGCTCCCTGCGCCCCCCAGTTATTTCCTGCGGCTGCCAAGCTCCCCTCACCTGCCACCCCCCCTATACCCCAGCTTGCTGCATCCCTGCTCCTCTGCCTACCTCCAGGTGCTTCCTGACATCAAACAGTTGTTTGGTGGCGCTTAGCACTTTCCAGGAGGGAGGGGGGAGAAGCAGGGAGCCGTGTACTCAGGGGAGGAGGCAGAGCAGGGGTGGGGATTTGGGGAAGGGATTGGAATAGGGGCAGGGAGGGGGTGAAGTTGGAATGGGGACTTTAGGGAAGGGGTTGAATGTGGGCGGGGAAGGGGTGGGAAGAGGCAGGGCAGAGGCGGGGCCTCATGGAAGGGGTGGAGTGGGGGCGGGACCAGGGGCAGCAGGGGGAGGTGTCAGTCATGCAGCCCTCAGACCAATGTACTAGTTCTCATGTGGCCCTTGTGGTCATTTGAGTTT
The DNA here is from genome assembly GCF_007399415.2 of Gopherus evgoodei. Classification (NCBI taxonomy): domain Eukaryota; kingdom Metazoa; phylum Chordata; order Testudines; family Testudinidae; genus Gopherus; species Gopherus evgoodei. The sequence goes on from NC_044327.1 coordinate 122,182,047, forward strand.
GAGACCCCTGATCTACAGGGACCCTAACTCAGAGGCTGGCTAGAAACTCTGAGAAGGGCCGCTCTGGAGATCGAGTTAGTTCATATTTCATGAGCATTTTTTGAGTGAACTAAAACCATTACGCAGTAATTAAAATTGAGTTTACAAGTCTAAGCAGCTTAGAGAGATTTCTTTTCATCTCGGCGGCTCTTATCAGCATAGTTCAGGAGGAGGCTGCCTTCCGAGTCAGGCTAATCAAAAAGCTGACCGCAGTTCAGGCATGTTTTCAAAACACAGCCATTGCCAGCACGCCTCGCGCACAGCCTGGATTCCACACAATCCCATGAATCTGGGCACACGTCCCAATGCCACTCAAGACTCCGCCATGCTTTCTCTTATTCTGCCAACCACCCGAGGCTGGCTACAGCTGAGCCCACGCAGGGTGACATTCCTTCCCTACTCCCTACAGGGACCCCTCTCAGTGAGCCCCAATAGTAGACAGCATGTATTGGCAGGACTCCTTCCATCCACAGCTTCCCAACGCTCCTTGGAAGGAAGCTAAGAGATAGGGTGCTGCATTAGGTTGGACTCAGGAGACCTAGATTTGATTCCTGGCACTGCCAATGGCCTGCTGGGTGACCATGGGCAAGTCACTTCCTGCCTTGTGCCTCAGTTTCCCTATTTGTAAAATGGGGATAATGACACTGACCTCCTTTGTAAAGTGCTTTGATATCTAAAGATGAACGTAGTAGATATTGTTATTGATAACTACAAGGGAAGATGAATGGACAGAGGCAAGAGGAAAGAAAATAAATCCAACAAGAACAGAGTAGGGAGGAGGAGGGAAATTATGGGACATACTGTGAGTAAGAGGGAGAGGAGGAGTGGGTCAGAGCAGTGATAGTCTCCATTGCATTTTTTTATTTTCCCTTGTTTTAGGGCTGCATGTCCCCCATTACGCCTCTTTGTCTGAGATCAGCATTCCCCAATACAACACTGTGAGGCAGAATTTCCAAAAAAAGCCATTCCTGTTTATATCTGTTATCAGGGCAGGATTTTTGTCTAATGATCAGAGCAGGATACCAGGTCCTATATGCAACTCTGCCCCCAATTTATTGTACACCCTTGGGCAAGTCACTTAACCTTTGTGCCTCAGCTTCCCCATCTGTAAAATGGCATCATGTAATGCATGTTATAACTGTTTCGCTAAATCATAAGGTCTTTGGGAAAGGGACTGGCTGTTTGTTAACCCAAAAGGGGTTCTGTCCGGGACTGGGGCTCCTGGGTGCCACCATGTTGGAACTGTGATGGATTTGGAGCAGCTCTGTAATAGTTGGTGAATGCTGTAAGTCATTGGGATTTTATTGTATGAATGCACTGGGTTAACTCAATAGAGGGAAGCCTGGGAAAACAGGCATGAAGGTACACAGATTGGCGAAAGATATACTCCCTCCCAGCAAATACTTCAGAGTTAACTGTTACGAGACAACGCCAAAACTATTAGCTTTGATTATTTTGCCTCCTCTCCAGCCAGCCTACAAAACCAGCTGAGGACAAATGAACTCTGGCTGGACAAAAAGACCCTTTTTCAAGAAAGGTGGGTAGTTGTTTGGGGGAACCAGACAGATGCAGGACCCCTGCTGGGCGTGTCTAGGTTACCATCTGGGGATGGCAGCCTTTAAGTAAAACAGATGTGTCCTGATTGTTGTTTTAAAACTCTCTCTCTCTCTACAAGCTTTGTTCCAACAGTTAAAATAAACATGTTGGTTTTAAAAGGCTGTCTGGTTACCGTATTCACCCATGATCACAGACTCCTGAAAAGGAAGAATCAAAGATGCCCAAATGTAGTTGGATCTGCTGGGTAAGTACTATTGATGCACAGGGTACTGTAGCCCAAGGACTGGTCTAAGAGTGGGAGAAGTGTGAAATTCCACCCCAGGAAAGGTACAGGCCCGAGGTCTGACACCTCAGGGGGTGCGCTCACAGAGACCAGGAAAGGGGCCAAGGCATAGCTAACCACAACAATAATGAATATGATTTAGGCGGTAGGGGGAGGAATTGTAAGGCTTATACTGTTTAAAGCCCTTTGATATCTTTGGGTGGTCAGCCCTGTCAAAACTACAAAGACATTATTATTCTCTGCGGAATCAATGGCATCAGCCATGACAGAGCAGCATCGCCCATGTTTCATAATCAGGAGAATTGTAAAGAAAAGCCCAATAAGAACGACCCTATTTCAGTTACTAAGATAAGAAATTAATATACGTCAGCATGTCAGCCTGCTCGGACTACTTACAAGGTCAATATGCTGCTCTACACACACAGATATACCTTCCTACAAAGCTCTAGCCCGTTACCCTTACTCTTTTCGTATATGTCACTGTTCATGCGAGACACTGCAGGTTCTCAAAAGTGTCTGACAAACCAGAACCCACATTTGGAAAAGCTCCTCTTCAAACTCTGCTGCTTGGGCCCACCTCCAATTACACACAGAACAAACAATGCTAGGGTTCAGTCTAAGGAAACTGCAGCGGGACGGTCTAACTCCGTCGGGGAAGTATCATTCACCACTTCAACGAGAAGCCTGGTTTATATACATCTTGTAAATACACCTTATGATAAGAGTCTTAAGGAACTCAGACTATTGGTGCCTTACTGGATGCAGCATTGGACTGGGAGTCAGGAGACCTGGGATCTATTCCTGGCTTGGGCACTGGCCTGCGGGGTGAGCTTGGGTGAGTCACGGCACCCATCTGTAAAATAGGGGTAATGATACTGACTTCTTTTGTCAAGATCTACTTTCTACTTTGCTACAAGATCTACAAGTAACAACTGGCTATTGTTATCAAGATAACTTGTTCACAGTCTAAAAGTCTCTTACATTAGAGGCCTCTTTAATCTAGCAGGCAAAGCAAGATGTAATAGCTAGAAGGTGAGGCTATTCAAACTGGAAATAAAACAATTAAAAAACCAGAAAGGGTAATTAGCCACTACAGCCATTTACTAAGGGATGTAGTAAATTAATCATCACTTGGAGCTTTTAAATCCAGATTGGGCTGTTATTCTGAAACATCCTCCAGTTCAAACACACATTACTGGGGTTGATGGTGCTCCGTTGCATATTAGGGAAGAATAATTCCCTGCACTGCAGAAATCACATTCTATGGCCTGTGCTTTACAGGATGTCAAATTAGGTTATTGGGATGGGGGGGGGGTCCTTTTCTGGCTTAACAGTCTATAGCTAGGTCTACACTGATGGAGGGGGGTGTCGACCTAAGATACCCAACCTAAGATACCCAAATCAGCGTACCTTAGGTAGATTTACCTGGTCGTAAGGATGGCGGCGAGTCGACTGCTGCCACTCCCCCGTCGACTCTGCTTCCGCCTCTCGCCGCGGTGGAGTTCCAGAGTCGTCGGCAGAGCGATCAGGGATCTATTTCATCGTGTCTACTCTAGATGCGATAAATCAATCCCCAATAGACCGATTACTATCCGCTGAACCAGGGGGTAGTGTAGACGTACCCTAAGACTGAAGTACTAGAGCTTAGCTAAAGAAAGGAGGCGCAAAAGGAGAATTTACAGGATAACCTGTAGGATATGAATGGTCAAGAAAAGGAAATTCACACCAAACCTCCGAATATAGTAAGTGCTTTGATGCCTCACATTAAGAGAGTTGGAATGATGCTGTAACTTAAATGGTTTTATGGATTTAGTGAATGGTGTGCTGGACAGCATACCAATTACCATTGTCTGAAGCAGTCTTCCCTCACCTCCACTGGATACAATTTTTTTTTTTTTAAGGCACTAAAGCTCACACACAGAATGAAAAATGTCTTCAGTCTTCTGAGCTGCTAACATTCATTTAGTCAGTGTGATTCAAAGAACCTCATGATGGAGATTTTATATCACTTCTCCCCGCTCCCCCCCCCGCCAGCAAGCTCTCAAAGCCACTTACTTCCATTTTAGATAATAATCAGTCCATGGGATTAACATTCAAAGTTTCAGTCCTTCCCAAGAATTAAGAGAAGTTGATCATTTTTTTTTTCTTCCTCTGAAAAACCAAGGGATTGAAAGAGGCTGTCTGGTGAGCTTCCCTACCCTAAATGCCAAGTAAGAGTGTAGGCAAGTACAATGGAAGATTCCCTAGCCACATCTTCCAGTGCAATTCAACCCTCATTACTCCAGTTCTGGCTCAGAGACGATCAGTTCTTTGACACTATGCAGTATTTTCCTCCAGCGTACAGAAAGACATATGGTGCTAGGTTAAGACTCGCCTACTTCATTCCCCTTGTGACCTCAGTAGCAAGTGAACCCACCTCCGCTGAGGGGAAAGGCTAATGCATTAAGTCGCGGTAGTAGTTGACCCCTCTGCAGCAAGTCAGAATCTGAACATACTGCAACTTTAAAATTCTGCTTTGATTATCAAAGTGATTAATCTTCGCAACAGTACATTGATTGAAGTTGGCTGCTCTGTTATAATGGGCCACACCACCTAATCCTCATAGCAATGTATCGCAGCCAATGGCTTCAGGCTACTAATGACAGAATTTAATAGAAAATTTAACTGTTCAGCTCTGTCTGTGAAGCAAAGAGACCCAAGTTTTTAGGATTCTCACCTACTGACACCTAGCACTAGATCTCATAAGAATTAAAACAGTCTCATATGAAAAATGTTTTGTTAAAACAAATAAAAGCTTTATTTAGTATCAGGATTCACCCCCTTCAGCCAAATCCTTAAGAGCACTGAAATAAAAAGTTCAGAGAAAAAAGTCTGCAGCATTCTTCACCACCTTCACCTCACGTACATCACTGTCAATACCACACGGCACTGCTCCATAAACCAATCTCATCCACCTCCAACAGACACCAAAAAGTAACAGAGGGTATAGCTGCACTGAAATCAATGCTGGTGTAGTTAAGCACCAAAAGTTATAAATTCAGTCAAACCTAGTTAGTGTGTCCTTGGAAAAGTAACATGGGACAGTTTTCCAAGAGTGTTCAGGAACCAACAGCTCCCCATTTGACACTTCCAGCAAGATTTTGCAAATTGAACAATAAGCAAAAAACAAAGATTAGCAAAGTGCTTTGAGATTCTCAGACAGCAGTTGATACAGAAGTGCAAAGAAAGGTTATACTTTTATCTCACGTCGCACTCGAGCTCTGTCCTAATCCCCCCATGTAGGTAGCGCTAGATTGACTGGAGAAGCTCTCTCATTAACATAATCCACCACCCAGACAGGCTAACTATGCCATTGGGAGAAGCTCTCAATTCTGCATAGGAGCATCTTCAGTAAAGTGCTGTAGTGACGCAGCTGCACCAGTATAGCTGGGCCACTGTAGGGCTGTACGTAAGAACAAGCCCTTAGTCTGCTGGTGTGCAGAGACCACATGCTGACCAATATTGTCTCATTGTTTACTTGTACTCCCCTGTCTGCATTCATCTGCTGTCTCCAGTCTTATACTTTGATTGTAAGCTCCTCAGGGCAAGGACTGTCTTTTGTTCTGTATTTGCAGAATAAGGTTCTGATCCATAAATAGGGCTCCTAGGCCCTACAACAGTACAAATAATACTTTGTGTTGTCTGACTGAAACCTTTATTTAGTGCAGACTAATGGGCATTCATACAGCATAATGAAGTGGCTATAGAAGCCTCAACATAGATTGGATAAAGGCTGATGCAGAGCCATTGCTTCTAGAATATTTACTCTGACCACACCAAACAATGAAAACCCCACTCTGCTAATTGTATTGTTTATTTTCTCTCTCTCTCTCTCACACACACACACACACTCACTCACTCACTCACTCTCAATTGGCCTTAATGTCAAGTTTTACAGGACAAGAAAAAAGTGAACAGTTTAGATCTGTAGCAACACTGTGGTGCTGGTTTTTAAATGACCTGATACCAGCAATCCACATTTCTATGAATCCATCCTGATCCAATACCAATCAAGTGGTTTGGAATTAGGAAACCTGACTGCAGGCCCTGTTCCTGCAAAATCAATGGGGCTACTTGCAGTCTGTAAAATTATAATTACAAACCATGATGATTTTTGCAAGATTGGGACCTTACTGGCTTTCAGAGGGGACCAAGGACAATTTTCAACTTGATTTGTTCTGAGAGGGAATGTGCAATGAGAAATTTAAGACGAGAACATGCCACTCAGGCATCAGCAGCTAAAGTTTTACAATTTTAAATCACCTGGAGTTTTTGTTTTGTTTTATCTTCTGCAGAACAGAAAAAAAATGTCAGATGTGATGCTCCATTCTGCACACTAGTTAGAAGTGTGTCAGACGATCCATTCACTCTCAACGGTATTTCTTTTATTCCTGATACTTTCAATTAACTTTAACATGTTGCCAACTCCCATCCTCCAATAAATTATAAATCAAAGCCTCTGAAAGAGGCCCAGCCTCTATTTCTATTTAGTAGATTGGAGTAAAAAATTGTTTGCCTTCTGCTTACAGAAGACTGATGTATCAGAACGAAAGATACCCTACTTTACTCCCCCCAAATGAACCATTATTAAAAATGAAAGCATTTGGACAGTGAATGTGAGCCATTTATGGCTTGAGTCAGGCCAGCAGGAGGGCCCTAAAGAATGTTGAAAAATCAAGGCTGTCCCAGTTACTTCTCTGGTAGGTGGCAGACTGCAAAGAGTCTCCTGGACGCATGGGTTAATCCTGCTACATGCTGGTACACACTGTGGCATATTTAAGTGGGTGAATTTTTTTTTTTTAGTTCTTTAAAAAAATCTTCAAAAGATCAAATTACAGCTTTGAGAAACTAGGAAAGCCCCCTGGGAAAGTTAGTCAGTCAGTCAGACACACACACACACACACACACACACACACACACCCTCTACAGAAGTGGTTGTCAAGCTATAGTCCATGGACTCCTGGAAGTCTGCAGGCTATGTCTAAGATTTCCAAAGGGGTCCACACCAGCATTCAAAAATTTTTTTAGGGGTTTACAAATGAAAAAATGTTGAAAACCAGTGTTCTAGAGCAACTGAAGAAACTAAAAGTCCACAATAAGCCAAAAAGGTGAAAACAAGTTACTGATTTATATGACAAAATAGGCCATGTGCTAAGTATGTCATATGACCTATATAACTTACATACTTATGCAAAAGTCCATGGGCCCAGATCTAATGCATCTGAGGGTGCTGAGAGAACTGGCTGATGTGACTGCAGAGTCATTAGCCATTATCTTTAAAAACTTGTGGCGATCGGGAGAGGTCCCGGACAATTGGAAAAAGGCAAATATAGTGCCCATCTTTAAAAAAGGGAAGAAGGAGAACCTGGGTAACTATAGACCAGTCAGCCTCACCTCAGTCCCTGGAAAGATCATGGAGCAGGTCCTCAAGGAAACCATTTTGAAGTACTTGGAGCAGAGGAAGGTGATCAGGAACAGTCAACATGGATTCACCAAGGGTAAGTCATGCCTGACCAACCTGACTGCCTTCTGTGATGAGACAACTGGCTCTGTGAATATGGGGAAAGCAGTGGACGAGTTATTTCTTAACTTAGCAAATATTTTGATACGGTCTCCCACAGTATTCTTGCCAGCAAGTTAAAGAAGTATGGGCTGGATGATTGGACTATAAGGTGGATAGAAAGCTGGCTAGATTGTCGGGCTCAACAGGTAGTGATCAACAGCTCGATGTCTAGTTGGCAGCCGGTATCAAGTGGAGTGCCCCAAGGGACGGTTCTGGGGCTGGTTTTGTTCAACATCTTTATTAATGATCTGGATGACGGGATGGATTGCACCCTCAGCAAGTTCGAAGATGACACTAAAATGCAGGGAGAGGTAGATATGCTGGAGGGTAGGGATAGGGTCCAGAGTGACCTAGACAAATTGGAGGATTGGGCCAAAACAAATCTGATGAGGTTCAACAAGGACAAGTGCAGAATACTACACTTAGGACAGAAGAATCCCATGCACCGCTACAGGCTGGGGACCAACTAGCTAAGCAGCAGTTCTACAGAAAAGGACCTGGGGATTACAGTGGACAAGACACTGGATATGAGTCAGCAGCGTACCCTTGTTACCAAGAAGGCCAACAGCATGATCATAACTATTATGTATTCAAGCAATCCTCTGGGAAGTCTTCAGATCAGCCTGTATTATCTACTTGACTAGAATCATTACCAGCAAGCCAGTCTTTTCTCAGCCTCGCCACTGACCGACCAGCTGATGTGACTTTTGGTCCAGTTGCCCATTAGGAACAGTTTTATTTTGGCAGAGAGCATGTGATCTAGACTGAACTAGCATTGTGCAAGATACAGTTTGTATGTAAACTGGCCATTTATGCAAGGAGAGGACACCAGAGACATTGATCTATTAAAAAAAAAAACCAGTATGTGGGAGCTGAGAAACAAGCCTCATATTGACTGGTCTGGAGGATTTCACTTTGGGCAGTGACTTGCACTAAATTCAGGATGGCCAAATGCTACTCAATTTTATCAACACTGGACAAAGACATTTTATTTATTTATTTTTAATGACAGCCACTTGTTTCAAAGTTCCTTCCTTTTAGCTGAATGATGTCCAATAAAGTTCAAGTTAAACAGGCTGGAGAAGACAGGCTATATAAATGGGATCTAAGTGGCCAGTGATCATTTGAAACCCGTCAAGCACCATACATAGAGCAAGTAATTACAAAACCATCTTTCCAGCTATAGCTCTCCAGATAACGTCTTGGAAGATGAAGAATCACCTTGGTATTCTCTCCTACTTGTGGTCACCCCTCAAAATAAACCATTTTCATCTTGTTTCTGCTGGTACATTCACCCATCCCACAACACTCAAGGCAGCCTCCTCTGTTACAGGCACGTAGGTGTGGGTGCTCTGCCTAGAAATCCTACGGACTTTAGAACTATTTGTTTTTTTACAACATTCCAAATAATATCAGCCTAGATGAGTGAAACCTATGCAGCAGAATCTTTTATCTATTAGGTAAGAAGCCCCATCAGCTTCTCTCATCCGCCTTTCAAACAGCTCAGTTCCTGGATACTTCTGCGCTGTCAGGCATCTGTGGCACTTTCCATGGTACCCAGTAAGCTAGTAAACTTTGGTTTAAGTCCCCACCCCCACCAACAGTGTGCTGGAAAATGTGTTACTCCAAATTGGTCGTAAAGACCGTTTAAACATGATTGAGGTTAATTCTGTTTAAACATGACTCTAGCAAGCCTGGCTCGCCAAACCGTGTTTAAATGGCTTTACCCTGAACCAGTGACTGAAACACAGTTTGCGTCACAAAACTGTGCAAACTGGCCTTGCACTCAGTTTTCCAGGGGAGATATTTTCCTAGACTCGGTGTTGCAAATTCTCGTCATTTTAAATCACACCTCAGGGAACTTGGCGGTTTTTCTTAAAGCACCAGCTCCTGGAGTCACGTGATTGCACAAGAACCTCAGCTTCCAATAAAAAACAAAAAAAGTACTTCTCAAGCACTCATGATTAAAGAGAGAAGCTTGGAAATGTGACCCACTCAAAGGCTTCAAGGCAAATAAAAAAATAAAACGATTTTTGGAAGTCTGGAGTTGGCAATACAGGAGAGACCTATTTGCCTACCTGCCTCCCCTACTCCACATCCACACTTTGCTCAGCTACTATTTCAGACCACACATCTGTAGACTCAGTAAGACAGTCCTTGCAATGGATCATATTCAGATTTTCCTTTACTATCATGCTGAAACATATTGGGGGAGATGGGGGTAAAAAAAAAAAAAAGAAAAGAAAAGCAAAAGGGGGAGGGGCTTAAGCTTGGGGAACTAAGTAAAGAGCTTGTATATTGCTTGCAGAGACACCAAATACTTTTTTTGTAGCATCTGCAAAACCAAATTGCAGAGGCTTCTCCCACTTCCAGTCTCTGGCCCTCCCCTGTGGATAAACAGGAGATGGATACACTTGGTGGCTCTGCTGAACTGGAGACAATCTCAATATTAAATCATTAAATCAGGCTGTACTGCTGAAAACTGGACAGGTTTCAATTTCCCTCCTGCCTCACTAAATCAGCTATTCCCACCAGTCATTCTGGAGGTACTAATCTAAAACAGCGAAGTAGACGAGCCAGTGTCACTCAGCAGCGGAGGACAGAGCCAAAAATGCTTTTAGATATTGTACCACGGGATCCGTAGTGAGCAGGACAAGACAACAGCCTTGGGTCACAGACATGAGGAACACCCCTTCTCCCTCAGTATTCTTGTGAAAGAAGGGGTCATAGATTCATCATCTGTTTTAAGGCTAGAAGAGACAGCTGTGATCATCTGGTGCGTAACCCAAGCCACAGAGTTTCACCCAGTGATTCCTTCACCAAGTCCATAATTTATGGCTGAGCTAGAGCGTAACGTTTTAAAAGACACCCGGTCTTGATTCCCTGGCTGGCTGAGGGCGGATGAAATGGAGCAATGCCAGACACGTGGGCCTTATCTACTCTTGTGCAAAATGCACTCTTGTTGACACTGGTTCAGCTGTACCAGGTGCAGCAATGTGGGGCACCCCACGGCAAGCTGGCCACTGGCTGTCGCTCAGCGATATATGTCAAAGGAGGGTGAAACACCAGCAGCCTGTTTGCACCAGAGCTCCCGCCATCGGGACAGCTGGTGGAGCTGCGCCAGCACTAGCAACAAAGGGATATTTTAAGGGGTAAAAAGCCTAGTGCAGACTGGTGAGTGGGTAGGACAGGTCCCACTCTGTGCCCAGTCCACAAAGAACGGGCATTTGTTACAGCCCCATGTAGAGAGCTTCAGTTCTTTAGTACAAGCTGGAGAGACTCATGCGTTTAGCTCTAGTGGTTCCCGATTCAATGCCCAGTACGTTGGCCAAGATGGTAGCAAGCATTAAAGCTGGTCAGGAAATACCTGATGAACAGGTTTTCCAGCAGAAAATGCAGAGTTGTCAAATTGGAAATTCTTCATGGGAAGGTGCCAGTTTCAACAAAACTATGGAATTACGGGGAGCAGAAATAAAAGACACAACCCAAAAAGGCAAATAACCAGTAGCCTGGTTGTTAGGGTGTTCCCCAGGGACTTGAATTTTGGCCTCCCACATCCCTGTGAATGCCAGGATACTGGCTAGTTTGGGTCTCTCTGGCTAGTTTTTCAATGAAATTTAGACAGGTCCTGGACTTCGTCATGATGCAAAATGAGAAACTTTTCAGTATTTCAAACCGTTCTGCAGGACAGGAAAACCATTTCCTGCCCAGTTCTCGACATCACACATGTACCCTTTCCAAAGCTCATAGACTAATATCCCATTCCTTCCATCGCCCTGACCACCCAAGTACTTACCCATGCCACTCATACTTAGCTCCTACATTTTCTTTTATGTCAGCCCCCAGAACACTCTCATTATTCTCTGAACTCCCTGCTGCTTATCACCCACTAGCATTAGCAAGGAATAGTCGGGGTGTTTATTTAGAATCAGAATAGACAACATCTTGTATATATGAAAGAGATCTAATGTGTTCCAACTATCGTTTAAATTCCCTGGAGAATAATGCTATCGGTATTAATTCATGTTCCTTTCTGTGAGCTGAGAAGGGAGGAGCAGAAATCAGAGTGGATTAATAAAATGAAAGACGGATGGAATAAATGGATGATATTAAGCATAGGTGCTGGAACTAAGAATACAGGGGGTGCTGCCACACCCCCTGGATTGATGTAATAACAACCACTCAAATACACGGTTTCCGCCTTCAGCAACCCCCACTATAAAAAACTGTTCCAGCACCACTGAAATGTAAGAGAACAATTTAGGCTGGGATTTATTAGCCTGAGGAATAATCTGCCAAGGAAAGTGACAGAAGTCCCATTGCTTGGTGCATTTCAAGTTAAACTGGAAAAAACACCAGTCATAATAACAGCAAAGAACAATAACTTGTAACAGTCCTACCGTGGCAGAAGACAGATCAAATAACTTAACAGATCTCTTCTCTCCCCAGTTATAGGCAAACCTGGTAGGTAATCTTAACTATAGGTGTTGCTAACATTTTTCCTTATATAAAACCTATATTGGACAGCAAATGGTCTCTTGTAGATTTATAGTTTGATTAGATTGTTTTAAAATATAAAAATAGATCTAACAGAAGCAGGGAAAACACAAACAATGTTGCTAAAACATTTCCAATTCATCACCAACTTCTTCAGACATATCAGTACACCTCATCTACTCCAGGCAAATATTTACAAAACTGGAGACCTCTCAACAGCTAAAGAAGACTGTCACAATATTAGCCTTTATCTTATCCCCAAACAGGCTGAAAGAACAACATACAGTAAAGCTTTAATTTGCTGACAACAGAATCGCACACAGCAATTCTGAGATATTCTAGGGGTCACAACTGGATCAAATAGGTAAAGCAATGCCTGTTCCATCCCCATTATAAGAAATGTGGATGTGTTTGATTTAGGGCCATAAAAGTTATTTTGGGGAAAGAGAAATTGACACAGATTTAAAAACGAAACAACAGGACTGATTTCCTTGTTTTTTTTAAGGGGGAAAAAAATCCCATGTACCTGGCCTATGGCCCAGCAAAATTCAGGGTTTGCGTCTCGGGATATTTATCTTCAAGCAAAGGTTTTAGAAGCCCCTGAACCTACAGCACCATCTGCATGCTCAGTTGTGTCGAGCTGGGATTTGATTTTACTCTAAGTATCTCTCAGGCCTATTCCAACCCTTAGTTGAAAAGCACTAGGTGTCTCAGTCATGGACCAGGAACGCATTGTGCTGTGCTCTACACACAAGAGATAGTCCCTGCCCCAAGGAGCTTACAAAAGGAAAAGTGCAATCAGTGCCAAGTATTATTACTTTATTTCTCTGAGCAGCCCATAAACCCTTTCTATATTCTATTCAAAGAAACGAGGCTGGGTTTTGGAGCAGGCCAGACAAGCTTCCAGGTTGGGAGAACAGTCAGCTTGTACTTAATTCACTTTTTTTTTTTTTAAACACAGTAATTATCAACAAATGGATCCTCCTACAATAATTTAATTGCTCAACGTACCATTCTCCAGAACAATGGTTCTCAACCACAGGTACATGTACCCTGGGGGCATACAGGGGTCCTCTGGGGGTACATAAACTCATCTAGATATTTGCTTAATTTTACAACAGGCTATATAAAAAGCACAAGTGAAGTCAGTACAAACTAAAATTTCATACAATTCGTTGTTTATACTGCTCTATATACTATCTACTGCATTGTAAGTACAATATTTACGTTCCAATTGATTTTATAATTGTATGGTAAAAATGAGAAAGTTGGCAATTTTGCAGTAATAGTGTGCTGGGACACTTTTGTATTTTTATGTCTGATTTTGTAAGCAAGTAGTTTTTAAGTGAGGTGAAATTTGGGGTACGGAAGAGAAATGAGACTCCTGAGAGAGGTACAGTAGCCTGGAAAGTTTGAGAGCCAGTGCCACGGAATGAAACGGTTCCAGCACAGGCTGCAGCTACAGTCAGACCTTCTAAGAACAAGCAGTACACTTCTGCAACATTGTCTGGCAGCAACTCTGCAAACCCCATTGCTGCACCTTTGCCTACAGCACAACTGAGGAGACTCCTACCACTCTCTCAACTACTTGTTTCTAAGGTGGAGGAAATTCAACCCCCCTTTCTAAATTAGGGTATGTCTACATCTAAAATTTTGCAGCGCTGGTAGTTACAGCTGTATTAGTACAGCTGTATAGGGCCAGCGCTGCAGAGTGGCCACACTTACAGCAACCAGCGCTGCAAGTGGTGTTAGATGTGGCCATACTGCAGCGCTGTTGGGCGGCTTCAAGGGGGGTTCGGGGAACGCGAGAGCAAACCAGGGAAGGAGACCAGCTTGATTACCAGAGGCTTCCTCAGGTATGCTGGGATACCTGCTTATTCCACGGAGGTCAAGAAAAGCGCTGGTAAGTGTCTACACTTGATTACCAGCGCTGGATCACCAGCGCTGGATCCTCTACACCCGAGACAAAACGGGAGTACGGCCAGCGCTGCAAACAGGGAGTTGCAGCGCTGGTGATGCCCTGCAGATGTGTACACCTCCTAAGTTGCAGCGCTGTAACCCCCTCACCAGCGCTGCAACTTTGTGATGTAGACAAGCCCTTAGGCACGTCTTTAAGAGAGTGGCAAGTAAAGCAATGGGATGACTCAGGATCCCGCTGAAGGGAAGGGCCCTTTGGGATCTGGAGTTTAGAGCACAGCTTTTCCAGTGATGGAAATATTTAAAGCTGATGGTCCCTCCCGCCCTCTCTGCACTACCCCTTCAAAACACCCTGCAGCTGCTCGTTGTTACATTAGCTTTTGTATGCAAACAACATGCAGCTCAGCAATTCCTTTTCATTAGATCAGGATGCTGCAGCATGTGGGACAAATTGGGCACCCAAAAATCCCTGGACATTTGGTTAAACCTTGATCAGTGTGCGTCTACATAGCACATGCACCTGTACGTTATTTCATTATTTCAACAGACCCTCTCGCACATGAATCTTCATATCAGCAGGGTAATCTCACAACAGCAAAACGTACAGATTAGACAGACTCTTACTCAACAAATACAGCATCAGCAACCAGAGGTGGACAACACAAAGCACAGAGCAAACCCAGAGAAGAATAATGTTGGTTGCACAGTCAAAGAGGAGAGATTGAGTCACTTCCTACTCCAGTGTCCAAAACACAAAAGTGTGCAAGGAAAACACTTCTTCAAGGTACCAGAAAGGAATCAAATTTCCCTTAAAAAGGAGAAAGAGCATTGGATGTAAGACAGGGAGAAAGGGAACAGACAGAAGGCATTGCATCACCCTATCTAGCAGCCTGCCACCAAATCAGGAACGGATATTAAAGGCCCAGGGTTTCAAACTCCAAACACACTGCAAAACCGTAGCCTGGGCAGATGCTTCCTGTATTGTTTCTACCTCTGAAAGAGACAGAATTCCTCTGTCCCCACTACGCTCTGGCAACGTTCATACAGCTGGTCCCCTTGAGAGTATTTTGAATTGCAGTTTATAGTGGAGTATGCAGTGCTGCCCTCTCTTCTCTGTGCAGCACAGTCACCTTGGACTGCTGTCAAGGTGGCAACACTGTGAATAAAGTCCAGACAATGGAGGGGGCGAAAAAGTGACACAACTTTGTCGGTTCAAAGGGTGATCATCATCAGATGGCTTTGATTACTGCTGAGGCAAGTGAAGCAGCTGGCTTGGCAGCTCCTTGCTGTACATTTCTGGAAGTCCTGCAGCGAGCACACGCAGATGCCCCCCAAATACTAATGCTTGATGTAGCACTGCCCAAAAGGACGCTCCTACGTGAACAAATCCCCATGAGAAATGAAAGAGGCGATGCTCCCTGTCTTTGGGGCTCAGTGGTTTGAGCATTAGCCTGCTAAACCCAGGGTTGTGAGCTCAATCCTCGAGAAGGCCACTTGGGGCAAAAATCTGTCTGGGGATTGGTCCTGCTTTGAGCAGGGGGTTGGACTAGATGACCTCCTGAGCTCCCTTCCAACCCTGGTATTCTATACACCTATGTATTTACATTTTTCTGCAAGGACAATGCTTGTGTGGACATGGAGACACACAGGCCGGCCTATTAAAAAAGTCTCAGCCTAGCTTCTGAAAACCTTCTCTCTCTGGGATGGCATAACCAACTCCAAGTCCCTTTGGAATATAACTCAACTGCAGTAATTGAGTCAGCTGGAGAGGATTACTTCCTCCTCCCTCATCACGGGCTGCAAGTCTTTTCAGCGTGCTGAGTCCTGGTCTGGAGGGCTTGGGAACTGAGCTCAGGCCTGAAATCCAATCCCCACAGAGGACGGCTCCTACGGGGTGCCACCAGGAGTCAGCAAGGAAGTTTTTATTATGTGCGGAAGGGCATACCCAGACTCAAGCAAATTGTGCCAATAATAATTCTAGGGAAAGAGGGAACTGATTGATACACGTCATTCATATACTAAGTCACAATGCTTTTTTATTTGGTTTAAGGTGAAATCTATGCAGTTTCACAGGTTTAATGAAGTTCCATTCCCTCTGCTGGGGGAGATCATGTTCTCCCTGCTGAGATATCAGGGTATAAATACAAAACTGAGGCAGTTGTCACATTAAAAAGGCAGCCTTTGTTTTGAACTGACTGTCTGACTCAGCACAATTCTAGCTAATAGCTCCAAGACTGATAACAGGAGACAGGCCGAAAACCACCATTCCCCACTGCAGGCCATGAATCCTGGCAGATTTTTATTGCTAGTGGAGCTCACAGATAGATGACTCCAAGCAACATTTCATACAGAAAATCCTTCTTTGTGGCTCAGTCCATCTCCTGGCCTAGAAAGTGCTGCCTGCATAATAGCTCCTAAGAGATTTGGGGGAGGGACAACAGAGAAGGAGCAGGGACAAATGTATCCCTTATTTTTACAGCATCTGGGTTGGGTTCTTTTCACCCAGATTCCCCTGAAAGAAAACGCTGCAGCTCCTGTCCCTGTCAGTCAGTTACCACTTGACTTGGCTGCCTGTCCCCCCTAGTCTTTGAGCACTTTGAAAATGGAGTAAAATTGGCAGCAAAACACAGCAGGCATCTATGCCACTGTAATTTGTGATAAAAACTTAAGAGTTCTGACTTTGGCTGTACCTCCAACTCACTGGGTGGCCTTGGGCTACTCACTTAGGCTCCTAAATCCCTTATAAATCAGGCCTTAATTCATACATATCTTAAAAAACATGGGCCAGAGTGACTCTGGATTGGAGTTTCCCCATCTGCTAAAATGGGAACGATAGTGCTTAGTGAAGGGTGGCCAATCTGAGCTTGAGAAGGAGCCAGAATTTACCAATGTACATTCCCAAAGAGCCACAGTAATACATTAGCAGCCCCACATCAGCTCTCCTCCCCTCCAGCTCCCAGCGCCTCCTGCCCACTTGCAGCCCTGCCGATCAACGCCTCCCCCTCCCTCCCGATCACCTGTTTCATGGTGTGCAAGAGGCTGGGGGGGGGAAGGGGGGAGGCGAGGGCATGGCAGGCTCGGGGAGGGGGCAGGAAGGGGTGGAGTGGGGGCAGGGCCTGTGGCAGAGCCAGGGGTTCAGCAGTGAGCACCCCGCAGCACACTGGAAAGTGGGCGCCTGTAGCTCCAACCCTGGAGTCAGTGCCTATACAAGGCTCTGCATATTAACTTCGGAAGAGCCGCATGTGGCTCCGGAGCCACAGGCTGGCCACCCCGGCTTAGTGGCTACTTGCGATCACTGCCCCAGCTGGCTATGAATTGCAAACAACGTATCATTTGTGTTATTCTGCCTTTTTCTACCACCCTCTGTTTGCTTATCTCATCCACTCTTATGTCTTCACTTTTACATTGTAAGCGGTCAGTTTCTCTGTAACATAAAAAATGCCATACTGGCTCAGAGCAATAGTCCAGATTGCCCCGTATTCTGTCTCCAACAGTGTCCAATACCACAGCTTCAGGGGGAGTGTACAGAACAGTGCAATTTTGGAGAGATCCACCCGTCTTCCTCTCCCAACTGCTGGAAGCCAAAGGTTTAGGGTCACCCAGAGCAAGGGTTTACATCCCTAACCATTAATAGACCTATCCTCATGAACTTATCTAGTTCTTTTTTTAACCCAGTTATAATTTTGGTTATCATAACATCCTATGGCAATGAGTTCCACAGGTTAATTTTGTCCTATGTGAAAAAGTACTTCCTCTCGTTTGTATTAAACTTGCTGCCTAGTAATTTCATCAGGTGACCCCAGCTTTGTATTGTGGGAAAGGGTAAATAAACACTTTTCTATTCACTTTCTCAATACCATTCATGATTTTATAGACCTCAATCATATCCTCCTTTAGTCATCTCTTTTCTAAGCTGAACAGCCCTAATCTTTTTAGTCTCTGTCCCATATCCTAGATCATCTTTGTTGTCCTTCTCTGATCCTTTTCCAGTTCCACTATATCCTTTTTGAGATGGGATGACCAAACCTGGACACACATTCAAGGTGTGGCGGTTCCATGGTTTTATATAGTTGACATTATGTTTTCTGTCTTATTTTCTATCCCTTTCCTAATCGTTCTTAACATTTTGTTATCATTTTCGACCCCTGCTGTGCAGTGAGCTAAAGTTTTCAGAGAATTATCTGTGACGACATCTCTTTCTTGAGTGCTCACAGCTAATTCAGAACCCATCCTTACATATGTATAGCTGGGAATATTTCTTCCCATGTGCACTAGTTTGCGCTTATAATTGAATTTCATCTGCCTTTTTGTTGTGCAGTCTCCCAGTTTTGGGAGATCTCTCTGTAC
The DNA here is from genome assembly GCF_007399415.2 of Gopherus evgoodei. Taxonomy (NCBI): domain Eukaryota; kingdom Metazoa; phylum Chordata; order Testudines; family Testudinidae; genus Gopherus; species Gopherus evgoodei. The sequence continues at coordinate 122,200,289 of NC_044327.1, forward strand.
CTCTTTGCAGTCAACTTTGGACTTAAACTACCTTGAATGATTTTGTATCATCTGCAAACTTTGTCACTTCACTGTTCACTCCCTTTTCCAGAGCATTTATGAATATGTTGAACAGTACTGGTGCCTGTACAGATCCTTGGGGGACCCTGCTGTTTACCCTTTGTTTCCTGACATGTAATCAATTACTGATCCATGAGAGGGCCTTCCCTCTTATCCCATGACTGCTTAGTTTTCTTAAGAGCCTTTGGTGAAGGACCTTCTCAAAGGCTTTCTGAAAGTCCAAGTACACGATATCCACTGGATCACCTTTCTCCACATACTTGTTGACTCCCCTCAAGAATTCTAATGGATTGGTGAGGCATGACTTTTACTATGTCACTGAAAGGCTCCTCTGTGTACCTCTCTGTCTCCCTTTGCTTCTCCAGTTCAGCCACTCTGGCTTCCAAAGCCCATACTCAGTCTCTGAGGGCCGTGTGTTTGTACAAGATCCAGTAGGTTGGCTCCAAGGCACTAGTGCAAAAGAAAGCATTAAGTATTAGTACAATTATCTAACTACCTCAGCAAGTGTCTTGTGTGGTTGAGCTAGTGTTTGTACAGCACTTTCAGACTGTGAAGTGTTGTTATTATGGAGAGAGAACTCTCTGTAGTTAAGTTGTGGCTAGTTTTTCATTAAAACCCCTCTCTCTCTCTCTCTCTCACGCACACACACACACACTTTAGCTTTCTAAATGTCACTGAAAGCCCTGGGACACCTTTATATCTGCACACTCAACTTCAAAACACGGACAAATTTACACCTACAATTCTTATTCTTTAATATTTGTACTACCATAGCACCTAGGAGCGCTAGTCCTAGACCAGGATCCTATTATGCTAGGCACTGTACAAAGACAGAACAAAAAGGCAGCCCCTGCCATAAGATCCTTCCAGTCAAAATTAACTGTAACACACAACGCACAACTACACAATCTCAAACTACCCTCCAGTCAATCCTCCCCTTACAATGCAACAACATCAACATATTCTCTCATCATTACCTGGAATACACAAAGACCTATCCACCTCCCATCTCACCTTCCCAATAAAGTTTGCTGGAAGTTTAACTCCTATTTGAACTCTTCACAGCAGTAAGTCTTCTGTAGCTGTGGACAGCTGAAATCTCATGTTTCCTTATTACTTATTATTTTTACTGCAGCAGTGTCTAGCAGGCCTAGCTGTGACCAGGACCCCACTCTGCTAGAGGCTGTACAAACATACACCCAGCAGACAGTCCCTGCCCAAAGCACTTCCAATCATACTTAAAGCACTTGATAGTACACAATTTTTACTATCCGTGGATTAACCAACAGAATTATATTTCAACAATCTATGGGTATTAAATGTCCCAAGGAATTCAACATTTAAGATATCAATCTGTTAGGTCACTTGCCACTTGGATGAAGGAAGAGGATAATGGGCAGAGTTAAGGGCTATCTTAGCTCAGATACCTTAACTCTGCATTTTCATCTCTCTATTTGTTTTAACTTTCACCTTCCTTTTGAATTTCCTGGCTGCTGCTTTAATACCCCATGATTTCAATGGGAGTTAGGCACCTAGGCAGTTTGAAAAACCCACTCAGCACCTATCTGCGTGTTTAGGTGCCTAAATACCTTTAAAAATCTGGCCCTCCGTGCCTCAGCTCCGCATCTGTAAAATGGGAATAATTGCCCATCCCTAGCTCACAGAGATGAAAAAAGTGTGGGCCACGTAAGTACTTTAGATAGATGGAAAGACTCTCATTGACTATAATGCACTTTGTGGGCAGTCTCTTAGATTGTAAACTCTTTGGGGCAGGTTTCTTACTATGGATATGGACAGCACTTAACACAATCTATAATTTGTATTACTATAGCACCTAACCTTTGTTCTGGATCAGGACCCCATTGTGCTGGGCGTTGTACAAACACTGAACAAAAAAGATGTTCCTTGTCCCAAGGAAGCATGATCTCAACTGAGATCTTAACTCTAGGAGCTACCAGACACAAAGAGTAAATAATGATAGAGAAGCATCTTAAAAAATTAATTAAAACTAGATCCCAAGAGCGCTCAGTGTTAAACAAGTGCACTGTCAGCTACAATAAACTCTTTCCCCAACATGGTACACTGCAATTTACTGTCCCCCAGCTCTATGTTTACATTTTGTGCCATGAGTTCTAGACTACCCGAAGTCAATGCTCAAGTTAAGATTTCATGAGGCATGTTAAGTGAGTCTATGAAAGCCTAGGTACAGCCTGGCCACTCTGCGGTTTTATGTTATCCGAGACAAACATAGAAAACAGATCATCAGGCATCAAGAAAAGAGGCTTCCATTCTACGTTGTGATTTCCATTCTAGCAGTCATTCCCCCCACAGCACACACTTAATGCAGAGGCTTGTCATTAAAATTCCTCCTTCAGATCTCTGCAGCCAAGAAGGAGCTGGATTCCTAGAGGGACTGTGTGTGCTGGGACTTGGTACAAGCTCAGAAAAGCAATGGAGGGAATAGCAGCCTTGTATTTTGTGGTCTGAATAAAACCATGTACTATTGATTTATCACAGGATTTATGATTCCAATTATATGGCTATGCTTGGACTAAGCATATGTATTCAGCCATCCTAGAAGCTACACATTTGAAGCAAGCTCTGCAAATCTTAACCAAATTTTTCCCCTCTCCTTGTATGTATTTAATACCTATTAAATTACACCAACACTGTTTAACGCAGAGTCAGCATCATCACCTAGACCTGCAGTGCCAGTGTGTGGTGGGGGAAGGGAGGTGGTTCAGCAAGGGGAAAGGAAATAGGTCAGCTCCTTTATTTGAAAGCAGACAGATGCAGTGGTCTAGAAGGATCCAGCGGAGCATCACAATGAAGGACAAGCTACCCACACAGCACAATACACACCAGGGCTGGAAAAGGCTTTGGTTTTAAAAAAGTAGGCAGGATTTATTTTTAAATGGGAGGCACCATGGGGGGAGGGGGGAACGGTTTCCAGAAAAGGTCTCTCTCCCTTCACTTTGCCTCCCAAGTGCCAGTTGGTTTTTGGCCGTGGTAAATCTGGAAAAGGGGGTGGGGGGATTGCTCTATGGGAGGGCAGGGCTGGACAGCATGCTGACATAATCCAGCTTGGTGAAGCAGTGGCTGAAGTGGGGAGGGGAGGGACTGGCTTTCAGGGCTGGGCAGAGGGCAAAGAACAAAGCACTCGGCACACAGGGCAGCTCCTCCTTTGCCAGCCCACAGGGCTGAGGCGGGCTCTGGCAGCCAAAGCAACGAAAGGCTTAACTTGGAGACTTCAGCTAAAACGTGCCTTCAGTCTGGGGGAGAGGCACCAACTCCTCCCCCTCCGCCACTGACTCCTCCATGCATGACCCAGCTGCAGCGTTCTAAGGAAGACACTGAGGGAGGGGCATATTGGAAGGGACAGGGATTGTAAACTAGGGGGTTGGCCCAGCTGCCAGGCAAGGAAAGCAAACTCCATGCCCCGTCCTTTGTAAGGACTCTTCCTCTTCCTCAGGGCGCTGTTAACGGATTATTACAACCCTCATAAACAAGACACAAATGAAGTCGCTGGTCCTAATTGCCACAGAAATTGGTCCAATGAAAGATATTACCTCAGCCACCTTGTCTCTCTAACATCCTGGGACCCACAAGGCTACAACTACACTGCATGCTAATCCCCACAGGCATTTCTGGCCTCTACCAGCAAAGGGGGCTGGGGGAACTCCCCTTCCCACTGCCCCCAGCTTCCTCTTCCTTATGTATCCCACCCTGAAGAAGAGCTCTGTGTGGCTGGAAAGCTCGTCTCTTTCACCAACAGAAGTTGGTCCAATAAAAGATATTACCTCACTCACCTTGTCTCAGCCAAATGATGGTTAAGATGGTTAACCCCTTCCAGACTGCAGCTTTACTTTACTAACAGCACCTAGCTCTTATACAAGGTGTTTCATTTGTAGCTTTCAAAACAAAGGAGGTCTGGATCATTATCCCCATTTTATAGATGGGGAAACCGAGGCATGGAGAAGTGAAATGACTTAATCCAGGTCACCCAGCAGGCCAGTGGCAAAGCTGGGAATAACCTAGGCCTACTGAGTCCCAATACAGTGCCCGATCCACTAGGCCACGCTTTTGTGGCAGTGATATTTTATACTTCTAAAATGCAGATTGTGTAAACCATGTCTATAGATTTACCTGCCTCTCCCTTCATCTGTTAGTTTCCACACTTTTAAACGCATGGGGTTTGGTTTAAACTGTAACAATCCTTGGTTACACCCAATGTTTTCACCACGGCAGGGTTTTGTTTGATTGGGTGACTTTACTTTGAAGAGAACACACTGCAATACTGTATTTGTTTTCTCCTAAGCATTGTGGGATGAAGCCTGCAGTGGTTGCTGAAGGCCTCAGCTGAGATCTCTGGGGCAGTGCACCCCTCTGTACCTCATGAACTGTGCAGAGCCCAGACGTTCATTTCAGACAGCATACCCTAGGAACAGTGCCCCCCAGTGTATCTCCCTGCTGATTTTCTAAGGTCTACAGGGATGTTTATTACAAGATAAAGAAGTGAGACAGGTTGAGCTTAAGGGTGAAGGAAGAAGCTGGGGAGGAGTAGCAGCAACAGTGGAGAAGAGAGAGGCCTTGAGGAACCAAGGAAGAATCTGGGTTCTCTCTGCTCCCTCCTCCTCGCATGCTTCCTAAAGTCACCTACTCTCTGCTCCACAGCTTCCCCTTTGCCCTCATGCTCCCCCATTTCCTTCCTCTCTCAGAGTCTCCCAAACTGAGGTCTGCAGGGTGCTGGCTGCTTCCGTGGCACTGGTCTCCTCCTCATTTCCCACTACTTCTACAGGTCCAGGCTCTACCAAAGCAAATGGATACAAGGAGAAGGAGTCTCTTCTAGGGGCCGCAGCTACATAACCAGGACCTGGAGGAGAGGACAGAGCAGCCACCGCCAAGCTCTGGAGCCAGCAGTGCAGCTGGAGCTGCCATCAGGAGAGGCATTTGCAGAACTCCATGGAAGGAGGAAACCTGGTACTACATGCAAGGGAGCAGGAAACTAAGCAGCAAGCAGAGAAAATATCAAGCAATAAGTATTCCCACACAGGGGGAGGAGGAGATCAACAGCAGAGAAACACCTACAGGGGCAGGGAGAGCAAGAGGAACAGAACAGATGGGAGGGAGAGGTGAAAATCCCCTTGTTCTATAACTTGTATAGTAAACTTCAGCCTGGGAAGGACCAGGCAGGCGGTGAGTTGTTTCCACTGCTCCTCACTAAATGCATCTGAGTGCCCTGTCTTCCCTACCTACCACCTGACCCACTTGTTTGTCTCATCCACCTGTTAGGTCTGGTCTTTTAACTCTTAAGGACACAAATGGTGATTTTCTGGTTGTACAGCTCTGGGCACAATGGCACCCAAGCTGGCTGAGGCCAGTAGGCACTGCCACATCATTATTTGTCTTACCACAGCACTTGAGAGCCCCGATTGTGGATCTGGACCCCATCATGCCAGGCGCTGTACAAATACAGAACCAAAAGTTAGACCCTGCCCCAGAGAGCTTACTACCTAGGCCCTACACACATGGAATAAGAAGAACAAGAAGAGATGGAGAAGGGAACTTTTTCCAGATCATCACATTAAAGACATTTAAAATACAGACAGTCTAACAGTGCTGTAACACACAGGCACTGCATGCACCCAAAGGGAGGTACTTTCAACAACCATGAACAGGAGAGTGATGTCCACTAGACAGACAATCCCTTTATGAATTGGTGCTCAGTGCTCTGAGACTGTGCGGGAACAGCAGCCCTAGAAAATTAGCATCCCTGTGGGCATTCTAAGGTCTGCATCAGCTACTAGGTAACCTTTGCAGGGGCAGAAATAAATGCCCCGCTGCCAGGTTTTTAAGACGCGTGAGGGCAGAGAAAGTGCAGTGGGGGGAGTGAAGAGGGAAACAGGTGGAATATGGGAAGTGTTCTACAACAAACAGATTTTATTTTCCCAAACATGTGTTTAATTTAAAAGCCTGCCTGGATTTGAAAAACTGTCAGCCACTAAATAATCACAGGGCAGATGTATCACAAATAACTACACATCAGTGTGGCTAGCGCTCAACCGCATGCACTGTGGTTTTCCAAGTCAACTAAAATAATGCTGGAGTGGTTAACTGCAAGTGCTGCTTCAGGAGGGCTCTGGAATAATAGCCTCCTGAATCTTGGTGGAACTGACAGCCCAGACGTTGCTAATGGGCCTTTCAGCTCAACATGCCAAGTCCTTCTGAAGGTCATTCTCCCCTGGCGAATTAAAACAGGGAACAGCAGGAGCCAATAAACCAGCATCCAGGGCAAGTATAACATGTTACCGTGAAATTTAACCAGTACCACCCTGCACGGAACAACATGGAATACAGAACCTAAAGAACTAGAAGGTGGCTGGGAGTGGTTACTGTGCAGTTAAAAACTGGTGTAGCAGAGTAAAAAAACAAAGAAGCCTTATCAGTTTGAAAGAACTTGCCGTTTGGGTTGCTTGCAGGTTAACCCACGATGAAGAGGGGCTGGATGGAGCTAGAGGGGGAAAAAAAAAAAAGACTCCATCTCTATGTGGTGCTAACACTACTCATTTGTATTATTGCAATTTTTCTGATCCAGTTAGTCACTGGAGTTAGTTAAAAAGCCATATTTGGTTTTCTGGATTTCAGGAGAAATAAGCAGAGGAATGATGCGGGTCATATTCTTTACTGTAAAACCACACCACTGAACAGTTATAGTTCACTGCTAAAGAATCCTTCTAATCCAGGGTTTCACAACTGAGCCCCCTCAAGAGAAATGAACAGAATCACAACCTCCCTGCATCCCAGCTTTGTGTTGTTAAAAGCCTACACACATGAATTTCTACACACACCCACAACAGTCTTCACACACCCACTTCCCTCAGGAAATGAGGATGTAGAGCTTCTTAACAGGACGCTTCCTCTCTTTTCTGACATGCTTTGATGAGCAGAGATATAGTCAGAAGTACTGACATTTAAAATACCATCCCTGGCATCTTATTCAGGACCCATAAAACAGGCACGTTCAACACCTCGCAGCTGTTTCAGGCTTTCTGAAAACTCAAGCAGGCTTTGTTGCATCCGTTTCAAAATGGACCCAAATGTAGGTTTTCTTTAGAACCATAATGGGTAGAGACTTATTTAACAGAAGAAAAAAAGTCTGAGTTTCTAGAGGACAACTGAGAAACTTTCCATGCCCCACCGCCAGCATGCCCTGAGCAGCAGGGTCCCCACTTCGGGGACCACTCCTTCACTAAACCAAACCAAGCCTTGAGGATGTGTGCAGCAAATTGAGACATATTTACAAACAATTATCTTGGGTATGTTTTTCATGATAGTGCCGTCAGCACTGGTTCTAACAGTTCAGGGAGGGAAGTAGTGATCCACACAAACTGTAGCTAATCTTGACTTACACAAGCAGGTTTGAGAATATTACACAAAAACAGAGCTTTAATGATTGATATCAAGCTCTCCCAAAATGATAACTGCTTCTCTGTAAACATTGAAAAAGATTACCAAAACAGCATTTAAAGGTTACTGACTCACTTTAAAAAAAAGAGTTGTGACTTTTTTGCTTCTAAATAATACAGAAATAAAGCCTGGAAGGCATTGTTGGTTTTTTCCCTACTTGTTTCTTATTTCAGCAGTTCAGGCCTTGTCAAACCATGGAAGATTCTTGAGCTACTGGGGATTTAGTGATATAATGACATTGCAAAAGACTGAAAGCTGAACCATTAGGAAGGAAAGGATTTAAGTCAGGCTATTTAAACCAAGTGATGTGGCAATTTCTCCCATCACTTGGGGTTTTAAAATCAAGTAGTATCACTAAAAATATTCTATAGTTGAAACCAGAAGTGATGGGTTTGATGCAGAAATAACTGGATGATGTTTGTTGGACGGCAGAAGGTCAGATTAGATCAGCATTTCTCAAATGCAGCCACTTGGCTGCTTGTGCCTACCAGGGGCCTCCTGGGCAGTGACTGCAGGGGGGGGCGGAACCATTCACCCCTTCTCTGGGGCCACCAGTAGGGGTTGGACCCTGCCCCCCTCTGGAGTCACAAACACCAGAGGAGCAGGCCGCCTGTATGACTTCCCCCCTTTCCCAAGGGCAGTGGGGCTCGGGCTTCCCGTTTCAGCCCTGGGGCGCTGGGTGGCAGCCTCCAAGCATGGGGCTTTGGGTTCTGGCTACAAGACTTCAGGCTCCATCCTCCAGCCATGTGGCTTTGGGCTCTGGCCCACATCGCCCATGGCCCTCACTGCCTTCCTCAGCTCTACATTGCGCCAGCCCCTACTGCCTCCCAACCCACCTCTCCATTCAGAGCTTAATTTGTCCGCCAGTTTGCCAGGGCTGAGTAAGTCTTCTGTGAAAAGTGATATTAACAAACCTACAAATACCAGTTTTCACATGAGCAGACTTAATTGCTAATAAATCTAAAAAAACCAAAACCAAACCCAGCAACCAAAAAAACAAAAGAAACAAAAACAAAAAAGAGAAGAATGTGCAAAGCATCCTACTTTGTTTCTATTCTGTTTAGGTCCAGTAAAGAATAGAGACAACTGTACATTATTTTTATTACTGAGTCTGAAAAAAAAATCTACATAAATAAATTACAATTATTTGGACATGGATGAGTGCACATTTATTTGTTTTTCCTGAAGTTAATTAAGTATTTTAGGAAAAATTGTCAGAGCATTCTAAGACCACCAAAACATTTCTTGTGGGAACTCCTGGATTAGATGATCACAACGGTACCGTCTGGCACTAAAAGCTTTGAATCTATGAAAAACTTTGTCTTCTGTGTATTTTTGCTAATAAACTTTTAACTTGGGTGCCTAATTAACAGGAGGGAAAGGATGCCTTTCCGAAGGCTTGTGAGAGCTCACAATACTCTCCTCCAGCGATTTCCAAAGAGTCCTCCAGCAAGGCCATGAACAGCGCATTCCTGATATTCCTCCGATAAAGTCAAGCAGAAAAATACCCTCTCATTGAGCCTTTTAATTTCAGAGGTTCTTTATATATGATACAGAAGCACAAAAAAAAAAAAAAGACAATTTTCAATAAACATCCTTTGCCCAACTGCTTGTAAGACAACAACAAAACCCCACTAAAGCGAAGCAGTCCACAGCGAAGGCAAGAACGTTATCCATGGCTCTCCCCAGTGGCAATAAAAAAGCAAAGATAAACAAAAAACATTCCCAACCAGATCCTGAAAACCTAGAGCAGAGGATAAACATCAGTCTAGCTGCCACAGAGGTGAATTCAACAGAAAACCTGACAACTGTTCAGCGGCGGGTGTGCTACACCCACTGCCCATCATGCTGACCAATACTAGTCCGTTGTTTCCTTATGCTCCTCAATCTCCCCCGTCATCTCCCCTCTTATAGTTAGACTGTAAGCTCTTTGGGACAAGAACTGCCATTTTGTTCTGCATTTGTACAGCACCAGGAGATCCAGGCCCAGCACTAAGAGTTGCCGCAATACAAATAATAATAAACAAAGGTCCAGTAAAGCCATACACGAGAAGTCCTAAAGAAACTATCAACTAAAAAAAATTCTCACATTGCACTGTCCAAATTTTTCTTAAACTTAGTTCTGTCATAAATTACATCTAAGATAATGAAATGAAGGATTTTACAGAAAAAAATAATTGTACTATAGTAGCACTGAGATTGGAGTCTCCCTGTTGGATTATCTATATTTCTTCAGTATGGGATGTCTACATCAGGGGTAGGCAAACCAAGTCACACTGTCCCTTTAAGTAAATTCTCCTCACCCGGTTACACAATCTTTAAAACATATCAGCTGCTAAACTAATTTTTTTTAAAAAACCTGAGACCATAAATCCCATTTGCCAAGCTTTCAAAGCAAAATGTTTGCAGCAGAATTATAAGCCCCTTAAAAAAAAAATCTAATCAGTTTAGCAGCGTGTGATAACTCATCACCTCACGGAAGTTAAAAAAGAATTTCCTAAAACCGCACAAGCCTCCATATTTTACCATAAAGCTTTCAGTTGAAGAACTGCTGCAATATTACAGACTTAAGTTACCAGATTAACGGCCTAGTTTCCCCCATCTTTAAACCAGAGAAGAATTTAATCTACCATCTGCCTCCAAATTCATCAGCTAACTAGGCAAAGGGTACCTATGCTGTTCCATATTTAGAGCTCTCCCAAAGTGAATACCATGCTTTACATCTGTACAAGACACGGTCCATTAATTTCTAAGGACGATAGGTGAAATGCCGGTTCCATTCTATAGCGTTGTCAGACAGACAAATGACACACATGGAAACATTTTTCTATTAGTAGCATCCAACAAAGCAGCAACATCATCAGTTCCTGCTTCTTTTCCTCTCATATAAACACCAAAGATGGTACTACTTATAATTGCAACACTGAGACACTTAAATCTAATCCTCTCTTAATAACACAGGGGCGCAGTCTAATTGCTTCATTATTGTCAAAGAATACATAGTCCATTAATCTCTCTGACTCACTGCAAGAATCTGCTTCTGGAAAACTGACTTCCACTGTCTCCCTTTGCCAAAAAAACCAAGAACACAAGAGCAGTAGTTTCCTGTGAGTCAAAAAAGGCTTCCCACTTCACAGGAACACACCATAATGTCAGAAGCACAAGAGGAAAGAGACTAATATTTAAAAGGATTCTCCCAAACCTTTTGCATTTATGGTAGGTAAGCTAGAAAGGCAGAAAACCATCAGTGTGACATGTAAGGGCCACAGGGTGTGCCCATGGGATTTAGGAGCACAGGTCCTCAAGGAAAGTCATTAAGATGCTTTTGAAAATCTTCCTCATACATTTTCAAGTGTGAACACTGATTTTAGGTGCCCAACCAGAGACACTCTATGCCTGCATTTCCGAAATGTTGAGCACCCCACTGTTCCCCACTGCAGTCACCCAAACATCATGTCATCCCAAATCAGTAGTCACTTTGGCCTCACTCACTAGCTAAATTGAGAAGTACAAACAATACGCCAGGAGAGTAACAGATTAAGTTTCTCAGCAGGATACTGAAAGGAAAGGCTCCTGGAGCTTACGTGATCAACTCGGCAAGTAGACAGGAAGTGGGTATGTGAGCAAAAAAAAAAAAAAAAGTTTCGTAACAGTCTAGGGAGATCTGCAGAGATGCACTGCAACAGCCACTTGTTCCTTTTTCAATGTTGACTACAAGGAATCTCGATAACAAAGAGGACATTTGATAAAAGAGAAAAGTGAGGGCAAAATCATCAAAAAAATCCTTAAAAAATTAAAACAACTGAATTTTCATCACACTAGATCCCTCTCCAAATCAGCTCTTAAAAGTATGCATTCACAGAACAGGAAAACCATTACACGTTGGACATACAGACCAACCTTCTAAAACTGCCAGGAAAGCGTACTCACCCAGATGCAGAGCAACTCCCAAAAAATTGTGTTCTTCTGATTAAAACAAAAATCCAGCGTTCTCCTCAGATGAGCAAGGGAGTAGACGATTTACAAGGCCAATCTAATTACAGTTCCCAACTCCAGCAGGTGTAATGCAATACCACTGTACTCTGTTGCAGCAGAGTAACTTCTGCCATAAGAACTCCAGAGGATAAGGCAATGGGCTGGGAGTCACGAGACCCGGGTTCTATTAACTGATCTCCTACCAACCTGCTGTATTACCCTGGGCCAGCTGCTCCATATGTGTGCCTCAGTTTCCTAAACTGGGAAATGGGGCTAATGATTAGGGCTGTCGATTAATTGCCATTAACTCAAAAAAATGAATCGCAATTCATTGCAGTTTGTATCACACTGTTAAACAATAGAATACCAATTGAAATGTATTCAATATTTTTGGATTTTTTCTACATTTTCAAATATATTGATTTCAATTACAACACAGAATACAAAGTGTATAGTGCTCACTTTATACAATTATTTTGATTACAAATATTTGCACTGTAAAAATGATAAACAAAAGAAATAGTATTTTTCAATTCACCTCATACAAGTACTGTAGTGCAAGCTCTTTGCAGTGAAAGTGCAATCTACAAATGTAGATTTTTTTGTTACATAACTGCACTCAAAAACAAAACAGTGTAAAACTTCAGAGCCTACAAGTCCACTCAGTCTTACTTTTCTTTTAAGCCAATCGCTAAGAGAAACAAGTTTGTTTACATTTATGGGAGATAATGCTGTCCGCTTCCTATTTACAATATCTCCTGAAAGTGAGAAACAGGCATTTGCTTGGCACTTTTGTAGCTGGCATTGCAAGGTATTTACATGCCAGATATGCTAAACATTCGTATGGCTGTTCATGCTTCCGCCACCATTCCAGAGGACATGCTTCCATGCTGATGACTCTCGTTAAAAATATAATGCATTAATTAAATTTGTGACTGAACTCCTTGCGGGAGAACTGCATGTCCCCGGCTCTTTTTTACCCACATTCTGCCATATATTTCATATTATAGCAGTCTTGGATGATGACCCAGCACGTTGTTCATTTTAAGAACACCAAAGAAGGTTCATAGATTCATAGACTCTAGGACTGGAAGGGACCTCGAGAGGTCATCGAGTCCAGTCCCCTGCCCTCATGGCAGGACCAAATACTGTCTAGACCATCCCTAATAGACATTTAGCTAACCTACTCTTAAATATCTCCAGAGATGGAGATTCCACAACTTCCCTAGGCAATCTATTCCAGTGTTTAACTACCCTGACAGTTAGGAACTTTTTCCTAATGTCCAACCTAAATCTCCCTTGCTGCAGTTTAAGCCCATTGCTTCTTGTTCTATCATAAGAGGCTAAGGTGGACAAGTTTTCTCCATCCTCCTGATGACACCCTTTTAGATACCTGAAAACTGCTATCATGTCCCCTCTCAGTCTTCTCTTTTCCAAACTAAACAAACCCAATTCCTTCAGCCTTCCTTCATAGGTCATGTTCTCAAGATCTTTCATCATTCTTGTTGCTCTTCTCTGGACCCTCTCCAATTTCTCCACATCTTTCTTGAAATGCGGTGCCCAGAACTGGACACAATACTCCAGCTGAGGCCTGACCAGTGCAGAGGAAAGCGGAAGAATGACTTCTCGTGTCTTGTTTACAACACACCTGTTAATGCATCCCAGAATCACGTTTGCTTTTTTTGCAACAGTATCACACTCTTGACTCATATTAAGCTTGTGGTCTACTATGACCCCTAGATCTCTTTCTGCCATACTCCTTCCTAGACAGTCTCTTCCCATTCTGTATGTGTGAAACTGATTGTTCCTTCCTAAGTGGAGCACTTTGCATTTATCTTTATTGAACTTCATCCTGTTTACCTCAGACCACTTCTCCAATTTGTCCAGACCATTTTGAATTTTGACCCTGTCCTCCAAAGCAGTTGCAATCCCTCCCAGTTTGGTATCGTCCGCAAACTTAATAAGCGTACTTTCTATGCCAACATCTAAATCGTTGATGAAGATATTGAACAGAACCGGTCCCAAAACAGACCCCTGCGGAACCCCACTTGTTATACCTTTCCAGCAGGATTGGGAGCCATTAACAACTACTCTCCGAGTACGGTTATCCAGCCAGTTATGCACCCACCTTATAGTAGCCCCATCTAAATTGTACTTTCCTAGTTTATCTATAAGAATATCAGGCGAGACCGTATCAAATGCCTTACTAAAGTCTAGGTATATCACATCCACTGATTCTCCCTTATCCACAAGGATCGTTATCCTATCAAAGAACGCTATCAGATTAGTTTGACACGATTTGTTCTTTACAAATCCATGCTGGCTATTCCCTATCACCTTACCACCTTCCAAGGGTTTGCGGATGATTTCTCTAATTACCTGCTCCATTATCTTCCCTGGCACAGAAGTTAAACTAACTGGTCTGTAGTTTCCTGGGTTGTTTTTATTTCCCTTTTTATAGATGGGCACTATATTTGCCCCCTTCCAGTCTTCTGGAATCTCCCCCGTCTCCCATGATTTCCCAAAGATAATAGCTAGAGGCTCAGATACCTCCTCTATTAACTCCTTGAGTATTCTAGGATGCATTTTATCAGGCCCTGGTGACTTGCAGGCATCTAACTTTTCTAAATGATTATTTACTTGCTCTTTTTTTATTTTATCTTCTAAACCTACCCTCTTCCCGTAAGCATTCAATATATTAGACATTCCTTCAGACTTCTCAGTGAAGACCGAAACAAAGAAGTCATTAAGCATCTCTGCCATTTCCAAGTCTCCCGTTACTGTTTCCCCCTCCTCACTGAGCAGTGGGCCTATCCTGTCCTTGGTCTTCCTCTTGCTTCTAACGTATTGATAAAAAGTCTTCGTTTCCCTTTATTCCCATAGCTAGTTTGAGCTCATTTTGTGCCTTTGCCTTTCTAATCTTGCCTCTGCATTCCTGTGTTATTTGCCTATATTCATCCTTTGTAATTTGACCTAGTTTCCATTTTTTATATGACGCCTTTTTATTTTGTAGGTCACGCAAGATCTCGTGGTTAAGCCAAGGTGGTCTTTTGCCACATTTTCTATCTTTCCTAACCATCGGAATAGCTTGCTTTTGGGCCCTTAAGAGTGTTCCTTTGAAAAACTGCCAACTCTCCTCAGTTGTTTTTCCCCTCAGTCTTGATTCCCATGGGACCTTACCTATCAGCTCTCTGAGCTTACCAAAATCTGCCTTCCTGAAATCCATTGTCTCTATTCTGCTGTACTCCCTTCTACCCTTCCTTAGAATTGCAAACTCTATGATTTCATGATCACTTTCACCCAAGCTTCCTTCTACTTTCAAATTCTCAACAAGTTCCTCCTTATTTGTTAAAATCAAGTCTAGAACAGCTTCCCCCCTAGTAGCTTTTTCAACTTTCTGAAATAAAAAGTTGTCTGCAATGCAGTCCAGGAACTTATTGGAGAGTCTGTGCCCCACAGTGTTATTTTCCCAACATATATCTGGATAGTTGAAGTCCCCCATCACCACCAAATCTTGGGCTTTGGATGATTTTGTTAGTTGTTTGAAAAAAGCCTCATCCACCTCTTCCACCTGATTAGGTGGCCTGTAGTAGACTCCCAGCACGACATCACCCGTGTTTTTTACCCCTTTTAGCCTAACCCAGAGACCAGGTACCAATGTGAGATTTCTAAAGATAGCTACAGCACTTGACCCAAGGTTTAAGAATCTGAAGTGCCTTCCAAAATCTGAGCAGGACGAGGTATGAGGCATGCTTTCAGAAGTCTTAAAAGTGCAACACTCTGATGCAGAACCTTCTGCTGGTGGCACCTGACTCAGATAATGAAAATTGTATATTTTATAACTGGAGATATACCCATCTCCTAGAACTGGAAGGGACCTTGAAAGGTCATCGAGTCTTGCCCCCTGCCTTCACTAGCAGGACCAAGTACTGATTTTTGCCCCAGACCCCTACGTGGCCCCCCCAAGGACTGAACTCACAACCCTGGGTTTAGCAGGCCTGAACTGGCATTGGTCTGCACTGCTTTGGATTGTTATCTAACAGAACCTGTCATCAGCATGGATGCACGTCCTCTGGAATGGTGGTTGAAGCATGAAGGGACATAAGCATCTTTAGTATATCTGGCATGTAAATATCTTGCGACAAGCCACTACAACAGTGCCATATGAACACCTGTTCTCACTTTCAGATGACATTGTAAACAAGAAGCAGACAACATTATCTCCTGAAAATGTAAATAAACTTGTTTGCCTGAGCAATTGGCTGTACAAGAAGTAGGACTGAGTGCACTTTCTAGGCTCTAAAGTTTTACATTGTTTTATTTTCGACTGCAGGTTTGTTTGTTTTTTCACATAATTCTGCATTTGTAAGTTCAACTTTCATGATAAAGAGATTGCACTACAGTACTTGCATTAGGTGAACTGAGAAATACTATTTATTTAGTTTTTTACAATGCAAATATTTGTAATAAAAATAAATATGAAGTGAGCACTGTATACTTTGTATTCTGTGTTGTAATTGAAATCAAAATATTTGAAAACTTAGAAAACATCAAAAAATATTTAAATAAATGGTTTTCTATTATTAACAGGGCGATTAATCACGATTAATTTTTTTAATCGCTTGACAGCCCTACTAATGATTCCTTCCTTAGTAAAATGTGTGAGATTGATGGGGGAAAAGCACTGTATGCTCCATGTATGAGCTACATACTATTAATGATTATTGGAAGACAAGAAATACATTTGCTACATGCCCTCCAGGGTTGGAATTCTGCTACCAGCCAAATTTGCTTTCAATTTGCTCACCTGCCTGTCAAAATTGCCACATACTTATTAGTGAAAGAACATTTCCAAATATGACATCTAGTAAGAGCATGCACATCATAGGATTGGCTTTGCAACTGGACTGCCCCTCAGGTGCCAAAAATGCCAAAAGTGCACATGTAGGCAGTAAATTTAACACCTGCACAGAGAAGCAATTGCTTTTTCACATATAGAATCCATTTCTCTCAACAGACCTGGCATGTGCAATTACTAATCGAGTGCATACACTGGTGCTGGTGCACAAAAGTGCCCTTGCACAAGTGGCCATGGTGGTGAGGTCTCACTGAAAACACCCCAAACAAAACTGGCCCAATGACCTCCACTAGTGTTTTACTGTTCATATACTGTTAAAGATACAACCAGTAATGTTCTCAACTAACAGTGTCGTGATTATGAAAGCTGATGTCAAACCACACACTTCTCTATGAGTTTTCTGCTTTTGCTCGGGGAACTTGGATTCCTGCAGTCCCTACGCTTTCCATGTGAGATGCACAGTATTTAGACTCAGAGGACTAACATGGGCATGGCTAATGACATCCGGAGGAGAGAAAGAATCAGGAAAGCAAACTCATTTCAGTTGTATACCACTTTTCATGGTCACAGAACTCTGACCCTACCCCCAACCACCACCACCTCCTAGCTCTGCCACGGCCATGCCAAGACACAACTTGTAGACCCCCAGTTTCTCAATGACGATATGCTCCTTACCAACCTCAAAGCAGGCTGTGAGGCTTACCTAGTGACTGTTGTCCCTACATGAAAGGCTCTCTGAAATGCTAAGTATTATTAAACACTTATAGGACAGACTCTTCTCTTCCACACAGCAGTGAGCTCCATACCATCAGACAGCAGGTCAAGACAGAACAGAGAAGCATCACTGCATCTTCATCAGCTCCTCCTTCTGCAGAGGAAACTTAGGTCTTGTCTACACTACAGACCTACCTGTATCAGTATAACTACAATGCTCAGGGGTGGGGAAAATCCACACCCTGAGTAATATAGTTACATTGACCTAATCCCCCTTTTAGACAGTGCTATGTCAGCAGGAGAGATCTCCTGTCAATGCAGTTAATCCACCTCTCTGATAAGCGGTAGCTAAGCAGACAGGAGAGCAATCCCCCATCGGCTTAAAGGATACGTTGCCAACCCTCCAGGATTCTCCTGGAGTCTTCAGGAATTAAAGATTAGTCTTTAACTAAAGGTTATGTCACGTGATGAAACCTCCAGGAATACATCCAACCATAATGAAGATCCTCTAATAGGGTTGCCAATTTAAGCACCAGAGTGGTGCAGCTGCATCAATACAGCGTTTTAAGTGTAAAGGTGCCCTGAGTTTGCTGCATTGCTCCGAAGCACTTGGGCAATTGCGGCATAACCAACTTGCCATTTAGTGGACAGGGAGACTAAAAAATATATCAGGGCAACTGGTTAGACAGCTAAGAACAGCTGCTGCTTCATCAAGGTTAGTGTGCGACTTACCCCCGCCCTTTAACTATTCCCAGTTCCGTGCTTACATCAAGGATCAGGACGCCCAAGTATTCCTAGGAACACAGGACACCAGCACAGCAGAGCAGGTTTGCTCATGGGTCAATTCAGGTAAGAGTTTCAAGGATCAAGGCTTTAATAAGAAGGCCAACAGGATCAAATACATGTAAGAACCAAGACCACTGCCCCCTATATTCTCCCCCATTTTCCATTTGAAATGATTGTCCTCCCACATGTAATCAGATAGATACATTTATCTTCCTCAGGATTCAAAGCAATGTATCCATAGGGTACAGATTTTTCTTTCCCACAAATGGCCAGTCAGTAAAAAGGGCCAGTCAGTAAAAAGAATAAGTAAAGCAGACCTATTTTCTGATTATATGAATGAGACATAGCAATCATATTCAAAACACATGACAATACAGTACACTTCTCTGGGGCATTTCAGCAGAGCATCTCATCCAAGGCCCTCAACACCCTTGTAAGTAAGGGAAGGAACACTTCTCCTACCAATTAAATGTAGCCACCTCTGAACAACACTATGTGGCAGTTTAAATATCATCCATTGGGGAGACATGGGGGATTACGTTTCTGTCTGGAAAAGGTGCTTACCTCCAATAGTTACAAGTGGTACCGAAGATTAATATATGTGAAAGAAAAACTTAACAGAAAACCCTATATTATTCCAATTTATTTACTTTGTGTACAGATAAGTTTGTTGTTTCCCTTGCACAGTCAGTTTCCTCCTTTCTGGAAATCTACTTACAAACATCAGCAAGGGAGAAGAAAACCCTTTGGACATTTGTCATGGTACAATTTCCCACTCTGAACCTTAGCGTCCAAAAGATGGGGTACCAGCATGAATTCCTCTAAGCTCAATTACCAGCTTAGAACCTGTAGCGCTGCCACCAACCAGGAATTCCAGGGCCTGGTACACTCTGGTCCCCCCAAAACCTTGCCAGGGGACCCCCAAGACCCAGACTCTCTGGATCTTAACACAAGGAAAGTAAACCCTTTCCCTCACCGTTGCCTCTCCCAGGCTTCCCCTCCCTGGGTTACCCTGGAAGATCACTGTGATTCAAACTCCTTCAATCTTAAAACAGAGAGGAAAATTCACCTTTCCCCCTCTTTCTCTCTCCCCCTCCCAGACTGTCCCTGAGAGAGAAAGTAATCCTAACACAGAGAGAAAATAATCTCTCTCCTCCTTCCCTCCTTTCTCCCCACCAATTCCTTGGTGGATCCAGACCCCGTTCCCTGGGGTCTTACACCAGAATAAAAAAAAAATCAGGTTCTCAAACAAGAAACTTTTAATTAAAGAAAGAAAAAACAGTAAAAATTATCTTTGTAAATTTAAAAAATGGAATAGGTACAGGGTCTTTCAGCTATAGACACTGGGAATACCCTCCCAGCCTAAGTATACAAGTACAAATTAAAATCTTTTCAGCAAAATACCAATTTGAACTCCTTTCAGCCAAATACACATTTGCAAATAAAGAAAACAACCATAAGCCTAACTCGCTTTATCTACCTAGTACTCTCTATTCTGAACTTATAAGAGCCTGTATCAGAGAGATTGGAGAGAAACCTGGTTGCACATCTGGTCCCTCTGAGCCCCCAGAGTGAACAACAACCAAAACTAACAGCACACACACAAACTTCCCTCCCTCAAGATTTAAAAGTATCCTGTCCCCTGATTGGTCCTCTGGTCAGGTGACAGCCTGGCTCACTGATCTTGTTAACCCTTTACAGGCAAAAGAGATATGAAGTACTTCTGTTCCATTAACTCTTAACTATCCGTTTATGACAACATTATTTCAGATAATTAACTTTTAAAAAATTCAGGACATGCTATTTAAAGTGCAATTTAAAAAAAATCAAATTGACAAGATCCCTTTAAAAGAAGATGGGAAGAATTCTACAGGAACTGCAGAGGGAGTTTATGGAGATAGATTTAAATTGCCCAAGCTGGAATTGGTTCCTAGGTTAAATGCCTTCAAGCCCTCTATTTCTTGCAAGAGTAACCACCAAGAATGGTCAGGACTTCAGTTTTACAGCACACCTGAAAGACTGCACTCACACAACAGCACAGCCCCCCTCACTATGAGGCAAAGCACCCCCTACTCCTAAATGCCAAGGCTTGCAAGATTACATTCATTTACTCCCTGCCTGTTGGTGAGAAGCTGTTTCTCAAGTAAGGAGCCTGGGCCATCAGTGTCCGCAGAAATCAAGCTTTGGGGTTTTTTACAAGTTAAATTTCTAGTTTTTACTGTTGCCAAAATAATCTTCCCAACATAACTGATGCTGCATTGAGGCTGCATTGTCCTTGGGCTGCAGACAACCTGGAACTACCACTAGCTCTGAGGGGTGTAAACTACCTTGCACATCATTTGTATTCATTATTCACTCTGAAAACTAATGGGTATGTGTAAATACCAACATTGCTAATCATTTCACTGCTGATCAGCTTAGCAGAAGGAAAATGTCCAATAATGTGCTTGTCCATTTTTACTGGAATTTAAACATACCTGAATCTGCTGGAGGATAACTAGTCTGCAGCACCAGGATGTAATCATGTCAATCAACTTCAGTTTGCTCCTGCTCAGGATGGCAGAGAGCAGCAGGGGCAGGTACTGGAGTTACAGGGGAAGGGCACCCAAAATGAGAGGCTGGAGGAGAAGGTTAGAGTAGTGGAGACTTGCCCTTGTAGCAGCCAGGGGGATGGAAGAGGGTAAACATAGTGGAAACACTCCTCTCCAGAAAACAAAACTGTGAAGCTTGGAGGGACAAAAAAGAGAGCACGCAAAAGAGCGTGCTTTTCCCTTCCAGCAACGAGAGCTGGGGAAGAGGCAGCAATACAAAGAGTGCAATGAGGTCACAGAACCAGCCCACTTCCTGCAACTAGCAGTGGAACTCAGCACCCTACTGCTGTCCCGTTCCGTATTTGGTATTGGTCTCTGGCTATAGCAGCTATCTGGTAACTTTTCAAGCTCTGACCACCACCTTCTGCAGCAACTTGGGTTTCCCCTAGAAGATTCCCATCTAATTAGTGACCCAGCCTGACCCTACTTAGATGAGATTGCAGTTTCAGGTGGCATGGCTGTAGGAATTTAACTGCTCTCACAGAGACCTCACTGCAAACGCGTAATGTACAGATTTGAGCTATGTAGCAAGACACGCTGAATTGGCTTCCTCCTAAACAATTCCTCAGGTCTCACAGAACCCCATGTACAAGAATGTGAAGTAAACTTTCCGCATTTGCACTATTAAATGCATGACACCTTCCAGAGTGGAACTTGTACGCAGAGGGCTGAATTCCGACCTTAGATACACATCAGTGGGACCTCTGTGCACGTGTCCAAGCAGAGCTGAAGCTGACGCACAGGACATTGCATTCAGAGGTGGAGTTTTAAATACAAACACAGGCAGAGTTCCCTTATGCACACAACATTTGTACTTCAGCCAAGTGCAACATGCTTAGCCTGATCAGATCTCACTAATAAATTAGTGTGTTTTTTAAAGCTTTTACTGCTAAGGACTGTAAAAGGTTTTAGTCTGGATGCAAAAATCCAGACTAAAACCTTTTACAGTCCTTAGCAGTAAAAGTTAAAAAAAAACAAACACTAATTTATTTTAGCTAAAGCATTAAAACCATTTGCTTGTCAGAGGCATAAAATCATTGCCAGAGAAGAAAGCAACCCATTACATCAGGCAGGAATCCCTCAACCAATGCAGGATCCTTCCTTGCAATGGGCCACCATATTCTCAGCTGGTATTAGGTGACACAGCCAGTGCAGCTACTGATTCACGCCAACTGAGACACTCCTCAGATTTTAAGATCGGAAGGAACCATCAGATCATCTAGCCTGACCTCCTGTATCGCACAGGCCACTACCACCACCCAGCAATCCAATAATCAAAGAGAGCCCAAAGTGTTACAAGCCCCAGGAAACTAGACTACTGTGTGTCACTACAAGGTGCCCCAATGCCTGAGGCCCCACAATGGCAAGGAAATGGTTAAAAAGAGATATACCCAGATAATCCCAGCAAGTGACCCACACCCAAACTGCAGAGGAAAGCGAAAACCCCCCAAGGTCACTGCCAATCTGACCTAGAGGAAAATCCTTTCCTGACCCCACATATGGGGATCAGTCATACCCTGAGCATGCAAGCAAGAACCAGACAGCCAAGCACTTCAGAGAGGGAATGCTCGGTACCACCTCAGAGCCCGGGCCCATCTCCCTCACTTTCCTATCTCCAGCTGTGGCCATCTCCAGATGTTTCAGATCAGCTAGTCTGATTCTCTGTATAACACAGGCCATAGAATCTCACCCAATTAC
Source organism: Gopherus evgoodei (assembly GCF_007399415.2). NCBI lineage: Eukaryota > Metazoa > Chordata > Testudines > Testudinidae > Gopherus > Gopherus evgoodei. Next base: position 122,222,438 of record NC_044327.1, read on the forward strand.
CCCTGTACTGAGCCCAATAACTTGTAACCTTTAAAAGAAAGTAATACTGGCTTGACCATGGCTTTTACATACACACACTAAAATAATTCAGTGAAAGGGTGAACAATGACAGGAGAACAGTACACCATAGAAGCTCAGAAATTATCATATACATTCCACACAGGGAAAACCTGGATTCCAAGTAAGATGCTGGTAGTCTGACTGCTCCAACTCTCTTGATTTCAGTGGAATTACTCAATTTACACCAGGTTAAGTGAGATCGGAATTTGGAAATCAGATTACAGTAAGAATACGAGTAGCTACTGATCACGGATACCAGTGATACTTTTCCTTCCCCATGTTAGGTGACATTCAATTGTTTTGCTGTTGGTGTCAAAGGGATAAAACCATTGGCAATAGCAATTGAGAAAGGAACAGTGGGCACTTCTGCGATTCACAAATCCCTGTCAGTAAAGACATTTTCCTCATATTCTATCTTGGCAGCAAAACCTGCAAAAGAAACAACTGCAGAGATCCCATCGTTTTTATAGGAAGGGGCAAGAAAAAATCTCTCTCTCTTCCTGCCACATATATGACTAGTAGGCTCTAAAAAATGGCATCTGACTCTATCCTAATCTAATAAAACCACCAAAGGCAACCTCATTGAGTTTCTCTGCACACAGTCAACTGTAGTAACTGGAGCCAACCCTAGACTTGTTCTCTTTACTTATGGGGTTGTTTGGAGATTCCCCAAAATAGTCCTTACATTAAATTATAAAAAGTCATACAGGAGTTTTTAAACTAAGAGCTAGGGGAAAGCTGGCAGGTGCAGAGGAGCACACAGCTTAGACACAGACATTCCTTGCGGGAGGATTTATTAAAGGGGATCCTCTATATCCTAGTTAAAAGGAGAGGATATAAGTTGATAAAGTACAGGTTGGAACTGAAGAGAAACGGTCAAATGAAAGAGTCCCATTCAATTACATCACAGGAAGGTAGACAACTAGATATTGACAAATGCTATAAGTGCTTGTATACAAATGCAAGAAGTCTAGATACTAAGATGGGGGCGCTAGAATGCCTGGTATTGAGCGAGGATATTGACAGAATAGGCATCACAGAAACTTGCTGAAACAATGATAATCAATGGGACACCACAATACCAGGATACAAAATATACAGGAACGATAGAGTAGGTCATGGTGGTGAGCGAGTGGCACTAAATCTCCAAGAAAGCATAAAGTCAAATATAGTAAAAATCTTAAACAAATCAAACAGTACCATAGAATCTTTATGGATACAAATTCCATGTTTGAATAATGAGAGTATAGCAGTAAGAATATACTATCCACCACCTGACCAGGATGGTTACATGATTGTTAAATGCTCAGGGAGATTAGAGATGCTACTAAACAGAAACCCTCAAAATAATGGGGGATTTAAACTATCCCCATATTATCTGGGTACGTTGCCTCAGAATGGGATGCAAAGATAAATCTTCTGGACACCATTAATAACTGTTTCTTGGAGTAGTTTGTCCTGGAACCAACAAGAGGAGAAGCAATTTCTGATTTAGTCTTAAGTGGCACAAAGGATCTGGTGCAAGAAGAGAATATAGCTGAACTGCTCAGTAATAATGACCATAATGTAATTAAATTTAACATCCTCATGGGGCAGTGGGAGGGAAATACCAAAGAAACCCATCACAGTAGCATTTAACTTCAAAAAGGGGAACTACGCACACAAAAAAAGAGGCTAGTTACATGGCATTAAAAGAAGAGGGACTGGCTAGAGTAGTCAGGAGGGCGTTAAGCTATTAGCAAGAGGGAGATAAAGAAAAAGGAAACTATGACCACCCAATTAGCACAAAATTGAGATGTTAAGAATAAAATTAATCAAGGAACCAAAGAACATGAAAAATTGCCTTTACGCCAATGCTAGGAGCCTGGGTAAGAAAAAAGAGGAAGCGTAATGGCTCATTTATGAGCATAAACTCAGTATAGCTGGTATTAGTGAAACCTGGTGGGATGATACACAGCATTAAAATTAACACCTATAACTAGGGCCCTACCAAATTGACAGCTATGAAAAAAACGTCATGGATCTATTGTAGGGGGGTCGCAGTGTTGCCACCCTTACTTCTTCACTGCCTTCAGAGCTGGATGGCCGGAGAGTGGTGGCTGCTGGCTGGGAGCCCAGCTCTGAAAGCAGCGCCTCCACCAGCAGCAGCGCAGAAGTGAAGGTGGCATGGTACAGTATTGCCACCCTCCTGTGCCGCCGGGGGAGCAGCAGCAGCAGAGAAGTAAGGGTGGCAATACCATACCGTGCCATCTTCACTTCTGCACTGTTCCTGGTGGCAGTGCTGCCTTCAGAGCTGGGCTCCCGGCCAACAGCCGCGACTCTCACGCAGCCCAGCTATGAAGGCAGCACAGAAGTAAGGGTGATCGCAGCATGACCACCCCCGCTCCCCACAACAGCCTTGTAACGGATCCCCAGTTTTGAGAAACCCTGATTTAAGTGTTTTAATATTTATATTTTTAAATACATATTCATGCTTTGTTACCATACAGTGAAATTTAAGATTTAAATATCTGTAATGGTGAATTCAAGGTTTTTAAAATGCTATGATCGTGAAATTTACCAAAATGGACCATGAATTTAGTAGGGTCCTACCTATAACCTATTTTGGAAGGCATGAGTGGGCAAAAAGGGAAGGGAGAGTGGCACTCTATGTCAAAAATGGTATTACCTGCTTCTCAGTCACAGAATTCTGAGGGAAAAAAGATCCTGAATGCTTATGGATCAATGTCCTAACAGATAAACCACAAGATGGAGTACTAGTTGGTGTTTGCTACAGAGCATCAAATCACAGTAGGGTACAGGATAACCTCTTCCGTATGCATTTATCTATAATGTGTAGGGAAAAAACTGTGTGATCACGGAGGACTTCAAATTGAGTGGCATATGCTGGATGTCTCACTCTGCTACTACAGAAACATCCTTAGAATTTCTAAACATTTTAGATGACAACTTCCTAACTCAAAAAGTGTTGCTGCCAACACAGGGGAAGTCTACGTTAGACCTTGTCCTAACAGATAAAAAGGAACTGATCATAGAACTTAAAATTAATGGTCGCTGAGGTAGAAGTAAATGCGACCTGATCACATTTATAATGTGCAAACAGAATAAAGTTCAGACCAGTAATAAACATACTTGGTCCTTTAACAAGGACAATTTTACAAAACTGAAAACAATTATAAGCCAAATCAGTTGGGAAGAAGAATTTAATCAGAAAAATATGAATTATATTTGGGAATCATTTAAGAGCACCTTACCAGATACCCAAAAAGCTACAATTCCACAACTGAGAACATGGTTAATAAACCAGCTAGTCTAGAGGGGAAATGAAGGCAGCTGTAAAAAATAAAATTGAATATAGCAAATGGAAGAAAGAGGAAGTTGATAGTAATGAATATAAATTAAAAGTTAAGAATTGTAGAAAATTAATAAGTGAAGTCAAGGGACACAGGGAAACATCTATGGCTAGCAAACTTAAGGACAATAATAAGTTTTGTTACTATTAGACTCAGACTCTAGGACTGGAAGGGACCTCGAGAGGTCATTGAGTCCAGTCCCCTGCCCTCATGGCAGGACCAAATACTGTCTAGACCATCCCTAATAGACATTTATCTAACCTACTCTTAAATATCTCCAGAGATGGAGATTCCACAACTTCCCTAGGCAATCTATTCCAGTGTTTAACTACCCTGACAGTTAGGAACTTTTTCCTAATGTCCAACCTAAATCTCCCTTGCTGCAGTTTAAGCCCATTGCTTCTTGTTCTATCATTGGAGGCTAAGGTGAACAAGTTTTCTCCCTCCTCCTGATGACACCCTTTTAGATACCTGAAAACTGCTATCATGTCCCCTTTCAGTCTTCTCTTTTCCAAACTAAACAAACCCAATTCCTTCAGCCTTCCTTCATAGGTCATGTTCTCAAGACCTTTCATCATTCTTGTTGCTCTTCTCTGGACCCTCTCCAATTTCTCCACATCTTTCTTGAAATGCGGTGCCCAGAACTGGACACAATACTCCAGCTGAGGCCTGACCAGCGCAGAGGAAAGCGGAAGAATGACTTCTCGTGTCTTGTTTACAACACATCTGTTAATGCATCCCAGAATCACATTTGCTTTTTTTGCAACAGTATCACACTGTTGACTCATATTAAGCTTGTGGTCCACTATGACCCCTAGATCTCTTTCTGCCATACTCCTTCCTAGACAGTCTCTTCCCATTCTGTATGTGTGAAACTGATTGTTCCTTCCTAAGTGGAGCACTTTGCATTTATCTTTATTGAACTTCATCCTGTTTACCTCAGACCATTTCTCCAATTTGTTCAGATCATTTTGAATTTTGACCCTGTCCTCCAAAGCAGTTGCAATCCCTCCCAGTTCAGTATCGTCCGCAAACTTAATAAGCGTACTTTCTATGCCAACATCTTAGTAGTTGATGAAGATATTGAACAGAGCCGGTCCCAAAACAGACCCCTGCGGAGCCCCACTTGTTATACCTTTCCAGCAGGATTGGGAGCCATTAACAACTACTCTCTGAGTACGGTTATCCAGCCAGTTATGCACCCACCTTATAGTAGCCCCATCTAAATTGTACTTTCCTAGTTTATCTATAAGAATATCATGCGAGACCGTATCAAATGCCTTACTAAAGTCTAGGTATATCACATCCACCCCTTCTCCCTCATCCACAAGGATCGTTATCCTATCAAAGAATGCTATCAGATTAGTTTGAAACGATTTGTTCTTTGCAAATCCATGCTGGCTATTCCCTATCACCTTACCACCTTCCAAGTGTTTGCAGATGATTTCTTTAATTACCTGCTCCATTATCTTCCCTGGCACAGAAGTTAAACTAACTGGTCTGTAGTTTCCTGGGTTGTTTTTATTTCCCTTTTTATAGATGGGCACTATATTTGCCCTTATCCAGTCTTCTGGAATCTCCCGTCTCCCATGATTTCCCAAAGATAATAGCTAGAGGCTCAGATACCTCCTCTATTAACTCCTTGAGTATTCTAGGATGCATTTCATCAGGCCCTGGTGACTTGCAGGCATCTAACTTTTCTAAATGATTTTTTACTTGCTCTTTTTTTATTTTATCTTCTAAACCTACCCTCTTCCCGTAAGCATTCACTATATTGGACATTCCTTCAGACTTCTCAGTGAAGACCGAAACAAAGAAGTCATTAAGCATCTCTGCCATTTCCAAGTCTCCCATTAACAGTTTCCCCCTCCTCACTGAGCAGTGGGCCTACCCTGTCCTTGGTCTTCCTCTTGCTTCTAACGTATTGATAAAAAGTCTTCTTGTTTCCCTTTATTCCCATAGCTAGTTTGAGCTCATTTTGTGCCTTTGCCTTTCTAATCTTGCCTCTGCATTCCTGTGTTATTTGCCTATATTCATCCTTTGTAATCTGACCTAGTTTCCATTTTTTATATGACGCCTTTTTCTTTTGTAGGTCACGCAAGATCTCGTGGTTAAGCCAAGGTGGTCTTTTGCCACATTTTCTATCTTTCCTAACCATCGGAATAGCTTGCTTTTGGGCCCTTAAGAGTGTTTCTTTGAAAAACTGCCAACTCTCCTCAGTTGTTTTTCCCCTCAGTCTTGATTCCCATGGGACCTTACCTATCAGCTCTCTGAGCTTACCAAAATCCGCCTTCCTGAAATCCATTGTCTCTATTTTGCTGTACTCCCTTGTACCCTTCCTTAGAACTGCAAACTCTATGATTTCATGATCACTTTCACCCAAGCTTCCTTCTACTTTCAAATTCTCAACGAGTTCCTCCCTATTTGTTAGGAACAAAAAGTATCCTGACAATAGTCTTGGTCCATTGCCAGATGGAAGTGTTAGAATTATCAATAATAATGCAGAAAAGGCAGAGGTATTCAATAGATATTTCTGTTCTGTATTTGCGGGGAAAACAGCTGATGCAGTCTCATCATATAGTGATGATAGTACACTTTCCATTCCACTTGTAACTCTGGAGGATGTTAAATAGAAGCTACAAAAATTAGACATTTTTAAAACAGCAAGTCCAGATAACTTGTATCCAAGAGCTTTAAAAGAGCTGGCTGAGGAGCTCGCTGGACCATTAATGTTGATTTTCAGTAAGTCTTGAACACTGGGAAAGTTCCAGAAGATTGAAAGAAAGATTGAAATTCTGCGCCAATTTTTAAAAAGTGTAAACAGGATAACCCAGGTTATTATAGGCCTGTTAGCCTGACATTGATGCCAGGCAAGATAATGGAGCACTTAATAAGGGACTAAAGGAGGATAACGTTATTAATGCAAATCAACATGGATTTATAGAATAAAGATTATCAAAGTAACCTGATATATTTTTTATGAGATTACACATTTGATTGATAAAGGTAATAGTGTTGATGTAATATATTCAGGGCCAGTGCTACCATTTAGGCGACCTAGGCAATGGCCTAGGGCGCCAGAATTTTGGGGGGGGCGCTATTTTGCTGGGGAGGGCGTCACACAGGTCTGGTGGATCTACCGCAGTCATGCCGGCGGACGGTCTGCTGCTGGAATGGCTCCGGTGGAGCTGCCACAGTCATTTCGGCAGCCGGTGCACTGGTGTAAAGGCTCTGGCAGACCTACCGCAGTCATGCCTGCGGCAGGTCCACCGGAGCCTTTCCAGCAGCGGACCGTCCGCCGGCATGACTGCAGTAGGTCCACCGGGGCTGCAGGGGGCGGCGAAATGGCCATCCGCCTAGGGCGTCAGAAACCCTGGTGCCGATCTGAATGTATTTAGACTTCTGTAAGGCATCTGACCTGATGCTGCATGACAGTTGGATTAAAAAACTAGAACAATATAAATTTAACATGACACACATTAAGTGGATTAAAAACTGGCTAAATGATAGGTCTCAAAATGTAACTGTAAAAGGGGAATCATCATTGAGTGGGTCTGTTTCCAGTGGGTCCCGCAGGGCTCTTGATCCTACGGTATTGAACATCTTTAGCAATGACCTGGAAGAAAACATAAAATCGTCACAGATAAAGCTGCAGATGACACAAAAATTGGGGGAGTGGTAAATAATAAAGAAGACAGGTCACTCATTCAGCTATCTAGCTTGCTTAGTAAACTAGGTGCAAGCAATATATATTTTAATATGGCTAAATGTAAATGTATATATCTAGGAACAAAGAATGTAGGCCATACCTACAGGATGGTGGACTCTAACCCAGGAAGCAGTGAGTCTAAAAAAGATTTGGGGATGGGGGTGGATAATCAGCTGCACTTGAGCTCCTAGCACGATGCTATGGCCAAAACAGCTAATAGGCTCCTGGGATGCATAAATAGGGGAATCTGGAGTAAAGAGGTTATTTTACCTCTGTGTTTGGCACTGATATGATCGCTGCTGGAATACTGTGTCCAGTTCCAGTGCCCACAATTCAAGAAGGGTGTTGATTAATAGGAGAAGGTTCAGGGAAGAGCCAGGACAAAGCACAGAGGATTAGAAAAATGATTTATAGTACCAGACTGAAGGAGCGCAATCTATTTAGCTGCCCTTTGACACAGCTCCAATGATCCTGCTCCAAAGCACGGTGACAACTAGCCCCTGATCCTGTCCCACAGATGGCAATGGCAGAATTCCCTAAAAAGGGTGAATGGCTTTTTTAACCTAATGCTAAAGTTAGGCTTCAATATCCTACACTGTTGATATTTATCCAAGCCCCCGTTAACCCAATACTTGTGCCACAATGCTTTATTAGTCTAGGTAGGGTCCAGACATGCTTTTATTTTGCAGGAAATGGTGTGGCAATATACTACAGCTATTATTACATGCTTCAGCAGACCACTGACTCTGGCCTATACTACATGTTATTCGTCATTTTTCTACTGCTTTCAAATCATTGTTTTGTTTTCCTCAGAAAAACTGACTCCTGTGTTTAAATTAATGGGAATTAGGTTTAATGCAATATTCATGTCTTCACAGGAGGATTTGTCTAGTCATAAAACAAAGGGGGGTGGGATTCCTTGAAGGTCAGCCAGGCATCCATAAATTCAGACCTATCCCTCTAGAATCTAAAAAAAAAAAAAAAAATTGGGTTGGAAATCAGAATTAAAAGCTTTTTTTGGTCAATTTTCATACTTCAGTTTTAGAGAAAAATTGTGAGTGGAGAAAAACAATTAGCAAAAGGAGGCAGTGCTATGTAATGGTTAGAGGGGCTTATGAATCAGGAGACTGAAGTACTGTGCCTAATTCTGCCATGTGAATCGTGGCTAGATCATTTAGTCTCACTGTGCCCTTATCTGTGCAAATAGAGATAATGCTCCGCAGAGTGCTTTGAGGTCCTCTGCGAAAAGTGCACATCATTGCTTCAGAACCCCAAACAAGGCTCTTCTTTTCTGCATGCCCCAGAGGAGAACAGGAAAGATGTTCATGTGGAGAAGGCAGGGGAGTGGGAGGCAGGGTGCCTGGGTTCTCCTCTGAGCTGTGGGCCAAGTTACAATTTCTCTGCGCCTCTGCTTCCCCCACCAATTCCAGGGGGATAAGAACCCTGAGGCCTGTGCATAGAGCAGTCAGATGGGACATACACAGGAGCAGAGTACCCTACACTTTACTCTTCCCCACATGCAAAACCAACTGGCCTGAGCATGCTCTGGAGTCGAAAGCTGATGGGACCAATCCCCTCGCAGGCATTTCAGGCTTCTCAGGGCAGAGAAAAACCTGACCCCATGTAGCATCTTCCCCTCCACCGCAGTGAGTACAACCAGCCAGGGCTGGTGGGGAGTGGGAGCTGCTGGCACTCAGTGCCAGGGCAAGGCTGGGGGCTCAGGATGGCAGCAGAGAGCTGCAGCTGCTGCCCACTGCAAGCGCCTCCTCGCCTCCCCCAACGCTACAGCAGCGCCGCCAGCCAGCTGCTGTGTCACTTTCCCCGGCCCAGGGGCAGCTCTTACGTGGCGCGGGGCTGGGGCGCCTGCGGCTCCCACCCAGCTCGGAGCCTTTGTCCGGCTCCTCGCCGGGCGGAGCGAGGGATGCCCCGGGGGTGGGGAGGAGGCGGCGGGGTCCACTCGAATCAGCCGGAGGTGCCAGAGCGGGGGGGGGGGGTCTCTGCCAGGCACCGGGGCCGCACCCAAATCTAGGCACCGCTCGCTGGCATGGGCTAGGGGCGGGGCTGGCCCTATCCCACCCCCCTCACCCCTGCAGCAAATCGCGGGTAACACTCGAGGGCAGGGCGTTGACAGAGGGAGCTGCCGTGGGGTGGGGGGAATAAAAAGCCATCGAGGTGACTACAGATCCGCACCCAGACTTTCATTGCGTTCGCCCGCAGACTGGCAATGGATCTAGTTAATGCGAATTGGGCTCTACCTCTTAAACCACATCCAGCTGTGATCCCATACCCCCACCTCACTACCTCTGTTTGTACCGACACCCAATTAGTTAGGACTTGATTTATACATACCGAAGTCATATAAAACCCCATATAAAAATAAAGCCCACTTCGGATCGTTCTGTGCGCACACAGCCTAATTGTAATAGATTAATAGGATCCGAATTCAATGTAGACAAATGCATAGCTAGCCAACACAACCACAGTCACTTAATTCTAAGTAACCACACACACACAAAACCCACCACTCTCTAAAGCAGCTGGGTTCAGTGGAAACTAAAAGGATTACAATATCTCACACCAATTAATCCTATATCATCATCAGGAGGGAGAGAAGGCCCCGAGAATGCATCATTAATCAACAACATACAAAAAAGCTTCTATCAATTAGACACGTTTCTGGAACAAATAGTATTGTAGGAAACAGAGCAAAGCTCAGGAACAATCTCGCCTCCCCATACATTGCTCCCTATTGTCGGGGGGCGGGGGGCCAGGCACGCCTCATTTATCTAAACAGTCTTTTAATACGGGTCTGACCGCGATCAAGCTGCGTGCACCCTCCCACCCAAGAGCAGGCATCCCCCGAGTGATTGTATCGGAACGATGCCATGAAAACAAAACCACACGCAATCCCGATAGCTCCAGAAGGCCCAATTTGCAATTCCTGGTCCCGTTCGCACCACACACCGCAATGGGAGTTCTCCGACAGCGGAGGGGAGGGAGGAGTTCGGTCTAGACAACATGCAGTCAACACACAGCCAGGCAAAACATTGCCCCTCTGAAAAAAAAAAAGAGAGTCACATGGGAGGGATAAAAATGAAAGCAAACTGCATGCCGCTGTGGCCTGTGAAGAGGAAAGGGAACAGGATCCTGAATAATCTCAGCGCTGGGCACAAAAGCATCCAGGCCACCGACATGCCCTTTTGCATTCGTGGCTGAAAAAATAAAAATAAAAAAAAAATGCGAACAGTTGCAAGCTGGCCATTGCAACTGCAACCCAATGCAGCAAAAGGAGGCTTCACAACAAAGGGGAAAACACACCCCTCCTTGCAACACAGACATGACAGCGACAACATGGTTTATAGTCCATAGGCTCTTCCCTGCCACCAAAACTGAACTGCCCTTTTGCCGGTGAGCAGAAGCTGCTCCCAGCCTGAGAAGTAGCTTGTTTGGCGCTGGGAAGGCAGATGAAAACCATACACCCCAGAGAGTTACAATGGTGCGTTTGTGTCTTTTACAGTGTCCAACTATTAGATGGTTCTTTCCTGGAAATCTGCACAGATACCCACAAAACAAACACAAGTGCAAAAAAAACCCAACCAAACACACCAACCCCCGCCCCCCATCTAGAGATTATCTTGATTTACCTTGCTGGCCGTCCAAGGCTCGGGCACAGGGTGGCCTGGCGGGAGGAAGAGGGTCTGGATGTCAGATTCCTGCCTTTAGGTTCATGAGTCCTGCCTGGATGAGGGAGGTTTGACTGCCCAGTGCACAGGAGAAAAACCCGGCTCTGACACAGGCAAAGAGAATGCAGGAATGTGACGTCTCAGCTCCTCCTGACGACCCACGTGCATAGACTTTAAAAGAAAGGGACACGCTGGCCATGCTGGGAAATGTAGTTCCACTTCTCACCCTCCCTGGGCAGGGAAGAATTCTGGGGATGGAGTTTCTCTCCATCTGGGTAAGGGGGAGTTTGGCTTGTTCCTCTTTAGGGGTCGGAGTTAGGGCCAGGGTCCGTCTGAAGTGGAACAGGGAAACCCTCTTGCATTAAGGCTCCTATTTCCCCTCTACACGCACACACACACAAACACTTAAAAACTCTTCAGATAAAGCACTGGGGACCAATATACCAAAGGCAACAACCCCATAGCAGCCAGGAGAAAGTTTCGCTAGATGGATTATTTCAGGGGTTCCCAAACTTCATTGCACCTCTTCTGACAACAAAAATTACTTCATGAGCCCAGGCCCGGGGACCAAAGCCTGAGCCTGCCCCAGCCCCACTGCCCTGGGTGGGCGGGCCAAAGCCCTGAGCCCCACCCCTCCATGCGGGGGGGGGGAGGGCAAAGCTGAAGTTCAAAGGCTTCAGCTCCAAGCAGGGAGTCTACAACCTGAGTCCTGCTGAAGCCCTTGGGCTTTGACTTTGGCCCTGGGCAGTGGGGCTCAGGCTTCAGCCCTGGGTCCCAGCAAGTCTAAGCCAGCCCTGGCAACCCCATTCAAGGGGGGTCATGACCCACTTTGGGGTCCTGAACCACTGAATTATTTCAACTGTAGGATCCCTGGAACAGGGACCTAATCTCTCTTTCTTTATTTGTAAGACACACAAGCAAATGTTGTGTGTTATGTACATAATTATTATTTATATTGCAGTACTGCTTAAAGGCCACACTCAGTGATTAGGACCCTACTGTGCTAGGCACTGTACACTCACATCTGACTCCAAGAGTTTTTATACTTCAAAAGATTGTAAATGCTTTGGGGGCAAGGACTGTCTTTAGAGATTACTAATAATTATAACTGACTGAAGGGGGAAGGATAGCTCAGTGGTTTGAGCATTGGCTTGCTAACTCCAGGGTTATGCGTTTAATCCTTAAGGGGGCCATCTAGGGTAAAATCAGTACTTGGTCCTGCAAGTGAAGGCAGGGGGCTGGACTCAATGACCTTTCAGTTTATGATAGGTATTTTTTTTATATTACTACTTTAGTCTTTAGGGCAGGGACCCTCTTTAGGAACTACTAATTAGTGCTCTATTAGGCTAGGGCTTTTTCCATCCAATAATAAAACTATAAAACTCAACACTTTCAAAATACTTTGCATGCAATGATTAGTGAGGCACGGATGCTAAGGGACCTGACCAAGGTCACAGAGGAAGTCGGTGGCAGAGCCAAGCCAGCACCTCTTTCATAGCCTTGCCCTCCAGGTATAGCACTGAGTATAGCTTGGCCAGACCAGTTATTCTAGGCATTGCTAGAAGTGGTGAGCCTATCCCAGCTGCTTCTGATTATGGCTATAGGTCATGGCAGCTCATCGGAAGAGCTGCCTCAGTGTTAAGTTGCCAGCTGGTAGGAAGCTTGCAGTAACTCACAGTACTGTCAGCAGTAGCCTGGGCAGTAATGCCTCCTACTACTGTGAAGTTGGTCTGGCCTCCCAGAATGAGTGCGATAGTTAACAGTCAGTATAATTTGTCCTTTAGGCATAATGAAACCTGAGTGTTCCATCTTTCAGTCATTTGGGGTTCTGGTGCGATGAGTTGGAGGGTTATGCCACAGCACAACCCCTTTGACTTCAATTGGGGCCTGTCACCACGGAATCAATATCTGGATCACAACCTAACTTTTTGTACCTCAGTTTCTCATCTTTACAATATGGCATAACACTACTCTCTTTCGCCCATCTTTTATCTGTCTTGTCTCTTTAGCTAGCAAGTTCTTTGAGGCAAGGGCTCTCTCTCTGTGTATATTTGGACAGGGCCCCGAATTCAGCGGGGGTTGGTAGGCACTATAAATAGTGCTATAAATAATGGTATTGGCTAACAATCATAAATTGGAAAATAGCAGCTAAAACATTTTGAAACAAAGTCACTTTATTTTTTTTAATTATAATTAAGACAATGTTAATACGAATAGTGTGCAAAAAACATTTTAAATTAAAAAATAGAACTTGTTTTTCCACACATTCAGATGAATTTTACTTATTCCTTAGACCTCATTACGGCAGCTTTGAAATGTTTTCCTAGGCATTCAAATCCATTCTCCTTTCTCCCCTCAGGTCTAGTCTATACCATCAAGTTCTCTAGATGACAGTTTCTTATCTGATTGTGCCTTTCTTTAAAACTTTTCTCGTGTATGCTACCTTGCAGTTTCTCTTTAACATGCACCTGTATAAATATATAAAGCTGCCAGACATACAAGTCTCTTACAGGGAGAATTGCCACCATACATTAACTTGTCTAGCTGGCCTTTAAAAAAATTAATTTTATGTTGACAATGAAATCAGATTCAAAAGATTTCTCCCTGCTGTGCTTTATTTTTGACCATATAGTACATAGCTTTTCCTGGGCATGTTGCCATGGCAACCTTATATTCACCGGAGGGTGTCTGTATTTGGGAGAAGACATGGTTAATTTAGTTCTGGATTTTTATTTTAGTCACTGTTTTAGGCAAGAGGAACTGCTCAGATTTGAATATTTTTGCCCAAGATCAATTTAATTATTAAACCAGCACCAGTAGTATCACTCGGTTGAAGGTTCAGTTGGCATTTATCTTATAAAGAGGGAGCTCCCTGTAATGGACAACAGCTGTAACCAAGACCCACATTCACTGGCCATTATCCTGGCCATAGTGTAATGTAGACAGACTCTGGTCTTCAGCAACCGGGATCAGACCTGGGACCTCTGCAGCTTAATGCATTGGCCTGTACTGCATGGAGCTAAAAGACACATGTCATTTAGACAACGCTGTAGCACACTCATTAATCTCTAGCTGATCTAAAATGCCACTAGAGGGGGACAGAGCGCCACATCAAGTAGGCATAGGTTACATCGGGGTAGGCAACTTATGGCACGCGTGCCAAAGACGGCATACAAGCTTCTTTTCACTGGCACTCACACTGCCCAGGTCCTGGCCATTGGTCCAGGGGGCTCAGCATTTTAATTTAATTTTAAAATGAAGCTTCTTAAGCATTTTAAAAACCTTATTTACTTTACATACAACAATAGTTTAGTTATATACTATAGACTTATAGAAAGAGCTTCTAAAAACGTTAAAATGTATGACTGGCACGTGACACCTTAAATTAAAGTGAATAAATAAAGACTCGGCACACCACGTCTGAAAGGTTGCCGACCCCTGCGTTACATACTTCCTCTAGCTGAGGGAGCATGATCCAAGCTTCAGAGACTTCCCAGTTGATATCCTGGACGAGTCCCCTCTTGTAATGCTGACAGACTCTGGCCAGTAGCAGCCGGGATCAAATCTGGGACCTCTGGAGCTTAACGCATGAGCCTCTACTGCATGAGCTAAAAGACACATCTCTTAGCCAAAGCTGTAGCAGGCTCAATCGATAGCTTGTCGAGGTGCCACTAGAGGGGTACAGAGCGCCACACCGAGCAGGTCTGGGTTCCACTAGCACTCACAGCCTTCAGCTCCACAGCACAGACCACTGCCCAGCCACCTATGACCCCAGGCTGAGCACTCAGAACTATGGTTGCCAACTTTCTAACTGCACAAACACCCTTGCTCCTCCCCCTTCCCTGAGGCCTCACCCCCCAGTCACCCCATCCCCTCTCCCTCCGTCGCTCATTTCCCCCACTCTCACTCATTTTCACCGGGCTGGAGCAAGGGCTTGGGGTACAAGAGGGGGTGAGGACTGTGGCTGGGAGTGCAGACTCTGGGTGAGGCCAGAGATGAGGAGTTTGGGGTAAAGGAGGGGGCTCAGGACTGGGGCCGAGGGGTTCAGAGTGCGGGAAGGGGCTCAGGGCTGGGGCAGGAGTCTGGGGTGTGGGAGCGGGTGTGGGCTTTGTCTGGGTGGCACTTACCTCACGTGGTTCCCGGAAGCTGGCTCTTAGGTGGAGGCATGACCAGGCAGCTCTGTGCACTGCCTGTGCCCGCAGGCACCACCCCCGTAGCTCCCATTGGCCGCAGTTCCCAGCCAATGGGAGCTGCGGAGCTGGTGTTGGTGGGAGGAGCCAGCACACAGAGCCCCCGTGGCTGCCCTTGAGCCTAGGAGTTGTATATCCGAGCTGCTTCCATACAGTCAGGGCAGGCAGGCAGGGAGCCTGCCTTAGCCCTGCTGCGCCACTGACTGGACTTTTAGTGGCTCGGTCAGAGGTGTTGAGTGGAGCTGCCAGGGTCCCTTTTCGACCAGGAGTTCTGGTCAAAAACCGGACACCTGGCAAACCTACCCAGAACCAAGATTCTCAAAACAACTCCATGCCTGAAGTTAGGTCCTCAAGTCCATTGTTAGGCAGATAAATAAGGACCCTGGTTTTCAAGAGTGCTGAGCACACAGGCTATGTCCACAGTAGGAAAAAGTTTGTAGCTTGAACATGTATTAACTCACATACAAAAATCCTTGTGTATACAAGGCAGGTGTATTTTTAGTTGATGTGAGGTAAACTCTAGGTCCCCCTAAGGTGGTGATGGGGGTAGTGTTTTTACAAATACGCCTTTTTTCCTAGTTAAAGGCAAGGCCTCAACAGCTCCCACTTAGTTCATGCCTAAATGTGGATTTAGGCATCTTATTGTAGTCATCCCATTTTGACAATCATGGGCCACGCAAGTAGCTTTACTGCCGTGAGCAGTCTCATTGAGTTCATTGCGATAACTCACCTGAGTACAGTTACTCATTTGCATAAGCATTTGCAGAGTCAAGACTTAAAGCAGAACCCACAGTAGCTAAGCTAGCAGAGGGAACCTATATGCATATCGGGTTTTAGTACTACTGCCTTGACATGGTTAGGACACAGTTTGGTCTGGTCTGCACAGGCAAACCAAACTGTGTCATAACATGATTGGGACACAACTGTGTTGTGAATGCATTCCCTACCATGGCTGTAACTGTAGTGACAACAAGTCCTTATTCAACATGTATGTGAGACTGCCTGGAGAGATCACAAAATGCCATGGGCTACCAGGCTATCAGTAAGTCAGTGGCACAGAGCCTGACTACATCCATCTCAGATACTGCCATCTCCTGGCTGTTCCAGTATTTGAAGGAAATTTGAACCGGGATGAAAGGAAGCTAGTGCAAGCTAAATCCAAAGAAGATGGAGGTTGTTATTATTCATTATTTACAGCATAGAACACACAATATGCTAAGGAACTTCCATTTTCATTAGTACCAATGGAACTCCGGCTAAGGAAGGATGGAAAGAGGTACCATCAACTTTACTAGATTGCAAAAATGTACTTGAATAGTCATTTTATCTTGTGCATTTGAAGCTTGCCAGGTCCAACTCCATGGCGATGTTCTTTTCACAGCCTGTCCTGGCAGTGGGGAGAGATGCTGTCTTTAAAGGAACAGTAAGCTGTTGCTTAGTCTTGTCAAGCCCTTAGCCAGGCACAAAGCAGCACGTATATCTGCTGGCTGTTACTGCACACTGGCAGAGTATTAGGGTGGGAGGAGCTGGGAGTGGCAAGGGAATTCCACTTTAAACAAAAATCCCACCATGGTAAGAGTTAGCTGTGAAAAGCAGAACAAGGAAAAGAGGCCGTGACTGTTTCTCATACCATGTGCTAGGTAATAACATGAGATGACTCCAGGCTTGTTTAACTAAAGTGGCTCTTTAATCAAACAACTATTTACAGACTTGCTACTACTGCAGCTTAGCAGTCTAGCCATGTGTCAAAGAAACCACTTTCTGTTGCTTCCTCCTAAGCCTGTTGCTCCTCCCTTTAAGTTCCATGAAGGTTGCTACAGTTGTGACTGTGATCTCGTGTGCAGCGGTGCAAATCAGGAATAAGTCCATTAAGAGAGAGAGAGAGAGAAGTTGAACACAGAATTGAAAATCTAGCCGTGGTGTCCGATTCCAAAGAGTCATAGAACTTAAGGCCAGATGGGACCACCCCAGCTATGGGACATAGGCACCTTGATAATCCCATCCTATGTGTTTATGATTAAATACTTCCAGGAGAGAGAGTTAGTCGTGCTGATAAGTTTTGCACTAAGCAGATTTGTGACAGTTCCTATCAAGATCAACTTTCCAGAGGCTTCACAAAACTAAGAGAGGGTGAAAAAATAACCCCTGTCTACAATCAAGGAAAGAAAAAAAAATCACCCCAATCTCCAGAACATAAAAGTCCACCAGACCCATCTCATCCCCAATATTTTTAGCACAGAAGCAGCAGCAAGAGGGGAGTTTTTACAGTATCCATAGGAGAGCAGCAGAGGGAAGCCAGTTAGTCCAACTAGTTGCTTCTGCAGTTGAGAGCAGAGTCTGCTACACGCTGGGAACTAAATGGGCCCCTTTCTTGAGCCAGACCTGTCTAAGCATTTCAAAGCAGACAACACACCACCCAGGGCATCATCCAGCAAAGTGCTGAGCATCCTCAGCTCTCACTGATTTCAGTGGGAATTGAGGGCCCTCTGGCGCTCACAGGAGTGCTTATCACCGAGGTCTGTATCCAGCAGCACCAGACCAGTGCATTCAAGAGCCTAGGACAAAGCTTTGACATGTCCCAGCACCACTATTCAGCTGGAATTAGTGCAGTTGTCCTGAAGCGGCGGAAGCAGACCAAGAGTTGAGCTCACTCCCCAGTGACCTTGTCTGTGCCAGTGTCAGATAGAGAGATGACACTTGGAAACACTGAGATGTGTAATGTCAGAGATGACACAATAACTGCAAAGGAAAGAGACTGGGAAGAATGAATTACAAGGCACAAGCTGTGGGACACTGAGATACAAAGACACTGGGCCATATTCTGTTCTCAGTTATACCCCAAGAACAGACTGATCGGTTAGCCCAGAAAGAAAGGTATGATACAGCTTTGAAGGGAAATGTGGAATAGTTACAATGTGTCACTGATTTCAGTGGAATTTAGGATCCTAAATACCTTTGAGGATCTGGGCCAGTTTGCCTGCAAACTGTTCCCTTCTTGCTAATCTAGTGATGTACTCACACTGACTTCTGAAGAGTTGCTCTGAATTTACATTGTCATAGCTTTCAACCTCTTGTATACTACTCAGCTTAAATATCCCTTATGTGAAAGTACTGTTATAAGTACAGGTAAGGGTATTTGGGGGAGATGAGAGAGAAAGGTGTGGTAATCCCTGCAATGTCTCCCAGTCCCTTGTGGATAGCTTGCAGGACACATCATGGAGATATAGTGGTCCTCTACAAGATTCCAACAGGAGTAAAGTGGCCAGCAATAGGCTGTGCAGAGATGCTGTGTACTTACGGTACATACTACGATGAAGGATACTATAGAAAAACTAGATAGATAGATCAAAGTTCTAATAGCCAGAGAGATCATTAATCCAACTGGTTTGCAGTTTATTTGAAACTGTAAGGAGGAAATGAAGCCAAAACTGGAGATAGAGGACTTCTATATTCCTCTCCAACCCTCAACTGACACACAACCTCACCAAGTGGCTCTGCCCTCCTCTTTCCTTAGGTCAGGATTGGTGAGAATACTCATCGCGAGTTTGTTCATAGACTCAGACTCAGACTCATAGACTCAGACTCTAGGACTGGAAGGGACCTCGAGAGGTCATCGAGTCCAGTCCCCTGCCCTCATGGCAGGACCAAATACTGTCTAGACCATCCCTAATAGACATTTATCTAACCTACTCTTAAATATCTCCAGAGATGGAGATTCCACAACTTCCCTAGGCAATCTATTCCAGTGTTTAAGTACCCTGACAGTTAGGAACTTTTTCCTAATGTCCAACCTAAATCTCCCTTGCTGCAGTTTAAGCCCATTGCTTCTTGTTCTATCATTGGAGGCTAAGGTGAACAAGTTTTCTCCCTCCTCCTCATGACAACCTTTTAGATACGTGAAAACTGCTATCATGTCCCCTCTCAGTCTTCTCTTTTCCAAACTAAACAAACCCAATTGTTTCAGCCTTCCTTCATAGGTCATGTTCTCAAGACCTTTCATCATTCTTGTTGCTCTTCTCTGGACCCTCTCAAATTTCTCCACATCTTTCCTGAAATGCGGAGCCCAGAACTGGACACAATACTCCAGTTGAGGCCTAACCAGCGCAGAGTAAAGCGGAAGAATGACTTCTCGTGTCTTGTTTACAACACACCTGTTAATGCATCCCAGAATCCCGTTTGCTTTTTTTGCAATAGTATCACACTCTTGACTCATATTAAGCTTGTGGTCTACTATGACCCCTAGATCTCTTTCTGCCATACTCCTTCCTAGACAGTCTCTTCCCATTCTGTATGTGTGAAACTGATTGTTCCTTCCTAGGTGGAGCACTTTGCATTTATCTTTATTGAACTTCATCCTATTTACCTCAGACCATTTCTCCAATTTGTCCAGATCATTTTGAATTTTGACCCTGTCCTCCAAAGCAGTTGCAATCCCTCCCAGTTCGGTATCGTCCGCAAACTTAATAAGCGTACTTTCTATGCCAACATCTAAATCGTTGATGAAGATATTGAACAGAACCGGTCCCAAAACAGGCGGAACCCCACTTGTTATACCTTTCCAGCAGGATTGGGAGCCATTAACAACTACTCTCTGAGTACGGTTATCCAGCCAGTTATGCACCCACCTTATAGTAGCCCCATCTAAATTGTACTTTCCTAGTTTATCTATAAGAATATCATGCGAGACTGTATCAAATGCCTTACTAAAGTCTAGGTATATCACATCCACCGCTTCTCCCTTATCTACAAGGCTCGTTATCCTATCAAAGAACGCTATCAGATTAGTTTGACACGATTTGTTCTTTACAAATCCATGCTGGCTATTCCCTATCACCTTACCACCTTCCAAGTGTTTGCAGATGATTTCTTTGATTACCTGCTCCATTATCTTCCCTCATGTCACAGATGAGTATCATATTTTGCACTTGTGCAGCATATTCCACCTGTAGTTGTGAGTGCAAATCCCGAATGGTAAGTTAGCCTCACTGTACCTTGTGAGGCAAGTGAGTACTAGCCCACAGTACAGATGGAGAAATGGTAGCATGGAGAGGTGAAGTGACTTGCCCAAGGTCACACAAGAAATTTGTGGCAGGAACCAGAAATAGAACCAAGGCCTCTTGCCATACAGTCCTGCGTGTGACCTTCCAGACTGTCCCTCCTGAACATTAGTCAAGCTTCAGAAAGGGCCACTACCAGGCAAAGATTGAATGGTCATAGCAAGAAGAAGGGATGGCACAGCCTCCCTTTGGAAACATGGCATACAGGAACAGACCTACACGCTCCTTTTTTAATTTATTTTTAGAAGGGTATTTGCATCCAGGGTGATGAACAATGCCAAGACTATTTTCAAGCCAGTACTGGATTTGCTGGCATCGGGTCAAAGTCTGAAATGGAGGATGGGTCTGTACTCCCGAAGAGCTGGCTTTGTAATTGAATTTCTGATAACACTGGCTTTTGCAAATGGTCTCTTGCATTCGTTGCCGTCCTCACTCATTAAAACTGAGCATTATACTTATCAGCTTTAGTACTCTTAGCACAAATCCCTGACAGAAAGAGACACACTTGATTTCCTTCAGCTACAAAATTAGCTGGTCAGTTAACAGGAGCCACTCTGTTCTGTGATGGCTCCTGAAGTCTGAGACCACACATCAATAAGGCTCTTTGTGCTGAGCTCTCCACTGCTGCAGAAAGAGAGAGACTAGTTATTGTCTAAAGGCGGAGAGCTACCTGTGTGCTAGGGGATAGATGCAAAAAGCAGATGGGAAAGGTAACAAGAATTTTACAACCAGATCAGACCAATGGCCCAGCTAGTCCAGTATCCTACCTCTGGTAGTGGCCATTCCTGGATGGCTCAGAGAAAGCAAAGATACTGGCTTCTTCCTCCATGAGCACATTCTTCGTGTCCTCCTGCAGGTAAAACTCCCCACAAATCCCTGAGCATTTAGTTGGAATGAGGATTGCATCCCTCTTTTGGGTAAAATCAGAAGCCCTCTGCATCCCTTGTAGATTGTAGGGACTGTGGGCCTGCTTCTGATCTCACTTCCACCCAAAGCCCACTGGAGTCAATAGCAGTGACAGGAACTCAAGAGGATGCTATGAAATTAAACCAATGTAAACCTGGTGCAAGAGCAGAATCAGGCACAGTGTCTTCACGCATGCCCCAGCCAGTGTGGAACCTGTACTTAAAAACATTATAAATGTAACTTACCCCTGGAACTGAACTCTTCCGAGCAGCACTGGGCCTTTTGAGGCTGTCCCACCACTACCTGCAATTCTGTGCAATGTTAGTTGAGGCTTCAGCTCCTGGTACCCATGGTTCATTCACATTTTGCATTGCAGTGAACCTTGCTCTTCGCAAACATGAACTCATCGGGGTTGGAAGGATCCCTTAGCTTCCTCACGAATAACTCCCAGGTCAGCTTCAGACAATGGCATGGCATCTTCATCAGTATGGTCAAAAAGGTAGTCACAATCAAACAGGCCCCCGCAGCACAGTCATGCATAAGAGACACAGGAATTAGAAGACAGTTTCACAGCCCTAGATAAAAGGAGAAATGCCCCACTCACTATGATCAAGGCACATTGCAACCAACTGAGGACGTTCCTTGCTCTCTGTCTTTTCTGGGCTAACCATGACTCTTTCACAGGTGACAAGTGTACCTGCTTTAGGATTCCCACAATGCCTTTCAGTTCTCCAGTCCATCCACTTCCCTCACCCTTTTAATAATTTGAAGTGCAGAATGAAAGAGGCATAGCATGGCCTAGAGTTAACAAGAATAGAAGTCAGAACACCTGGGTTCTTTCCTTGGCTCTCCTATTGACTCACTGCATAATCTAACACAAACCCCTCAATCTTCCTCCCTCCACTTCACAGTACTCATCTGTGTAATGGGGCTAATACTTCCTACCCGAGGATTGTTTGAGACCTAGTTAATTAATGTTTGTAAAAGGATTCTGAGATGCTCTGATGAAAGAGACCATAGAAGTACAATCTATTGTTATATATGTAAGAATAAACTACCATTTTAAGGTGTTGCTTCTCTCACAAACCTCAGGATACATGCAGGTATTTGCAGAGACCAAGGCATTTGGAGGACAGCTAAAGATGCCTTCCTGATGGCTAGCAGAGGTGGTGTTCTGGAAGACACTGTGGTTTGGGATGTGTGCTAGCCTACCATACCAGGCAAGACAGAGCCTGTCTTAGTGAACGTGCCATTCTGCTTGTGCAGAACAACAGAAAGCACCTTCAATGGTGACATAAAGAACTGCAGGGTTTCTGGAGAGTGAATTCATATTAACCACTGACAACAACAAATTAGCTTTTTACTGGGCTTGGCATAGGACAGACCACAATCTTGTGTATTCTGCAGGGGTATGACAGATAGCATTAGACAGGCACCCAAGACTTACTGCACACAGCGCTAGGGCACAGTTCCCTGTTATATTCCTCTGTCATCTGAGCCTCACTGCCATTTGCAATCACTGATGAAATAATCTCTGTTCCGGTTCTTGTCCTCTGGTATCTACTTCGATTTTTCTCTGCAATTCCTTATTAGCTGGAAGATGTTAGCTGCATCCGATGACTGCTATGCTGTTTGGAAGGGTAAAGGGAGCATGCAGGAAGAGGTATCATGATGGCATTTAGGGGCAATGGTTAAAAGCCCTGTGGCCAGAGCCTGCCACCCCACCCCACTGGCCCGCCACCCCATGGCTAAAGCCTAAAGCCTGAACCCCACTGTCCCCCGAAGACGGGAAGCTCAACGGCTGCCTGGTCCTCCAGCATTGTGCGCCAGGTGTCTTCAATGGGGAGCAGAGCATAACCACTGCTGGAGGCCCCAGCAATCAACACCAAGGTGGTGCATCCAGGAGCAACAGGAAGAGGCTGCTATTTCCACCCCCGGATAACAGCCCAGGAGGCTGTGGCCACAAGAAAAGCCCCTGATAGTCGCATGCGGCCATGGGGGCCATTTTGAGAAACGCTGCACTAGCAGGTACCCAAGGTTTTACCATGATCCCCTAACATGTGAGGACTACAAACTGCCTTGTCATCACTAGGATTTTACCTTGTGTTAATAAACACCTCATAACATACCCTTCTTCCTATTGAAAACACAGCCTGAAAGCACATAGCTATAACCCTAGCAACAGGGAGTAGATTGTGCTTGGTGTCACCCTTGGGTTAGAATTCTTTGCTTTTGCTGAAAAGGAGAAAGCTGGTGAGATAAGAAAATTCAGTCTGTTACTCTCTGCTTGCTGCAAACGTTGTAAAAACGAAAGGGTTCTGCCCCATTTTGTTGCGGTTTTTGAAGGGGGAAGCAGATGCTGATAGAGAAGACTACCAAGACTTTTCCCAATAAGGCAGAAGTGCCAGGGAACCACTTTAGGATACCACACCTGTTAAAAAACAGAGGGTGACAGTAGCACATTAGCTTTTTGAAGCATTACTTATATGTTCACTGTTCCCCCAAATGTGCAGGAGCTGTGTCGCTTGAAGAGTATCTGTAATGAGGTTTACAATGCATCCTACATAACAGAGTCTCTGAATTGACATGACTATTTAGTGTTTTACAGCATGTGTATTTGCAATAGCACTCTCCTTTGGCTACACTACACCTGCTGTTAAATACAAATTTATATACAGCATACTCCCGATTATTGAGGTAGCATGGGAGACGTGCGTTTTATTGGGAATGTGAATAATCGAGCGGGCAGGAGTCATTCAGCAGCAGGGTGGCCTCTCATGCGGCCAGGCGCTTGTCCTCCTTCTCACAGACCTGGCTGGGGGTCTCTGTTCTGCCCTGCTCGCACATTTTCATGTGTTTACAAGTGGGGGTACAGGGCTTGTGACACCCAATCCCTGCTACAGCAAGGTGTGAGGACCAAGGTGTGGTCCTAGTGAGGCAGAGCAGAGATCCCCAAGCCAGGACTCAGCTCTGTACTGCCAGGACTGCAGCCTTCTCTTCAGCTTGTGCCTGCAGGAGTCGGATGTTACTGGCCATGTGACAGCACAGGGAGCCCGCTACAGCTCTGCTGTCATGGCCCCACTCACTCAATCCTGAGAAAGCACCATGTACTGTGGCCGGAGCCATTCAGCTCCCCTGAGGCCTAGAGCTTATTCTGCTCCAGTCCTGGTCGGGGCTTCTGCTCTACTATCTAAATCTCCACATAAGCCAAATCCCTTCCTTGTCCCCTAGCATGAGATACATGGGGAACAAGGATGAATTCAGATAATGCAGAGTTTAGGATAACAGGGTTGCTGATAAATGGGGATAAACTGTATTTTTAGTTCTGTATTTGTCACGGTTACAGAGCAAGTTGTGCTTTAGACCCCTTTTAATCCCTCCTGAGTGCACCGCTCCCCATGTGGAACCACGCAACCCTCTTAGACTGGGTATCTGGGCTGCAGCTCTCCTGTTTACCAACCATGATAATATGGCAGATTTAGCATCTATATACCCTTTTCCCCTGGAGGTCTGTGACCAGGCCTGATTAAAGTGACTCAACAGCTTCTTCAAAGCAAGGCATTATTCATTCACCCAGAGGTACACAGCACACAGAACAAAGGGATAAAACAAAAGGCCTATAATGCCTGAGTCTTAACCAAAACTTGCAAGGAAAGAATAGTGTATGTTCCACTTAGCTCAGACTCCCTACACCTGGCCTCAGGGAGACTCCAGCCCTGCAGCATTCTCTCAGTGCTGCTTCTGACCACTTAATCCACTTCCTTTCTAGGCTGGGGACTTTAATGTGGTAGTGCCCCTTTGATCCTATGCTTGTCCTGGGGAAAAATAACCTTCTAGCTTGGAACAAGGCAGGTGGGCATTTCCCCCATTAAAAGCGCTTCCATTGTTTCCTTTGAGAAAGACCCCTGACATTCTCTCTGGAGGTACCGTATCTCAGTGATGGTTTCATTTAATGTTTCCTCCAGCAGCCTCCTTTGACTGAGTTCCATGCGGTCAGGCAGGATAATATTAAACAGGTAAACTGACTCTCTCCCTTGTATACCACGACATTTCATTACCTTTTCTCTCAGCAGCTAGTTTTTGACAAAGGCCCACCGCAGGCTCACTCTGCTTAGGGTGACCAGATGTCCCTTTTTATAGGGACAGTTCTGATATTTGGGGCTTTTTTTTTATATGGACTCCTATTACCTCCCACCCCCGTCCTGATTTTTCACACTTGCTGTCTGGTCACCCTAACTCTGCTGTACATGGAGTATGCTCATTGGATGAATAAGAGTTGTGTGTTTATTTTATTTTTAACTCAAGTAACTTAAAACTGGACTTGGTAATGCTGTCTAGATCACTGCACTGGCTGAGGGAAAGCCTAATGACCCAATCAGTCTATGGGTTCCACAGTCTACTCTACAAGGTATTTTCTTTAGACAGACGATGACTGACAGGCATGGGTTAAGCTATACAGCAAGTGCAAAACTTGCATCCAATCCTAGTTGTAGCTGTGTCACCGCTCCTCATTATAGCATGGCTGAAATATACAAGTTCTCCCTGTCCTAATATTTCACTCATCTTTTGTTCCCTCTTCCACCATCACCACCTGCACTATGTCCAAGAAAAAAGCCGATGAATTCCACCTGCCTGCCAAGCCAGTATGAGCCCTGAGAGTTCATTGCTCTCCCTCACTTGCTGTGTGCGCATATTAACTCCTGTTCATATCAATGGGAGTTGTGTGTGCACATCGCAGGAAGAATAGCACCCCTTCTCCTGCCGAGGACTGGTTGTTTTTCAAAGCTTCTGGCATTGAAAATGCAGCTGAGGGACTTGTAGGCTTTAGAAGACTCCAAATCAAATCCAGTCAACAGCAGCAAAAATAGAAGTGTGGTTGGATATTTGTCTTCAGCTCTCCCATGAGTATGACAAGCTGAGAGATTTTGCCCTGAACCTTCTTATTTCTCCTGTGACATAAAATATCTCATCCAATCTTACTGTGAAAATTTAGATTTAAAAATAAAAGCAGCAAAGAGTCCTGTGACACCTTATAGACTAACAGATGTATTGGAGCATGAGCTTTCATGGGTGAATACCCACTTCGTTGGATGCATGTGTTAGAAATTTCCAGAGGCAGGTATATATATGCAAGCAAGAAGCAGGCTAGAGATAACGAGGTCAGTTCAATCAGGGAGGTTGAGGCCCTGTTCTAGCAGTTGAGGTGTGAAAACCAAGAGAGGAGAAACTGGTTCTGTAGTTGGCAAGCCATTCACAGTCTTTGTTTAATCCTGAGCTGATGGTGTCAAATTTGCAGATGAACTGAAGCTCAACAGTTTCTCTTTGAAGTCTAGTCCTGAAGTTTTTTTGCTGCAGGATGGCTACCTTCACACCTCAACTGCTAGAAGAGGGCCTCATCCTCCCTGACTGAACTAACCTCGTTATCTCTAGCCTGCTTCTTGCTTGCATATATATACCTACCTCTGGAAATTTCCACTACATGCAACCAACAAAGTGGGTATTCACCCACAAAAGCTCATGCTCCAATACGTCTGTTAGTCTATAAGGTGCCACAGGACTCTTCGCTGCGTTAACAGATCCAGACGAACATGGCTACGCCTCTGATACTATTTAAAAATAGGAAGTAGAACCTGCCTTAATCCCTGCAGTTGGGGATCAGATTATAACAGGTTTTATTGTTGTTGGTCTGCTTATTGTACCTAGATTTATAAGCAGAATACAGCTCTTGAACTGAAAATAGAGGGCCCAACTCACTGTCATCCTGCACCTTGTGTTACTCACTTTACCCCAGTATGAAGTCCCTGGGTCCAGTCCTCGGATAGGATAAACATATGTAGTTCCATTGATTTTTTAGTGGAGCTATGCTGATTTACACCTGCTGAGGATCTGGTCCGTTGAATGTGAAATGCAACCATTGTGATCGGGTAGCTTTTTACATCCACTTTGTGCTTCTGTAACTGACTCCTCAAAGTGCAGGGCAGCAGGGAATTGGGTCCAACGTTTGGCTCAACTATCCTTAGGAATTTGTGATTCACACTGTCAGGAAGCCTTTAAAATGGGGTTTCCAGGCTCAGGATGATAAATAAGATATGATCAAACCCGTATAATGTCATTGGCAATGGTGCAATTGCAACCCACACACCTCCTGGGTGTGGTGTTCTGTCCTAGCTACATGCAGCTGACGAAGTGGGTATTCGCCCACGAAAGCTCATGCTCCAAAATGTCTGTTAGTCTATAAGGTGCCACAGGACTCTTTGCTGTCCTAGCTAGTGGCACCAAGACCACTTAGCGAGAGAGAGATTAATGAGTTTGCTCTACAGCGTTAGCTAACAGGGCAGTTGGCTTTTAGCTCATGTGGTAGAGCAGTGGTGGATAACCTGCGGCCCATCAGGGTAATCCACTGGTGGGCCGCAAGACAGTTGTTTACATTGACTGTCCGCAGGCACGGCTGCCCGCAACTCCCAGTGGCCATGATGAACCACGGCTCCTGGGAGCTGCGGGCGGCCGTGCCTGAGGACAGTCAGTGCAAACAAACCGTCTCACACCTGCCAGCGGATGACCCTGATGGGCCGCATGCAGCTCATAGGCAGCAGGTTGCCCACCACTCCAGTAGAGGCTCATGCAATACGCTTCAGAGGTCCCAGGTTAAATCCCTCCTGCCAACAACTGGGGTCTGTTGGAGTTACAAGTGGGGGCTTGTCTGGGATATCAGCTGGGAAGTCTCTGAAGCTCAGGACATGCCTCCTCAGCTAGGGGAAGTATGTGACTCACACACCTCCTGGGTGTGGTGTTCTGTCCCATCTAGTGGCACTAAGACCACTTAGCGAGAGAGAGAAATTAACGAATTGGCTCTACAGCTTTAGCTAACAGCCAGTGGCTTTTAGCTCATACACTAAGCTTCATGGGTCCCTGGTTCAATCCTGCCTGCCAACAACCAGGGTCTGCCAGGGTTACAGTATCCCTTTAGGACTGCCCATTTAATGCACATGCATCAGTCTCTCAAGGACTCGACCTCAGTTTGGTAATTTTCACATTATCCAGAATTTTCTCACTAAACAACCTGAACATGAACTCACCAAACCAGAGGCAGATGTCTGCCAGTTCTTTAATGAAAAAGAGTGAAAGCATCAGTCCCATCTGCCCATCCTCTCCGGTCAAGGCACAGTTGCAGGTTTTCCTGAATCATGATTCATCCCCAGAGTTCTGTCTGCTCACTGCACTGAAGGAGGCAAGAGTCCCTCATCAAGCAACATGGAGCTCTAAAATCTTTGCTAGAGCCACTGACATACACAAGCTAGTATCAGCCCTCAAATTCCTACAATGCTACTATTAGGCCTGGTCTACACTGGGGGTGGTGGTGGGGGTTGATGTACGATATGCAACTTCAGCTACGGGAATAGCGTAGCTGAAGTCGATGTATCTTATTTCGATTTACCTCCCGTCCTCACGGCACGGGATTGACGGCCGCGGCTCCCTCGTCGACTGCACTTCCGCCGCTCACCCTGGTGGAGTTCTGGAGTCGACAGGAGCGCGTTTGGGGCTCAATTTATCACATCTAGATGAGACACGATATATCGATCCCCGATAGATCGATCGCTACCCACCAATCCGACGGGTAGTGTGGACGTACCCTTAGTTAGGGAAGTATTTTACTACCTATCTGTGGGGAATGGAAGGAGAAATTAAGTACCATAGTCACACTTAATGCTATAGACCAGTAACACTCAGATCTCAGTAATTCAGGAGCCAAATTAGCGCTCAACATTACCCAAAAGAGCCACAGTAGTGCAAACTCATTGTTTATATAATTATCACAGCTAAATGACTAACGAAGTATTATTTTATCAACTCAATTGGTTAATAACATAGTGAAAGCATCCTGATAGGTTAATAACTTGGACCGGTTAATAATAAATCACACCGCGCTTTAATACCGTCGGCTGCAAAGAGCCACAGGAGACACATTAAAGAGCCACTTGTGGCTTGCGCACCTCAGTCTGAGTATCACTGACACGCGGTCATCATTGCATTGATGAGCAAGGACCTGAAGCTAGTTTTGGTGTCAGTGAGGTTTTTTTTAATTTCAATTGTTAGCTCTTTGGGACAGGGACCATCTTTTTGTTCTGAGTTTGTACAACGCTTAGCACAATGGGGTGCTGGTCCATGACAGGAGCTCTTACGCAGTACCACGATACACAAATACTAAGGACTTTGTACCTGGCCTGATCCCATGCTATCCCTATTAAAGATGAAGCCACGTTTGCAATGGAACAATGGTGCTGTAGCCAGCAAGATGGTTGTTTTGCGAGTGTAGCTACATCTTGACCGGCGTCCCTGTTGGACAGGACAGCGTTCTGATGTGAGAAAGCCTTGTCAAATGCTATTATCCTCCTCCTATTATAGAGCTGTTAAAAGGCCTCTTCCTTTGTTTCCATCCCCCCATCCATTATCATGGACTGCTTTAAAAGCATAGAGGATACAGCTACTACAAATTCTGGCTCTTACCCAGCCTGCACTGTGGAGGGAAGAGGAGGCAGAGCAGAGTCTGAGTGGAGTCCGCTTGTCCATTCTGTCTAGAGCAAACCCTTGGTGCTCCTTTTTGGGGCAGCATGCATGATCCACAGCGCCTGCATCCTGGTGTCTGGGAAGGGGCAGTGAAGGGCAGGCAGGTGGAACACAGAGAGTCATGAAGTGAAGGAAGTCCCTCTGTATTGAAAACGTTTTCCTAACAGGAGCAAAACTGGTGAAGAGGCTGTGCTAGGCTCTCCCTCTGAAGAGAATTATGATGCCAGACCCCACAACTCTTAACTTACACCAGTAAGGGTTATTTGTGGGACAAAGGCCTGCAGGCCGAGGGCATGGGTTGTATTCGGTGGAGTTACACCAAAGTCCGGATGTGCTGCATTAAGTCGTTAATTGTTCCCATGTCCACCTTCATCCACAGGGAAATAAAAAGTTAAAATTTAATTTTATTTCTAAATGATCCTAATGAAAAGGGGGCTCGTAATACAATTAAACAGGCTCCTCAGAGGGAGTTGCTGCTTCTTTGGAAGAAAACTAATCAGGAAAGGCCCGACTTGGGCCACGGGATAATATAATTTCCAGCATATAATCTTTAATTTGTCTATAATAGACCTGTGGTCCCCAGTCAGGCTCTGCATTCATGTGGACTAAGTGCAGACAGTTTTAATGCAGAGCATCTGAACATTGGTTACTAACTTCAAAATACTGGAGCACAGAATAAGCTTTTCCTTTTGAAAGCCACACTGTTGTCCTAAACAATCCCCCCGTTTCCCACTAAGACACCACTATGTCAATTGTCTTTTCCCTGTTCTTCAGCTCCTGCCATGAAAGGCTCTATATTGTTGCTGCATGCTGTTACACAGAACAGTTGTGCTTTTCACCCCAATGGTGGTTCCATTTCAGTGCTTGGCAAAGTGATTCCCATTATAAGCAGCTATATCACTCGAGTTAAAGCTACAAACCTGTTTCCATTCCAAGCCCCTGTTTTATTTGCTATTTCAAAGCTTTCTGGAGCACTCACCTTTTGGGCTGAAATTTCCATGCTTGGTCTCTGCCCAAGAGAGCATTCTTTTTGCAGAGGAGGGAAGAAATTTGGACAAAGTTTCTTTCCCCATTTGGAGTGTTGCAGGACTGCCATCCCCATGTGTTCAAAAATCAGGAGACTGGCTTAAAAATAAAGGAATTTAAGGAGAGACAATAATACACTTTTCATCTTTGCTTCTGATTTCTGAGACCTTCAGATGCAGCTGGGTCATACTTTCAAGCTTTTCTCCATGACTGTAAAGGCTATAAACGGTTTGTTTGGTTTTTTTAAAGGAAAGCAGAGATTGTCATGTGCTCTCTTAATTCCAACAGCTGCAGGCTATAAGAAAAGAAACCAAACATCCTGAGACTCATGGTAAAAATCTCAAGAGTTAGCAGCTCTGACGCTGAGATCAAAAATTGTATTTTGCCTTATTTCAAAGAAAAAAATTGGAACCCTTTTCCTAAGGGTGGATATTCCTAGTAGGGACTGGAGTTTAGAAAGGGCTGAACATTTTCACATTTCAAGCGTGGAAACAGGCATGTGCTTTGCTAGTCCTGAAGAAAAACTGGTTTTGAAGTAAAAGGATGAACAACTGGAAAAGGAATATTCAGGGCCTTATCCGAAGCCCAATGAAATCACTAATTTCAGTGGGCTTTGGGTCAGGTCTTTAGCATGGACAGAACAGAACGTTATTAAAACTGACAACCCTAAGGGTTAAAATCCTCATGTGACAAGCCTGTGACAGAGGGGTCTGATTGATCTGGGCTTCTGTACCCACTCCTATTACAGAAACAATCCTGAGACTGAATTAGCCTATCACATGGGTGCTCTTCTGCTCCACAGAGATCATTGCCTGGTGGGTCTCTTAAGTGGTGGACGCCAAGGCCCTACTTCGGCTTCTTCTTTGACCCAGCTCTCCAAACCTCCCCGTACAGGACCACCCCATGCGACTGAGTTCTTCCACTGCCTTAATTCTGCCATGTGTGCCCAGACATGTTTTCTTCCGGGTTCTGTGTCACAAGAAGTCTAGCTCTGTGACGCAGAACCAAGAAAAGGTTAAAAGGTGAGTTAATCGCAGTCGACAGGGAGAAGAGATTTCTGACAGTAGATGGCTTTTTAATTTAGCAGAAAAAGACATAATGATATCCAATGGCTGGACAGTGAAGCTAGATAAATTTAGACTAGAATGAAGGTGAACATTTTTAACAGAGGATAATTAACCATTGGAACAACTTACCAAAAGGTGTTTTGGATTCTCCATCACTTGGATTCTCCATCACTTACCATCAATACATCAAGACTGGTATCTTTCTAAGAGATCTGCTATAGTTCAGACAAAGGTTATGGGCTTGATGCAAGAATTGGGTGAGATTCTTTGGCCTGTGCTATGAAGGAGGTCATCTTAGATTATCACAGTGGTTCCTTCTGACTTAAGATCCATCAGTATTCCTGCTTTCCTTGTGAAATGTCAACTTTGACGCATCATTGCTAATGATATGTAACCCTTCTGCCCCTCTGAGTTGGCAGCAACAAGGGCCGGGTTCAGTATCCAGGGGTTCCGTTTCAGTAACACAATGCATAACCGGCTCGAGCCCCCACCCAGTGACCTGGGACACTCACATACCACACCCCCCTGGGCGCCTCTAGGAGGCAATACTTCCCCTCTCACAAGCACGGAGTCTGAGTGTAGCAAAATCTTTTTAATAAAGGAAGGAATCAATGCGGCATCCCATTGGAGAAACACCACAAACAGGGTTATAACAGAAACCATAAACAAAAACCCACCTCCAAGTACGTTTGGCACTGTCCTTTTTCCCCTTAGGGTTTTAAGTCCAATCACCCCAAAGTCCAACAAACCAAAAGTCTCTGGTCAATGCCACCCCAGAGTTTGAGAGTTTATCTGTAGAGGTCCCTCCCCCCAGCCTGGGTAGAAAGGGGCCCCTTACGTGGTCCGGGGCCAACTGCCCTGCCTCTCCGTGGGTTCTGGTTCTGCCTTCTCCACGAACTGCTCCGCTTTACCAGCTGCTCCACTCTGCTCCTCCAGCCGTCCTCAGGAACTGCTCCGCTCCATCAGCTGCTCTGCTCCATGAGCTGCTCTGCAAACTGCTCGGCTCCGCTCGCTCTGTAGGCCGCTCCACCCGCCCCACAGCTACTCCGCTCTGCTGCCACCAGCTGTCCCGTGATCCGCTCCAGCCGTCCCCGCAACTGCTCCACTCCACCAGCTGCTCTGTTCCACAGTATAACTTCAGGCTCCCCCACTAGTTAGCACAGTACTCAGTGCTCTCAGCTCAGTTATTTCAGCTCTTTAGTGATTTCAACTCTTAGTGATCTCAGCTCTTAGTGGGGGAGCCCCAGTGCTAGTGCCCCATTAGCCCAAAGTGAGTTCAGCTCAGTAACCTGTATTTAGATTCTTGAGGGAATAAAAAAAATCAACTCTGACATTCCACAGTGGAGAGAGGAGGGGGTGGAACTGGTGCTTCTGGCTCCACAAGGAGACTGCACCACCAGGCACAGATACCTATCCCCAACCTCTCTCAATTCACTGGGTTTTGGAACCCATGTCCCTTGTCTAGCAAGTACCACCCAACTGAGGGTGAGTCATTTGTCACCAAGAAGTCCCACAGCTCGGCAGTCTGGGATAGGGTAAGCGTGCCTATGCAAATACACTCTCTGAAATTCTTTCCACCAGATGTCAGGGTAGAGCTTATCCTGACTCTGCTTACAGATATATACCGTAAAATACACAAAGTGTGCACTAAAGCCAAGTTAACATTTCACAAAGTTTAGCTTCTCTTGCAATGTCTAATGTTGATTTGCTTGATTAACATAACCTTTTGCTGTGACAGCTAAAGTACTTAAAGCACAGCGTATGTGCAGTACTACAGACGCTGGGTGAAGGCTGAGGTTGTCTCTTTCCTGTGCCTCATCTCAGATCTATAGCATTAAATTGCTGTACACGCACGTCTTTGCTCTCAGCTGCCTGGCTCTCCTGGAGCAAAAGGGTTTGGTAGATGTGATGGCTAGTTACATACATGAATTATTGCATGGGAACATGACATAGTTAAAAGTCATGGGTTTTCATAGCCATGGGTTTTACAGTGGGGCACAGATCATAATATTCTTTATGCTATCACATACTGGTGAACATAGCCGTACTCTGCTGTCCTTGTGCATGTGGAACGGACTTGGGAGTAGATACAGCAGCAATGGAATGTCACAAAAGGCTAGATAGGTAACTTCTCTGACCCTTATAGATTTTAAGGAGAAAGGGGGGAGGGTCAGCATTGCTAGTGGTGTGACAAATAGGATTAATCCACACAAAATGGAGGTGAGGCCTTGCCTCCCCTGAATACCTGGTGTAACAAACCCACGTTGCACAGACAACAGAACACAATCGCAGCATCACTCACCCACTTGGAGCCAGGCCTGGAGCCTTCATCCTATGGCTATAACACAGGCCCCTGCCACTTTGGAGTTATGGGAAGACTCTTTTAGCTAGGAGGTCCTTCACCTTGATTAGAGGGCAATGCCACACAGGTACAACCACAGAGGGATGCATTGTGAACCTCTTACTCATCTTAAGGAGTATCTCACTCCTTGAATGTCCCCATGGATGAGTAATCTGGCCCAAGGCAAGTCTATTACATTAGGCTGGCACTGCAAAATGCCTCTCCACAGAGTTGTAGTGATCCATTATGCATCTCCATAGCATTGTAGAAATACTATTGCTCAGCGTGCTCCCTTATCTGTGTCCCCCTCACCTGGCCTCAGGCCACCTGAGAGGGACACCAGCCCTTTAAAATCTATTTCAACTCTAGCAATCAGCCAACCCCTATATTATATTCCTCCCAAGCCTGTAGCAAGACTCTTAAGAGCTACAGGAGACTTGGACTTCCAGGAGTACAGGGAGACAGGTGCCTGCTTAGGGCCTTCACTTCCTCCCCCAGCATCTTACAGGCTTCTGATCCTGCTCCTTGGGCAGCTTCCTACCAGTTTGCTGCAGATGCAGGGTAGCCCTCAGCCTGTCTGTCAGCCACTCCCTTCTGCTGGGGCTGCAGCCTCCCATCCCAACTGTTGCTGGTCAACCAACTAGCCACAGTTGGGAAGGAAGTTACTCTGTCCCTTAACGCCTTAGTGACTGTGGCAGAGTGGCACTTATACACCCCATCACATCCCCACAACCATTGTCTCCCCTGCGGTTGCTGTGGGAGCAGGACTCCTCCATACCTCCCATCCCCGGCCCAGCTGACGCTACTAACACCACCATGTGGAGGTATCTTAGCCAAGTGTAGTGAAATAGATAATGGCATTTATTAGTGTATCAGTATAAATACATCTGAGAAAGCTGCCAACCATGTAAATTGGAGGCAAGTGTCAAAACCATTCTGGGCATTTCTGTAGTAGTCAGTGTGTACTGGGGAATAGAGTGGCTTAAAGTGTGAGGTTCCGCATTGCATTCCTTTTATTTTAAAGAACTCAAACCCAATCTTAGTGTAAGTCTACCATATGCATATTCACCCAAGAATGTGGCTTTTGAGCCCTTCAGGTTGAGTAGATAGAAGGGATGCTGTATTAACTTTGTATTGGATTTAGTGTTCATGTTAGGTAAATAAAGTAAGTCCTCACTCACCTCTCCAGCACCCGAGTTCGTGCGGAGTTGGTATGGGGCACACAATTCTGTCAGAGACCAGACACCAATGCGTTGATCAACGGGCTCACACTATCCTTAGCTCTAAAAGCTTTAGATTAAGCGTGGCGCCTTTATTAGGGGTGAGCATCAGTATTTATACACAGAAGTAAACAAAGTGATTAACAAAAGATAATGGTCATGCATAATCAATTAAGATTTTACAGGAAAAGCAAGTTAACAAGTAAATGCATAGAGATAAAGGTTAATGGCTACTTGAGAAAGGGGGTGTCATGAGTAGTTTGCAGGTCAGTGTTTTGTTCAAAAGGGTTCAGGAAGGATTATGCAGAGACAGCCAGTCTGGGTGTGTTTTGGCTCCCCAAAGTTCACCAAAAGTTTAGACCCAACATTCCTCCATTTGTAGCTTTGGGATAACTATTAATCATAAAGCTACACCCTATTTCAAGATCTCAAGGGCCGCTTGGCAATTTCAGCCTGGGCCAATTCGAAGAGAGTAAGGCTTTTAGCTGAAGTGGGAAAAGAATAAACTGACTTACATGAGTTTATGAGGGAGGGGACACACTGAATACAGCAACACAGTATTATAAGGACTACTATGGCCCCAACAACACCCACCAAGAGTTTTTTAACCCACCCAAATCCAGGCAGCCAATTCCATAAGGCTCCCCACCAATCATAAGGTGGCTGGCCAGAGGAGTAGTTTTTAGCCATTTCCCTTAGGTGTTTGGTACGTTGAAAAGTGTCAGAGTAGGTGTCATTTACAAAAACACAGCATTCTTCATTTATGAGGGCGCAAGTTCCTCCCTGGGCTGCTAACATTATGTCTAAAGCCATTCTGTTTTGCAAAGCTAACTGGCGCAGCTGGGACATTTCCCCGGCCTGATTTTCAAATAGGGTTGCAGTTTCATTGGTCAAAGATTCTAATAGTCCCTGTAGACGGATGATAGCACCCTTCAAGCTAGTGTGACCAGCCCACCGCTGCCAGGACAAACCATCACGGAGATTAATATCTCTGTCAGTTTCACGGATGTTACGAACGTGGGGAAAATGAGGGGGAGTGAGGGAGATGCGAGAAGACGGTGCTAGCCATGCCAAATAACATGACCCTGCCCAATCAGGGGAGAGAAAATAATAAGCTTTGGGCCCGCACACCCAGTATGTTCCATATAATGCGTTTTGGGTATTCCATTTCTCAAAGTAGGAGGTAACCCACCACCCGTTGTACCACTGTTCCCCTGGTAACGCAGAGGGGTCGTTGTGTGAACTGCAGAGGCACAATTTGGTAGTGTTGTTCTCAAAGGGCAGTGTAGTACTGCTTGAGCAGTTGTAGAAGGCAATTGTGTATCCTTTAACAATTAGTTGGACACCCTTGAGCTCTGAGCAGGGCTTTTTAAAAACTGACTCTGAAAACCTGCCCCTCCATGAAAAAGTTGAAAAGGTTGGATCGGGGTGAGGGATCCACATATGGGATAAGTGGGATGCGCAAGGCTTGAAGCCAAGATTTTTACTAAAGGCGGTGCCATTAAAATATATGTTGCATTTACTTGTTCCCACAAAAGTTGACCCTTTTCCTTTAACAAAACACAGTGATCCTGTTTGATTGGTTACCCTGAGATATTTGTTAATTGGCACTCCTGTTTTGTCCCATGTAAGATTGGGTTGGACTGGATCTTTTATTCTAGTTGGTGGCATCCAAGTCATATTAGCAGTGGTTAGGGGAATGGGTGTGAAGGGGAGTCCCTGTGCTGCATTTACTGGAAATTGAGTACATACCCAGCAATTACTTCTATTTCCTAAAATACGAGTTTTAACCTCGTGGGAATATCTAATAAAAGCATTATCTTCATAAGCAGAAAATAAACTAAAAAAGGATAAAAAAAAACCATACAGTTGTCAGAATAAAGGGTCCTCTCATTTTTTTCGAGTCAATTTAAGTCTAATGTCTGAGAGAGGTAAGCTGGTCCACTGGTCGAAGGCAGTGTCCTCAGTGGTGACAAGAGCTGCTGGTCCGTCACTGTGGTCCACTACGGCTGGCTTGACGTGGGAGTGGTGGATCCAAGATTTGCGTCCTTCCAGGAACACTGCAGTCTGGGTTGTCAAAAGAACCTGGTGGGGTCCAGTAAACCTTGGCTGGAGGGTGTCGTCACGAACGAATTTTTTGGCCCAGACGAAGTCCCCTGGTTGGAACGGGTGGATCTGTTCCTCCAGCGGCACGGTCTGGGAAAACTGTGAGGCTTTCCAAAGGGTACGGAGGCAAGCCTGTAGGGAGAGAAACTGACACGCGGTCATACGATCCCCTCCCAATAGTGAAACATCAGCACGTGGTAGCGCCCCGCCTTTGAAAGGGGGGTGTCCATAGAGCAGTTCAAAGGGGGATAATCCCAATGCGCGGGTTGGGCGAGTACGAAGGTGAAACAGGACCAAAGGAAGTACCTGAGGCCACTTTAATCCTGTTTCCTGACAGTATTTAGCCAATGTAAACTTAAGTTCCCTATTCATACGCTCAACTTTCCCGCTAGACTGGGGGTGGTAGGGTGTATGAAAGGAGTGTGAAATGCCCAGTCCTTGTTCTAAACGGCCAAGGACATGACCAGTAAAGTGAGGTCCGCGATCTGAGTCGAGCACAAGAGGGATGCCAAAACGGGGTACAATGTCTTTAAGGAGAATCTTCGCCACTGTGGCAGCAGTACAATTAGCAGTAGGAAAAGCTTCGACCCAGGAAGTCAGAGGGCAAACCAAAACAAGGAGGTGCTTTTTCCCAAAAGCCTTTGGCATATCTGCAAAGTCAATTTGAAGATGTTGAAATGGAGCAGCAGGCGGAGGTCTTCCACCCTTAATTTTGTTAAGAGGCGGAGCAGGTCCATTACGCTGACATGTGCTGCATGCTTTCACTATTGATAGGCAATAGGGTTGAATGCCTGGAGCATACCAAAAGCGAGCGATGGTGTCCACGAGGGCGTGCGTGCCGTAGTGACCCCCTTTATCATGGTGCCAGCGAACTGCCACGGGGTATGTGGAGCGAGGGAGGCAGGCTCGGCCATCTGGCATAAGCCAGGTCCCTTTGACCAGAGTGGCCCCGAGGCTCTCCCACGATTGTAGTTCAGCAGCGGGTACTGGTACGGGGTGCGG
Source organism: Gopherus evgoodei (assembly GCF_007399415.2). Classification (NCBI taxonomy): domain Eukaryota; kingdom Metazoa; phylum Chordata; order Testudines; family Testudinidae; genus Gopherus; species Gopherus evgoodei. Next base: position 122,260,723 of record NC_044327.1, read on the forward strand.
TGGAGTAAAGGAGGAGGCTGCAATAGCCAATGTGGGCATGGCTAAAGGTAAGGTGGCAGCCTTCTTGTCGGAGGCGTCAGCCAGGGCATTCCCACGGGTAACGGGGCTACTATCTTTAGTATGGGCCCGGCAGTGAACTACAGCCAGGACTGAGGGTTTTTGGAGGGCGTCCAAAAGCTTGTGGATGAGGGGGAGGTGCTGAATGGGTTTACCGGCAGCTGTCTGGAAACCTCGAAACTTCCAGAGGTGGATATGACAATGCACAACTCCAAAAGCATATTTGCTATCAGTAAAAATGGTAACGGTCTTACCAGCGGCCAACTGGCAAGCTCGGGCCAGGGCATAGAGTTCAGCGGCTTGGGCTCCCCAGTTGCCTGGCAGTGAGGCGGCCTCTTGAATGTCCCATTCAGAGGTGACAGCATAACCTGTGAAACGCTTGCCATCAACATAGAAGGAGCTTCCGTCCGAGAAGAGGATGCAATCGGGATTGTCCAGTGGCACGTCAAACAGGTTGTCTCTTATCTGTAAGATGCTGGAAACTACTTCCACACAATCGTGCTGATCCTGGAGGACTGGCAGGTCAGGAAGCAAGGTAGCTGGATTAAGGGGTCCACACCTTTCAAAAATTAGGTTAGTGTCTTCTAAGAGTTCGGCCTCTAGCTGTTGCTGACGATGGGCCGAAAAGACTTGGGTTGTGCCCCTACGCAGAAGGGCTGACAAGGCATGAGAGGTCCAAACCGTGGTAAAATGACCCAGGGTTAGGCTCTTTGCCTTTGTGATCAGCAGGGCTGCTGCTGCCAGAGTCCGGGTGCAGGATGGGGTTCCCTGAGCGACAGGGTCGATTTGCTGAGAGTAAAAAGCAAGCGGGAAATGGTGGGGCCCGCTCAGCTGGGTAAGGACACCACTAGCAATTCCGCCCCTCTCGTGGACAAAAAGGTGAAAGGGTTTGCTGTAATTGGGGGGGCGGAGAGACATGGAGGAGGCCACACTGTCCTTGAGTAACTGAAAAGCTTGAATAGTGTCCGGGGACCACTGCAAAGGGTCAGGAGCAAGGTTAGCAGTGAGTCGGTGGAGCGGTTTGCTTAACTCCCCCCAGGACGGCAACCAGGGGCGACAGAAGCCAATTAATCCTAAGAAACCTCGAAGTTGTTTCTTGGTGTTCGGTAGAGGGCAGTTTTGAATAGTCTTTATGCGGGCTGGGTCCATCTGTCTTCCCTCTGGGGTTAACAGGAAGCCCAGATATCGGACCTTCTGTGAGACCCACTGAATCTTTTTAGGGTCTACCTTGTGGCCTCTGGTGTGTAGGTATAATAAAAGTGCCTTACCATCGATGCGGAGGGCAGCTTCTTCGCGATTACCTAATAGGATGTCATCTACGTATAGGACCAATGTGGATCCCTGCGGACTGGTGAAACCTTCCAAGTCGTGGCGGAGGCACTGGCTGAAAATCGTGGGGCTGTCTCTGTAGCCTTGAGGAAGTCGTTGCCAGACATAACTTTGTCCCTCCCAGGTGAAACCAAAGAAATACTGAGAGTCTGGGTGCACAGGAATGCTGAAAAAAGCTGATTTTAAGTCAATAACAGTGAACCACTCAGCATCCCAGGGGATTTGGCTGATGATAGTAGCTGGGTCAGGAACTACTGCATGGAGGGGGACCACATACTGATTAACAACTCGTAGATCCTGTACAAAGCGCCAACGAACAGGGTCTCCGTCCTTTTTAGGAGGCTTTTTGACAGGCAGTATAGGGGTGTTACAGGGAGTGCGCTGAGGGCGGACTAGCTTTTGTGCAATGAATCCCTCGATAATGGGGCGGATGCCCTCCCGGGCTTCCAGCGACAGGGGGTATTGAGGGACTGACGGGGGGGTTAAGGAAGGCTTCACCTGAATCCTTACGGGCTCTGCCGAAAGGAGCAGGCCAACATCAGTGTCAGAAATTCCCCAGAGGGTTGGAGGCAAGTCAGTGAGGTCAGGGGAGAGAGAGGGGGGGTGTTTCCCAATTACCCTGAGTAGGGGCCGAATCTCCTAACACTGTCATCAATAATCCTACCCCTTCAGGAGTGCAGGTTAAAGTAGCCTCAAGCTTACAGAGTAAATCCCGGCCCATCAAAGGGATCGGACAAGCTGGGGAAAAAAGAAAACGGTGAGGAAAACATTTATCAGCATAAACAACATTCAAAGGCAAAGTGAGTTCCAGAGACTGTGGGTTGCCCTCCACCCCAGTCGCAGTTTTAACCTCAGAGGATAGCCAGGGAGAGGGGGCATGATTTAAAAGAGAGAAAGTAGCCCCAGTATCAATGAGGAAAGAGACAGGCAGTCCCTGGACTGAAAGGGTTAAACGAGGCTCTTTGCTGGGAGGGGAGAAAGTGAGAAAGGAGCCGGCTAAAGACATTAAGGAAATAAGACCATCACATTGTTTGCCTTCGCCCCCGGGGTACCGTCATTGAGGAGGCTGAGTTTGCTGCGGCTGCTGCTGTTTCCCGTAGTTGATCCAGGCCTGGGGAATGGGCTGAGCTGGTGGTGCAGGGGTGTATTCCTCACTTGTGTAAGCATCTGCGGATGCAACCAGACCCTCTGGGTGTCCCCAGGGGCATTCACGTTTAAAGTGACCGGGCTGTCCGCACTGAAAACAATTTCCTGATGGCTGGGGTCGCCAGGACCCTCTTCCCCGAGCACCCTGGAATCCTCTGCCACGGCCACGGCCTTTGCCTCGAACACCGCTGTGAAAAGCTAAAGCCATCAGCTTATATTCTTCCTTTTTCTCTTTCTTTTTACTACTTTCCCTTTCTTTCTCCCAGGCAAAATCAGCTACGTCCAACACTGAAGTGACTGACTCACCTCCCCAACCAGGGCGAAACTTTAAGAAGTAATCCCTTACAGGGGGCACCGACTGATTCACAAAAAACGAAATAAGAGTAGGGTGGTCTGCTTCTCTCTCAGGATCCATCTGAGTGAACATTCGGGCCCCCTCCAATAGCCTCGACCAGAACTTTCTGGGCGGCTCATCAGATTCCTGCCGAATCTGCATGAACTTAGCCTGATTAGGCGAGCGGCGAGCCATTTCCTTGAGTCTCTCTAACAATCGCTCTCGATCTGTTCGCAGCTGAGTCAGCCTTGGCTGAGTCCAGTCTAGGGGATTCCAGCCAGCGGCCAGATCCCGCCTATCCATCCAAGTAAGATTAACTGCATTGCTATCTCCCCATGTCCTTTCTGCCATCCACAATCTACTACGTTCCTCTCCGGTCAAAACTCTACTTAACAACTGATCCACATCCGTATAAGTAGGATTATAACTTAAAAACAATCTTTCTAGAAGTTCTATGATCTTTCGGGGATTTTCCCCAAAAGACCCTGACAACCGTCCCCACTCTTTCAAATCCCATTCTAGCCATCCTTTATATTCCACAATATTAGCATGTTGTAACCGTCCATCATTGCCCATATAAGGTTGATCGTGCACCTGTAAAGGCATCTCTCTAACTATACTTTTATTACTCGCAAGAGATTTGACGGGGACATCCTCTGGGCTATCCTCAGGGGGGGGCATGCACCCTGCTGTATCTGCTTGGACATTAGCCTAGTAACTACTCCTCCCGAGGTTTGCCCCTCCATTTCCTCCTCATCCTTCTGCAGGAATTTCAATCTGGGATCCTGCAGATTCCCCTCTGCTACATGGACAGAGTCCCCCTGCGGAGGAATAGGGGCAGGTGCAGAGGGGACCAGCTGACGAGTCAAAACACGCCGTGGTCTACACCCTTCATCGAAATAACCTGGAGGGGGTTCACTCTCGGGAGAGTACCTGACTGCCATAATTTTTAAAGATTTCCACAGCTCTGCTGCTCTGTCCCAACAAAACCAGTAACATAACTGTCCCGGATGGTCTTTTTCGATCTGGCTCTTTACTCCTCTTAAGGCAGCCTGTTCGAAAGAGCCATACGAAGGCCACCTCATCTCCGGGTCGGCCAATACTGCGGTATACCCAGTCCAATTCCTTACACATAGTGTGTACAACTTCTTCCTAGACATTCCTGTCTGTACTGGGAGTTTCCCTTCGTTCCATAACTTATTTACAATCCCCAACGGACTCTCAAGAGGCACGCTAGTCCCTTGACCCATGGTGTCTGACAGGAGCCCTCCAACTGGCGTTTACCCTGCTGTCCAACACACGACCCCTCAATATTGAATTGACTGGGAGAAATCTCCTGTGGCGCCTTGCCAATTCATATATGAGTGGTCTGACCACTGGACAGAGGTACCGCACCAGAAGGAATCCCGGACGAGCCCCCAAATTGTTAGGTAAATAAAGCAAGTCCTCACTCACCTCTCCAGCACCCGAGTTCGTGCGGAGTTGGTATGGGGCACACAATTCTGTCAGAGACCAGACACCAATGCGTTGATCAACAGGCTCACACTATCCTTAGCTCTAAAAGCTTTAGATTAAGTGTGGCGCCTTTATTAGGGGTGAGCATCAGTATTTATACACAGAAGTAAACAAAGTGATTAACAAAAGATAATGGTCATGCATAATCAATTAAGATTTTACAGGAAAAGCAGGTTAACAAGTAAATGCATAGAGATAAAGGTTAATGGCTACTTGAGAAAGGGGGTGTCATGAGTAGTTTGCAGGTCAGTGTTTTGTTCAAAAGGGTTCAGGAAGGATTATGCAGAGACAGCCAGTCTGGGTGTGTTTTGGCTCCCCAAAGTTCACCAAAAGTTTAGACCCAACATTCACACAAAATTAATGTGTGTCACACCAAAACATATTTTGGGAACAGCTGTTGAGCTATTGGAAATAAATTCCCCACGGCTGTGAACTGGGAGCACTGGTAATTTTGTCCTCTGGTCCCACTTCCCAGCATTCTCAGAGCACTACACAAAGGCAGTGGGAGAGCACACAGTCCAGAGCATGGATCAATCCAGTGGGGATTCCACCCAGACATTTGAATGAGATGAATCAGTTGTTTTAGGTAGACTGACACAGGAAGTCTTTGGTCCAGATCCTCAAAGGTAGGTAGGTGCTTAACTCCCAAAGGCAGGTAGGTGCCTAATTCCCATAGTTACTCCCCTTTATAGATCTACAGCTGAGAGCACAGACTTGTACCGTGAGGGCTGCTTGAATGTACAATGCACTGTTTATACAGGTCTGAAATTCCCCAGTGAGGAGAGCAGGCTATCACGACACAGCTGTTTCTCAAAAAGGGATGGGTTAGTTCCTGCTCCTTTGTTCTACAGCAGGACTAACCCCAGTTGTGATGATAAAGACAATCTGATACCCCGCTGAGACCATCCAGCTGGAGAACAACAGCCCTTTACTGTGCCTATTCAACTGGAGAAATGAGAAGCAGCATCATTCCAAACTGCCCCCGCTTTAGAGACAGCAGAACTAAACCAGGGGTTTCTACTGGGTGCCCAGCAGATGCTGTCTAGTATCATGCACCCAGTTACATTGCAGAATAAACATGCTTGTGTAGACAGCCTGAGGATTTCGGTGTGTCCCAGCCATGTGTGTATTCCCCTCACTCCCCCTCTCGCACCTGTCTTACATCTCTTTCCTCCCTCCTTCTCTCCCTCCCATCTTCCATTCTCCTATTGTCAGCCCTTTGATCCTCCTCCCCTTTTCTCTCTCTCTATCATTCATCCGGCCTGCTTGCAGAAAGAGAGGGCTCCGTTGTGAACCCCGCAGCGTCCCTGCCCGAGGGAGTGAGGGAGGGGTAAGGAGCCGTTTCACTACTCTGCACAGGCCCCCCCAGCACCAGGGCATCCTCTGTGCAGGGGGCAAGGGATCGCAGGGGTGCAAAGCTGTGTCAGCAAAGGGCCTGGTCTGATTCCTCCCTTCCCCCACAAAGGAGACTCAGGGACGTCAGTCAGTCCAGCTCCTGCAGCTACACACTGCTCTCTGGTTGGGCTGGATCATCAGCTTTTAAAGTGGGCCTCAGTGTAAGCAGCTGATTTCATCATCATATTGCTCCTGTCATGACTCAGCCTCCTCCCTGCTGCTTGATGGACAGAGTTATTTCTCCCCTTCTCCTGCATGGGTTTGGGGCTGGGTTCCTTGCTGTGACGTTTGGTGCCTCCACCCGAAGCAGCTCTTTTCCGTGCCTTGGGCATGTGCGGTGCTGTCCTTTGGGAAGCGGATTAATGCTCCTTGTTCAGAGTAGTATAACCCAGGACACAAGAAACACACACAATAATACAAACCCCACCAAATGAAATGTGACACCCCAAAACAACACCCAGTAAAGTCCCCACTTTTTTGGACAGGAAAGAGGCACCAGGGAAGGAAAGGGTTAAGGTTAACTAATAAATGCTAAAACATGACTACAACAAATTCTCCACCTCCTACTATTCACAACCGTGCCACAACCTCCAGCTCCCTCCCCAGGCAGATGGAGCATGTAAGATGAGTCTGGAAATGCATGCAGCAGCACCCCTAATGCTGGCTGGCTTAAAGAGAACAAACAGGGTCCTCTTCCAGTGTTTTTACCTGTGGATAGGATCCTCTTCCTAGCCCCTTGGTCTGGAGTCCTGTGGCTGACCAGCACTGGGTCGGATTTCTGCCACTCTGGTCTCTGGAGGGCTGCAATGGTCTGACTCCTAGATCCCACTGCAGTTCAAACACCCCGTTTGTGGGGAGGGGGAGTTAGTCAGACTCCCTGGACTGTTCTGCTTCTCTCTCAGCTCCAGACTCAGAAACTAAACCTAGCCCCCAGGTCTCCGGGTCAGGCTGTCCCTCCCACTCAGCAGCCCAGGCTCATATCCAGCCCAGCAAACTGCCTGTATAAATCATTCCAGCCAAGCCGACTAGTAGCAGCAGGAGTATCTGGCCCTTTCCATCCTCGCCCCTGACTCTGGGCAATGGTATCTGGAGGCTTTAGCGCCACTGGTGTTGTATTTCATGGGGTAGGACCTGGCTATATATATGGTCTAATCAAATAATGGCAATTGTTTAACTTCTAAAGGCACTTAAGACCTCTGAGTGCATTAGCAATAATAGAACAAGAGCAATGGAAATAAGCTTTACAGATGGGTCAAATCCAAAACCCAAAGGTCAAACACCCCTAAATTTTCTGCGGGCTCAGAATCTAAGGCATGATCCAGCTACGAGTCAGAGGGTTTAGCTCTTTAATTGTCTCTATTGAATGAAACTTTGGGAAGATGCCACACTACGAAGAATAGGGGAAAAGGGAAAACAAGAGGATGGAACATTCTGACATCTGGGCAGGGACTCTGGGGAAGTACCAACATCCACGAGTCCGGCAACAGACTATTTAGAGGTGATTCTGAGAATAGCCCCACACTATTGATTCCATACCTGTGATTTGACATGGATTGGTATTGACAAGCCTCTGGGATATCAGCACCTCTCAGGATCAGGTCTATCATTGATAAACCTAGATCGGGGTGGCCAACCTGTGGCTCTGGAGCCACGTGTGGCCCTTCAGAAGTTAATATGCAGCTCCTTGTATAGGCACTGACTCCAGGGCTGGAGCTACAGGTGCCAACTTTCCAATGTGCTGGGGAGGGGGCGGCTCACTGCTCAACACCTGACCCCTAGATCCCACTGCCACAGGCCCTGCCCCCACTCCACGCCTTCCCACCCCTCCCCTGAGCCTGCCATGCCCTTCCTCCTCCACCCCCCAGCCTCCTGCAAGCCACAAAACAGCTGATCGGGAGGGAGGGGGAGGTGCTGATCAGCAGGGCTGATGGGCGGGAGGCGCTGGGAAGAGGGGGTGGGGGGGATGATGGGGGGCTGCTGACGTATTACTGTGGCTCTTTGGCAATGAACATTGGTAAATTCTGGCTGCTTCTCAAGCTCAGGTTGGTCACCCCTGACCTAGATGTTCAGTCTAAATACTAGAAATGACATGCAAGGCTTTGAATTGAGATATGAACTGGGTGTTCAGTGTGGGGACAGAGGTCTGTCTTTCCATAGCTTTTTTCTTTCTTTCCTCTGTATAAAAATCGAGTCCACAGTTTTGAGTCTGTCTGAGTTTGTCATTTACCTACAGAGACGTGATGATTGGTGGTGGCATTTTAGGCATGTTCTAGTCTGGAAGGAAAGAGAAATCTGACAACTTTAGTTTGGAGACAAGGAAAAGAATTTCCCAAGCTACTTTTTACAAGTTTCTCTGACTGACAGATTTCAGCTGGACCAGACACGCTTAGGCTGACAGAAATCAGGAAAAGGATTGTGTGTGTGTGAAAGTGCCTAGCAAGTCACTGCGAATAAGCATTATATTGCAAGGAACTATTGCTTGACCTTGTAATACTTGTTCAACGCCTTGTATTTGCATACCACAGTTCAATCAGGGTTTTAAATTATAAGGGTCGGTTGCAACACCTGGGAGCGAGTCTTCAGCACAGTTCTGGTGCAAGAGTCTACAGAGGCAGTTGCACCAGTTCTGTTGGTTTTAACCCCAACCCCACAATGCAGCGCCTCACCTTTGGAAAATGCTCAGAAGCCCCTGCATTGAGCTGAATTCTGGAAAGATTACACCATGGTTTAAAGATCAGCTGTCAGTACAGTAAGGCTCCAATCAAAGCTGTAACAGTGGAAACTTTAAAGGAAAAAAAAAATCTAGTACATAGACATAGGCCCTGTGGATAAGACTTACTACTAGGCAGGGTTAACTTAATCATCAGTTCTTGTAACATGCAATTATTCCAATGACAAACCTTTTACCTGGGTGTAAAAGCTTGGTTTCTTTCAGGGATTATGGCCAGATCTTCCAAGGTATGGAGCGCTTACCTTCCTCTATTGATCTGTGCCTTTGTGCCTTCCACTCTAACCAGAGAAATTATTTAAAAAACTGAAGTTTAAGTAGGGGATGATGTTTCTTCTACTCATTTCAAAGTTACGAGCCTTGGTCCATACATTCTAATCAGCACATGCGCAGGACAACCTCTTGAGGTCCCTTCCAGCCCTACCTGAGTCTATGTATTTGCTCTCCATAGCCATTCACATTGACAGAATATGGGTTTAACTTCACCCCACCTAGTTGCTGATATGAAGTCTAACCTGTGTAGCAGATTTTGGTTAAGTTGTGAACTCTAGGGCTGACCGCATACAAATTTAAGCAGCGATAGTCTTGTACAAGAATACATATTAGCCAGCATTTTGGGCCTGCATTATCACTACTACTAGCCCCTCTTCCTGTCCTGCTGGAGACCCAGCACAGGTCAAAATTCTGCCATACGCACAGACTGCATTGTCCCCCTAAGATGTCTCATCAGGAGCCTGCCACTTTCTCAGCAGACCTGCCTGAAACTGTTGTCAGCTCTCTGGTTGTATTATTCTACTCAAAGCTGTAGTTCCTGGACTCAGGTAATAACATGAGACTCTCAGCTTAAAAAAGTCTAACCCTAATTGTTGTAGAGAAACGTTTGAGAATGTAACTCCTAAAGGTTCAAAAACCAGGAGAAAAATAAAAAGAACCTCAAATGGTGATTTTTTTTTTTTTAAACTTATGATTTCAGCCAGGGCCTGACTCATGTTTTTTTTCTTTTAAGACATCTAGGGTTAGCAATTCTGTATTTATTTGGCATTTATGTACCTGTCAAGGGCAGAATTTGGCCCTGAATTATATACACAACATCAATAAGTTATCAATACAAGAGCAGAGTGCACCAAATGAAGAAGGTCCTTTCAGTCTCAATTTGTATATTAGAAGGTTTAACTCAGAGTAGATGTGACAATATGGTAGTCCTGACAAAGACTCGTGCATATCTCCTGGATGGAGAAGATGAATGCTTGTGGTAGAAATATTATTGAAGAGAAGCAGACCCTGCTGTCAGAAATCAACAGGCAAGCTTTTATACTTTGGTCACATCAGACATACAGATGGAAATAACCTTGAGAAAGTTACCATGGAAGGAATGGTGGAGAGCGATCGCAATAGGGAGATGACCAGCAAGAGATGCATAGATGGTTTGCGGCATATCACTGGCAAGTCAGCTGCTCAAAGCCTTCTGAAAATTCTGCACATCATCACCAGTAATCAGACATGAATAAATGGATTTTGCGCACTTACTAGATGAGACAACCGTTTGCTTTTGAGAATGTCAATTTTTCATTTGGAATCATGAGCTGGTAGTTTTCTGCAACAACCCCCTAGCTTAGAGCCTTATCCCTAAATGGTGTATATCCTACTTGAACTACATTTTCAAATTCACATGAAATATGGCCCTTTGTGCCTCTCCACTGTAGACAACATCAAACCGATGTCCCTTAACATAGATGACTTTGCAATTTTTCATGCAGCATGAGAGACAATTAGGGATTGCACAGAGAAAGAAGAGCCAGCATGCAAGCAGCAAGTATAATTAAGCACGCTGCTTCACAACCAGGGGCATTTGTTTCTGAAAAGATATGGTGCCACAAGTACATAGGATATCACACATGGGATGAGATCACTGGTCCACCTAGTCAGAGGAACCCCCACTTGGTGTTTCAGGCTTTAATGCATCTGGTCCATTTTCTTCCTAAAACCACTGGTAGGCAGCATATGTCCTGTGTGACAAAGTTCCTCCTCTACCTTGGTGGGGTCCTGTGCTTATTGGTGGATTTGCTCGCCTCACAGATTTACCCTGTGGGTCAGAAAACAGCCCAGAGACCTTCCCCTCTGGTAGAAGCCACAGTCCAGGTCAATTCCTCCTGTGTTTCATCAGGAGTTGGGAGGAAACTCAGGCTTACCCTCTACTCTGGGTGCCAGCCCAGGGCCCTGTGGACTGCAGCTGTCTAGAGTGCCTCTGTCACGGAGTCACCGGGCGATGCTCTGGAACTGCTCCCCACCAAGCCAGTCAGGACTTTGGGGAGCCTCCTCTCCCTTGGAGCAGACTTGTTCAGGGCAAGAAGCTCACACAGCTTCACCTCCTGGGTCTCTCCTTGGAGCATTCAGCATCCTCTGCCCCTCCGTGCGCTTCCCACAGCGAGTCCACCCCAGCGGGGTCCTGGGGAAGCCACCGGGTTCTGCACCCCCACTTTGCAGTCAGACGTGACTCTCAGCCAGCCAGTAAAACAGAGGTTTATTCGATGACAGGAACGGGGTCTAAAACAGAGCTTGTAGATACAGCGAACCGGACCCCTCGGCTGGGTCCATTCTGGGGGGCAGTGAGCCAGACCCCCAGGTCTGCCCTCCACCCTCGACCCCAGCCAGCTCCAGACTAACAACTCCTCCCAGCCCCTCCTCTCTGCTCAGCCCCTTTCCCGGGCCAGGAGGTCACCTGATCCCTTTGTCTCCAACACCTTCAGCTGGCACCTTTGCAGGGGAGGGGCCCAGGCCATCAGTTGCTAGGAGACAGAGGGTCAGGCATTTAGGTGCACTGTCCTTTTGCTCTGCCAGATACTTAAGAACTGCCATAGGGACACTGAGGCACCAACACAGTATTCAGAGCAAACATTAAGAACATTCCTAGTTCGTCACATCTCTCCCCCCTTCGAGACCGAACTGAGCGAGGTCACTTCAGCCAGTGACCTGGGGAAGTTCGAACCCACCAACGTTCCCATGGATGCCCCAGCATCTCTCCCATTCCTTGGTCTGAGTTACACCAGGACAGTCCAGTCTCACGCCCTCCCTTAGGTCGGCTGTGCTTCATGGCACTTGCAGGCTGCATGTGGGAAGGTTTATGCAGCCCACACCCTTTGCCACCCCAGTACCCCTGGGCTTCAAGCTGGGATTGGGTCTTTTCCCAGCACTCTGGTCTGTGATTTGGGCTCCCTTGGTTAAGAGCCCCCATCTTGGCCTTTGCCAGCTCTGGGCTTGGGCAGCCGCTTCCCACTTTGTGGCCCAGACACAACACCTCTGCCGTCCCCCCTTGCACTTTCCAGCTTTTACCGTAGGTCCCACCTCCTTGAGGCAGCCCAGCCCCCTCTTCACCTGGGACACCTGTTCCTCCCAGGCCTGGCTAAAGATGCACGTTATCAATGTCTGCCAGGGCCAAGTTCTCCATCCCTCTCAGCTTGTCTAGAATCTCCCCAGGCCTAGGCATGGGGTCGACATCGGACACTGTGATGGCTTTAAGCTTCTGATAGCCCCCATAAAACCAGATCATCCTGTCTCGCTTGGGGATCAGCCCCATGGGTGAGGTCCATGGGCTGTAAAATGGCTGGATCCCATCTAAAGCCAGCATGTCCCTGACCTCTCTCTCCAGGTTCAGGGGTCCCCTCACTCTCCTCCCATCCCGCAGCTCGAAAGGGAAGAACCCTGTGGATTCCTGGGGCACCACCAGCTGCCTCCCGATTCCCCCCAGTTCTACTTCCCCTTGGGGAGCCCATTCCCGGTACAGGAATCCCTCCTCCTGCAGGACTCTGTCCCTGCAGCCTTCCCCAAGGGGGTTTGCAGCGCTGTGGCCAGCAAGTTCTCTCAGCTTCTCCAAGGAGGGATCCCTCTGCAGCTCAGTCTGGGATTCAGCAGCTGGGGCAGGGAGTGGGACCTGTTCCCTCTCGCTGGCTGGACCTGGGGTCACAGCCCGCCTGAGCCCTGTCCCTGGTAGCTCCCTCCCTGCTGTGTAATCACTTCCCAGCAGCACGTCTGGACCAGGCAAACCTGTTTGGCAGCTGACCTGCCCTGCCTGGGTGTCCCTGCACTCAGCTGGGGTCTCAGCTCCCCCCCGTGCTCAGCGCTGCCCTTGCTGTCCCAGTGGGGCCAGGCAGCGAGCTCTCTGCTCTGGTCCCAGCATCAGAGCCAGCGTGAGCCCCCTCTCCGGTGTGCTGGGGGGCGGGGAGCATCTCTCCCTCCCACTCAGCCCCAGGGGGCTGGTTATAGGTAGGCAGGTATCCTGAGCCCAGCAGCCCCTCCCCGCTGCCAGCCAGGTTATTTGCATTTTCACTGACCATTTCCATCCTAGCCAATTGGTTCCCTGGATTTGAATTCAAAGCCTCGGCCGTTACAGGAGCTGGGCCTGGCTCCTGTCCCATGGGGAGACAGTCACCCCCCAACAGGACCTCCCAGCTGATATCCTGGAGAACCCCAACTACCAGCCAGCCCGACCCCTTCTGGGTCTGCACAGGGATCTGGGCCATAGGCAGGGCGAGGGGCTTCACCCCAGGGAATTTCACCCAGGTCCCACAGTCCCTCAGCATCTGGGGCTGCACCACCACAGTTCTCTCTGTCCCAGGGTCTCGCCCCTGCAGGCGTGTTTCCCCACTGACCCCTGGGCAGCCCCCTATGTCTCTCTGCTCCACCATCACCAGTCCACGCTGCTGCTGCTTCTCCTGCAGCTTTTCCTCGGGCTCTTGCTCTCTCACGGTCCTCTCGCTCTCTTGGGCTCTGCTCCCATCCCATCCGTCTCCAATCTCCTGATGGGGAACCCAATCGTGAAGACCCTCGTCTGATTGGGGACCAGACTCCCGGGGATGCCTGGCTGATGCTCCAGCTGCTCTCAGATCCTCTTGTAGCCCCATCTGGGCCAGGAATCTGCTCCTCAGAGCGGTGCTTCTCCTTCAACTGCACGATTAACTGTGCCTTGGTGAATTTCCCCATGCGTAACCCTCTCTTTGTGCACAGGATCACAATGTCCTTCTCAAGGAGATGGTGATAGGCCATCACTTCACCGTTCCCAAGTGGCTCTGGACTCACAGGCCTGTGTGCTCTTGGCTCCCCCATGGTTTCCAGGAAGAACCCCGGGTGTGCCAGCCCTTCTCGTGATCACCACCTCTTTGCCAGGGTCGAGCTGCAGACTCCTCCGCCCCTAGGACTGCTCCTGCAATCCCCCGGGGAACCCTGCTACTGCAAAAATCCTTCTCTCTCCCAGGGTCGAGCGGCAAGCTCCTCCGCCCCTGAGACTGCTCGCTGCAGTCCTCAGGGGGTCCCCGTTACTCCAACAGTCCTTCTCGCAGGTCACACACTCCCAGAGGTTAACTGCCCCCTGAAACCGTCCCTCTCTGAGCCTTCAGCATGCCTGGTCCTCATTATCCCTCCTTTGTTTTACTGCTCCCCAGTCACTTACTGCAAGCAGCGCCATTCACGGGGTGCAGTACATCCCACCGCTGCCACCAGTTGTCACGGAGTCACCGGGCGATGCTCTGGAACTGCTCCCCACCAAGCCAGTCAGGACTTTGGGGAGCCTCCTCTCCCTTGGAGCAGACTTGTTCAGGGCAAGAAGCTCACACAGCTTCACCTCCTGGGTCTCTCCTTGGAGCATTCAGCATCCTCTGCCCCTCCGTGCGCTTCCCACAGCGAGTCCACCCCAGCGGGGTCCTGGGGAAGCCACCGGGTTCTGCACCCCCACTTTGCAGTCAGACGTGACTCTCAGCCAGCCAGTAAAACAGAGGTTTATTCGATGACAGGAACGGGGTCTAAAACAGAGCTTGTAGATACAGCGAACCGGACCCCTCGGCTGGGTCCATTCTGGGGGGCAGTGAGCCAGACCCCCAAGTCTGCCCTCCACCCTCGATCCCAGCCAGCTCCAGACTAACAACTCCTCCCAGCCCCTCCTCTCTGCTCAGCCCCTTTCCCGGGCCAGGAGGTCACCTGATCCCTTTGTCTCCAACACCTTCAGCTGGCACCTTTGCAGGGGAGGGGCCCAGGCCATCAGTTGCTAGGAGACAGAGGGTCAGGCATTTAGGTGCACTGTCCTTTTGCTCTGCCAGATACTTAAGAACTGCCATAGGGACACTGAGGCACCAACACAGTATTCAGAGCAAACATTAAGAACATTCCTAGTTCGTCACAGCCTCCTGGTACAGTTAGTTGCACAACAGCTACAACTCCCTGGGCTACTTCCCCATGGCCTCCTCCCAACACCTTCTCTAGCCTCACCACTGGACCTTCCTCCTGATATCTGATAACGCTTTTACTTCTCAGTCCTCCAGCACTATGCCTGCTCACCCAGCTTCTTGCACACCTCTTGCTCCCAGTTGCACGCGCACACACTTCCTCTCCTCTGGCTCCCCCAGGCCTGACTGGAGTGAGCCCTTTTATAGCATCAGAGGGGCCTTAATTGGAGTCAGGTGCTTAACTGCCTCACCTGACTTTTAGCAGGTTAATTGGAGTCAGGTGTTCTCAGTAGCCTGGAGCGGCTCCTGCTCTGGTCACTCAGGGAACAGAAAACTGCTTCTTCATTGACCAACATATCTCACTTCTTCTACTCTGCTCTTCCCAACTGGCCTGGGTCTATCACACCTGAAGCATGAAGCTTGACCATCATCCTTACCATTGCTTTGTTACTTTTGACCACTGGTAATGTATGCATCCAGTCATTTTACAGATCTAGCCACAGTATGTGTCTTGATGACCTTCCTGGGTCAGGGAATTCCTCCAACACTTCATTGCTAAACTCCTGTATAAGAGGGTTAGTACAATTGGGCCAGACTGTTCCCTCTAGGAGGGTGACATCCAGCGAGGGGCAGGGAAATGAGAGACTGGCCATGTGTAGTTGCCCTGGAATTTTTCCATAGGGCTGGGAGACAAGGGGTGAGGTGCGGTTGGTGGAACTGGCTGTGTGTTCTACCCCAGGCCTCAAGGGACCTCAAAGGAACAGAACCATCCACAGTGACTCCCTACTTTCACCTGTCCTCCCTGGTAAGGACATTCCCACAGGCTGGTACCCCTGGAATTCATTCCTAAATGGTGAGTTCCCAGCTCAGAAGATGTGAGGAAGGGGTACTCACTGAGTATCATGGGTTTCAAAGGTATATGACACCACCTCCGCTGTCTCTTCCTTTTCATGGTCTCCCCACCTGTGTTTCCCAGGTCTTCTGGTGGGAGGGGAACAATGCTGTGGAAGCATCATGACTCTTGGACCAATGTCTGCTGGCTCCTGTAAGTGGATAGAATGAGCTGATCCTTTACCATAATGTAGAACATAGCTTCCAGGAGATGCAGCACGATCAGGCACTGGGATGCTACACTGGATTTGCACCTGAGTTCTCTTCCTGGCTGTGCTGGTGACCTACTGTGTGACCTGGGGCAAGTCTCTTCACCACTCTGTCCCCCCTCCCACTCTTTGCCCTATCTATTTAAAATTTGGGGCAAGAGCCATCTCATACCATGGCCACATCTGCACTACAGGGACTATACCTGCATAGCTATGGTGCCTGGCAGCATAACCCTGTAGTATAGATGCAGCCTATGCTGACGAAAGGAGTTTCTGTCAGTCTAGCAACATCACTTCCCAGAGCGATGGTAGGCAGGCTGAGGGAAGCACTCTTCCATGGACCTGGCTGTGTCTACACTGGGAGTTACAGGGGCATAGCTACACCACTTGGGGTATGGATTTTTCACACCCCTGAGCAACATAGCTCCAACTGTAGGCCAAGCCTAAGTGTATGTACAGCACCAAGCACAAGGGAGCCCTGCTCTTGGTTGGGGCTTCTGGAAAGCAAGTAGTCTTGCTGTTGTATAAAACACTGAAGGCTACACAGCCCATATCCCAGAAGTGTATAATCTAAACAGACAAAAAAACCTAAACGCACTGGATGTCCCAGAGCATGGCTCTATCACAGTAAGTGAGGCAGGTGTGTAAAGTGGGTACAGATAGTTCCACCAGCTTAACTAGCCAAATGGAATCTTTCTACAAGTTTGTTTTCCCCATTCTAATGTCAGCTAAGATAGAGAAAGTTTAATAAGATCCAGCTCCTAGAGACTGAATTTGGAAAATACTCCCCCACTACACCCGGATTTGGGGGAATCACTACAAACCTTAGTCACCTGATTACTTCCTTAGCATAGCTTATGTAACAATGACATTGAAATGAGCAATCACCACCTATGTGTAGAACTGCAGGAACTATCCATAGCAAGTCATTGATCCAGAGGATTGTGCTCTTTTTTCTATTTTCAAATGATCCAGAAACAGACTTTGGTTTTTTACTAGTTTTGTCATTAACTAGAGTTTTTTGAGCACTCAGGGAAGTTGGTGAAAGTGCCTTTAACGCCCAGTGAATTCAGTGGAAGATGAGGGGGCTTGGCACCTGACAGGCTGAGGCCCTTCATGCAAACAGATTTTAGCCTGTGGTGCAGTCCTGAGCTATTCATCTCAAATTGGAGTTCGCCTACTCACTCTTTGGTATCTGTGGCATGTGACTGGCCGCCTAAGTCACATTCTATTGTTTCTACTGGATGAAGCTTTTAAACAAATGTTACATCAGAACATTTAAAGTGGCTGCACAGAGAACTGCACTTTCATGAACATTTTTGCAAACGGACTGTCACTCAGAAGTGAATTGGAGAATGAATACTGAGGACGGCAAACAGCACTGAAGCAAGTTCTCCGCTTTTTTACTCAGGCAGATATCTGTGACTGTTTCTTACTTGCCCTGATTTATATACAAGGGAGTTCTGCTCCTTGTATTCATCACTTGCTTTAAAACAGCGTACAATGGTAGGCTCTCTCTCACTCATACACAGCAAAAGCAGACCCTGAGGCCTTGCTGCACGGCTGGCAACATATGGTTCCCCCACCTGACCATAATAGCTACTTCTTCCCAGAGTTCCAGCTGGCCAGTGGCAAGCATAGTCCAGCTTGCAAAAGAACTGCAGTGGCAGCTGTTAAGAACGAGCCTTTTTCATTTAGCAACAGCTGTAACAAGATACCTAAATGACCACTAGGGGCAGCAACACACCAGCAATACACCCATAGTTCTAACCAAGCACAAGGTTGCACATTAATAGACAAGCTGAAGCAGGCTGTAGCATTCTGAGTGTGTCTGACCGAATTCTTCTCCCACCTTTAGTTAAAGTATTGTGACTGTTTTTAGAACAGCAATGCCACAAAATTCAAATACATTATTTAACAAATCTATTACTATTTGCCCAGCTCTTACAGCTGGGATATTAGTAAAAAAGGTTTATTAAAGATCTGAGTAGTTTATTCTACTTTCAATTATTTTATCCAACCAACCCAAAGCCATACTGTTTGTTTCATTTGCTACGGCACTGCAGCAAAGATCTATGGCCACCTAGCACTTCACTCATCTTCACTGCCGGAAGATACAGAACTTAGCTTCAATAGTCCTGAAAGCACAAGCCCCTGTCTTGGGAGTTAGAGGAGAATTCACCAGTAGATGTCAGTACTGGAGAGTCTATGGCATACAGTTGAGAAAGTAGATGGCTGTGGTACACCTACACATTACTTCTTGTTGTATCCCCTTCATATTAGAAACGTGGACATTTCCTTTGTTCGCGAGGAATTTGTAATGGTAACACCCAGTTTATCAATGATAAGCCTTCAGTCTTAAGATGCTATTGTCTCAGTTTGCTTTGGCTTTCCGCTAAGCTGCTCAAGAGTAACATCCCCGCATGTCCCGTAAGCAGGTTATTGCCTTCCAGCTGGACTGTTTAATATTTAATATTCCATTTTAACATTGGCTTAATCTGGATTTTCTCTCTGACACTGGGTTCCCCTACCATTTGAGTCACTAGTGATTGATCAAACTCACCTCTAATACAAACAGGTGCCACCCCAGGGAAGCCAGATGAATTTAGAGGTTACATTTTGGAAAGGAGTGGACAATAGTAACCAGCTCAGAAGCACTACTTTTATTTTATACACAAAACCAGGTAACAGTTTATAATAAAATCTTTCAATTATTTCTACTACAGTAGCTCCTAAATGCTTCAATCTGGATTGGCCCCAGTATACTAGTCACTGTGCAAACATTACAGTAAGCGACAGACCCTGCCCTAATTAGCTTATACTCTAGGTAGACAAGACAGACCCAGGGAAAGAAGGGAAACAGAGGCACAGATCTGCTAGATCACAATGAAAAGCCAACACAGAGCAGCTCTAAATTGTCTTGGTCCCAGCACTCAGACTAGCACAGAAAGAGTCCCAGAGCTGGATGATTTGCAAAAGGTACAGGAGAGCTTTTTCTCTGGCAGAAAGTTACCTACTAAGTAGGAAATGCTTCCTAAGCATGCCTTGTGCATGGGACACAAGGAGGCTTGGCAGATTGGAGCAGCATCAACAGGACAGCTGCAACAGCCCTTAGTAACGGCTCAAGCAGCTGAGCCTTAACCCAACCTTCCCATTGCAGCAGAAACCAGCCTCCCAGAACAAGTTATTGTGCACACAGCCAGTGTGGACTCTCCCTGCATGGCTTGTCTGCAGCTTACTCCATGCAGGAGAACCACAGGCTATGGGCCTTTTTTGTTCACGTAATGGGTGGGTAGGGGGAGGCTTTAGAGGAGTGGTTCGCCTGTTGCCATATCCTCTCATAGCTGGGCATGGTGTAGCTGGCTCCTCTCCTTTGGCACCAGGCACTCTGGGCCTGCTGTGGTCTACACAGAATCATGCTTAGTCCCACCCCTTCCAGGTTATCCGAGTCCCACAAAACAATAGTGCAGTGACTTTATGCCTGATCTTTGGCCCAACACTGGGCTCAATGGCCCTTACACCCTTTATATCAGAGTGACCTTCATGCCACTTTCCACAGTGGCCAGTAGGGGGACCCAGACCCCCTCCCCCCACTCTGAATTCTAGTCCAGGCACCCTGTAGAAAGCTAGGTTGGTTCCCTCCTACTCCCTCCTGCCTCCCGGGACCTCTTCCTACCTCAGCCTGTCTCTGCCAAAATGCTGCAGAAATTCAGCGGATGCTCCAACACCACCACAGTCCTTCATCTGCCTCCTGCCAGATGAAAATGTTGGGGACCACTGCTCTAGGCCCTTTCCCCCAGTCCCTTCCTGGGCTTCCCCCTCCATAGACTCTGCCCCCCTTCCCAGGATCTGCAGAGCTTTACCAGGAAACACCTCTTGTTCTCCCTGGAGGTCCAGTTAGGGTGACCAGACAGCAAGTATAAAAAATCAGGAAGGGGGGTAATAAGTGCTTATATAAGAAAAAGCCTCCAAAATTGGGACTGTTCCTATAAAATTTGGGCTAGGTCCAGTCCTTGTTTGTCTCTTCCCAGGCTTTGTATGTTCATCTCTCTCCCAGGGCCTGTTGTCAAGGCTCACAGTAGGGGTTCACTCCATTCCTAGACCTATCCAGTCTCTCTCCTACCTACTCTTCTCAGGAGCTTAGCTCCAGGCCTACTCCCAACTCATATCCTTCCTTTAGTAGTCATTCAGCCCCAGCCCAGCTGGGACTCAGCTTTAATTCAACCACCCAGCTGGGCCTAATGCTAAATTGGGCCTGGCCCATCCCCCAGGTGCAACCAGGAGCATGATTTGTGCACTGGCTCCAGTTAACCCTCTCTCTGCCAGTGTGGGGTATATACACCTCCTCACAGAGACATTTTGGGCCAAAGAAATGGTCACAATGTTCTAGCTGGAACTTATTCCACAGGCAAAGAGGTGGCAGAGCTCCTTGGTGAGAGCATCCTCACCTGGTGCATACAAAAGAGGTATGAACAGCAAAGCATAATCATATTTTTAATTTGGCAAATATCTCAGGGATATTCAAGGTATTAGCCCAACGCTGGAATTAATTCACACTGTAACCTTGGTTGTTATCCATGCGACTGTGTGCCTCAGGCATAGTCAATGCTTAAAAACCACCACAGAAAAACCCTACAGGACATACACGCAAGCCAAGACTTTCAGCAGTGACTAGTGATGTTGAGTGCCCAGCTTGAGACAAGCAGGGACCCCTGCCGCACACGGTGGGAACTCAACACTTTCTGAAAATCAGGTGTCTCAAGTAAGGCACTTCAAAACTGACACTCAAAATTAATAGGGACTTTTAAAAAAAACTTGGCAGGTGTTTGCCAGCCCGTTGGACTCTGTTAATAGCATTGTCTCTAATGTAGGCAACAAATGCGTTGATATAACTAACACGCAGCAAGGCTCAAACCCAGAACCTTCAGTATCAAGAGGATAAGCCTCTAAGCCTGAACTACAAGATTCCACTGATGGCAAATCTCAAGTAGCATATAGATACCTGTGCTTTGGGTGCTACAGATCCCAGCCCCTATCCCACATTAGTCCTGCTGCACGTGTGTCTGCAGCCATGATTCCCACCATCAGGGCCAGCTTTAGGCCAGTTCCACCAATTCCCCGGAATCGGGCCCATTGCCTAAGAGGGCCCTGTGCGCAGCGGCAGGGCCTTCAGGGAGGGCAAGTGGCCGAGAATAACTTCCCTGGCTAGAGGCTCCTTTTTAATTTTTACTCACCCGGCAGCACTCTGGGTCTTGGGCAGCACTTGGGCGGCGGGTCTTTCACATGCTCCAGGTCTTCAGCAGCACTTCAGTGGCAGATCCTTCAGTGCTGTTGAAGACCTTGAGCAAATGAAGGACACGCCTCCGAAGACTAAGAGTACAAGACCCACATGTTTTTTCATGTGTGTGGTGTTTTTTTTTTCAGTCATCCCTGCTGGGACCCCATTGAAACAGTTCGAATCGGACCCCACACTTGCTAAAGCCGGCCCTGGTTAGGGCTCCTATGCGTCGGGCGCCCCATCCTAGGGTTAGAGTTCCTATGGGTAGGGCACGTGGCATTAGGGTTCCTATGAGTAGGGCTTGCTGCCTAGGGTTAGGGTTCCTAAGGGTAGGGCACTTGGAGCTAGTGTCAGGGTTCCGACGGGTAGGGCGCCCCACCCTAGGCTTAGGGTTCCTATGGGTAGGGGACTTGGAGCTAGGGTTAGGGTTCCTAAGGGTAGGGCACTTGGAGCTAGTGTCAGGGTTCCGACGGGTAGGGCGCCCCACCCTAGGGTTAGGGTTCCTATGGGTAGGGGACTTGGAGCTAGGGTTAGGGTTCCTAAGGGTAGGGCACTTGGAGCTAGTGTCAGGGTTCCGACGGGTAGGGCGCCCCACCCTAGGCTTAGGGTTCCTATGGGTAGGGGACTTGGAGCTAGGGTTAGGGTTCCTAAGGGTAGGGCACTTGGAGCTAGAGTTAGAGTTCCTATACATATGGCACTTGGAGCTAGGGTTATGGTTCCTGTGGGTAGGGCACTTGGAGCTAGGTTTAGGGTTCCTGTGGGTAGGGCACTTGGAGCTAGGGTTAGGGTTCCTATGGGTAGGGTGCCCAACCTTAGGGTTAGGGTTCCTAAGGGTAGTGTACTTGGAGCTAGGGTTAGGGTTCCTATGGGTAGGGGACTTGGAGCTAGGCTTAAATTTCCAATGTTTAGGGCCATCCGCCAAAAGATTAGAGTTCCTAAGGATAGGGCACTTAGAGCTAAGGTTAGGGTGCCTATAGACAGGGTGCAGTGGCCTAGGGTTAGGGTTATTATGGGTAGGGCACTTGCAACTAGGGTTAGGGTTCCTATAGGTAGGGTGCCCCAGACTAGGGTTAGGGTTACAATAGGTAGGGCACTTGGAGCTAATGCTAGGGTTCCTATGGGTAGAGAGCTGTGCCCTGGGGTAGGGTTTCTATGGGTAGGGATTCCTGCCCCAGGGTTAGGGTTCTTAAGAGTAGGGCACTTGGAGCTAGGGTTAGGGTTCCTAAGGGTAGGGCACTTAGAATTAGGGTTATCAATCCTATAGGTAGGGCACTTGGAGCTACGGTTAGGGTTCCTATGGCTCAGGCTTGCCGCTCTAGCATTAGGATTACTATGGGTAGGGCACTTGGAGCTAGGGTTAGGTTTCCTATTGGTAGGGCACTTGGAGCTAAGGTTAGGGCTCCTATGGGTAGGGTGCCCCACCCTAGGGTTAGGGTTCCTAAGGGTAGAGTACTTGGAGCTAGGGTTAGGGTTCCTATGGATTGGCACTTGGAGCTAAGGTTAGGGCTCCTATGGGTCGGGCGCCCCGCCCTAGGGTTAGGGTTCCTATGTGTAGTACACTTGGTGATACGGTTTGGGTTCCTATTGGTTGCTCACTCCGCCCTAGGGTTAGGGTTCCTATTGGTAGGACAATTGAAGCTAGGGTTAGGGTTCCTATTGGTAGGGCACTTGGAGCTAGGGTTAGGGTTCCTATGGTTAGGGGCAACTGTCCTAAAGTTAGGATTCCTAAGGACAGGGCACTTGGAGCTAGGGTTAGGGTTCCTATAGGTAGGGTGCCCCAGCCTAGGGTTAGGGTTACTATGGGTAGGGCACTTGGAGCTAGGTTTATGTTTTCTATGGGTGGGGCACTTGGAGCTATGGTAAGGGTTCAAATGGGTAGGGCGTCCAGCCCTAGGGTTAGGGTACCTAAGAGTAGGGAACTAGGAGCTAGGTTTAGGGTTCCTATAGGTAGGGAACTTGGAGCCAGGCTTACGATTCGTATGGGTAGGGGTTGCCATCCTAGGGTTAGGTTTCCTATGGGTAGGGCACTTGGAGCTAAGGTTAGGGTTCCTATGAGTAGGGCGCCCTGCTCTAGGGTTTGGGTTCCTAAGGGTAATGTTCTTGGAGGTACAATTAGGGTTCCTATGGGTAGGGCGCCCCATCCTAGGGTTAGAGTTCCTAACTGTAGGGTACTTGGAGCTAGGGTTAGGGTTCCTAAGGGTAGGGCACTTGGAGCTAGGGTCAGGGTTCCTATGCGTAGGCCGCCCCACCCGAGGCTTAGGGTTCCAATGGTTAGGGCACTTGGAGCTATGGTTAGGGTTACTATGGGAAGGACGCCTCACCCTACGGTTAGAGTTCCTATGGGTAGGGCATTTGGACCTAGGGTTAGGTTTCCTCTAAGTAGGATGCCCTGCCCTAGGGTTAGAGTTCCTATGGCTAGGACAGTTGCATCTCGGATTAGGGTTCCAAAGGGTAGGGCACTTGGAGCTAGGGTCAGAGTTCCTATGGGTAAGCTGCCCTGCCCTAGGTTTAGGGTTCCTAAGGGTAGCCAACTGGAGATAGGGTTAGAGTTCCTACGGGTAGGGCACCCAGCCCTAGGGTTAGGGGTCCTAAGGGTAGGGCACTTGGAGCTAGGGTTAGGGTTACTATAGGTAGGACGTCCCACCTTAGCGTGAGGGTTCCTATGGGTAGCCATCTGGAGCTAGGGTTAGGGTTCCTATGGGTAGGACACGTGGAGCTAGGGTTAGGGTTCCTATGAGTAGGGCGACCCGCCCTAGCGTTACAGTTCCTAAGGGTAGGGCACTAGGCGCTAGGGTTAGGGTTCCTATGGCCAGGGCACTTGGAGCTAGGGTTAGGGTTCCTATAGGTAGTGTTTCCTGCCTGAGGGTCAGGGGTCCTAAGGATAAGGCACTTGGGGCTAGGGTTATGGTTCCTATGTGTAGAAATTCCCGCCCTAGGTTTAAGGTTCCTAAAGGTAGGGCACTTGGACCTAGAGACAGGTTCCTGTGCATAGGGCATCCCGACCTAGGGTTAGGGCTCCTATGGGTAGGACGCCACGCCCTAGGGTTAGCGTTCCTATAGGTAGAGCACTTGGAGCTAGGGTTAGGGTTCCTAAGGGTAGGGCTTGCCACCCTAGCGTTAGGGTTCCTAAAGGTAGGGCAATTGCAGCTAGGGTTAGGGTTTCTATTGGTAGTGCACTTGGAGCTAGGGTTAGGGTTCCTGTGGGTAGGGGACTTGGAGCTAGGGTTAGGGCTCCTATGGTTAGGTCCACCCACCCTAAGGTTAGAGTTCCTAAGGATAGGGCACTTGGAGCTAGGGTTAGGGTTCCTATAGGCAGAGTGCCCCGGCCTAGGGTTAGGGTTACTATGGGTTGGGTGCCTAGAGCTAGAGTTAGGGTTCCTATGAGAGGGCACCCCGCCCTAGGGTTAGGGTTCCAATGGGTAGGGCACTTGGAGCTAGGGTTAGGGTTCCTATAGGCAGAGTGTCCCGGCCTAGGGTTAGGGTTACTATGGGTTGGGTGCCTAGAGCTAGGGTTAGGGTTCCTATGGGTAGGGCACCCCGCCCTAGGGTTAGGGTTCCAATGGGTAGGGCACTTGGAGCTAGGGTTAGGGTTCCAATAGGTAGGGTGCCCTGGCATAGGGTTAGGGTTACTATGGATAGGGCACTTGGAGCTAGGGTTAGGGTTCCTATAGGCAGAGTGCCCCGGCCTAGGGTTAGGGTTACTATGGGTTGGGTGCCTAGAGCTAGAGTTAGGGTTCCTATGGGAGGGCACCCCACCCTAGGGTTAGGGTTCCAATGGGTAGGGCACTTGGAGCTAGGGTTAGGGTTCCAATAGGTAGGGCTTTTCTTCCTAGGGTTAGGATTCCCATGGCTAGGGAATTTGGAGCTGGGGTTAGGGGTTCTATGGATTGGGCGCCCTGCCTTACGGTTAGCATTCATATGGGTAGGAGACTTGGAGCTAGGGTTAGGGTTCCTATGGGTAGGGCTACCCACCCTAGGGTTAGGGTTCTTAAGGGTAGGGCACTTGGAGCTAGGCTTAGGGTTCCTATTTGCAGGGCCCTTGGAGCTAGGGTTAGGGTTACTATGGGTAGGGCATCCCGCCCTAAGGTTAGAGTTCCTAAGGGTAGGGCATTTGGAGCTAGAGATAGGGTTCCTATGTGTAGGCCGCCCCGCCCTAGGGTTAGGGTTCCTAAGCGTAGGGCCTCGCGCCCTACGGTTAGGCTTCCTAAGGGTAGAGGACTTGGAGCTAGGGTTAGGGTTCCTACGGGTTTGGTACTTGGATCTAGGGTTAGGGTTCCTATGGGTAAGGCTTCCCACCCTACGGTTAGGGTTCCTAAGGTTAGGTCACTTTGAGCGAGGGTTTGGGTTCCTATGGGTTGGGCTGTCAGCCCTAGGGTTAGGGTTCCTAAGGGTAGTGCACTTTGAGCTAGGGTTAGGGTTCCTATGGGTAGGGCTTCTCGCCCTAGGGTTAGGGTTCCTAAGAGTAGGGCACTTGGAGCTAGGGTTATGGTTCCTATGGGTAGGGCGCCCCACCCTAGGGTTAGAGTTCCTATTGGAGGGCACTTGGAGCTAGGGTTAGGTTTCCTATGTGTGGGGCGCTCCACCCTAGGGTTAGGGTTCCTATGGGTAGGGCATTTGGAGCTACGGTTAGGGTTCCTATGGGTAGGGCTTCCCACCCTAGGGTTAGAGTTCCTATGGGAGGGCACTTAGTGCTAGGCTTAGGGTTCCTAAGGGCAGGGCACTTGGAGCTGGGGTTAGGATTCCTATGGGTAAGGCACCCAGTCCCAAGGCTAGGGTTCCTATGGGTAGGGCACTTGGGGCTAGGGTTAGGGTTCCCATGAGTAGGGCACTTGGAGGTAGGGTTAGGGTTCCTAAGGGTTGGGCACTTAGAGGTAGGGTAGGGTCTGGGCCGGTTTTATGCCAATTCCACCAATTCGCCCGAATTGGGCCCCGCGCCTAAGAGGGCCCCGCGCCCAGTGGCAGGGCTGCTGGGGGGCCAAGTGGCCAAGAAGCTCTTCCCTGGCTAGAGGCTCCTTTTTAATTTTTACTCACCCGGCGGCACTCCGGGTCTTTGGCAGCACTTCAGCGGCAGGTCCTTCAGTGTCGTCGAAGACCCGGAGCGAGTGAAGGACTCGCCTCTGAAGACTAGGAGTGCCGCCTGGTGAGTACAAGCCCCAAGTGGTTTTTTTATGTTTTTTTTTTCCAGTCATCCCTGCTGGGGCCCCACTGAAACTGTTCGAATCGGGCTCCACACTTGCTAAAGCCGGCCCTGCCCACCATCATCCCAGCAATGTGTGTTCTTAAATCACTGTGCCATAAAAACAAAAAGAGAATCCTGTTGCTTCTGTGAAGGATATGGATGTGCAGGAGACACATCTGCTCATCCAGACCAATCATGCATCCAAGTATTTAAATACACAGTTGTTTTCTTAGCCATGGCCAGCTGACTGATACAGCAGGTACTCAACTCAGACTCTAGAGATCCCCTTTTTGCCCTTTGATTCATAGAGCTCACAGCTAAGCTAGTGCAGAGCTGCCCTCTAGTGGCCATTGTAATATATTCTCAGCCTCCAAGATCTTGTAAAAACGTAGTTTTGCAAGACCATAAGTATGTATTAAGGATTTAAACAGAAAAAAGAACGAGTGAATATTGCAGCTCAAACAGCCATGCACGCAAACAGCTATGGTTGAGAGGTAGGAAATTCAAAGGGTAAGCCTACACTCAGTGACATCCCTAACACTGGAAAGTATGGAACTGGAGAGTTAACCTTTGATGGGGGTTTAACTGTGCACATCGGCTAGCTGTGATATTTGTCATGTACATGCATCTGCCCGACACACAGGAGGGAGGGAGAATATGGCAGCCATGCTAAGGTCTGAGCTAGCTGATTATTCGTTTTCATACTTTTCACAGTTTGGAATTTATTTGAAGCGTGACTTTTGTTTTGAATTCCCTAGCTCTCTGTTTGAAAGGTGGTTTTAGTACACATTTATATTGTACTAGTGCCCAGATACCCGGTCAGGTTTTGCAGCCCACTGCGCTAGACACTGCACCCACACAGGAAGACAGGGCACCTGTTCCAGAGAGTTTATACACCTAAGAAAATAAATCTGCCAGCCAGTTTTCATAGGTAGAAGTGCTTGCCACAGTGGGGTTTGAAGCCGGAGAGAAGCCACAGCCCCGCGCCTGCCGGGGACAGAGAACTGCACCCACAGCCTGCAGAAGCCAGAGAGAAGCTGCGGCCCCGCGCCTGCCGGGGACAGAGAACTGCACCCACAGCCTGCAGAAGCCGGAGAGAAGCCACAGCCCCGCGCCTGCTGGGGACAGAGAACTGCACCCACAGCCTGCAGAAGCCAGAGAGAAGCTGCGGCCCCGTGCCTGCCGGGGACAGAGAACATCGGCGCCAGCAGCCTGCAGCCCCGGCATTCTCTGTCCCCAGCAGGTGCAGGGCCCTGGCTTCTCTTCCCTGCTAGGCACTAGGCAGGAGCACATAAATACCCCAGCGGGTGCCATGGCACCTACGGGCACCACATTGGGGACCACTGCTCTAGATGTTCCTGTAGTACATCTAGAAAGTGTTAAGATTCACAGTGATGCTTTATTAGGGTTCTGGCCAAGCATTCGAATGACAGAAGTCCTCACGGGAGAAAAACATCTCCTAGTAAAACCTGATCTGAATTGGAAAGTTGTGAACTTTTTTTCTTTCAGCACAGCCCTCACATCACTACAGCCCACGAGCACTGCACAAGCAGATGTAATGTACCCAATTTGAGGATAGACTATTTTCTTGCTAGCTTCAAAGGATTTCAGTGGCTGGTAGGTAAACAGGACAGCCAATCTACTGCTGGGGCTGCAGTGGTCTGAAAATTGTTTGTTTTGTGGCACATAGGATCAGGGAGGCCATTCCAGGCATGGGAGAAAACACAAGGCTGCTTATTAGAGAAGGATACAAATGGGGTGTGAAGGGACGTGGGGTAGCAGAACCCAGAGTCCGAGCAAAGGGGAGTACAAGATACAGGCAGGGATTAAGGTCCAAAGGGCCTTGAAGGGGAGGATGCGGAATTTGGTATAATTACGATGCTTGAAACTGGGGAGGGGTGCAAGAGCATAAAAATGGAGCTGTGTCCCCAAATGTCAGCCTTCTGCTGCTAGTGGCCAGGGTACCTCTCCTTGTCTAGGCTTCAGATCACTGCCCCTAGGTGCTGTCAGCATTTAGCAGTTTTAAAACACCTCAGAGGCACTTTCTTTAACACCCCCCGCGCCCCCGCCAAAGAAGTTAAAGATACAAGCACTGCCTTGTGATCAGAGCACCTGGAAACCTGCTACACAGTGTACCTGAGCTGTTCTGTTCTGTTAAAGACCTGAACCTCTAGCCTTGTGCACTCAGAATTGCCATTCATCCAATGAGGCCAGATCCTCAGCTGCTGTCAGGCTGTAGCACCAGCTCAGTAGATTTACACCATCTGAGGATTAAACCAAGTGGACTGCAAGATCTCTCATGTATTTCTAAAAGGCCTGTTTAGAAATCCAAGCACTCGGCCATTATGATTTTAACATGGTTGGGGCTGGGAGCAGATCCCCCTCTGTGCGTGGGACCAGCCGTGAGCACTTGGTGAGCTAAACCGTTCATTGGTGCAAACATTGTTCAAGTTAGTGCTGCCCAGCAAGCAGTTTGCTTGGTGTTAACACCGTTCGGACAATGCACAGGCCGGTCTGCGATTGTTCACGCTGGAGGCCTCGCTCGGTGCAGTCACCACAGCCTGAGTCCCACGTTGGGGGAAGCCCTTAGGACCTCACTGAAAAAATAGGTCAAGCAAAGCTTCAGAGACAGGCCAAGCTAATAAGCTCCTCGATTTCTGAATGGTGTTTGGCACCTGACTACCAGCCCCAGCGCCTGTAAAAGTCCTTCTCCCACTGCAGGTGTCTTGGATGGCTCATTATTTCCATCAGACTAAAGCTGACAGTCAGGTTTCAGCTATTATTTATGAAGATTCTTATTTTAGCCTCTGGACAGGTTCCAGTCTGCAGCCCGGGTGAGATTATGCTTCGTACTGTAGTAGTGCCTAGGAGGCCCAGTCTTGGACCAGGACCCCATTGTGCTAGGCGCTGTACAAGCACTGAACAAAAAGACTGTCCCTGCCCCAAGGAGCCAATAATCAAGAGACAACAGATAGAGACAGACAGGTGGACGGGGTAGTACAACTGAACAATGAATCGATAGTGAGCAGCATGGTAGGCAGTGGTCCTAGCACACCCGCAGCCTGAGCCTTGTCAAGCTTTTGTAGCAAAAGGAGAATTTTAAGGAGGGATCTGAAGGAGGAGGAGGAGTTAGTTTGGTAGATGTTTACTGGGAGCACCTCCGAAGTGTATGGGGCAGCGCAGGAGTCCAGCCTAGCGTGACAGGCTTGGGGCTGCTTCGTAATAATTCATGAATGCTGGATGTTGGCCTGATTCTTGGGGTGGACTGTACAGGTTATACTCAGTTGGAGTTTGCGTGGAAAGACAGACAGGCAGGAAAGGAATGGCTCAAGAAAGCCAGCCCCCATCAAACACTTCGGAGGTGGTGAGGGACAATGCCAGAGCGCTCAGCTTACATTCTGCCTCTGTCTCCAACCAACCTACAAAACTGGTTTTAACCAGGACAGAAGACGACTTCTGACCACAGAAGAACTAAAAACTGTAGCAGGATTTAAGGGACACTCGAGCAAGTTATTCGAGGAGACCCAGAGACCCACTGGGTGTGCGTGGAGGAGCTAGGTCTGCCTACACCACCATTGCAGAAGGACGAGCCTTTCGGTAAGACAGACATTGCATGGAGACTGTTCTTTTAAAATCCTCTCAAAAAGCTTGGTTTCAACTGCAAAAATAAACAATTCTTTGGCTGCAGAAAGTCGTGTGTCACTGCACACCACTGGTCAGAGACCCCAAAGGGAAGAACTGCAGCTGCCCAAACTCAGACCTGCAGGGTAAAAACAGTGGGTCCAAGAGTTACTGTAGCCGAGGGGCCGGACTCAGAGTGGGAGAACTGTGGACTTCCACGCCAGGAGAGGTAGAGGCACGTGGCCTGACACCTGAGGGGGTGCACTCAGAGACCAGCGAGGGGACTGAGGTGCAGCTGGCCCTGTAACCATGACAAGTAGGATATAATATGAGGCCAGTGGAGGGACCTCACTAAGCAGAAGCCAGTCTGTTCTTCGATCAGAGCCAGGCTTGGTTTTGTTTGCCAGATGTGAGCCTTGATCTTTTCAACGTTCGTTTGTTTAGTCGCTGCTCCAAAATCTACCAGTGCTTCCGGTATCTTACCTGTACTGTCCTAAGGCCCAATCCTGCAAAACCTACACATGCAAGTTGTCTCTTTGGAGGACAGCTCTATAACATCAATACGGCCTCTTTATGCTTCTCCCAGGTCAGAAAGGCCAACTTTCCAACCCTGAAGTGGGCAGTAGCAGACTGAAACCCTCAAGGGGCACAGGCAGAGGTGAAAGTAAGCCTGTACGGTCCAGTACCATGTAATGGCAAGAGCTGGTACGCTGTGCCTGACTGGACTGGCTTCCCCGGCGCTGATTTAAAGGGCCTAGGGCTCCAGCTGCTGCAAAGAGCCCTGGGACCTTTAAATCACCACCAGAGCTCCGGCAGCTGGGCTCAAGTGGGAATTTAAAGGGCACAGAGCTCCAGCCGCTGCAGGGAGCCCCGCGCCCTTTAAAGTGCCGCTGGAGCTCCACAGTGGCAGGAGCACCGGGTCCTTTAAATCCCTGCCCAAGCCCGGCTGCCAGATCCCCAGCAGCGGCAGGGCTCCGGCAGCGCTTTAAAGGGCCTGGGGCTCCCCGCAGTGGCAGGAGCACCGGGCCCTTAAATCCCTGCCCAAGCCCAGCTGTCAGAGCCCCAGCGGTGGCAGGGCTCCGGCAGCGCTTTAAAGGGCCAGGGCTCCCCTCAGTGATGGAGTCCCGGGACCTTTAAATCACTGCCGGAGCTCTGCTGCCATGGGGTGGCAGTGGCAGGGCTCTTGCGGTGATTTAAAGGGCCCAGAGCTCCGTGGCGGTCGGAGCCCTGGGCCCTTTAATTCACCCCTTAGTCCCGGGGCTCCCAGCTGCCTCTGCAGCTAGAAACTGCAGGGTGATTTAAAGGTCCTGGGTCTTCCAGCCATAGCTGGAGCCCCAGGGCCTTTAAATCTTGAAAGGCCCTACCTCTTCCAGTCGAGGTCACACCCCACCTCAGGACTCCAGCATACAAGTCCTTTAAGTTACTTTCACCCCTGGGCACAGGGCAGACAGAGCTGCCTCTTTGCTATTTCCTCCTGGTCCCACCTGACAGAGGGGCACATCGCAGGTGTAACTAGAAGGGCACATGCTGCATGGCCAGAATGTTGCTACATTTCCTGGCTGCCATAATGGACCCCTGGGAGCCATTATCAGCAACTGTTAGAGCCACCTCAATTCTTACTTATGCCAGAAGCAGAACAGGCCTCAGGCAGCCCCGGCTCTGCGTGTATGTGTGCACGCACACATATTAAAAAAGTAGATACCTTGAGACTCCCCTCTCCGCACATTCCCTCCACCCCCTGCCCATGTGATTTCTTCTAACTGCAGAAAGCTTGAATGTCGGCTGTTAATGCTGGAAGATCCTTCCCCAAGTCACATCAGGGCTGTGATTATTATGCAGCATATTAAACTTCTTAGTCCCTCGCATGACCGACATCAGGGAAAGCTGTGACAAAGGATGCCTCTTATACAAGTCAGCCAGAAACTAGGTAGCCATAAGTTGGGAGAGGAAGCATGGTCTAGTGGTTAAGCCAGCATTTAGGGAGCCAAGAAATCTGGGGCCTATTTCCAACCCCAAAAGAGATTTATAATGTTGGTCTAGTCTCTGAATCACTCTCTGTGCTTGTTGTCCGCCCCCATCCCCAGCTGTAGCAGATGAATAAGAACAGAGCTCATCAATGTTAGCCAGCTGCTTTTGGATCCTGCATGACTGCAACTCATTTTAGCTAGGAAGGAAGCCAAATGCCCCGAGAAAGCTCCAGCTGGTGCAAATACAGCACTCTGCTAAGCAACCCAGGCTGCTGCTAATATCTCACCCCAGTGCTCCACTCTCTGTGCTGGCTCCCGGCTAAATACAGAGTCCTAGTCACATTCACTCTCCCAATACTCAAAGCCCTGATGGATATTGGCATACCTTATTTGAGGCAGTGAGATACAGTGGGCAGAGCAGTTGGCTGAAACTCACTAGACCTGGGTTCTCTAGTCCTAACTCTGCCTCTGGCCTGCTAGGTGACCTTGGGCATGTCCTTCCCTGTCTTTCATTTTCCCCATTTGTAAAACAGGGACAATGATACTCACGCCCCCAGTAAAGTGCGGCTTTGCACTGGAATAATTCAGTCAGCCCACAGGGGGAAGTTTGTGTGGGTGTGCAAAGAGGTTCACTCACTGCAGGCAGGGCTGCCCAGAAAATTCAGGGGGCCTGGGCAAAGCAATTTTGGGGGCCCCTTCCATAAAAAAAAGTTGCAATATTATAGAATACCATATTCTCGTGGGGGTCCCTGCGGGGCCCGGGGCAAATTGCCCCACTTGCCCCCGCCTCTGGGCAGCCCTGACTGCAGGCCCGCCCCCTCATGGTGTAGCAATTGTCTTTCACTCTGGCAGTCACTGCTGTGGTCTCTCTTCTGCAACTCAGGCCAGGTCACACCTCTTTTGGGGTAAAATATTCCAAAGCTTTGGCCCTGTTTCTGGGTCCAACAGTTACCATGTCCCACCAGGCACCGAATTATCCTTAGCCCTTTATGTCAAGGGGCTTTATGCAATCTCCCCAGTGGCTGGTAGGAGAACCCAGGCTCTCCCCTCTAGCCTGGGTTCCTGCCCAGGACCCTATAACCAGCAGCCAAGGTCTGCACAGTCCTGCTCCCTACTGCTAAAAGAACAGGAGTACTTGTGGCACCTTAGAGACTAACCAATTTATTTCAGCATAAGCTTTCATGGGCTACAGCATCTGAAGAAGTGAGCTGTAGCCCACGAAAGCTTATGCTGAAATAAATTGGTTAGTCTCTAAGGTGCCACAAGTACTCCTGTTCTTTTTGCGGATACAGACTAACATGGTCCCTAGTGCTGTTTCCCTGGGCTTCTTTTTTGTTCCTTGCAGCATCTTTTGGTTGATCATTCTTTCAGGGCTAGTATCCCAACACTTATTCCCCACCCATTTCTTACTCACCATCTCTTGGTTCCCAGAGCGTGAGGGCAGACTCCCTCCCTGCAGCCCCTTTGTGTGTCAAACTTCCTCATGATAACAACCAGTCTGCTCCTGCCCAGCTGGGCTTCATGATCACTGAAACCTGGCTCCCCCTGCAGGTGCAGCCAAATAATACAACTGACTCCTGAAACCAATACTAATCCCATCAGAGCCTGGGGTCCAAACACCCCAACACAGGGGGTGACAGCACTTCTGCAAGGCTGAGACTGAGAGTATAGAAAGCAAGGCCACAAGAGGTGGCACTGACCATAGGAGGCACTACCACAGTTAAGCGTAAAGATCTCTCCCCCTCACATTAGTTTTCTCTCAATTATTTCTCCACACACACACAAGCTATTTATAAGCTAATCAAGCTATTTCACTTATAAGCTGAGAAAGAAGACATAGTTACAAATAGAGGTAACAACAGTTTGA
This sequence comes from Gopherus evgoodei, assembly GCF_007399415.2. NCBI lineage: Eukaryota > Metazoa > Chordata > Testudines > Testudinidae > Gopherus > Gopherus evgoodei. The sequence goes on from NC_044327.1 coordinate 122,294,451, forward strand.
TTGGTGCTCAGATGCCAGGGTGATGGCAGCCACATCAAGCCAGATTTACACTAGAAAAGATTTCCCAGTACAGCTAAACCAGTAAACCCTCCTGGCATAGATGCAGCTTATATCAGCAAAAATGATTTTGCCAGTATAGCTTATACCAGGCGTGGGCAACCTTTCAGAAGTGGTGTGCCGAGTCTTCATTTATTCACCCTAATTTAAGGTTTTGCATGCCGGTAATACATGTTAACATTTTTAGAAGGTCTCTTTCTGTAAATCTATAATATTTAACTAATCTATTCTTGTATGTAAAGTAAATAAAGTTTTTAAAATGCTTAAGAAGCTTCATTTAAAATTAAATTAAAATGCAGAGCCCCCCAGACCGGTGGCCAGGACCAGGCAGTGTGAGTGACACTGAAAATCAGCTCACGTGCCACCTTTGGCACCCGTGCCATAGGTTGCCGACCCCTGGCTTATACTGATTCCCTAAGGAATATTAGCTATACTGGTATTACTATGTTTAAATGAAGGCTTTTGCCAATATAAAATGCCCCCCCCTCCAAAAAAAATCCCCCATGCTCCTTGCCAACAATACTATATCGGCAAAAGTTTTGGGTGTAGGTGTGGCCTCAGTTACTTAGCTAACCAGATGAAAGTGAAGTCATCCAGCCCTTTAGTTTAACAGAATCTCCATCAGGGATTGGAGATCTATGGTTCAGAGAAGTTTCCTAATGTAGATGATGAGACAGATTTCTACAGCAGCTTCTCAGAATCGAGGCATAAGAATAATGATTTCTCTCTTGCTGGTCCCTGCCTATGCAGCTGATTTTTTCATACTAACAACGGGACAGAAGTCCTTTATTATTGCTATTGACAAGCTTTTATATGGCATTGCCTGTGCAACAGCACTTTTCAAATACACAGAGTCAGGCAGGTTCCCTGCCCCAAAACGAGGCGATAAGTTAGACTGGTGAAAAGATCCTTTGGGTTCCATTTTGTTCCACATGCCTGGAGCCTCCTGTTATAGAATATCAGCTTTTGTTTTGCTCATGTGTCTGCTCGGAGCATATATTCGGGGAAAGGGCTCAGATCCCTCTGGGTCAGTGACTGCATGTTCATTTCACAGCTCTAAAGGGCCCAGGGTTGGTTCCACCACCCCAATATCCTGAGAATCCATTTTGCTCAATGATGCTCTTTCCTTATCCTCACACATTTCATCAGCTAAATGTGCTGCACAGGGCTGGCAACTGAGACTACAAACCTCCCTCTTCCTAGATCATCCTCTCACTCCAGAATACACCACCAGGGTGTGCAAGAGACTGATGCACATTGCATGTCTCTTCAAGTCAGACTGAGACCATCACCTCATTGCTCTCAGTATGAAGTGACACAAGTGCCGTATCTAGGGTGACGAGATGAGATGAAGAAAATATCAGGACACACGAGGTGGGAGGTCCGCCAGCAGAGCAAAAAAAAAAAAAAGCCGAGGACTGCCGGCGGAGCAAAATATCAAGACAAATATCGGGACAACCACCCAAATATTGGTCTGATCACCCTAGCCGTATCCACAGGAACCACAGCCAGTTTCTATTGCTGAATCTCACTGAACTATTAAAAAAAAAACTGGCAGCAGAAAATATTTCAGATTCTATCAGCCCTTCCTTCGTGCCTTGAAAACTCTGACAGCCAAGTTTAACAAATGGAGCATCGTTGATCATGTAAATGCTGAACAAGACAAGGCACTATGCCAACATGTCAGTCATGCAGAGGGATGCTATTCTATTCTATCTAGGTTTTTTTATACTGCCGTTGTACCCGTAATATTTGAGCGCCTTCCAGTAGTCCATGAAGTAACATGACTGTCATGTGTTTGTTCTCTTGTCCTCTCCCCAGAGAGAGTGTGGAGTGGCAAGTCTTGTTTTGGTAGGGTGGTGGCAGTGTTATTTTGTTAACTGTATCTGATGCTCAGTGTTGATATTAGAGAAGGCAAGTCAAAGAAATGCACCTTGCTCTTGGGTGGAAAATGGTCAGGTTTGTGACAGTCCTTAGTTCCAAGGGGAGTTCATTGCACAGTCTCAGCCCATTCCTGGAGAAGGTTCGGTCTCCCTGAAGATACCATGAACCACAACAGGAAACTGGAGCGATTCGTAGCATAAGAACATCAATTCCATTTCCATCCATTTGACTGAATTAAGCACTTGAGTTTGTTGGCCAAAATTCTCAAGAATGATGACAGTAAATACGGAGAACCCACCCTCTGAAAAATCAGACCCTTCTAGAAATGTCTCCTTGTGGATATCCAAAACCCACAAACCAGCCGCTTTAAAAAAAATCTTAGCTGCTACCCTCTCACAGTATCTAGATGCCTTTGATCTTCTTGACCCTTGGCAATCTAGGTATAGACCTGGCTATGGCACACAGACTGCATTGGCTGATGATCTCCACCTGGCAATGGATGAAAACCAGGTGTCCGTGTTGATATTATCCGCTGCTTTTTACACAGTTGATCATATGGCGTTGCTGTCTTGCCTGCGGAGCCTAGCAGGAGGAGGCAGGGCTGATCTTCAGTGGCTTCATTCTTTTGTCTTAGAGAGATCTCAGTGGGTAGTTGGGGGCAATTGCTCCTCCTTCCAAACAGCAGTCAATACTGCTTCTAGGGGGACCAAGATGTTCCCTTACCTACTTTTACTGGACCTACTTCTGTTGGTGGAAAGTACAAGCTTTCGAGCAAAGACAGCTCTTCTTCGGATTATGATGGCACTTCCACTTGGGCTCAGAACATGAAAGGCTGCATCCACCCCCTTCTCCCCGTGTTAGAAGATGTCTAGACCAAAGATAAACTTCAGTTTGGATAGTCTGCCTGGAGCTAGTTTACATCAATAATTTTTTCTAGAGCACCACATTAAATAAATATAAACCCATCTGCTAGAGGGACATCTCTGAACAACAGTTACCTTTAACGGTGATTAGGGAACATGCAGAGCAATGTGCCATACTTCAGTCCTGTTATCTGTTACCAAGTCATTGCAGTTTTTAATAGGTCATAGATTCTTAGATTTTGAGGCCAGAAAGGACCATTCTGATCATCTAGTCTGAGTTCCTGCGTTATGCTGGCCACGAAATTTCACCCAGTGGTTCCAGCATCTTGCCCAGCAACTTGCGGTAGAACAATAACTCTTAGCATTTTGCATCTTCAAGGAGCTTATTTACATTGTAGATTCTGTAACTGGGATCAGAGCCCCACTGTGCTAGGGACGATTCAGATCCAGAGTAACAGAGAGTCCTTGTCCCAGAGAGCTCACAATCTAATTTAAAATGCAAGAAGTGAGCGCTGCAACAATAAGGAGGAGCAAGAGGGGTGGGGGGAGAAATGAGGGAAGGTGTAATAAGGACATGCATTCACGTAGGCAGTCATGTGCACAGCTAGGTGATTTTGAATGGGTTAATTAAAACTAGAGATCAGTAACATCAGGAGTCCCTCCTAGCTCTCTGACCAGCTTTACTGACATAAGGAGGTTGATCACACTTTGTAACTGTGCACCTAGCTCGTAGAACAGGCACTTTACTAACCAATAAACAGAGTACTCTCAGATCCCTCCACTCCTGGGAGAGGCAAAGTATGGAAGGGATCTCAAGCCACGACTACGTACAAGAGACATAACCCATAAATTTAGAGAACTGGAGCAAATGAACAGAGGAAAGAGGGCTTCCTCCAGCCAGAGTTCAGCTAACAAGGGCTTCTGAGAACTCAAGTGCAATACACAGACAGGAGAAAGAGACAGTCTCCTTAGTGCCCACTCTGCAAAACTCTTTTCATAGTTCTGGTTGCTACCTAATGGGGCAGACCGTTCCTGCTGGGCTAACTGGCTCCTATCCCTTCCAGCCCTGGCTAACAATGGGCAGAGTATATGAAGGGACAGGAAAGAGTCCCATGCAAGATGACAGGGTGGAGTGGAAAGGAGAGGGGAAGAGATCAAATCTGTGAGGTGTGGAGTCTTAGAAAGAAGGGCAATTTGAACTAGGCTACTCTAAGTACAGATGATTTGTGGCGGGGGGAGAAGGAAACATACACAAAGTGACGAACGATGATGCAGGAGCTCAGTTATTTAGAATAGTGCTTGTGTCTTTTCACACCTGTATGATGAACATTCGTTATAAAACAGGACCAGCCCCAATAATTGCCATCCTGAGACAGCCCCCTGGGTCCCGGGTCACTTGCAAATCCTGGTTTTGTTTGCCTTTTTAAAAAAATGCAGCACCTTTTTGCAGGGTGATTTATATCTCCAGCATCAGGTGCAGCCACCGACTCGGCTTCCGGATTGGTTGGGTAGTTTAAACAAAAACAGCACCCGCCCCCCTTCCAAGGTAAACTAGACTCCAGGGGAACAAAAGCTCAACAACTCTGCAATTCTTGGTGCAAGGGCTCACAAACTGTCCTGTACCAAACGGGAATCTCTTACCCCTCCCTGGGGGTCTTTCCCCCCTGGCTGCACTAGCCTCCTCTCCACTCCCTCTCACTGGGAAACCCTAGCACAGGTGGATTTTCCCCCACTCAGAACAGGGAGGTTCCCTATAGTCCTCTGCCCCCTTTCCCAGCAGCCTTTGCTCTCAGAATAGACTTGTCTATGCTCCCTTGGGAACTGCAGAATGTGTCAGCTCTGGGTTGCAACAGAAACAGGGCTATACTGGGGCTTGTTCTTAAAGGGCCAACATACGGTGCCTCTATTGACTCACGTTGGCCTGCCCCCTGGGTTTTGCCTGACTCTGTTCCCCTTCGTCACTGCAGCTTCTGCTCGCCTAGCACTGGCCTCCTCTAGAGCTGGTGGTAAATACAGGAACATTATTTTGTGAGCTTTTCAGTTTAAAACATTCAAAATTCTTTGACCAGCTCTGGTCTCCGCTCCATCTTTTCATGCAAACTGGCTTCCTGCTTCTCCTGTGCTGTGCATGTAACCTGGAGCAGTCTGCCTGTTTCTCTGCCTCATCCACTGTCTTTTTCATTTCACATCTCAGCTGAATACACATTTTCTGTCTTGCTCTTCGGTTCTCTCTCCATCTGCTCTTATTTGGAACACCTCCTGCCACCTGCTTAGCACTTCTGCAGCACTCTGCAGCCAAAGATCTCAAAGAAATTCCACAACTGTTAAGGAATTCAGCTGTGCCTCACTCCGATGAAGTAAGTAACAATGACCTTGTAGAGAGAGAAACTGAGGGCATTCTCTTTAGCTCAGTTACACAGCACACAGATTCTAGACTCACTCCCGGTTTTGCCTTTCATCTCATGCAACCACCCTTCTTTCTCTTTTCTTTGTGACGGTGTCATACAACTCTAAAAAGCATTTGGGGATACAACTTGCTTGAAAGATGCTATACCAAATATCCTTGCAATGCACTGTGCTTGGATCAGATCTGGCAACACCTGCATTTGCAAATGTGACCTTGGTTTAAAACTGGAACCCATCCCAGATCCTTTTGCTTCATTAATATATTTAGAGGCCTTGCAGAGCCTGACAGGCCAGAAGCAGCTAAGCTGAACTCACATGGTATCAGAAGGACTGTGCTGCAATCTGAGGGTATGTGCTGCAATTGAAAGGCTAAGGTAGAGCAGCAGTTGTGCAATTGAACTGGGCATAGGAATCCAAAAGTGTTCTTTGGATCTTAGACACAGGTTCTTTCAGAAGAAAACGATATACTGTCTCCAGCACAAGATGTTTGCTTTGGGAGACTAACATCTGGTGATGATAATTGCACAAGGACATCTTATACTGTAGTCTCTGGGAGTGGCCACCTTCTTTTAAAAACATAGGACAGATTTTTGCCAGGATTAGCCTGGTTATTGAACTCTGTTATTACTTCTCACCAGGCTGATTTATATGGGGAAGAGTTTTTTTGCTGGGGCCAGACTCCACTCAAGAGGAGTGGGAGAGACGGGGACAGCTGCGGGTGGGCCATGCTGAGGAAGAGACCGATTTTGTCATGTTGACATTTGTGGACGAAGTGCCAAGGAAAAAAGACTGGGGTGAAATCCTGGCCTCACTGAAGTCAAAGGTCAATTTCTCATTGACTTTAATGGGGCCAGGAGGTCATTCCACATGTGATGGTCTGAGAAGACACAAACGCATTGGACCGTGCATCTGTCAAGAAGTTGAATCTTCATTTCAAAATATCAGGTGATTTTTTTGTTCTGATGCTTTGTTTTGCACAGCTTTATAGAAGATGGATACGTCGCTCCTTTTCTCTTGAGCTGGGCAAATGGTTCAGAAACCCCCTAGATTCAAGCCCAGATTGAGTTTGCGGGACTGAAAATAAGCATCACTGGCCTAGATCCCCACCTCATGTAAACTAGCTTAGCTCCTTAGACTTTAGGGGAACACCAGCTAAGAATCTGGTCCATGCATAGTCTCATACATAATGCCCTCAACTGATACAATGCCGACCTAAGAGCAGTTGCGTTTTAAGACACTTGATCATCCAGTCATGTCTGCTGTCACCTGTACACCATTCCTGGAGCACAAGCTCTGCAGGGTGGTGTCGCAGAAAAATGATACTAAAACATGATGTACATATTGGGGCCAGGGCTACAGCTGTACCTGGAATCTGAAGCTCCTGGAGTTTATTTACTATGCCTCAACAGGTTTTTCAGCTTTGCAAACTCTAGTGAGTTCAGCCTCAGAATTAGCAGAAAGTGAAAATCAGGATCCCTTCACCTCTAACTACTAGATCTGCACTTGCGACCAAATAGAGGTGCAAGAATCCAAATCTGCATCAGAAATTGATTGCAGGCCCCAAAATTTCATGCAACTGTTATTGGTGCAAAATTCTCTTGCTTCAACTTTGCTGCCACCCACGTGGGAGTAAGGGATAAATCCCTGCACCTGTTGAGGTGTCTACCACTGCTGGAAGTGCTACAACCCCTGCCCCAACCCCTACCCACCCAGCCCTTGTATTGAGGAATGATGGTTGTCATTTGTAAAGGAGGAGAATGGAGAAAAAAGAGTTCTCAGATCTCTCCCCAACCCCTCACAAGAGAGATCAGACTGTGGCCCAAAGTTTTTAGTAATGGGATGAACTTGGATGGTCTGCAGAATGGTTTTGGAAAACAGTCTTGCACCAATACAAGTTTAGCAAACAGTTGTACACAGAGCAGTATTCCACTAGGTACTGGAGCAGGCAGGTAGAGTGTTGGGTTTCAGTATAAGTAATCAAAGACCTTGCGTGGAAAACTGGTACTTACGTCCACAGGAAGGTCCCCGAATTCTGTGGCATGTTGGTGAAGCCAACTGGAAATCAGGTAGCTGTGGAGACTGGGCAGAGAACTCTGCCCGGAGTGTTTCTTCTAAAATAACCAACAGTAAAATATGTAGGCAGTGTTGTTGTAGCCATGATGGTCCTGGGATATTAGAGAGACAAAGTAAGGGAGGTAATATCTTTTATTGGACCAGCTTCTGTTGGTGAGAGAGACAAGCTTCTGAGCTTACACAGAGCTTTTCTTCAGGTCCATGTAAGATCAAAAGCTTGTCTCTCTCACCAACAGAAGTTGGTCCATGTAAGGAGGCGCCCTGGCTCCCCACCGCGCCTGAGAGGGATGAGCCAGAGCAGGTGCCTCAGTGGGCGGAGCCAGCACTGCCTGTCCCCGCCCCCGGAAGTCAAGGGGCGGGACAGGAAGTATAAAAGCCCGGCCCCAGCGCTCAGTTGGGCGCTGGCTGCTGGAGAGGACAGACGCTGGTGCCTGGGCTCCCGCCGGCCTGACCTGCCCCGCGCCCACTACCCGGAGGAGCGCCGGCCTGACCTGCCCCGCGCCCACTACCCGGAGGAGCGCCGGCGGGACCTGCCCCGCGCCCACTACCCGGAGGAGCGCCGGCGGGACCTGCCCCGCGCCCACTACCCGGAGGAGCGCCGGCGGGACCTGCCCCGCGCCCACTACCCGGAGGAGCGCCGGCGGGACCTGCCCCGCGCCCACTACCCGGAGGAGCGCCGGCGGGACCTGCCCCGCGCCCACTACCCGGAGGAGCGCCGGCCGGACTTGCCGCAGATCCGGTACCCGGAGGAACGTCGGCCTGACCTGCCGTGTGCCCGATACCCCGAGGAGTGGCCTGAGCTTCCCCATGACCGGTACCCGGAGGAGCCCATGGTCTGGGACCCCCCAGATGACGCTGGCAAGGACCAGGTACCCAGAGAGAGGGAGGTTGGAAGTGGCCTGGGGGTAGCCGACCCTGGTTCGGCTCCTGAAGAGCCCGAACCCATGTCAGTGTGTTGCGGCCAGGATCCCCACTGACCGTAGCGGGTCTTGACCGCTGTTAGGGCCCCGGGCTGGAACGCAGTGGAGTGGGAGGGCCTGTGTTCCCCCTGCCACCCGTAACCAGGTGGCAGACTCCCCCTCTTCCCGCCTATTGCCACTGCTCTGCCCTGATCCAGAGGGCCAGAGCTAACTAGACTTGTGTTTGGTGCCCCGCCCGAACCAAGGGCTGGGCCCCTTTGACTTTGCCACTGCTCTGTCCTGATCCAGAGGGCCAGAGCTAACTAGACTTGTGTTTACTGCCCCGCCCTGCGAAGGGCCTGGGCTGATACTGTGTTTGCTCAGCCCCTGCTAGAGGCCTGAGCTTGAACATTTACTGCCCCGCCCTGTCCAAGGGCTGGGGCTTATTTACTTTGAGAGCCCCGACCCCGGCTAGAGGGCCAGGGCTCTACCTTGTTTGCAGACCCTGTACCCCCTCAACACCTGCGGAGGGGCTAAGCCTACCCGGAAGGCAGTGTGCTAGGAGACGCCCTGGCTCCCCGCCGCGCCTGAGAGGGACGAGCCCCGACATGACCGGCTTACAGTCCAGTAAAAAATATTACCTCACCCCCTTGTCTCATTAGTGAAACAGGCACAGCTGTGTTTTCCTCTCTTTACACAAGAAATATGAAGAAAACACAAGGGCACCATGTTTACTAAATATTCACAAATGTCGCAACATCCGTACTGCTACTCTGATTTCTAGAGGCCTCCACAACAGAAAACACAATGAGCACCAGTACGGGGCACACAATCTATTTAAAGGGATAATACCCAATTCCTATACACTAGGTTTAGCAATACTGGTGTTTAATGTCTTACTGTTAGCATTAATGTTCCATTAAGATGAATGAGGCATTTCACACCTTTCAAAGCTATATTTCAAGATGCTTGCAGATTAAGGCAACAGTGCACCAGTTTAAAAGAGAGTTTAGACTATGGGCTTGTCTACACTTGAAATGCTGCACTGTGCCATAGACACTACCCACCCATCAGCATAGGTAATTTACCTCCCTGAGAGGCAGTAGCTACGTCACCAGCTACTCGTTCACCTGCATACCTACCAGTGTGATATATGCCATTATGTGCCAGCAATGCCCCTCTGCCATGTACATTGGCCAAACCAGACAGTCTTTATGCAAAAGAATAAACAGAAACAAATCTGACATCAGGAATCATAATGGGGAGGGATAGCTCAGTGGTTTGAGCATTGGCCTGCTAAACCCAGGGTTATGAGTTCAATCCCTGAGGGGGCCACTTAGGAATCTGGGGCAAAAATCAGTATGTGGTTCTGCTAGTGAAGGCAGGGGGCTGGACTCAATAACCTTTCAAGGTCCCTTCCAGTTCTAGGAGATTGGTATATCTCCAATTATTAAAAAAAATTAACATTAAAAAACCACTAGGAGAACACTTCAGCCTCCCTGGTCACTCAGTAACAGACATAAAGGTGGCAATTTCACAACAGAAAAGCTTCAAAAACAGACTCCAACAAGAAACTGCTGAACTTAATTAATATGCAAACTAGATACCATCAATTTAGGCTTGAACAGAGACTGGGAATGGCTGAGCCATTACACATATTGAATCTATTTCCCCATGTTAAGTATCCTCACCCCTTCTTGTCATTATCACTATAAAAGTTTTTTTTCTCCTGCTGACAATGGCTCATCTAAATTAATTAGCCTCTTAGAGTGGGTAGGGCAACTCCCACCTTTTCATGATCTCTGTATGTGTATATATATCTCCTTACTATATGTTCCAATCTATGCATCCGATGAAGTGGGCTGTAGCCCATGAAAGCTTATGCTCAAATAAATTTTAGTCTGAAAAGTGCCACAAGTACTCCTGTTCTTTTTTTAGTACATGCTGCAGTTCACACCCCTATAGTCTGACCTGCGGGGCCATCTAGGTAAGCCCTTAGGATTCTGCAGCACAATTCTGTGGCAAGGAGTAGATTCTGCAGCAAATTCCATAGCTGTGGAACTGTGGAATCCAGGAGGCCCTATCACTATTTATACACTTCCTACAGTTTTACATATTTCCTTGCTCTAACTTTCCCAGCTTGTAAGAAGGAAAAGCACTGGGGAACCCTGACAAAGTGTGGGGATAAGAGACAGATGGATTGTGAACCCCCATTTCCACACAAGCTTCCCATTCAAACCTAACCCACTTCTGGCTCTGCTGCTTTCTCCTTCTGTTACAAAAAAACAGAAGAGAAAACTGATGGGCTCCAACAGGGCCGCTCCCTTTCTGCTATATTTAAGCATTGGGAAAAAGAGCTGGAAACTGCCTCAAAGTTGACAGCTGAAGCAGATTCAAGCTGCATGTAGCTGTTTGGGAGCCCGTGTAATATGTAAATCCCCTTACAGCAAAATAACAGCATCCAAAAAGCCTCATCAGTCACTTGGTATCAAACCCAGGGTCTGCTCAGAAGCTGCCAGGACAACAGTTTAGGGAAGGTGCCAAAGAGGAGTTTGATTGCTAGGGAAAATGGTCCTTCAATGAGCACCTGCCTTCTGAGATCTATCTATGGTGCTTACATGGTCTCCGTTACTGCGGTAACATATTATTTTTCCTCCCAACAGGAAAGGAAGTGCTGTTATCCCATTTTACAGATGTAGAACTGAGGGACAAAAAGACTAGGGCTCAGATCCTCAATGGCTCTTAATTTCCATTGGATTCAGTGGAAATTAGGAGCCTAAATACTGCTTATAGTTGGGGCCCCAGTGACTTGCCCAAGGTCACACAGGAAATCTGTGGCAGAGCAGGGAATTTAAGCCTTGTCTCCCAAGTCCCAGGCTAGCACCCTAGCCTTTGGACCAGCCTTATTCTTCTGGTGGGTATTTAAATACAATGAAAAGGAAGGAGAAATAGTGCCTGTAGCAGTGGTCCTGAGTTCAGCGTGGTTTATTTCAAACAATACATGCATATGTGCAAAAACACAATGGCTACAATTTTGAAAATAACCTATGTGACGTAGGTGCTTAAAACTCAACTATTTTTCAATAAAACTTAAGACCCTAAGTCACTTAGGCTTGTTTGAAAATTTTACCCACTGGTGATGTTTTGACCAGTCCTATAGAGAATAAGTATGATTGTGTGGGTGCAGAGGGTTGCATAAGATACCTCCTATGCCACACAAGAAATTTGTAGGGGCTTTTTGGGGGATATGTATTGATTTAATGCTGGTGAAAGATGTCAGATATTGAATATTCACCCACAAAAGCTCATGCTCCAATTCGTCTGTTAGTCTATAAGATGCCACAGGACTCTGTCGCTTTTTACAGATCCAGACTAACACAGCCACCCCTCTGATACTAGATATTGCTCAGACTACCAGCTGTTTTATACTCTGCATCTGATGATTCATGTAAGATGCTCAGATACTAGTATGACATGTACTATAAATGTGTAGAGACACAGCTCCAAAGAATGAAGTCCTCCATTTACACATACAACATGGATACTGAAATGCAAACTTTCCCACAAAGTCCTCCAACCAATGTGTGTCAAGCCAGACCTGGAGGAAGTGAGAGGGGAGTTCTGTCTCCCTGTCTGTTCAGTCACTGCTAATACTGCATATAACCAGAGGGGCCAGTCAGTATTGGCTTTTGTAATAGGGACATGAACCCATTTGGAACTACACTCACGTCACCAAAGTCATCCATCTGATAACAACAAATTTCAATCAGTACCAGGCTGGATTTGAACCAGAAACCTAAATGTTCTTCATCCCATTAAAAAAAGTCTTCTGACCTATCCAGTTCCTGGTATGTCCAAATTACATTACCTGACTGGTGCTGTCATCCACTCGGGTTGTTTTGATTTATCTGCCTGTTGTATCTTGTCATTCACCAAGATTATAAGGTGTTTGGAGCTGGGATTCTCTTTTAACATGTTTTATACAGCATCTGGAACACAGGACCTCGATCCCTGATTGAAGCCTGTGGGCTCTGCAGTAACGCCAATAATAAACATTGTGATGCAGTACATACAGGGAGATAACAAAACCAGAAGTAATAAGTGAGGACTAACAAACTCACAGGAGACAGAGTTCCCTATGGAGCTAACATCAACAGACCTGTTTTGATACATTTCAGAGATAACTACTGTAATGACGTGCACATTTCTGAAGTGCAAAAACAAGACTCATCTCTCTTTCTGGAAAAAAAAAAAAGCCTATTGGGATCTCAACTCAAGACAATGAATCCATCTAATCACAAAGGATGACAGCACTTAAAAAAAAACACATAGAAAAGCTGCAGAAATCTTCCCAGTGTAAACTCCTGCTCCATGCATTGATCCATAGTGTTGGAAGAGAAGGCAGCCCAGATACAATCTTGCCTTAACCGAAGTAAAACTGATATTACTATACTGCTCAGGGAAATGATTACCATGTTGCATTGGGGGAGGGACTGCAAATGCCCTGCAGGTGTTAATGGACTAGCTCACCCCCTAGTTCTGGTGCAGATCCTGTCCTCACTCCAGCCCTTCCTGCAAGGCCCCACCCATTCCATGCCTCTTCCTGCCCATTTCTGCCTCCTCCCCCAAAGATGCACCACATTCTCGCCCCTCCCCCCGCCCTCCCAGCCTCTTGCCTGCATGCCAGGAAAGAGCTGATTGTAGTGGGTGGGAGGAGGAGGCGCTGATCTGCAGGGCCCGCTGGTGGGCAGGAAGTGCTGGGGGTGGAGAGAAAGCTGATAGGAGGGCTGCTAGTCCCCGTGGGTGCTCCAGCCCCGGAGGCGGTGCCTAAGGCTGAAGATGTCAATCCAACTCCGTTTGGTAATGACCGGTAGTTACTCTGGGGTGATCTGTATGAAACAAGTTGACTGAGCTCCTGGTTCTAGTGGACAGTTGTCAAGCCAGCTCATTGCACAGCTTGGCATCCGTGTTGGTGGAGAAGTCACTGAGTGGTTTGGAGGTGTCCCCTGGAAGCGCACAGTTCAGGGTGGCTACACCTATAATCCCCATGTGTGAGCTACCAAAGGCGCCCACGCTGGGCTCGCAGCTCCTCAGCCGTCACCTCTCTTGGGTGGAGACCCACATCTCTTCATCAGGCTGCACAGTTCCCTGCCTACTCTATGATATTCCCAGCAAGCCAGACTGCCTATATAGGCCAGCGTCTGCACTTGGCTTTCCCTATGAAGGCTATGAACAGCAGTGCTCTTTGTAAACAAGCACATTTATTTTTAAGGTGAAAGCATTAACATAAAAAAAATATGAAAAACAATCAAAAAACCTACACACATGCTAATAAGCTTACCAGAGCTCACCCGCCAACTTCAACAAGAGCTGTGGGGTGAGTCAGGCTTCAAACGCCACAAATGGATTTTTCTGTGGTTACACGTTCAAATCAGTCTTAGCTCAGAACAAGCACCTCCTGAATAGTTCAGTTTTTCTTTTATACATCTTGAGCCTTTGATCTTTAGATTCTGGGAACAGGTCATCGGCAGACAAGGGGCTCCTCCCTCACGGAGTAGCTTCAAAAGGCTGGCGTGGGAAATTTGCATTCATCTCCCCATACAGATCCCTAGGAAAACCACTTGACACTGTTTGCCCCCAAAGGCAATTCTTGTCTGGCCTATTGTTCAATAAGGTCCTTTGAAGTTCATAACACTTCCCAAGGGCCCCATCCCATCTGCCATCTAGAGAAGTTACATATAATCCCAGTGCACAATAATTCATAATCTTTGCATTTCATACAATGGACTCCAAAGATATTTGAACTTAATTCACTAAGGTTTTCCAAGGATGCTGCAGGAAATTGCCACAACTGTCAGAGTACACTGGGGGTCGCTTGTGTTGCCAGCTCTCATACCAGCTTTGACCTGTGAAGAAATGGAGAATTTAGCTCTCTGGGACTGACAGGACAGCACCTTTTGCCAGCACTAAATTCTCACACAGACACATTGACGTCAAACAGTTGCCTACAAAAGGCAAAGCTGTTAGCACAAAGGGCATAGGGCCTCCTTAAACCTCAGAGATCCCTGGCAGCCCTAATTTCCCCTTCTGGCTATCACCAACCTGTGTAAACTACAGAAGCTTCTCAGCTGCTCTTTATTTATGTAAGTGGCTGACCCAGCCCAAGACCGGGCTGGGTGCACGAAGTGTACCTACCCCAGTTTGACTTGCTCTGAATATGCCTTGGCCAAAGCAGCAAATCAAGGCAGTATAGATTGCTAGCCCCTCACCAGAGCAAGCACTATGAACACACACACACCTTACACCAGGGTTTATGACAGGATAAAGGGAAAAGATTTTGTCAAAGCCCTTTCTTAAAATACTGGTTGCACATAACTGGGACATCTATAGGCATTTAGGGAGGGCAGGTCACACAGGATTGGGTCCAATACATATTTCTGCCATAGTCTTTTTTCCTAAGCCCACTGCCCTTTAAACAACTCTGTGCCCCTCTGAAGTCCTGCAAGTCCTAGGATCAGCATCTGCTTCCACTGACATCAATATCAGTGCTTTGATGGAAGCAGGAGTGAGGCCCCAGTGGGTAGATAGCTCCGCCCATGCTTAACCTGTTGCTCCTACTGTTTTGTTCCTATCTGTGAGAACAGGATGTGGGAGGAAGCCCTGCCTGGATAACTGTGTTTTCTTCCCTGTCCCACACCTGACTATGCTCGTTGTTTTTATGTATGTCTTTTTTTTTTAACTAAATGAAAAGTCTGAACAGGTCTTTCAGTTGTAAGACGCTCACTCGAGGCCACAAGAAAAGAACCACAACTCTTTTAAGTGAGGATGCTCCTTTTTGTTTTCATGACCACCTTTCTAACTGTGAGTGATGTGTGCTCAGATCAACACCAATTCACCTAACAGGAGAACAAAGGTTTGCTCAACACACCACAATATGCTGGAATGCAGCCTAGAACAGGCCTGCACAACTCGTAAAGCGGCGAGAGCCACATTACTCCAAAGAAAACAGCTGAGGGCCGAAACCTCCCAGCCCTGCAGAAACACCCCGCCCCAGGGCCGCCCAGCCCTGCGGAAACAAACTCTCCTTCCCCAGTGCCGCCCCACCAAAACAGCTGTGGGCCAAAAAGGAAGGCTGGGGTGGGGAGGTAATATTTTATTTTAAATCTACTGCGGGCTCCCAGCTGAAGAGGAGACTGGGAGCCCTCAGGGTCAAATTAAAGGGCCTGGGGCTCTGGCAGCTGGGGGAACCCGGCAGGGCCGGCTCTAGGTTTTTTCTGCCCCAAGCAAAAAAAAATTTGGCTGCCCCCCCGTCCCAGCCCTGGGCTCCCCCCTGTACCCTCCTGCTACCCCAGTCCTGGGCTCTCCCCCCACCGACCCACACCCCCTGCTGCCCCAGCGCTGGGCTTCCCCCTTTCCTCCCCACCAGTGCCCTCTCCCCACCTCGCTGCTGCCCCAGCCCTGGGCTCCCCCTCACCAGTGCCCTCCCCACACACCTCCTGCCACTCCAGCCCCGGGTCACTGGTAACGCTCCCAGGGCGGGTCATTCAGCAGGAATTTTGGATGTGCACAAAACACAGACAGGATTGGTTCCCATATGGTTACACTGCTGCAGGAAAGTGGAACAATTTTCAGCTTGTGTGATTGGAGGATTTCTGGATGCATAGTATAAGACTGTCCTCCATAAATGAGGAAAAGCTGAGGTGCCCTTATTATTCTTTTGTTCCACTCTTTCTTTCTATGGGGAATTTGCCAATGTGATATCACTGTCTTCCTTTTAAACAAACAAAAAGGCAATGGCTGTTGAAAATAGCAATTCCAGTCCTAATAAGCATTTCCTGCTCAATTTTATCCTACTTTTTCTACAGCAAGTTACAGTGGATCAGTGTATTTGATTTGGGAGAAATGAAGTAACAGCTGCCCAAACTGAGACTGAGCACTCCTGAATTTTGAGGTGTTCAAATCTGGAAGGCAGGTGCTGGGGGGAGGGCCTGTGGGCTCTGCGGGGGAGCATGGCAGCAACGTATCTGGAGCTGCATGGAGCCAGACACGCTGGTCTGAGTGGCACAGTAAGGGGGCTGGGGGTTGGAGAAGGGTTAGCGGGTTCGGGGGGGCAGTCAAGGGACAGAGAGCGGGGGGTTGAATGGGGCGGAGGTTCAGGGGGACAATCAGGGGACAGGCAGCAGTTGGATAGGCATGGGAGTCCCAGGGGTTTATCAGGGGACAGGTAGGGGGTGGGATCCTGGGGGAAAGTTGGGGGGGTCTCGAGAGGGGGCAATCGGGGGACAAGGAGCAGCGGCATTTAGATAGGGGGTGGGGTCCTGGGGGGCAGTTAGGGGCAGGGGTCCCAGGAAAGGGGTATTAGGGGACAAGGACCAGCGGTTAGATAGGGGGTGGGGGTCCGGGGGGCAGTTGGGGCAGGAGTCCGGGGAAGGGGCAATCAGCGGCCGCAGACCGGGATTCAAAGGGCTCTGGGCTGCCTGCAGCCATGGGAAGCCCTGAGCCCTTTAAATCCCAGCCACGGCTGGGAATCTCTGCGGGCAGCCCTGTCATAACATATTTCCCAGATTTGGACCTTAGCGTCCAAAATATGGGTGTTAGCATGAAAACCTCCAAGCTTAGTTACCAGCTTGGACCTGGTAAAGCTGCCACCACCCAAAAAATTAGAGTGTTTTGGGGCACTCTGGTCCCCCCAAAAACCTTCCCTGGGGACCCCAAAGACCCAAATTCCTTGAGACTTACAACAAAGGGGAATAAACCATTCCTCCCCCGCTTCTCCCTTCCAGGTGTTCCCTCCCTGGGTTCCTTCAGAGATACACAGAAGCAAGCTCTGTGAATCTAAACAGAGGGACTCCACCCTTCCTGTTTCCAGTCCTGGAAAACACAAGTACTTCCTTCTTCACCCAGAGGGTATGCAAAGTTAGACTTAGTAAATCTAACACAAAGAGATTTCCCCCCTGACTTCTTCCTCCCACCAATTCCCTGGTGAGTTGCAGACTTAATTCCCTGGAATTCCCACTAAAGAAAAACTCCAACAGGTCTAAAAAAGAAAGCTTTATAAGAAGAAAGAAAAATACATAAAAATGGTCTCTTTGTATTAAGATGACAAATACAGGGTCAATTGCTTAAAAGAAATATGAATAAACAGCCTTATCCACAAAGAATACAATTTAACACATTCCAGCAACTACACACATGTAAATACAAAAACCAAACAATATAAACCTACTGTCTTATCTCTTTGTACTTACAACTGGGAAACAGAAGATTAGAAAGGCAGGAGACAGAAAGATCACTCTCAGAGCCGAGAGGGTCAGACACAAGACAAAGGACAAAGAACTCACACCCCAAAACTTCCCTCCACTCAGATTTGAAAAAGTCTTGTTTCCTGATTGGTCCTCTGGTCATGTGTTTCAGGTTACTCCTTTCCAGGTGAAAGAGACCTTAACCCTTAGCTATCTGTTTATGACAAGCCCAGAGCCTTTGACTCCCAGCCACAGCTGGGATTTAAAGGGCTCTTGGCTCCCCGTGGCTGTGGGCAGCCGAGAGCCCTTTGATTCCGAGCCGGCTGAGATTTAAAGGGCTCTGCGCCCTTTAAACTATTGCATCCCTTAGCTCCAAGGAAAGTCTTTTGGTAGGGGTCAGCCTCTAAAGCACTAGCATGAAACATAAACATTATCTATGGACAAGTGCATGAGTCTTTACAATCAGATTGGGTTAATCAAGTTATTTTCATTAGTTAACCATTGTCTTTGCCATACAATCTCTCCCCGCATTTGGGGTATGCAATAAAAAGTCAGGAGCATTTACAAGTTACACTTGATCTCCTGCAGCTCAGAGCTGAATGAACCCTTACCAAAGGCCTGATCCAGAGCCTACTGAACATAAGAACATAAGAGTGGACATAGTGAATCAGACCAAAGATACATCTAGCCCAGTATCCTGTCTTCTGACAGGCCAATGCCAGGTGCCCCAGAGGGAATGAACAGAACGGGGAATCATCAAGTGATCCATCCCATCACCCATTCTCAGGTTCTGGTAAACAGAGGCTAGGGACACTATCCCTGCCCATCCCAGCTAACAGCCATTGATGGACCTATCCTCCATGAACTTATCTAGTTCTTTTTGAACCCTGTTATAGTCTTGGCTTTCACAACATCCTTTGGTAAAGAGTCCCAGGGCTTGACTGTACATTGTTTGAAGAAATACTTCCTTTTGTTTGTTTTAAACTTGTTGCCTATTAATTTCATTTGGTGACCCCTAGTTCTTGTGTTATGAGAAGGAGTAAATAACACTTCCTTATTTACTTTCTCCTCATCAGTCATGATTTTATAGACTCCAACCATATCCTCCCTTAGTCATTTCTTTTCCAAGCTGAAAAGTCCCAGTCTTATTAATCTCGCCTCATATGGAAGCTGTTCCATAACCCTAATAATTTTTGTTGTCTTTTTTTTAACCTTTTCCAATTCCAATATATATTTTTGAGATAGGCAACCAGATCTGCATGCAGTATTCAAGATGTGGGCGTACCATGGATTTATATAGAGGCAATATGATATTTTCTGTCTTTTTCTCTATCCCTTTCTTAATGATTCTCAACATTCTGGTAGCTTTTTTGACAAGTAGAGATGCGTGGTAACATGGACGTGGATGCTGATGGCTCCTATCTAATGGATCTGAGGGGGCCCCTTCCTTGTGGATTGCCAAGATCCATGGGGTTTGCAGGTCTTGTCCCCGAAAATGTTGCCTGCCCCTAACCCCTGCCCATTGAAAGGGATACTTTGCAGGAAGCTCAGGGAGGAAAACCTCTGTTTTTCCTGTCCCTCTGGTTTCACCTGCAGTACATTTGATGCTGAGGTGACAGGTGCCTTCAAGATACCTAAAACTGTAAGCAGATGTGACACTAAGAGTCTAGGATTATTTCATATAATATTCATCTGTTTATGAAATTCCACACTCATAACCTTGTACAAGGGGAACAACAGAGTTATATAACTAAGATTTCTTTAAAATTGCCACTGGGTCTCCTTATGGATATTTTGAAAATGCCAGAACTATTCACTGGAGCTTTTTAAAAGGCCTTATGAGATGAACAACAAAATATGCTGAAAGGTTACCATCAATATCGCTAAGGACCATGATCATCTGTATGTGATGTGCAGCCCTTGCTTCAGCGGCATATTTTCTGCGCAGCTCTCCTTTGGCTCATGTAAAAGAATGTGCTCTGAAAGGTCAGAAAGGTAATTAAAGAGACAAAAGACCAGCTCTTCCCAACCACCAAAGCAGGTGCTCAGTCTAAACATTTGCCTGCCAGATTGTCTCTCTTTAGGCTTATTAAAAATTAAGTGTTTGTTTTTATGGGATGGATCATGATGATCGCAAACTGAACTGCAAGTACAATCAGAATCACTTAGAAAACTATTCTATTTTTGGTTATGCAAATATTTGAAAAGCAACCTGCTTTGTTATACTATTGCAACATTAGGAAACCCTAAGCTAGACCCTCCAGCAATGCAAACCCAATGTAACTGGCTAGTTTATCAGTTTACAGCCGCGATCAATGACTGGTGTGGTGCCAAGGTGGCTGGAATAAACCAATGAATCTGGCTCACTGTGTATGAAATGGGAAAGCCTGATTTGTGTTCCAGTGTGACATACTGACAGTGTGGGAGGGATTCTCTATTGTGCCAGACAGGCTGGAAAGCAGTTGGATCTGGCCAGCTGAGAATTCACCTGGCATGACAGGGCAGAGATAGCCAATCTGGCTCCCGCAGCACCCGCCAGCCGGTCCCAAAGCAGGGAATGTATCTAGGGCTGGGGCGGAAATGCACTGAACTCTGGCTGTAACCAGCTGCTGCGTGGTCCCTTAGAAAACTTGGCACTGTGGAGAATCTTGGCTTGTGTTTGTAAAGACCAGAGTATGTACCACAGTGCCACTGCTGTCTCATCCTTCTCCCCTCCGTATCAGTCATATCTTGTTGGAACAACCCAGGCTATTAGTTTGCAGGAGCAAATCTGGGTCACTAGCATTAGCTGCTTTTGCTCAATGGTATTTGATCACTCTTGCGGACTGCAGTTGTTGCATGCTTCTCCTCACATCCAGGAAGGCAGGTGAGTAATAAGCCCACCCATAGAACTGGTCCCCGTTCCTTTGTGTGCATGAGCTGACTCGGGACTCTCTGGATGGACGTGCTACACTCCTTTTCTCCCAGAGGCTCATCTTCATTCCTGAAAATGCAGTCAATTTTTCCTGGCCCAGAGCCTGGGAACAGGAGTCTCTTCCTAAACCCAGGTTTCCTGAGCAGTCTACTGACTTGGGAATACTTCTCCATGCCATTTTCCCTGAAGGCAGTTCACATCCATGCCTATGCTGTCTTGGCTGTCTTGCCTTCATTGGATGGCTGGAGCCCCTTTGTCAACTACATTAAATGTTATAAAGGAGAATGATACTTGTGCCAATACCAGAGAGATTCAGATTCTCTCTCCTCTGGAATCTCAATTGCCAGAAAATTCTTACACTATCAGGGCTAGATTCCCAGCTGGTGTAATTCAGTGTCCCTCCGCTGAAGTCTGCCTCAGAATCCTTTTGAAAGTCCTGACTGAGTTGCCAGCCTGTTAGCTGCATCCCAGCATAGGGCTCTAGAAGCAATCAAGGCTGGATTTTTAAAGGTATTTAAGTGATTAAAAATGCTGGTAGACACTTTTGGAATTCCCACTAGGTGCCTACATGCTTCTGAAAATCACACTAGGCACTTAGCTGTATCTTTAGGTGCCTAAATACCTTTAAAATTTGTCTGTCAGCCCCCAGTGCTCTTAGGAGTCTTGGGCACAACTAAGGCCTGGTCTACACAGGGGGTATGGGTGGGAATCGATCTAAGGCCTTGGCTACACTGGCACTTTACAGCACTGCAACTTTTGCGCTCTGGGGTGTGAAAAAACACCCCCCTGAGCGCTGCAAGATACAGCGCTGTAAAGCCTCAGTGTAATCAGTGCCGCAGCGCTGGGAGCGCGGCTCCCAACGCTGCAAGCTACACCCGTAAGGGATGTGGTTTACGTGCAGCGCTGGGAGAGCTCTCTCCCAGCGCTGGCGCTCCGACCACACTCACACTTCAAAGCTCGGCAGCGCTTTGAAATTTCAAGTGTAGCCATACCCTAAGTTACGCAACTTCAGCTATGTGAAATACGTAGCTGAAGTTGACATACTTAGATCGACTTACCGTGGTGTCTTCACTGCAGTAGGTCGACTGCTGATGTTCCCCCATTGACTTCGCCTACGCTTCTTGCTCCAGTGGAGTACCAGAGTCGACGGGAGAGCGCTCGGCGGTCAATTTATCGCATCTTCACTAGAGTCCTTCCCCTGCCCTGCCTTTCAGTGTCCTGGTTTTGCACCAGGGCAATTTGGTCACCCTGCTTATTCACCATGCAAGCCCTAAAGGTATAAGTTGGGCGTAAGTGATGCCTAGGCTTTGATGCAGGCCCTCTTCACAATGGCGAATCGTGCCTGGGCATTTCCCTAGTTCATGCCAGTCGATTTCAACTTCAGCCAGGGCCGGTGCAAGGATGTTTCGCGCCCTAGGCGAAACTTCCACCTTGCGCCCTCGCCCTCCCCCGCGCACCCTGCCCTGAGGCACCCCCCCCGTGGCAGCTCCCCCCTCCACCTGAGATGCCCCCCCGCCCCAGCTCACCCTGCTCTGCACACCCCGAGCACGTCGTGGCTGATTCACTTCTCCCACCTTCCAGGCGTGTGGCGCCAATCAGCTTAGGCACTGCAAGCCTGGGAGGCAGGAGAAGTGAAGTGGCCATGGCGTGCTCGGGGAGGAGGCAGAGCAGGGGTGAGATGGGGCGGGGAGTTCCCCTGCGTGCCGCTTCCCCTACCCTTACTTGTTGCAGGCAGCCCTCCCTGCGCCCCCCTGCCCCAGCTCCCTCCGCCTAAATGCCAGCAGCGAGCAGGGCGGCCGAAGATCTGGCCGCCGTGGTCCCTGCCGAAGAAAATCACAACCCCAAATGCCAGCGCCCTAGGCGATCAGCTAGGTCACCTAAATGGTTGCACCGGCCCTGACTTCAGCCATCTTGTTTCATAAGAGAAGAGAGGTTGAAATGTTTCAGTGAGATTCAAATCCCAGTTTCAAACCTGGGCATGCAGATCCCGAATTGGAGCTCTCCACTTTGCCCTAAAGGGTATATGGGTACTGGGGGCCCCGAACCTGCAATGAGGATCCCTGTCAATGTTGACGACAAGGGAGTGCCTGTGCGGAGTTAATTGCAGGATCAGGGCCTATATGACTATTTAGTAGCCTGATGTAGCCTTCATCGGTGAAATCCTGACCCCAGTGAAGACATGAATGGGGTCAGGATTTCACCCCACAATCCCTAACTTAAGTACCCATCTTTGAACAATGGGCCCACAGTGTGTTTTTCGGTCATCAGCTTAATTAGATAATGACATATAGTGTCTTAGACCTCAGAAGGAATAGGGACCTATCAGGCGTATAGGATTTTACAACAAAACCACACTCACCACCAGATTTAAATCATTATACATAAAGCAGATGCATAATCCACTAAACTACAGCTTCAGCAGCCAGAGAAATCTGCAGGAGTTAAATTAGCCACCAGAGGGAGCTCACAGTATTCCATGAAGGCAAAAGAAACAGGAAAAAGAACAGGGGTACTTGTGGCACCTTAGAGACTAACAAATTTATTTGAGCATAAGCTTTCATTGGCTACAGCCCACTTCATCGGATGCATAGACTAGAACATAAAAGAAACAGTGAATGCTACCAAGCGAACACATGAGAGCTGCAGAATTCCTAGCCCATTCACCAAGGTGGATTTCCATATTGTGGCAGCTTTATTCATACACCAACACCCGACGTAATAAACTGAAATGCGGATGATATTCTGAGAGAAGGAGAACTTTCCTCCAGTACTAATTCTGTTTGTCCGGAGGTCTTGAGCCAAGACTATTTGTATTTGAGCCACTGGAAAATCCAGAGTGTGCCTTGGTGCTAAATATTACATGTATTTTATTTAAAAAGATGCAAATATATTGGCCAAATCTTGAGGTCCTCACTCAGGAAAAACTTTCATGAGTTTCAATGGGACTTGAGGACTTAGCCCTATATTCTTGTCTAGTGATATTTACTATTTAGCAATGGTCAAATCCATGCCCCTCATTCTAGGACGTTATATGTGTCACTCTGACTCCTCAGAACAGGAGGTTTAGGTTTAGAACGCATATCCTCTGGCTCCAAGAGCACAGGCCCTTACCACCTGAACTAATGAACACTCTCCATTAGCAATCAGTGGTAGAAGGGTCAAAGGCACACAGCTGAGCAATGCCTGTTCCATCCAGAAGACGGCCGTGGCACACATACACATTTGCCTACAGCATTATAACTAGTCACGCCAATTGTTGTCTTTGATGCAATCCACAATGCTTTTAACTAGCTAGCAGATGCTCCCCACTGGCCATCTTTATTATTTTCACTTAACACACATCAGCAGGCACAGGAACCTGCTAAATTTATCTTCTGTGCCTGAATCTAAAAGCACAGGCCACACAGGATATTTTTAATTATAGGTAAACCTCCTCTACAAACACCCTCTCATTTCAATACTATAGATGGTACATTTTCCAGGTCACTTGGACTCAAAACCTGTGCTTTCTTTCCACAAGCCCCAAATCACTGTTTTCTCCTGGTCCTTTTGGTGCTAGTGTAAGCAGGACGTCACTTGGCAAGGAAATCAGCTCTACGGGAGAGCTGGGGAAGGATGTGGCCCATGGCGCTGAGCATTTGGCTCACGCTGGAGTTAAAGCCAGGGAGATTTTTGTGCCTAAAGCAACATGGTTCATGCAAATGCCAGAGTCACTGAAAGCGCCAGGCTCTGAGGACAAACAAAATGTCAAAAAAAAAACGTTATTTTTCTGCTAGGTTCACAAAACCCCATGGCATACAAATGAAAATGAGCCATTTGGTCAATCATTCTGAGATCTTAAGTTGAGCATCCAGAGTCAAATTTTGCTCAGTTACACCAATGCAACCCCATTGGCGCTATTCACAGGCAAAACACTCATATTTGCCATCAACTGCTGTCATGGAATAAGCTTCTTAAGTAACTCTGGGCCGATTCATGCTCTCCTTGAGATCAACTGGTGTACAGGATTGGCCTCACAGCCCCCTCACTTCCTCTTTTGGACGGTTTCTGAACTGAGATCCTGTCCATTCTCTTATGTTTAGGTTCTTATATTGCACGTATTAGCATATGTGCCACATGGCATCTATCTGAAGAAAGCTCTGAACAGATACTTGGCTCCACTGAAATCAATGGAGTTTTGTCATTGCCTTCTATATGGCCAGGATTTCATCCCTGATTTTCCTGGTTCCCTCATCCTGTCTACGGACACTCTGTCATTATAATTATTTATATTAATGTGCCACCTGAAATTGGGGCCCCCAGTGCTAAATCCTGCCCCTCAAAGTTTACAGAAAAAAAGGGAGATTATTATTCCATGGTACAGATGAAGATTTGAGACCCAGAGAATTTAAGTGACTTGTCCAAAGTCACAGGCAGAGTTTGTGGCAAACCCGTGAACTGAAGCCACATCTTCTAAGTCACAGTCCACTGCTTTAACCACAAGGCCATCCTGCCTCTGTTCTTCTTCCCTCCCCACTAATCTTCAAATAGTTAAGTGTCCACCCCTCCTCCTTGAGGGCCTGATTCTGACCTCACTTGCAGTACTGTAAATCAGGGGTAATTCCACCGACATCAATGGAATTAGCCTGCTGTTAAAACCCATGTAAGGAAGAGAAGAATATAAGTTATCCATGGAGAGTTCTCCGTGATTTACCAATAAATACATAAACAAATAAATAAAAATCAGTTTTGCTCCTTGTTGAACTGTCAGCTACAGACCAAAATCAATTACTGAGTTCTTTGAGTAAAGCAAATAATGTTATAATGGAAAGGGAAGAACCATTAGATTTCTTGGCAGAATCCCACACTTCAGCTGTGAGTATTCAAACTGGCAGCATACCATATTTAAAAAGGCAGACATTTCAGAAACAGTGATCTACATCTGTAGTGGATATAGCTATGCAAATTCAGGGGTCTTCTTCTTTTGTATGGCTTGGGTAGGTAGCAACGATTACAAATTTATATCTAGATTTGATAGCCAGCGCATTGTCACAGCAGTGAGCTGGTGAATGTCCTTCAGGCCCCTGGACAAATAATGAAGGGGACACTCAGATATGATGTTTTCCATCGTTTGTGCCTGGTGACCACAGTTGTATACAGGTGTTCGCCTCATTTTCCATTTTAAGAGGGTTTGTCCACATCTCCCATGAGAGGTCCTGATGAGATTCAATCTGCACCAGTCTTTCCAACATAAATCAAGACCCAGTAGTTCCTTGGCAGGGTCAATGACGTGCTGTTTGTTTTGAGCAGTCATTGAGTTGGGTGTAAGGGTCTTGTGCAGTTTCATAGAGGGTTATGGGATTTTAATGTTGTCTTTGGTGGGTTCTGAAGGTCATCGTGCAATGGGATCCTCGTGTTTGCATTGACATGATTGAGAAAGTGAGATGACTGGGTAGCTTTTCTAATCTGTGGAGGCTGGATGTGCGATAGGATCGGGAGCCAGTCAACTGGAGTTGATTTGAGTGTCCCTGACACTGTACGCATGGTGCTATTGAGGTGAGTATCAAGGAGTTTTGTATAACTTCTGGGAGACCACACTGGTGCACAGCATTCAGCTGCAGAATATACCAAGGCAATTGTTATGGTTCATAAGGTCTGTGGACTGGAGTCCCATGATATTCTGGCCAATTTTCTGATAAGTGTGACACGAGATATGACATTATCGTGGGTGTTCTCGAGTTGTTGTCGAAAGATCAAACTCTGGTCCAGTGTAACATCAAGATACTTTGGGCCAGCCTCATGGCTGATGCTCTCACCGCAGAACTGCATATTGAGTTTGGTATTAGACATCTTATTGTTCAGATGGAAAGTAGCCACCATGGGTTTTGTATTTTTTAAATTAGGCCTACATTTCCAGCATTGGAAATAATCAGCCATTGTGCTAAGATCTTAGGTTAGGGTGCAGCTGATGGTATGGAGGCTTGTGTGCTGAACAGCTAGGGCACTGTCATCTGCTTACATGAATTTCCTTGACTCCGTCACTGCTATATCTGTGGTGTACTGATAAAAAACTATCAGGGCCAGGACAGAGCCCTGAGGAATGCCTGAGTTAAGAGTTCTTGATCTACTGTTCTGGCCATGAAGGTATACCTTAAAGTGGCAGTCCCTGGTCATCGCCACCAAGAGGCAAATAGTTTGCTGGCAGTGAATGACATGGGAGATCTGGAGGAGAAGGCCCTGTCTCCAGACGGTATCATATGATGAGGACAAATCAACAAGGGTGATCCCTGTCTGCAATTTATATTGGAATCCTGCCTCGATGTGGCCGGTGTGAAAAGCATGATTTTCTCTCTGCAGTGACACTTTCTACCCTATCAATGTGGACTATTGTATTGGATTATCAGCATAAAGACGTTGCAGTCTTTCTTCCTCCACTCCCAATCATCTTATAAACAAATGCCAGTTATAGTCTGGCCCTTTGTCTAATCATCCTGTTCTACAATTTACATCATAGACCAGATTTATTTCATGCAAACTTTTTTCCTGCTTCTGAATGTGGACAAAATTGGTGCTTAGATACAATGTGGGTAAGTGCCTTAGAAATACTTGAGATAGCCAGACCTCTACATAAGAAAATGAAACTGACAAAGGAGTAAGGACTTACTTTGAATATACATGTAATGCACTTTCTCAAAAATCCAGAGAGTTGAAACACAGGGCAATTCTAAGTCAACCTCTGCAGGCTGGGCTGAGTATTCTGTTCCCAGCTTAACACACAAGAGACACAAGCCCTATTACCCACTGAAGTATATGACAGAGAAGATATGGAGCTATTTATCTGTCAGTCCATCTCTCAAGCATGAAATCTAGGCTTTGGTTCAGCCCCATCTGTGGCCAGGAGAAAAAAATTCACAAGTGGATCCACCCAAGAGAGACATTTGGACTGCTTAGAATAGAGAATTCTCTCACTCTGGAGCTTCATTGTTAGTGCTTTCCCAGCTAGCAGCTGGCCCAGTACCCAGTACCAAGAGAGACTGCAGACCGTTTTCCATGGGGAAAATAACTGGACTGGCAAGGGGAAGATGGGCCTCCCTTCCTTCCAGTTTACTCACTTCTCCCCAGAACCACTCACTGCCCATCCCCACTACACGTTGAACCTTGGATCTGCAAGGTGCCCTCCGTAGGGGCTGGAGGCACGGGGAAGCTGTGCTGCAGAGGCCAGTGCCCTCCCGTTCTGTGTGGAAGCATGAGAAGGAAGGCCCCCTCTGTGCATGGACCTAGGGGATACGATAAGCCTCATGTTTGCTGAGTAAGAACAGAGTCAAAAAAGAAAGACTCAGAGTAGTGTTTTGAAAACCCTGTCCCTGGGCTTGAGCTATGTTTGATGATACAAACTACAAAGGCAAGGATGCTCTGGCACTGACTTTGGGGATTTCCTATGAGCCCCTTGTTAAAATTCCATCAAACTGAAAGGAGGGTTGGGATCATTTTCCTGTCCCTGGTGTGGTTTTGTTGTTGCATGATTTTCTCTCTGCAGTGACACTTTCTACCCCTGTCAATGTGCTCTGCCTATGACTGCCTCCCTAGCAGTGTATTATCCTTTGTGCCTACCAAGTGGTCACTAGGCGAAGGTGTGCACCGCTTAGTTAGCACGTCTGGTACGGCTGTGCTCTCTAAGACTCCTGAATGCTGATGGAGACAATAGGCTGGCTGCTGATGGGTTTAGGAGGCAGGACACGTATCCTGAGGTCAGGAAGCAGCAGCACATTCTGTCTCTCAACCACAGGAGTGTGTTTTACATTGGCTTGTTATTTTGAAAATAATCAGGGCCAAATGTGGTAACTAGCGAGCAGGCGAAGTGCTGGGTTGTTAGCTAAATTTCTCCATGAGGGCTGGAAGGAAATCTCCCCAGGAAGGCTGCAGGGGAGCAACACTACATCTAGTACTCCAGCTTCTGTAGCTGGTGCACTCCCTCTGCATCAGGGAAATTGGCTGGTGGATCCTCACAGCTGCTGATCCACTAGCCCTGCCTCCAAACCCTTGAGGCACGGGGGGCAAAGGCAGAACAGATCTTCATGACACGCAGGCTTTGTGGATCCTGGGTGATGTCCACAAAGCCTGCCCCAACTTTCTGCAGTGGAATCACTCTTCTGCATCAGCAGAGAAGGCTCAGCATTTGGCTCTCCAGTTCTTTCTAATGGGAACTCCAATGTTGCAGTCCTAGGGTCCAATCCGACACTTAGTTATGGAAGATTTCTATTTAAATTAATGGGAGTTTTGTCTAGGTAAAGCATTCAGGATCAGAACCCTAGTTTGGATAATTAGATTAGCAAGGTTATCGGTACAGAAGTAGCACCAAAACACAATCAGGGCCCTATTGTGGTAGGTGCTGTTCACACACAAAAGATACACTTGAGAACAACATACCAAAAAAACAGTGGCTTGATACTAAGTGTCTCTGTAAAATACGAGGGGAGTTTGTTTCCTGGCCCAACAGTGTTAGAAGATATCCTGGAAATGTCCTGGATTTAGGTGTGAATAAAAAAAAACAAAAACAAATTACTGACGTGAAGGATGGAGTATGCAGCAACTGCTTAATGTTAAAGTTCAGAGCATGCTGGTATGACTCATCATAAGCTTACTGCTCTCTGAAAGCTGGGGGACGGGAGGGGAAGAGAGTGGAAGGGAGGAAATTGATGACATTCAGGATTACCAGATGAAGCGCAGTGTAGGTTACTTTCTGATTGTGATTTGGGTAAATGTCACATGGAAAATAAACAAACTGCTGTCAGATGCTCACTTTTTCTTCCTTTTGCAGCAGAGACAAACGAGTACTTGAACTAACCTGATTCAACAAAGGGAGGAGCTGTAGAGACTTATCACTCTTCTCATTTTAAAGAATAAATAGGATTTATTTCAGTTATTTATCTTTCTGAGGGCCAAATCTTACTCTCTCTTGATGTACCTGCAGGAGGTTGAAGAGCAGACCAGGAAATTCTGCAAGAGTTACCTCATCGTGGCATTAGCATCTGCAGAAGATGCAGGGAGTGTAGCCTCCTGATCTTAAGATCCATGGAAAAGGACACATCCCACTCCCATGGAGGGTCTTTTTCTCCATGTAGCTATTCTAGCTCCCCACACCTCCTTTGTAAGCACAATCAAGAATCTGAGTAGCAGGTAGCATCCACACACCAGGGAGCAGCAGCAGCTGTTGCAAAAGAAACTCAGTGGGAATTCATGCTGTTCAAACATCCCTAATTCCCAATGAATTTCCCATAAAAAATCCATATGGTCAGCAGAGGATAATGCCCTGGATAATGTCTATTTCCCTGTTCCACCACTTTGCATATCTGGATCTACACGCATAGAGCTGAGGAGCATCCCTGAGGGTCACCGTCTCACAGAGAGGTGATGAAACTATAGAGCAGTGATTCCCTCTGACAGCAGGGACCTGGGGTATTTCATCTTCTCCATGTATGACGGCTTCTTTACGGGAACTGCTCAACAGAGCAGTTTGTCCATCCTTCAGGTTTACTCTAGAGGGAGGGCGATTTCCAAAGTAAACTCTGCACAGCCTATTAGCCACTGTGAAAATCAGCAGAGCTGGTTGTACTGGGAATGGAAATGGGCTAGAGCTGTTTTTGTCTGTTTGCAGCAGTTTGACCAAGAGACCCAGGAAACCCTGACAGAAATTGTCAGTCTGCCGTTTAACTGGGCAGGAGGTGATCATATGATCAAATATTTTGGGGGATAACCTGGGGGCGAGAGGGGAGAGAGCGATTTACACTAATGAACAATACTAGCACAAGGACAAATGGGTATAAACTGGCCATGAAGAAATTCAGGCTGGAAATTAGTAGGTTTTTAACTATCAGAGGCAGGGGTGTGCACAGGAATAAAAAAAAATGTGGCCACTTTTGGAGGGGCACTTTTTGTCGCCCTCTCCGGACAGAGGAGCTGCCTCCCCCAGTCCGGAAGGGCTGCCTCCAGGCTCCAGCCTCCCCAGCCCTGGCACTGGTGGAGCTGACTCTCCCTCCCCACACAGCCCCAGCAACTGGAGGAGCTCTCATCTCCCCCTCACACCCTCCCTCAGCCCTGGGGTTGGAGGGGCTCGCTCCCCCTGCCCTGGCCCCCAAGTTCTGTGCCCCACTGATGGAGGGGGGCATACCTTCTGGAACAGCTTTCCCTTAGGAGGCATGTGGGTAAACAAGCTAAGGAGTTTTAAGAGACAGCTTGATAAGTTTATGTGTGGGAATCGGGATTACATGAGGGTTTCCAACAATAGCAGGGAACTGAACGTGATGACCCAGAAAGTCCCTTCCAGTCCAATGTGTCTAGATGCCTAAACCAAAACACAGCCATGTATTGCCACCTTAACCCATCCCTGCGTTAGGCGCTTCCATTGTTGAGTATGAGGGGTAAGTCTGCCCCCAGGACTGGCGGCATTCCTCTCAACATGGCTGCATGAATATAATTAATTCCTGGGCCCATTCCTCTCAACTTTTCTTTATGTATCCACTTCTATTCTTGCCGCCTCCCTTCCTTGCCTGCTATTCAGTGAGCTTACTTCTGGCACAGTCTCCTGCTGCCACGCTGTGCTCAGGCAAAACTCCCACTGGCTTTTACTCAAGCACTCCTGGAGTGAAGATTGCAGGGTTTATATTCTTATTATTTAACACTTACATTACAGTGACGCCTGGAAGTCACAAGCAAGTCAGAGTCGCATTGTGCTAGGTGCTGTACAAACAGAGTAAACGACCATCCTCGCCTCAAAGAGCTTAACAGGCTGAAAGAAAAGACAGGAGGATGAGAGAAACAAGTGGGAGGGAAGGGGGTGGCCAGGAGAAGAGAATGAATAGGATTTTCTTGCACAGACAACTTACATATGCAAGTCCTAGCTAGTCAGTTGCAGCCAGCCACAACTTTACTACCTGCACATCCAGTACCAGAGACCCATTTCCTGTGCACGGTGGCAAAGGGTTTTGAAGCAGAGTAACGCCGTGGCTTTACAGATTCTGGAGCGGGAGTTTCCCCCCCAGGCATACGGGGCAGGGCAGGGAAAAGCACCAAGGTGCTCACCGTGGGGGAGGCAGGCAAGCCCGGCTGTAGAGGGAAGGCGGGAGTCAGCCTTGGCGCAGCAGCAAGGAGAGACAGAAGGAGGTTAAGCTACGACGGTCGGGAGGACTAGGAGCTTGTGCTCGAAGTGGAGGCTCCAGCCTGAAGCGCGTGGCCCCAGGGATGCCCCCCTGGGCTGGGTCAGCTCAGGCCGCCCGGCTGCAAGGGGGAGCTGAGAGGCTGATCTGCAGCAAACGGGAGAGAAGCGGCGCGTAGCACCGGCTCCCGCCGCTGGCCCCACGGGGAGCCGCCGCCCCGCAACTCATTCATCAGGGCTCCGCCTTCGCTTTCTCCCACGCTCGACCCGCGCCCTCGGCCCCTGATTGGCTCCTCGCCGCGTCAGTCGGCCTGGGTTTCTTTGGTCGCGTGGAGCTGTCAAGTCCGGCTGGGTACCGGGGGGATGTGGCTTGACCGGCCCTCCCTGCTCCCACGTGGCAGGCTGGGCTGGCAGCGGCGGGAGCACGTCCGAGGGCAGGTCTCCCGCCGCTCTTGCAGGCGGGCCGGGGGCAGCGGAAAGTCTGAAGCGGCGCAGCCAGGGATCCCGCCGCGCAGGAAGATCCCGCTGCCTGCCACGAAGCAGTGGGAACTTCCCCTGGCCCCCGCTGTTAAGAATTAGCGGTGCAGATACCTGGGAGAGCCCCCCTGCCCCCAGCAATGCACAACCCCTCCCCGCATGCACTAAGGGAAGCCCTGCGAGCCGCGCCTCCCGGGGAGTTCCTCCCGCCATGCCAAGAATTAAGGGAACCCCTGGCGTGCGGTGACTCAAAGGGACCCTCCTTTCTACGCAGCGGTTCAGGAGATTCCCTTGTTCCCACCCACCCAGCCGCAGGGAAACCTGTGGGCGGTCAGGGACTCCCCTGGGCTCGGCTATTTGTTGGCTACCTTGAGCGCGGGGCTCGCACGGGCTGGCCCATGTTCTCCCAAACCCAAAAGGCAGCGCCGGGCAAACTGCTGCCTTCTCCGCGGGGAGGGAGCCCACCAGCTGCCGGGAGTGCGACCCAGCAGAGCCCCCAGCCAGCAGCACCCCCCAACCCCGTGGGCAGGGACATGCCCTAGATAGGCAAAGCTGCACCCCCTCCTCCATCCCCGGGGTGTGCCCCACTCCGGCAAGCCTGGGGGTGGGGGGCAGGACAGGCTCAGGCGCTGGGCCCGGAAGGGAGGGGGTGGCAAAGGGTGGACGGCGCGCCTCGCCCCCTGCCCCGTCTGTCCCAGCCATAGTTCGCATCTCAAGCCATAGAGGGAAGAGTGTGCAGAGGCGACACGCCGAGTGCATGTGTGAACAGGGGGGAGGAAGAGGGGAGGGGAGGGAGCAGGCTACAGACATCCGGGCCCTTTGCACATTCCAGTCCCACAGCCCTGAGCAGCCACCACCTCCGGGAGACGCTGCCAGCCGCCAGCAGAGCGAGCGCGGCAGGGCTCGAGCCCCGCGGTGCAGCAGCGGCAGCGGCAGCTGCTGCCAGCCCGGCCAGAGCCGCAGCTGGTGCCGGCTGCGCGGCGGGGAGACGCTGACAGCTCAGCCGGTGCCGCCTCCAGGAGACACTGACAGCCGCGGCAGCTGTGCGCCAAGTGAGGCGGGGGCGCTGCGCCCGCAGCTGGGCAGCGGGCGGAGGCGCCTTCATCCAGCACCCAGGTTTGTGCTCCGGCTGCGCTCCGCACGCGTTCCCCGAGCCACCTGTCCCACCCTCGGTCCGGCTCTGGTGCACGCCAGAGGGATGCTGCCATGCTTGCGGGAGGAGGGCTCGAGTGGTTCTTTCAGGTCCCGGGGGGAGGGCTCCGGGCTGGCATTAGTGGGCGAGATGGCTGGGAGACAGGATCTTGCATCTGCAGGCAGGGGAGGGTTGTGTCTGCTGGGGAGATGCAGGGGGTGGTGGTGGTGGGGAAGCATCCGCAGAGCGATCAGACAGGTGGTTTCCTTGGGAAGTTTTGCTGTAGTTTGCGTGGAAACCATAGTTTCCACAAGTCTGCTTGGCATTTGGAGGCGATTTCCTGTCCTGCCCTATTGGAGTTTATTTATTTACTGAGGCTGTGCCGGAGCCATGGAGCTGCCTGCAGCTGGGCAGTGTAACAGCGGCTCCTTGCAATGGCTAAGTGGAAAGGTGGGGATGAGGGGTGCTAGTGCTGAAGTAGTGAGAGGACAAAGCTTTCAGCACATCACTGGGATCTAAGGCACCCAGCAGGCTGTAATAATTGCCAACTTGTTACATTTTACAGCAGCAGTTAGAATTTTATCCTTAATTGTTTTTAGTGCAGACTTCTAGATGGGCAAAAGATGAAGAGTGGTTTGGTGACATGAAGGAGAAAAAGTAAAGAATTAAGAAATGGCTTTAACAAGTCTCACTTGGCTTAAAAATCACATACTAAAACCAACCCCCAAAACGCCTTACCTATGTTGATAATAAACTGTCAATTTTAAAATCTAAATGGACGTTAATTTTGTAGGCAGCTTTACTCTTAGGATCTTATGTTCTAGTGCATGTTTATGTTTTAGTAGGAAACATTGGGCAGGGAGTGTGTGTGTGTTTAAACCCTATTTATAATGGTGTCTTTGAAAAAGAATGAAAGCATTTCTAGTGTTCTTAGCTTCTGTAAATTCTTGTTTTTACAAAATCTAAATTTTCAGACAGATTTGACCCCAAGACTTACTGTACTTTTAAGCATCCGCAATGTTCATGCCACAATTAGGAATTAAATGGAAAGATAAGTATATCCTTTCACTGATTTGCTCCATAACTTGATGTAAATGGTTAAAAGAAATCCATCAAAACTCTGCTAATGCAATGTGCTTTTGTACTTACAACAAATGGAACAGTCTTCCACTAAATTTGTATCCAGGAGGGAAAGGCTGTCTTGTGGTTAAGCGCTGATTGTGACTCAGGAGACTTGGATTTAGCTCCCAGCTCTTCCTGTGCGACCATGGACTTTCTTCATTTTCTGTGCCTCAATTCCTTCTCTGAAAATGGGTTTAATAATATTTCCTTACCTCTTGGGCATGCTGCAAGGATAAATCTGTTAATATTTGTGAAGCACTCAAGATATTCTGGTGAGGGAGCTGTGTAAGTAGATATAACTGAAATTGCATTTCCCTCTTGTCTAAAATCAAATAGGATAAAGAAACATCATCAACTGGAAATCCTCCAAGGGGACTGTAGGAGAGCATTGAAGTCTGTAAATTCTTGTTTTGTTTGGGCCTGAATTTGCAGTCATTGCACGTGGAGGTTAAGGTCTGCTGGGTCAGTGATGAGAGAAACCTTGAGACCTCCTGGAACAGAACACTGTATTGGGGAAGGGGGGTGAACAGGACACCTAGACTTTACTAGTAACTGTGCGAAACCTAGAAGGAAGTCTTGCTGTTTCAGTATTCCAGCATGGATTAAGGAATGTGTCAGACTTGTGGATTTGTTTATTGTTGGCACAGATGTTAAATTCAAGGATTTGGACACCTTTCTGGATTCCTTTTTGCAGTAGTTTAGAAGCTTGCAGATGAACAAAGATGGGGCTACTCTTTCCCAGGGCTATTGTGGCTTTATCTTATGTTGTAGCTAACAGCATAAAAAGATAAAAGAATAATAATAATCCAGCACGTAAGTAAAACAACAGGAAGCATTATTCTCACCTG
Source organism: Gopherus evgoodei (assembly GCF_007399415.2). NCBI lineage: Eukaryota > Metazoa > Chordata > Testudines > Testudinidae > Gopherus > Gopherus evgoodei. Next base: position 122,329,499 of record NC_044327.1, read on the forward strand.
AAGATTCTCTGCTACTTTACAACAACCTACATTGCAGATCCTGAATCACAGATAGCCGAGAAGGCAGAGAACTCTTGAAGTTATGTTGTCCATCTCCCAGCTAGCTGAAAATTTGTTCCACCTTGCAGTATTCTTGAGTATTCTCCCTGAGATTCAGGCAGCAAGTAAGCAAGCCAAAGACTAGATTGAAGCTGACTAGGTAGAAGGTGCACATTTTTAACAGTGCAGATAACTAACCATTAGAAGGGGTTGCCAGGGGATGTGGTGTATTCTCTGTGTCTTGGAATCTTTAAATCAAGACTGGAAGTCTTTTGGAAAGATACACTCTAGTTCAGTCAGAATTTATGGGCTAGCCACTAGATGCATAACACAAGCTTTGGAATGTCACCCAGTGATTCCTGCAAGAGGTCAGACTAGATGATCATAATGGCTTTAAAATCTATGATTCCTCCTCCCCTTGATGGCCCAATTTGCTGTCTTTATTGAGATGACACTCCTGCCGAAAGCTGCCAGTAACACGACTTAATTTAATAGCTCTTACACTCAAGCAAATATAACTTTGAATGAGAACGTCTCTATCAGTTGATATAGCCTGCTATAGAACATCCTGTAACTTACAACATGTTCTTTTACTACTTGTAAATGACACTGTCTTCCTATTTTATGCCCTCCAATTTTGTGTTTATGGGGAGGTATCTCTGCTGCAGCAGATTGCTGCCATGAATTATCTATCACATCTCCTTTGCTCATCCTCTCAGCACTAATTTCACAAACTCTCTTTACAATGGAGTGGGCCCAATCCTTCTCCCATTGAAACCCATTGCAGGACTCCCTTTGACTTTGATGGGAACTAGGGTGACCAGATGTCCTGATTTTATAGGGACAGTCCCGATATTTGGGGCTTTTTCTTATAGAGGTGCAAATTACCTCCCACCCCTGTCCCGATTTTTCACACTTACTATCTGGTCACCCTAATGGGAACAGGACAGGAACTCTGTTTTATGTATTAGCTTTTCAAATTCACTGCAGGCCAAACGCTTCCTTCTGGTTGTGGGAATGGAGGGGAGGCTGAAGCCATGGGTCTCAGTTGGGAGGGAGAGGGAAGGAGTGAAAGCTGCAGACTATTCCCCCCAGGTAAGGGTAAGCCTTGTCTGTGAGAGCTCATGGGGCTTCAGCCAAATGGGTAAGGCAGGGACTGGCTGGAGCAAAAAGGGGTAGAGGAGCAACTGGACTCCACTATATTCCTTTCCCCCTTCAAGTCCATAGGCCAAGCCTGTGCCTGCTGCTGCTCTGTGCATGTACAAATGCAGTGGTTCCACTCAGCTCTGCATGGCTCCAATGACCCCTTGTTTCCAGAGTATCTTCTACAATGGACGGTCCCTGGAGCTCATGGGGAAGAAGGAGGGGTTCTGTTGAGCCAACGTCCACACCTCCATTTACTCATAATGTCTAATGGAATGTGGACCAGGCTGTGCGGGATTAACTAATGGGCGGGGATACAGTTGTGGCTCATTCAATGGCAAGACCTGCATACAAATCTAACTTTAGTGCCCTCGTGGCCAAGATGGAGTCTGCTCTGCAGGCAGCTCTGGCCAAGAGACAGCGCACGCAGGAACGCAGCAGGAGAAATCCCTTCCACCCCAGGGGCTTCTGTTCCAAACCCCCCAGAGTGAACACACACACACACACACAGAGGAAAAGTACAATGGATATAACAAAGGGAAGTATTTATTTACAGAGGGATGAGAGGAGAAATACAGCAAGAGGAAATATAAGGGGAGCAGTAAAACAGGGCTGCATCCAAACCAAGGGCCCATAGGCCCAGTGGTAGCACAGTCTGACAGGGCAGACACTGAGCAATTGTCTGCACACAGAGTTCAGGAGGCCTGAGCAAAGTTCCAGTGTGGTGAGGAGTCTTTGGGTGCTCCTGGTCGTCTTCGGCGCCAGTGAACTTTCCCCAACAAACCCCTCCGGTGCCCTCTTCTGCGGCTCTCTGCAAAACCACACAGAGCGACCACCTCCCCACTTAACTAGCTAGCGGCCTCCCTCCTTGTTCCTAGTGCAGAGTCACAAGTCCCAGTACTCACAGCCCCATGCAGATCTGGGCAGGCGTGATACTGGGTCCAGCTCTGGCCTGTCCTTCTTGGACGATTCCTCCCTGGCACAGTGCTCCTCCTGGCTCCTGTCCTGGGCTGTCCCGATTGGGCCTGTCCTGCTCAGGCCTCAGGCAGGTTCTCCCTGCTTCCTTCTCCCTGGGCCTGCAGGCTGCCTCTCTCCTCCCTGGAGCTCCAGACCCGCCCCCTGGAGTTTCCCTCCTTTTTCTTACTTTTCCCCTCCCCCCTTGGAAAAGGATTTTCAGGGGCCATGCTTTCTAAACCCCAAAGGGATTACACAAACTTATTAGTTGACTCTTGTCTTTGTAATTGGATCCATGTGTGTGGAATGGTCAGTGGAGCTCAGCATGTGTATCTGGGCCCTCCTGTGTAGATCTGATGGCTGGATTATGGGCTTGCATGGTAAATTTTGGGGGGCAGAGACAGTGGGTGAAATCCTGGCTCGACTGCAGCCAATGCGAGCTTTGCTACTGACTTCAGTGAGGTCAGGATTTCACTCCTTAGCTTGGGTACTGTGTATATGTACAGCACCTAACACCATGGGGCTCTGAATGGAATCTTTGGGCACTACTGAAATACCAGTACTACTAATATTGCTAAAAAGTGGGAAAGGTTGGCTGAGAAGGGGAAAAGACTGGAATGGACTCCTGCTGGGCAGCGAATGCATTGCTCTACCATGGAAAGGGGAGGGGAACTTGGCGAGCAGTTTTTTCAGTGCTGATGACGGAGGGACCTTGCCTTTGACAGGTCTGTTAGTGTTAGCAATTACCAGGATGTACAAGCAGTGGTTAAAGTAGATTGGAACAGGAGCGGGAGCTCTCAGGGCATCAGTCACAGGGGTTGGGGAGCTGGGAGGAAGCACTGCTTACACAATCCTAATGTAGCTCCCTCTGTTTTTAGCAAAGGAGGGGCAGCTGTGCTCCCCTCCCTCCCCCACCCGATTCCCCTTACTTTAACCTGCTGTATACTGAGAAATATTAGTCATTATCTTTGACTTTATTATTAAGCCTTAAGATGTGTGTGTTTTTTTTTAAATCTAAATATTGCAGGCCATACTATGCCATTGATTTTTTTTTAAGTCAGACTTCCCACTGAAATCATTAAAGCTTAAAAATTGATAGTACAATATGGCCTTTTATTAGCAACATAACTTTCTTTTTTAATCAACGCGAAAGGGCAGTCTAAGCTCAGATTTGTGTTCCGCATCTCTGCAACACTCAGACAATACCCCCTCCTCCGCATAGCAGCTCCATAGCTGTCAATGCAGCTTTACAAGGCTATTCTTTAAGAAAAACATAAAGAAGAGAATCAATGTCTGCGAGTTCCCCTTTTCTACTCTCCTCTTCCAAGGCCCTAGAGTGTGGAGAATGGTTCTATGTATTGTTTTAAAATGAAAATAGGTGAAAATTGACTTTAGTGGTCTATTATTTGTTATGTCTCTCGCTGCTCATGCAGAGACAGAGTTTCTGGTAGGAATGAACTTGCTATTTTAGTAACAGTGGCATTTTCCTCAAGGGAATCCCTCAGGGTTGGCCATTATGGTGTGGTACTGTAGCTCAGTAAAAAGATAGATTAGCTGGATGGATCTCCTCAGATGTGATTCTTTCCAAATGGCAGGTTTCAGCTAATTATGCCTGCACCTGTTATAATACTTAGCACTTATATAATGCTTTGCATGTTCAAAACCTTGCACATTCACTAGTTAATCAACCCCCTGAGAGGTAGGTATATATTAGTGTCCCTTCTCAGCTGGGATTATCAAGGTCCAGTGTTGCTAACTGTTGTGGTTTTATTGAGTCTTGTGATATAGTTGATTTTTTTTATTTAAAGCCCCCAATCCTGGAGTCAGGTGAGCACATCAGAATCTCAGCTTTTAATTTTAAAAAAAATGAGAGTCTAGCCACAGAAAAGCTTGCAAGTGTGACCTGAGTGCACCCCAAAGGCTCAGAAGCCAGAAGACAAATAAAAAGAGCCCCAAATGTATTTTTTTCAAGTCTCATGATTTCTGAGGTGGGGAGATTGGAGTCCCGAGGGTCACATAGCTAGTCGATGCCAGAGTGGGGATTAGAAATCATAAAGATTAATTTCTGTGTGGCCTTGACCAAGTCATTTTTGCTTGCTGCCTCAGTTTCCCCAGCAGTATAAAGAGTGTGTTGGGTTCCTAGCTTTCACTGCTATGGTTATGTCAGTGCTTCACAGTTTCCTTGCCCTTCCACCTGAACTGGCTTCTGTACCCCACTGTTTTCAGGGCTCCTATTCTTCTGCTGGGGGGCAGGTATGGAATACCTCCACCCTGAAATGCCTTCCTGCCCACACCTGCTCTTCCATAGTGGGAGCAAGAAAATCCGCCTTTGAGGTGGTTGATGCAGCCATTCTTTCAAAGCAGCTGGAACTGCAAGAGAGATTTGCTCTCCCCCTGTGGATAGCGGTACTGGTTTCAGGCCTAACTTGCAGCTGGGGGAAATGCTGCCCCTTCCAGTGGTTAGTGGATGTGCTGTTTGCTTAGTTATCCTGTAGGAAAGTGGTGCTACTATGAAGATAGCTGCTCCCACGCTATCCCCTTGGAATTGTGGGCTGTTTGGAACTGATGGTCAATGTTAGGACCTGATCATATTCAGCACCCTTAACTCCCTCTGATGTTGGTAGGAGGGGAGAGTTCTCAGTGCTTCTCAGGATTCGGGCCTCGGTTTGCGATCTCTATAGAGTGACTGTTAATTCCTGTCACTTTATTAGCACCTAGCTGTGAGCACAGTGGGCTGACAACTCTGATCTGGCTGAGCCATGTGCAGAACTACATGAGGTAGAGCAAAGGTGGCCTTAATTATGCAGTGACTTGTGAGCTGGAGGCCAGCTTGACTCCTGGTGCCGCTTAAAGCAGAGGTGGCTTAAGGAGTATGTGGACCCGATTGTGCAAACCTCGTTTACTGCTGGGAGTAACCCTTACTCATAGGAGTGCTCTGCCACTGCCTTCAATGGGACTGTCTGGGGGAATGTGTGTTTTTCACAAGGCTATGGCTTGTAGGATTGGGCCCTGTGTGAGAAATTCCTCCTTCAGAATGGAGGAATGCACACAGTATAAAATCTGGGGACTATTTCACAGCCGATAAGCATGTGCCCCTACAATCTGTAATTATTATACAATACATTCAGACTGGGAATAAGGCATAAGTGTTTAACAATGAGGGTAATTAACCACTGGAACAACTTAACAAGGGCTGTGATAGATTCTCCATCACTGGCAATTTTTAAATCAAGATTGGAAAAGGTCTGCTCTAGTTCAAACAGGAATTATTTTGGGGGAGGTCTCTGTTATGCAGGAGGTCAGCCTAGATGATCACACTGGTCCCTTCTGACCTTGGAATCTGAACCACACTCTGTTACTGAAAATTGTAAAGGCATAAAGCAAGAAAGGGGCTTGCCTAAGTCAGGCTGTCTGGAAAACTAATGAAAAGTGTGGTGATGGCTTAATCAGAGTGACTCTCTTATCTCTGTGGTAGGTAAATCTCCTAGTAATGTTACTGGACTTTTTACAGACAAGAAGAAATAAAAGTAAAGATGCTGGAGGTGTAGAATTTTTAATCATCACATTTTTAGGACTGTTTTTTCTACAGCCATAGCACCTGATTACACAAATGGGCGAGTAACTTTACTCTGGTGAATAAAGGCATGTGTGTGTTTGCAGGCTTGGGCCTGCAATAAGTATGGAGTGAGATCAGAAAGGGATTTTGGAAAGTGCCTGAGTGACTAAGGAACACAGGACAAGGGGAGTTGGGCACCTAAATCACCTTTGAACATCGCATCTCTCTCTCTCTCTCTGTATGTATATGTGTGTGTGTGTGTGTGTGTGTGTGTGTGTGTGTGTGTGTGTGTGTGTGTGTGTGTGTGTGTATATATATAAAAGCAGGATGAGATTTTCGTGTCTGCAGGAGTCAGATGCACAAGTCCATTGACTTTGAATGGGAGTTGGGTACCTAACTTCCTTAGGTGGTCATGGAAATCTTATCCTATTATAAGGAAAAGGCAGAATGAATACTCCAAGGACTTATTGCTCAGCTGTGCTGGGTTTACTGCCCTCTCTTCAGTTGCTTGCTGGAAACAAAGTTTCTTACCCCAGGTCAGAATAAGCCAGAGTTTTCACATTTCTTGGTCGAAATCTGCTGACAAAGGTACTTTTGAAGACAAAGTGAAACTGAGGATTTTAGAAACGAGGCCGAGGAACATAAATATCACTTTCAGCTACTTTTAAAAGTTCAACGCCCACATTTGCAAACATGGGTGCTTACTGTTAGGCACCTAAATCCAGATTCAGGCTTCTACATGAAAGTGGCCTGATTTCTTTTCTTTTCATAGGTGCTAAGTACCCCCAGCTCCTAAGGGATTCAGAGAGAACTGTGGGTGCTCACACCTTTGAAGATCAGGTCATTTATATTTAGGTGCCTACACATGGCTTTAGAAGCCTAAAGTTAAGCACTTAAGTTTGAAAATGTTGTCTAGTGTATCCTCGTTTACTGCCAAACCGTACTCACATTTGCAGTGCTGCCATTCTCCATCACCCGTCATTTAGATGAGGTTCACTGAAACAAACGTTTAGTGACAGAACAGGTGTATTCAACTAGAAATACCTACTATCATTGTTTTATTCAGTGTTTGTACAGTGCCTTGCACAACTGGATCCTGGTCTGTGACTGGGGCTCCTAGGTGCTAGGGTAATACAATAATAATAATAATTAATACTTTATTGCAGTAAAATGGACAGTTCTTCTTACTAGCCATACCTCCCATGGGTGCTGTGAGCCTTAATTAGTCTTAGCAAAATATTTGGGATGATCAGATGTATCATGCTACATACATGCAAACTATTATGGTTATTGGTTTTAAAAAGTATCCAGGAAGACAGCAAAGCTTTTGAAGGGCCAGATCCAAGACCCATTGAAATCAGTGGATGGATATCTGTTGCCTTGGGTAGGTGTTGGATCATGTCCTAAGGGTACGTTTACATTGCAAAAAACACCCCCCCCCCATAGCAGCGAGTCTCAGAGCCTGGGTCTGCAGACTTGGGCTCATAGGGTTTGTGCTACAGTGCTAAAAATAGCAGTATAGACGGTCCTTCTCAGGCTGGAACATGGGCTCTGAAGCCTGGATCTCAGATCCTGAGCTCTAGACACAGAGGGAATCTTTACACTCCTATTTTTAGCAGCGTAGTGTGAGCCTCACTCTCTGGACCCAGGCCCTGAGACTCACTCCCACAGGTTTGGTTGGGTTTTTCTGTTTTTGTTTTTGCAGTGTAGATGTACCCTAAGTGTCTGACCTTACATGTGAAGAGCAATAGCCTATGTTAATTTCAGGTAATGGAAAGGAGGAAAACCCTGTAATCATTAGAATAGGGAAGTTACAGGATTATGGCTGTCATGTGTGGTTCTGTGACAGAGTGCTGGGCAAAAGTACCCGAACCGGCACTCTGGTCACTGCAACTTGAATTAATTACTCCAGAGCAGACTTCATTAAGAAGAGCCGTGCCTAACTGAGGAGAACTAAAGAGGCTAATTAGCCATTTAGGGGATGATACAAAAGGCACAGGAAGGAAATGGGATGGGAAGAAATGGAGAAATTGCTCCTCCCTGCTTGCTTCAGGAGCGGAGGACTCCCCAGGACTGTAGGTGTGAGGCTGTAAGACTCTCTAGGACTGTAAGCATAAGGCTAAATAATGTACAAGAGTGGTGGAAACCAATATTGTAAATAAACTGCACGAGGTGTTTTACCAGCAAAAAGGTCACTGAGCTGTTTCTGAACTTGAGCAGAGGCAAGAGCCAGCAGGCCCTGCCACACGCTGATATAATGCATTGTTTGTTTTTTCATTGATTTGTTTTAAATTAAATCATACTAACTCTCCTAACAAAATAAAGAATAGGCCTTAGCCTGCATTCTTTCCATGCATGCCACTCCCACTGAAGGCAATGGGAATTCAGCATGCTTTTGGACAACACGGCATATTTCAATGCTTTGTACTTCTACAGTGCTTCCTATCCGAGACTCTCAAAGTATTTTGCAAGCATTAGCTGTGGTACCAGATCTCCTGATTTATCCTGAGTCTTGTAACATTCGATGGTTTTCTTGAGGTCCCAACTCCTGAAGTCATGGAAATATGAGAATTTCAGCTTTAATTAAAAAAAATAAAGTTTGTAGCCCTCATGGCTGTAGAGAAAATCTTGAAAATGTGATCCCAGTGTATCTCAAAGGTATAAAAAACAGAAGGTGGAAAGAACCTAACCTATACTAATAAGTTTTGTTGTTTTTGTTTAAGCCAATTTCATGATTTTTGAATGTGAGTTTAGCAATACTGCATTAGTAAAGCCTTGTCATAACTCTTTCAGGCACTTATAGCCGTTGTACAGATTGAGAAGACTCAGGTACAATGATGTTAAAAGGGCTTGATTCTGTGAGGCGCTCAGCGTCCTCAACACCTCACTTAGGCTCAGGCACTAAGATTTTCAACGCTTGGTGCCTCGATCCATATTTAGTCACCTAAATACAAGTGGCCTGAGTTTCAAAAGTACTGAAATCAGTGTAAACAGATGAGTGCTGAGCACTTTGAAAAATCAGGCCACTTACGTTTACATGCCAAAATATGGATGTAGGAGCCTAACTTCTGGCTTGTGTTTTTGAAAATCTTAGTCAAAGTGACTTGCCCCAGGCAATTCAGGGAGGCTATGGAAGAGATAGGAGTGGAACCCAAACTACATGACAGCCCAGACTGTGTTTTTACCACAAGACCACTCTTTCCCTCATAGGGCTTGTCTACACTTAAAATGATACAGCAGCACAGCATTGGGCTGGATACTGCCTACACCAGTGGGGGAGAGGGGGCGGGTTTCTCCCGTCGCTGTAGGTAATCCACCTCGCTGAGAGGTGGTACAGTATCTAGTTTGACGGAAGAATTCTTCTGTCGACTGAGTGCAGTCTACATGGGACTTAATTCGGTTTAACTGTGCCGCTCAGGGATGTGGATTTTTTGCATCCCCACTGTGACGTTGCTATGCCGATGTAATACTTTAATGTAGACCAGGCCTGAGTGAGGAGTTTCTGTTCTCCTCTCCCATAAGCACAGACGAAGAACAACCCCAAGCTTATACTATTTTCTCCAGGCAAGATTCTCGTAAGCTATTATTTTAGGTACATTGTTTGTTTGTTTGTTTGTTTTGTTTTTTTCAAATGAGATAAGTTTTCATTGTATTTGAAAAGCTCTGGGGTTTCCTTTCCCCTCCCTGTCCTGGATAGACTTTTATAGACTCTGGCTATAAAAACGAGGAGGCTCCATCCAGGAAGTATTAGAATATAAAAGGAAATATTTCAGTTCTGTAGTGAATGAAGCTTGGCAAAGTCCAGAGAGGATGTGGAGAGAAATGTGGGGTGGGGGGGGGAAAGAGGCAGGTGTGTTTAGAGGGAAGGGTGTGCCATCAAATATATTTTAAGCTCTGGAAGTTCTCATTTTACTGCACTCTGGAGAAAAGAGGTTTGGTTGGTTTTTTTTTTTTTTATCCTCTAGTGACACACTTTAAGAGACAACACTAGCTATTCTTTTAACTTGTTTCAACTCATCGAATTAATCAGAGCCTAGTTTATCTCTTGCGCTTTTTCGAGGGAGATGCCCAAGGTTTATTTAACAAAGAGCTCTTGCCTTACAGAACAAAAGTTTGCATTTTTGTAGGAAATAGTGTTTTAAGGAAATATCCTATCCATAAGTAGGGTGACCAAATAACAAATGTGAAAAATCGGGATGGGTGGAGGGTGATAGGATCCTATATAAGAAAAAGACCCCCCAAAAACGAGACTGTCCCTATAAAATCCGGACATCTGGTCACCCCTACTCATAAGGCTGCCCGCTTCCTCTGCTGGATCCCAAGGGAGTGGCTGCAAAGGACCTGGGTTACAAAGGAAGGCTTCGAAGAGCAAGATGAAATGAGCAATTCAGCCAGATGAGGGGAGGTTTGGAGTTAGGGCACTGCTCTTGTTGAAGTTGATGAGAAAACTCTCAGGGAGCAGGATTGGGCCTAAGGCTTTTGTCAAAGAAAAACTGTAAAAGGGAAGCCAAATGGAGGGCAGCATGCTCAGCACCTGGCAGGACCAGGCCCAAAGATGGAGGGAACCCGCTGCTTGTTCTTACCTTCAGGAAGGAGAGTCGCTTTCCAGTGTTTAACTCTTTGACATTCAGAATACTGCATGGGCTGATGACATGTGATCTGCCCATCCACACAGACTAAAATGAAATGGGGGGAAGAGTGGGGGAGGGGATTTGGCCAATGTGGGTAATATGCAGGATGTTGGGGAGAGATTCTCTAGTGTGCAGAGAGCAATTATCCTAACGAGGACATAGCTGGAGAGCCTCTTTTTCAGTGACTGGGTTCACAGAGCACCTTTCAGAGGGGTGGACTCATGCTTGTATTGTAATGCTGATGCTTTCATAACATAGATTAATGTGTTGATGCAATAATACAGTACAGACATCTCAATATGACAGGGTTTTGGGGCATTCTGACTCCCTAGTCTCTCTACCTGAAGTATGGACTCCATGCCAGTCACATGTGGAAGGATGGTCTTATGGTTAATGTTTTGGACTGGTACTCAGGAGCTCTGGGTTCAGTTTCTGGCTGTGCCATAGCCTTCCTACCTAGGATCATAAAAGATTAGGGTTGGAAGGGACCTCAGAAGGTCAGTCTAGTCCAACCCCCTGTTCAAAGCAGGACCAATCCCCAGACAGATTTTTACCCCTGTTCCCTAAATGGCCCTCTCAAGGATTGAACTCACAACTCTGGGTTTAGCAGGCCAATGCTCAAACCACTGAGCTATCCATTCCCCCCCAGATATTGGGCAAGTCTTCTTTTCTCTGGGCTCAATTCTCCATCTGTAAAATAGAGATAATCATACTTCCTTTTTCTGTCTTCTCTAATTACATTGCAAGCTCTTCAGAGCAGGGACTGTCTCTTACTATTTGTGGGGATGGTGCCTAACACGATGTGGCCTCAATCTTGATTGGCACCTCAAGGAGCTACTGTAATACAAATAAATATTAATGAAGTAGCATTCAACAGAGCAATGGGTTGAAGATCTTACATTTACAGAGGGGCTTCATCAGAAATGATGTCAAAGTGTTCACATAGACATGAAATGCTGCTGCCAGCACTGAAATGTAGCCCTCTCTGGGGTGGAAAGCAGCTGCTACCTAACACAACAGCGTAGGACCTAGAGTATAGAACACTGCATCCGCTTGAAATGGTAAGACGAATGTAGTTCAACCAATGTAATTAAGCAGATTGGAATTTGACCAGGCTACTACTGCTAATACCCAACTCCCGTGATAAGTATCACAGGATCTTTATTGTCTGCCAGTGGGCATGACATTGATTTTATGAATCATCGGGAAGTTTTCACCTTCTGCAGCATAGTGATCCCTGCAGGGGCGTTGGGTCTTTGGGATCCTGAGTGGCATGCTGCCATGTAAAGTGTGGCATATTGTCATTTGTTACTGACTGACAGGGCAAAGTGTTGCCTTCTGAAGTGCCATCGGCACTTCCTGTAGATCTTGGGTTTTCCCCATATAGTGCATACCTGATTTACCTCTGCTTAGCTTCTGCAATCTGGGGCAGTCACAACTCTTTCAGTCTCCATAGTAGGTCTGATCTGTCTTCTTGTAAAAGGGACAACTGTGCAATTTGCAACAGCCCTTAGCAGCTGGTCTAACATATGTACAGGGAGGGGGAATTGTTTTTAATGCCTAGTTTACTTAGGGCAAGTCTCCACTAGAAACACTATAGCACCTGCACTGCAGCTGGGCCACTGTAGCGCTGTAGTGTAGACACTTATACCTTGACGGAAGGGGGTTCTTCCATCGCTGTAGTAAATCCATCTCTCTGAGTGGCGGTAGTTAGGGTTGACAGAAAAATTCTAATGGTGTCTGTACTGGGATGTGGGTTAGATTAATTATATTGCATAGGGTGTGAAATTTTTCACCCTCAAATTTGCATTTCCTTTTTCTGTGGCTATTTGACTGTAGTATTTTCTAGCCTAATGTATTAATTTTTATTTTACAGTTGTGCTTAGGTGTGGAGAGAGAGGATATGGCCATGTATGAATGCATAGCTTACGGTGTTAAACGCTAGCTGAGTGCCACTCCAGAAGCAGCTGCAGGAATATTGGGTGGAGGGATTCTTGTTCTCTAAACCATTCATAGAGTGGTTTGGGATCTCTTGCTATATAAATCCAAATTACTATGTCCTGCTTTCAAATACAAGCTACTGAGTAATCTCACAAGTAAGTACTTATTCTCCCCATAATGTTTATAACAGCCTCAGAAAGAACGAGACAGACTTGATGGTATTAATGGGGACCATGTGGTTCAGTTGCAGGCTCTTACACAGAAGGTTAAAACAGCTGTAAATGGACTCTTATACAGAAACCTGATCAAAAGGGCAGGCAAAGAGAAGACTGTTTTTTGTTTTTCATTGTATTTTTTTTACAAGGGCTGGCTTTATGATAAACACACGATTAAAATGAAAACCCCAAAGTAAAAATAAAAAAGGGTGGGCAGGAACACAGTGACCTCAAGTAGACCATAAATGGGCTTGAGGTTAGAGTCCCAAAGGGCCTGAGACACGAAAGTCTGCAACTGTTTACAGTTTAAGGATTAAATTTCCTCTCTTGGCTTCCAGACGTCAATCTCTGTGACATGAAGAAGGATATGAAAGAAAACATTCTGGGTATTCATTGTCACTTTTAAGCGTGCTGATTGTCAATGAAATAGAGCAGAAGAGAAACATGACTGATGATAGTCACTTAAGTTGCTCAGTAGGGATTTGTAGCTGGCATTATTACTGCAGTGCTGTCTGCCCGCAGTGCTGTAGTTGAGATCTGTCAGCATGTCCATTATAAATCTCTTATTTTCAGATGTTCAGAACCTGATGGCAAAATTTCTCTCCAGGCTGAAATTTGGTAGAGGAGACCTCAGCTGGCTATCAGATTCCCCCCCCCCCCCAAAAAAAAAGGGTGGTGGTGTCATTTTTAAATTGTATAAATGCAAAAGTCAAAGGACTACATACATCCTGCTAATCTATCTCATGTGAATTGACTGATGACTAGTGAACAGAACTTAAATGAGTGTCATGGACTTTGCTGCTGTCTTGTAACTTAAACATATCTTTGGTTCTTTACTTCTTTTACATGAAATTTCTTGCTGGCATGCAAACCCTTCTTGCTGAATGTATTAAAAAGTAGGCAGCTGAGAGATGGAACTTAAAATGAGGAATGAAAATGGAATGAAAATTAACTAGTAACTTCATTTCTTTAGAGGTTTTTTTTTTTACTACCATATTTCAAATTTTGGGTCCATAACATGCAAGTAAATGCACACCGTTAATGGTACACATTCATAACCTACATTTGATGTATCATAATGTATATTGTAAATGCGATTATGTACATTTATACACTTGAGCATACAGGTATGTGCAAAATATTGTAAATTCAATATTAAAGTTGCAAATTTAAAATCACAAAATAGTAAAGAAATATCAAAAATTAAGGTTCCAATAACAACATTAACTTGACCAAATTGCATATCTTCTGTATTTCATAAGGAATACATTTTATGACATAACTTCAATATATTAAGCTATACATTTAACAAAAAGAAAAAGCCAAGATAATCTTGATTTTTTGTGTTGTTAACTATGCAATTTTAATATTGCATTTGCAGATTTTTGCATTTGTGTGTGTATAATATAATATATAAGTGCATGTGTGTATAACATTGCATTAATGGAGTTTTTGTATGTAATTTCATAGGCTTTTAAAAAGGAAAAAAATAAAATAAAAACGCACATGCCTCATAAATTTAGTATATTAACAGTCGTTGTTTAGAAGTTGCATATCTTTGTATTACCCAGGTCCTCTCTTCCACTGTTGCCATCATTCAACTAACTTTGACTCTGATGTTTTCTGTCTCATATTATAGCCCAATCTTACAAACACATACTGTGTGTGTATAAATGATTTCACTTCCATGTCCTGTTGATTCTAGAATCATGTCTTTCAATTGGAGGACCTTTGGGGTCGTGTGTATGGGGTAGTTCCAAAAGCCATTGACTTCAGTGGACTTTGGATCAGATCATATAAAAAACTGCGACCAGATTTTGGGTGCTGTGTAAATCATAAAAAAGCATGAGCAAAAATGATCAGGAATGCAGTCTTTTTGAGAATCAAAGCCAACAAACCGTTTAGGCCATCAGAGGAGAGAGATCATATGCAAATCCAATACTCTCCAGAGTTGCTTCATTTCTGTACCACAGATTATGTATAATCTAGCAAATAAAAATCTTTAAAGGATTCATCTAATGAAGAAGCTTTTAGATCCTTTTCCAGATTTTCAACAGCAACTATATTAAGCCTCTCCAATTCTTCTAGGGTTCTTATAATAAGAAAACAAAACCAAAAAAAAAAAAAAAAAGCCCAAAACTCAAATCCACCCTTGAAGCTATCTAAAATAACCAAGAGTTTACATGTGAAAAAGGATGTTCTTGTGGTAAGGGACTGGGCTGGGAAATCTAGGTTCAAATTGCAACTCTGCCATAGCCTCCATGTGTGACTTGGGCAAGTTACTTAGTGTAACACGTTCAAAGTGTGTAAGTGATCTAGGAGCCACAAAACTGTAATCCTTCATTTTTATGGATCTCAATTCCTCATCTGTAAAGCGGGGATAATCTTACTTCCTTTCTCACACCCTCTGTCAGTTTTGTCTATTTAGATTGTAAACTCTTTGGGGCAGAGACTGTATCAATGTGTATGCAGAATGCCCAACACAATGGGGCCTTGTGTTCAGTTGTGGAATGCTGTATGCTACAGGAATATTTAGGGCTGTCAATTAATTGCAGTTAACTCACACGATTAACTAAAAAAAATTAATTGCGATTAAAAAAAATGTCAATTAATCACACTTATAACAATAGAATACCAACTGAAATGTATTAAATATTTTTGGATTTTTTTTACATTTTCAGTATTGATTTCAGTTACGACACAGAATACAAAGTGCACAGTGCTCACTTTATATTATTATTTTTATGACAAATACATGCACTGTAAAAATGATAAAATAAATAATATTTTTCAATAATATTTTTCACCTCCTACAAATACGGAAGTGCAGTCTCTTCATAGTGAAAGTGGTGGTTAGATAACTGCACTCAAAAACAAAACACTGTAAAACTTTAGAGTCTACAAGTCCATTCAGTCCTACTTCTTATTCTGCCAACTGCTAAGGCAAACAAGTTTGTTTACATTGGTGGGATATACTGCTGCCTGCTTCTTATTTACAATCTCACCTGAAAGTGAGAACAGACATTCACACGGCACCTTTGTAGCCGGTGTTGTAAGGTATTTTCATGCCAGATATGCTAAACATTTGTATGCCCCTTCATGCTTTGGCCACCATTCCAGAGAACGCGCTTCCATGCTGATGATAATGCTTATTAAAAAAAAATGCATCAATTAAATTTGTGACTGTACTTCTTGGGGGGAGAACTGTACGTCTCCTGCTCTGTTTTAATCACATTCTGCATATATTTCATGTTATAGCAGGCTCGGATGATGACCCAGCACATGTTTGTTTTAAGAACACTTTCACAGCAGATTTGACAAAAGGCAAAGATGGTACCGATGTGAGATTTCTAAAAATAGTTACAACAGTCAACCTGAGGCTTAAGAATCTGAAGTGTCGCCCAAAATCTGAGAGGGATGAGATGTGGAGCATGCTTTTAGAAGTCTTAAAAGAGCAACACTCTGGTGCGGAAACTACAGAATCCAAACCACCAGAAAAGAAAACCAACCTTCTGCTGGTGGCATCTGACTCAGGTGATGAAAATGAACATGTGTCGGTCTGCTCTGCTTTGGATCCTTATCAAGCAGAACCCATCATTAGCAAGGAAGCATGTCCTCTGGAATGGTGGTTGAAGCATGAAGGGATATATGAATCTTTAGTGCATCAGGCACGTAAATATCTTGCAGTACCAGCTACGACGTTGCCATGCCGAACGCCTGTTCTCAGTTACAGGTGATATTGTAAACAAGGAGCAGGCAGCATTATCTCCTGCAAATTGTAACCAACCTTGTTTGTCTGAGTGATTTGCTGACCAAGAAATAGGACTGAGTGGACTTGTAGGCTGCAAAGTTTTACATGATATTATTTTTGAATGCAGTTTTTTTATACATAATCCTGCATTTGTAAGTTCAACTTTCATGATAAAGAAATTTCATTACAGTACTTGTATTAGGTGAATTGAAAAATATATATTTTTTGTTTTTTACAGTGCAAATATTTGTAATAAAAATAAATATAAAGTGAGCACTGTACACATTGTATTTTGTGTTGAAATTGAAATTAATATATTTGAATATGTAGTAAATATCCAGAAATATTTAAAATAAATGGTATTCTATTGTTTTTAATAATTTTTTAAATTGCAATTAATTTGTTTAACAACACGATTAATTGCAATTCATTTTTAATTGCGCTATTAATCATGATTAATTTTTTAATTGCTTGACAGCCCTGGTAAAATTGCAAATAATAATAAAAGCTGGGGGAAATGTGCTGCTTGAGCCCCAATCTGAGAAAATTTTACTCCAAGAAAATGTAATTATTTTGGCTTTGTTTGGTGAGCGAGACCCAGGTGGAAATGTCTGTCTTCCCTAGTAAAATACCTATTTTGACACATGATCAAAAGCAAAAGAAAAGGAAGAAAAACTAACTCCATATCTCTGCAGAAGATCTTCCAGTCATATCAGTTTGAGGGGAACAGAGGGTTGGGGAGGGGGGTTGTTATAGGTTTTCTAACCTCATGAACAGCTCAACTTTAAAATCAAGTAACAGCTCAAGCCCCCCTTGCATTCTATCTGGAGTTCTCTCAAAGCCCCCTTGTTCACTATAAGTACCTGATCCTACAGACTCTGGTTGTGGAAAACTTCTGTCCATCTAGGTGGGAGTTTGAGCAAGAGCCACAGACAAAGGCACTGCATTTGAATGGTCTATTCTTTTGTTATTTTAGTAAGATCCACACAGTTGTAACTGTGGCTTCAAATTACAGCATTTTATGCATTTAGGCCCAAATCCTGCCATCTGATCTGCCTGGGCAACTCCACGTCCCTACACAAAGGCCCACCAAGATCACTCTCAGGAGTGTGGCCATAGTTACTTGATTTCAAGTTGTGAAACATAGGGCCAGATCCTCAGCTGGTGTAAATTGGTGTAGCTCCATTAACTTCAGCAGAGCTATGCTGATATACACCAGCTGAGGATCTAGCCCATAAATGCTTTTGTTTGCACTTACAATTTATTGTGGATGAAAGTATTTGTAGGATCAAAATTGTGCCTGCAATAGTGGGAACTCGGCTTTTGGAGCTAGATTTTAAAGGGTTTAGCAATCACAGTTGGAGCCAGCTTTTCCCAAAATGTGCAGCTGCTTTGCAACACTTCTGCCCAGTTTTCTAAACAGCTGTGCACCCAACATCTCAAGCTCTTTCCACAATCTGGCCCACTTACAGCAGTACCTAAAAGGGAGCTGAGCTCTTCTGAAAATCTGGTCAATGGGGCACAGCAGAAATGGCTTAGCTACCAGCTGCTTCTTCAGATGGGCACATAATGATTTTTGCTAACTAAGGAGTTTAACCCCTCGCAGCCAAAACAGCACAACAAATTTACTGTGTCTAAAGCCTGGAGGAAGTGGGTATTATCTTATCTCATAACTGATGATATTGGGCAGCTTTATTTCCTAAAGCCAAGCCCTCATCAGTTAACCTGATGATAATGTTATTTATCATTATCACCTCCACTTCCAGTGGACACATTGCTGTGAAACTAGATGGAACCTTAAACAATGTTTGCATTAATGATTTTCATCCCATAACCAAGCTGAACTGAGGTTTGTTTGGTTTTTTTAAAATAATGCATAGAGTTTGTGCAGAGGATGATGCGTTATCACTGCAGTATTACTTCCTTCCAACCCGTTCGATGGGCAACCACAGAATATTACCAGGGTAGCCAGACCATACATCAAGACAAAGCTTTCCTTGGCTATTACCAGGCAGTTTGGATGAAGGATTTGTTCCTGGGAGTTGTGGCCCAAAGGCAAAAGCAAACTTAAAAAAAAAAAAAAGAAAAGCAGAGGAGGAAGTTAACGTAACCTTCCAGTCTTGAGCTAGTTTCCTTTGTTGTGTTTTTTGGCAAGAATTGGCATAGCACTCAAGGGGAAATTTGCTGTAACTTTCCATTCTTGCTGCCCATTGTCCTGCCCGTGGACACCAGATAAAAGGGACGAGGTGGGGGTGGAGGGTGGGGAATTGTTGGTAGAAATATCAGGAAATTATACTTCTATTAACCCTCTGATGCTCACCCCATAACAGTCTCCAGTTATGGGCAGATGGATCTCACGTTTGTTGCACACACCGTTTGCTTTTCAGGTTAGTCCTGTTTTAAAGGAGGAGAGTTTAGGTTGAAATCAATTCATTTGCCTTCCCAGGTCACGTTCCCATGAGAAACAGGGAGCCTAATATGATGTTCCCTGGGGGAGGTGTAAAACTGGGGAGAGCTGGCTGTTCAACATGACCCCTTCTTTCCTCTAGGCCCAGAGATTGCCCATCCAGCAGGCCCACCCTGGAACCTGAGATCTATAGGTTGGGTAGGGCAGGGTTGGCATCTTCCCTTTCCCCTCAAACCTTTGGGGCAAAATAGCAGAGTCTGCAGTCACTGGAGCAGCTTTCCCCTCTGTATTATTAACCCCACTCCTGAGTCACTGAGGCCAGGAGCCATAGAGAACCAGTGTCTCGGACAGCTCTGCAGAGGCAATAGCTTCTCCATGGTAGGCCTAATCTTGGTAGACCCCTCTGTGCAGATCTTGGTGGATCCAGAGGTTTAGCAGGCTGAGCCCCTGGTCTGTTCCCCAGATGTAGGAATACTATTTCGCTCCTGCGGAGAGCAGCCCAGGGGCCACAGTGGAATAGACATCCATTGCTATTGCCGCCACACCTGGGCATTTTCAGCTGCTTTCTCATCCCAGCCCCTGTGTTTCAGCAGCACACGGGATTGATTTCATTCAGTAATGAACCTCTTCTCACCCACCTCAAACTCTCGCAGTGATTTTGGCCCTCTTCCCTTTTGTCTCTCGCCTTTGCCTCTGGTTGCCTGGCAACCCCATTGCTGTTGATGGGACTTAGTCATTATATGTTACTGTTTCTCCCTCTCCCCTGCCCCGTACTTCTCAAAAATAGAAAAATGTCCCAGACTGGATTCCAGCTGCCTTTGAAGGGCACTGCCCCTGGAGTGCAGAGAGCCTGCGTAGCAAGCAGAGGTGACTTATCACTTGGCCAGGCCAGCTAGAGGACTTACCTCTACAGGAGTCAGTAGCTAATTTTGGGCCACATGTTACATCTCTGCAGGGTTTTCCCTCATGGGGCTTTGGGAATGGCAGGCACTTCGTCTGCCTAAACCTACTGATGTCCCGAGATCTGGATGGAACTTAGAGCGCTTTACAAAGAGAGAAACATCCACCTCTGAACAGCTCCCCTGCTCTATGGGGAACAATGGAGCCATGTAGGGGGAGCAGTAATTGGTAGGCCAATTTCCACCTGGATCTGCCCACACCTGAGATAAGCGTACCACAAAAAACCAGTTGATTCATGTCTCTTACCTGTACTCCCCATGAGGCATGGATCCCCGAGCCTCAGAAGGACCTCAAGAAGGTCTGATATCTAGTGGGAAGAATGCAATAGGGCCACACCTCTCCCCTTGAATTTCAGTGACACTTGTGTTCCTTCCGTGCGTCTAAAGATCCCATCTCAGCCTCTGGCTTGGTGCAATTTGTCACCCTCCAATTCAGATAGTGAAGAGTAGCATGCCCCAGTCCGGCAGTCCTTGCCTCAAATGGAGTCTGTGGGGAGTTTTTTTTTGACTAAGGGCTGTAGAATCAGGCCTAGAGAGGGAGCAAGTGAGAACAAGGTTGCTGCCTGTCCAAAGCCAATGGGGATGTCTTGTCTATTTCTGACACTGGCTGAACACTGCACACTGTAAACAAGTAGCAGTAAGACTTTGCATTTCTATAACACTGTTCAACTGAGTGTTTCTAAACTCTTCCCAAATGTCTGTTAAGTCTGCTGGAACAATTTACCATGGGATTTGGTCAGTTCTTCATCACTTGATCTCTTTAAAATCGAGATTGCATATCTTTCTAAAAAAATATACCGCTAGCTCAGTCACAAGATATGGTATTGATGCAGGAATCACTGGGTGAAGTTCTCTGGCCTGTGTTATGCAGGTGGTCAGGGTAGATGATCTAATGGTGCATTGTGGCTTGAAATTGTGGGAATCTACAAATTGATTAATACCCCTATGAAACAGACAAATATGTCATACCCTTCTCATAAATGGAAACTGAGGTATGGAGAGGTTAAGGGACTTACCCAATGTCAAAAGTGCTTGCCACCAGTGGCAAGGCTAGGAACAGAACCTAGGAATAGTTCCTTAATCAAACCAATCAGATCATTTATCTTAATAAAATGAATATTTCCTTGAGAGTCATAGGGTTGAATTTAAAAAAATGCACGCTTGCAAAAATGCTTCTAATTGGCCAACTGCATACCCATTCATAGTAACTTTTATATGCAGATTAAGTGCCATTTGCATTCATTCTGCACATGGATTGCATAATCTGTCCTGCAAATACAAACATATGTGATATCAGCACTAGTCATAAATGAGGAAAAATTGGTTCTCCTGAAGACTGAAAAGTGTTTGAAATACACAGGGATGCAAACTAGCCCATTTCTCCATAGGATCTGCATAACCATGTACTTCTTCCCCATGCAGAAACTCATATACACCTCTACCTCGATATAACGGTGTCCTCGGGAGCCAAAAAATCGTACTGTGTTATAGGTGAAACCACATTATATCGAACTTGCTTTGATCCACCGGTATGCGCAGCCCTTCCCCCCGTCCTCCGGAGCACTACTTTACCGCGTTATGTCCAAATTCATGTTATATCGGGTTGCGTTATATTGGGGTAGAGGTGTATAACTGATGACCCATGGGAGAACTGTGACATCCGTGAGAGATCCCCAAATGTTTCTCATTATTTAGGGAATGCAGGTCATCTTGTATTGCAAGATGTAAAAGGGAGTCTGGAGCCATAACAGAAGAGGCTCCTCTTAATCTGTTTTGTTAAATGGTCAATAGCACTTTTAATTTATGTTCAGAATAAGCATAGGAAACTGCATAGGTCATGCATGCTTCATCCTTGGCCTCTTTGTTTGACCAAAGGAGGAGCATTTACATATGATTTACTTCTTATGTTATCCAGAACTGTTGTTGTTGATTCATACTCCAGAGCTTGGCACCAGGTGTAAACTATAATTCTGTGTTGACTTTCAGTTCATTGCATCTTGAGGCTTTTCCTTTGTAGGAGTCGGGGCTGCTCTAATGAACTTTAAAATGTTTCCCACCTACTATTTACCTAATATACCTGAATTTGTATGGAATAATGGATGGTATACTGCTCATCAGTGATGTTTTGACTGGGCCACGGTTGAATTGTGCAGGTTATCCCAAACAATGGCAACAAAACTTTTCTGCCAACGCTGCGCCATCACGCATTATGTGTGTGCCACTTGTTTTACAGAGTTCATTTTAGAAACTCGTCAATGTGTTTGGATGTCTTATTGGTACAATTTCCACTGGGAAAGCCAAAAATCTCTGTAGAACTGTGAGTCCAACTGTACAGGGCTTGGAAGGAAAGGGAAATTATACATTTTGGACACCACTGAAAATTACCTAAAATAGCTTTTCTATATATAATGATGTTGTGATTTTTAGGGTTAGGTGTCTCAGAATCTGCTAGGACTGGAAGCTAGCATCCCAGTGGAAAGGCAAAATCCTCTGCTTTCCAGTGATGTCAGTCTCTCATTTTAAATCTTCACATGGTTAGAGAGTCGAGAAATTGAAATTATTCTAGGAGTAAAACTTACTGTTGTCCCTCCTGTCTTTTAGGGGCCTGTGTAATTTTGTAAGAGAAAAGTCCATATTAGGGGGAAATTAGGAAACATTTTTTGACAGGATTCTGTTTTCTTTAACAAAATTAATAGTTGTTTTGAAGTGGCTCAAACATTATGAATGTTAGAATAAATTCTGGGGGAAATGAGTTAGTAGTCAGAGTGCAAATGATTTGTCAAAGGGGCATAATAAATGTACTTATCACATGGATCTACAATTTATCCCCTAGATAACCCCCCCCACCCGGATACATGGAATATATATTGATAAATTAATGGCACAGTATCCGTAGTGAAACTGTGACTGCTGCCTACCATGCTGACCAGTTTGGTCTCATTGTTTCCTTGTGCTCTCCCATCTGCCTATCTGTGTCCACCTTAGATTGTAAGCTCTTTTGGGGAGGAACAGTCTTGTGCTGTTTTTGTACAGCACCTGGCACAATGGGTTCCTGGTCTATGACTGGGGTTCCTAGTGCTAATGCAATACAAATAATAATGGTCCGGATCCACAAAGGGACTCAGGCATTGCAGTGCCGAGAACATGCCTGCCTGATCGCGGGCCATGGAGGCAAGAGAGATGGGGCAACGGCTGTTTATCCCTTGTTTGATGATTGCGCGGGAGCTGAGATGCTGTCTGCCTGAGGCAGCAGTACGCATGCTCAGCAGCAGAAACTTGAGCACCTAGGAGATTTTTACAGCCAAAATGTGGATGCTGAGTGAGTTTAGACACCCACAGGGTTAGGAGGCAGCTGAACAGGGGTTTTATGGATCGAAGGATTACCCAAAACTGGGACTTAGGCACTAAATCCCTTCGTGGATCTAGCCCAATAAAACTACAAATTTTGCAGATCCACATGAACCTGTCTGGTTTCTTAAACTAACTAGAGTAGGTGGGTTTAACTGTGTGTTTCCTACATGACGTATATACAGTAGAACCTCGGAGTTACAAACCCCTCAGGAATGGACATTGTTCGTAATTGAACAAAACATTATGATGGTTCTTTCAAAGGTTTACAACTGGACATTGACTTTTGAAACTTTACTATGCAGAAGAAAAATGCTGTTTTTAGCCATCTTAATTTAAATGAAACAAGCACAGAAACAGTTTCCTTATCCTGTCAAATCTTTTTTTAAATTTGCCCTTTATTTTTTTAATAGTTTACGTTAAGTACAGTACTGTATTTCCTTTTTTTTTCTTTTTTTCCCTTTTTTTGTCTCTGCTGCTGCTTGATTGCATACTGCTGGTTCCAAATGAGGTGTGTGGTTGACTGGTGTTTATAACTGTGGTGTTTGTAACTCTGAGGTTCTACTATACTGACAAACAAGTGTAGATAGGTGGCTTAGATAAGCGGTAATACTGTAGTGATATCTGTCTCTGAGCCATCCAATGGCATTTTTGTGTTTTACCTGGATAGCATTACCTGCACATGCCCTTTGAGCTGATAGCTTTTTATTAGAACGCTGGTGGCCCCAAATTCTGTGTCTTTGTGAGTGACTGTTTTGTTTAAATTGAGGGAGCGAAGCACCCACAGGAGGGAGGGATATGCCACCAGGTGCTGCTGTGACAGACGTATGGCTTTGGTAGCAATGCAGCAGGGAATTTGTGGAGGGGTTTGGAGAGAATATAAACCCTCATGCTTCAGGGCATGAGCTAACCACTCACTGAGTGGTTTAGGACGGAACTTCACCCGTGGGCATGTTATTCCATAATGGCTCATTACTAGAGTTCTTTTATCTTCCTTTGAGACATCTGGTGCCACTGGACTGGATGGGCTGGCACTCTGATCCAGGATGGCTATTCCTATTTCCCCTATCCTCCTAAAGATGGCAGTGGGTGACTGGCCTGTTTAATGCCTACTTACGCTTCCACAAAGAGCAGCTGTCCATGTCCCCACCACTTGCAATCCCAGGGGTGTCTCTTCCTTAAGAAGAAAGGTGTGTTGTTAACTAACATGAGGTAAAATCCTAGTAGAGACAAGAGACCCCTTAGCAGGTTGAGGCAAATGCTGTGGGGGAAGCCTGGGGTTTACCTTGACCTGCTAATTTGTTTGGAAACTGCAAAGTGCTGTGTCTTCACTAGGATTTTACCTCATGTTAACTTGTGTTAAGGACACACCTTTTTTTGTAGGGAAGACAATGAGGAGCAGCCCTGCCTAATTAGAGTGAAAAGTCAGTGGGGCTTAGTCCAGGTCTATACTATAAACTTACATCGGTATAATTACGTTGCTCGGGGGTGTGAAGAATCTCCCATCGGCGTAGTTGTGTCGTCACTGACGTGCTGTAGCGGTGCTGCTGTGTTTTAAGTGTAGGCTCATAAGCTGCGTTTGAAAATTTTACCCATAGTGTCTCTGTGCCTCAGGGTTCATGTGTAAACTGCGGATAATAGCACTCGCCTGCCTCCCAGGGAGGTTGGGAGAATAAATACACTAAAGGTTGTGAAGTGCTGAGATGCTACAATAATGAGGGCCATAGATAAATAGATACTTGGGGCAGATCTTGATTCCGTTTGCAGCTTACATAGCGAGGGTCTCAGTCAGTTCAGGAAATAGCAGGGCTTGGCTGCTTTTTGTGAACAGGCAGAAGACCAGCAAGGTCTGTTCCAGAAGAGAAGGGCTCGGAGCCTCCACTGGGTCCCCCTCTGCCATTCCACAGACTTCAGTAGAGCTGCCCTGATTGGCCCCAGCTGAGGGCCTGGCTCAGCAGACACCCAGCTGTGTGGTGTGCAGAGAAAGACCAGTGCTGTCGCAGAACAGAGCTGGTGAGTGGATGTGGGGGATTTGACATGATTTCTATTTTACAGGAAGTTGTATCTTATTCAGGCTCATAAATAGACTGAAGAGAGGTGGCTATTTTGCTTTGCTTGGTTAATTCTCTGGAAAGGTTTCAAGTCCCAGGTCTGAGTGTTGCCACGTGTGTGTGCTTGGGGAGGGAGCTGTGAAGACAGAGTGACTGCTATAGCTGGCATTTGGTCATACGCCCTTAGGAGCAACCAAAAGGCTCTTTACACGCGACAGTCAGTCATGGAGCGTCACTGCAATACCTAGTCCTGTAGCCCTCATTACGTGCATAGTCCTGTTGATTTGTGTGCGATGACTCATGAGAGCAGGAGCTAAAGGATCAGGCCCTTTGATAAGGGCGTCATTAATCTCTGCTAGTGCAAGCTGCACTTTCCACTCAAGGTTGCTGTGACCCAATGTGATTCACTTCCAGGGACGGCGAGGGGGTGTTTTCACTGCCGTTCTTCCTTGAAGGGTCACACTGAGCGAGGGCAGCTTTACGTTTCACTCCATAGGAGCCCCACTGGTGGTGGGCTGCAGCAAGGATGCACTGATTGGGGGCATCTCCACCTGTTTTAGCAGGGGTCCTACCCCTGCCAGTGACCCCAGAAGTTGGAGCTGTTGGGCCTTTGCATCTCAGCACCCACTCTTTGCCATGGGCCTTGCACACCTGCACAGACTCTAGAATGAATCTGGATCAAGTCAAGATTCAATGTTTTCCGAAAAGATGTGCGCTAGTTGAACAGGAATTAATATAGGGAAGTTCTATGGCCTTTGTTATACAGAAGATCAGACTAGATGATCACAACAGTCTCTTCTGCTTTTGTAATCTATAAATCTGTATATGCTGACAACTGAGTTTTTTTAACCAGGAGATTTTGAGATGAAGTGTGGGGAGTATAGGACCAAGCCATGCTGCTCACGCTCCCTTTTTGGGTTAAAACCGTTTCACTTTGTTCAGGCCACTCAGCATCATCATCTTTGTTTCGCACACCCAAATCCCATTAGCAAATGAAGAACCTAGTCAGGATTGTCTGTCTTGCGTTTTTTTTTTAACTGACTAATTAAAAAACAAAAGAAATGTGTTTGCTTGAGATTCTCTGCCACAATCAGCTTTTGTTTGTTAGTGTTTGTAAAACAGAAATAATCTGTAGGCTGCTTTAAAAAAAAGGAAGGCACCTCTCTTGTTTGATGTGAAAGGGGTGGGGGAGGGGGAACCACACAGCCAGGCGATGTCTGTGGTGAAGGCCCAGAAGTGCCTGACATCAGCGCTAGTTTCAGTGCCCATGACTCCCACTGTCTAGAGTCCTGTGGCACCTTATAGACTAACAGACGTTTTGGAGCATGAGCTTTCGTGGGTGAATACCCACTTCCTCAGATGAGGACATGCATCTGAGGAAGTGGGTATTCACCCACGAAAGCTCATGCTCCAAAACGTCTGACATGCATCTGAGGAAGTGGGTATTCACCCACGAAAGCTCATGCTCCAAAACGTCTGTTAGTCTATAAGGTGCCACAGGATTCTTTGCTGCTTTTACAGATCCAGACTAATACGGCTACCCTCTGATACTGTCTAGAGGAAGCAAGTGACATTTCCTGTATTTAAACTTTCAGACCAAATAATCACAGAAGCTGTTTTTCGAAACTCACATGTAGGGCACAACCCCTCCCTGGTGTAAGTCTTGGTGGAATGGCACCAGTGATGATTTTGGCCCACGATATTCATTGTCATGTCGTTCTCATGCTCTGAAATTCATCATCTTGTTTAATCTCTTTTGAGTCCTTTTGAATTGCGTGTATGATGAAGCAGGAGATGCTCAGAATTTGTCTATGAACAGTTGTTTAGTTTTGGTTCCTGTGGGGTCTTGTTTTTAATAACATATGCCGCCCCACAGCAATGGAGATTCCAACTCATTGGTTCTTAAGGTGGGAATGAGTTTCTGTTCTTTCTCTTGCCAGCCCTATGACTCTGAGTTATAAGTAAATTACATCCACATCTAACTCCTGCTTATTATCATGGTTACAACGGGGCCAGAAGGGAGAAGGCTGTAGTAATAAAGGCGAGACCAAGTTAATGGACTAGAGTTATAGTGCTGGGATAGTCAGGCAAAGGTGAGATTTTGCTCTACAAAGAAGAAGAAAAAGTGGCAGGCTGGATAGAGGGCAGGAAAAGAAAGAGTGGGATTGAAGAAACAGGTGATGGGGAGAATAGGGGAATGGTAAAGAAGGGAGGTGGCGAAGGAGGCTTAGGAGGAAGAATATGAAATTTGGTTTTGAGGAGGCTGAGTTTGAGCAAGATGTCATGGGGGAGATGTCTGAGAGACAGCTGTGGGTGCAAGGCTGAGCAGAGGGGTGGAGGCTGTGAGCGGAGCACTGAATTTGGGGATCATCTGTATAGAAGTGACAGCTGGAGCCATGGGGGCAGATGAGGCTGCGAAGAGGGAGAGCAGAAGAAGAGTAGGATGCTGAGGACAGAGCCCTGTCCCCAACAGGTGGGGGAAGAGGAACAGATGTCAATGCTTCTGCTGCTGGAGCCATCATCAAGGTGGGAGCAGAATCAGGAGAACACAGGACTATGGACGCCAAGGGAAATGGGAGTATACTGCAGCCTGCTGCATCTAGGGCAACAGTGAGATCAGGACCAGTGAGAATACAGAAGACCTCTGTTGCCTCACCTAGGAAGAGGGCATTGGGGACGTTGGAGGGAGGACAGGAGCCAGGCTGCCGGGGAATGAAACAGGAACTGGAAGAGAGGCTGTGGGAACAGATGCACATTTTAGGATTATGGAGGCGACAGGAAGTAGGGAATAGGATAATGCCAGGAGACTGAAGGAAGCAAGGTTGTGTCTAGAGGGAAAAGAGGCCGAGCAGATACAGAAAGACAGATAAAGAGGGAGAGATGGAGCGAAGGAAGTACAGAAGTGGGAGGGTATAGAGCCACGGGGACAGGCTGGGCAGGTAAATGCAGATGGTAGTTGAGAGATCTTAGGGTCTGAGATGGGGAGAAGGTGGGACTGAGGGTCAAAGGTCAGAAAGAGGAGGCCGAGGAGATTTCATAATGCTTTGTTCTGGATAAGCAAGATCTGTGGCAAGGCAGGGTGTAGAGGAGTGGCCTGGCTGGGAGGGAGCTTGCAGGAAGGACAAGAGGATGCTGCCAAAACAAAAGAGCTGGAGCTCCAAACCTTGGAGAAGTGGGGAGTGACTAGCAGCTGTGTGCACACAGTATTGGTGAAGCATGCGGCAGTGAGCTTCTGCCATATTCGTGATCCAGGGACAGGTGCGATTGGCCCTAGGAGATGGAGAAAACCACACCCAAATCCGCTTGATGAACCTGTCCCCTCACAACATGATGAATTTGGAATCAGCCTCCATTCTCCCATCCTTTCCCCTGCCTCTCCAAAGCAGCAGCATCTTTCAGAGCAAGTCCCCCTGATGGAGACGCTGTTGCTCCTGCATGGCAGAGTACTGGCTGCTGCGCCCATTTTGTCTGATACATCAACTAGCTGGATGGATTTGGGATCCGCAGGCTGGGTTTCTGAAGACTGCCGTGCCCTGCCGCACTAGTCTAGTTGTGAAATACCATCAAAGGGAAGAGCGAGGTCTACGCACAGCTGGTGTCAGCTAGTTGCCCAGTGGGAGGAGCCTGTGAATACGATGGGGCACATTGTGCCAGCTCCTCTATGGATTTACAAGAAGAGGAGGGTGCAGGAAGCCCTGGCTTTACTTTTACCTCCAACGTGGCTGTTGGGCACAGTTACAGCCCCTGCCCTCCAGGCTGCTCCTTCCTAGTTCACCCGTCACCACAGAGGATGCCAAGGCCCGGCTTCCTCTCTGTATCAACCATCAGGTCTTGCTGGCTGTGCAGCATGGAGTATGCCAGGGTGTAGCTGCAGGTGTGACCCTGCTATGAGCCTGTGAGCACTAGGAAGGAAACTGGATGTCAGGGAGCTCAGGGATCCACCCCAGAATTCCCCCCACTCCCCAAGCTTGCACAGCTGAGTCTGATGTCATACCGCTCACCCCAGGCATTCAAAAATAAGTCAAGTCCTTGTCCCCCAAAATTGTGAGATTGGCTTAAAAATCATAAGGTTTAAACTAATACCTCTTGGCTCCTTTTCGTTTTCTTTCTGGCTTTGGGGCCTTTCAGGGTCATATTTTCAAGCTTTTCTCTGCAATTACAAGGGCTGGGGACTTTTTTTTTCCATGAAAGGTGAGATTCCCTCATCATCCCCTGACTCTAGGAGCTGGGGCTTTAAGCAAGACACTGAATGTTGCAAGAGTTGGCAGCCCTGCCCAATGCTCATTGCTACAGCACATGGGGAATCTCTTCTCAATGCAGGGCTGCTTCAATGAATGAGGATCCCAGCTACTCGGAGAGCAAGGTCAGCGTTATTGGGCCCTGCCTGTTTGCTTTTGACCGAGTGTGAAGGGCTTGTGTTGCTTGTTTTCTCTGCTGCAGCCACAACTTTTTGCACTGTGAAATGCTGAGGAGCTGGAGATATTTATTGGTCAATAATATGATGAATGTTCATTTACAACTAGAAGAATCAGTGACAATGAGTTCTCAGGGATGATTTCTAGCACAAGGCAACAAGAAGCCGCTCTCTCCTATGGAGGCCTGGGCACAGTGTAAAAATATATAACCAGACTCTTGTGCTAACACGAACCTGCTGGCACATATTACCAGGCACTGTATCCATGTATGCAGGAGCTGCAGGAGGCAGCTGCACACAGGCTGCGAGGCCCCTGAGCCAGAATAATCCATTTTGGGTTTTGTTTTTCTGGATCTTTTTAATCTTACCGTTGACAAAAGCAGGCTAGTGTGGTAAGTCATTTCCTTTCCAGCAAGCATTCAGTGTGCCACCCCTGGGCTCTGCCTCCCCCACCCCCACACCCCTTTGCACAGATTGCTCCTTGTTCCATGTTCTGTACCACCCAGGGCTTCCTTTCCAAGTTTTCTCACACCCTTCTATATTTGTGCAGAAGAAATTTCAAACTTTTTTTAGACTTTTAAAGTCACAAAGCCTGGCAGCTGAGCATTCTAGAGGGTCATCTTAAAAACAGGCTCAATTCTCCACTGAGCTCAGGCATGGTGGAGAGGAGGGTCTGACAGGGCACTCTCAAAATGTTTGCTACAGCAAAGAATCAGCCACAGGGGAGCCTTGCTCTGCCATGACTCCTCCCTCCCCCCTGCGCTCCCCCTACCCCGTATTCCATGTGGGAGTTTTAGTGCAGTGCAGATTCCTCTACCAGGTTTACATCACTAGAAGTCCCAGGACAATCCTTGGTTTCGCTGAACACTGGTTATGTGGTACAACGTGAACCTGGTGGGCCAGAGAATGTTTCCAAAATCACTTTGTGACATTGCTGGCTCTAAGGCTACTGGCATTTCTGTTAGCAAGTCAGCTGGAAGATGGGAACTGGACAGGATTTGTTAGTGCATGCTAGATGAGTTGTTAATTATAGTACAGTAGTGCCTAGAATCTCCAGAGAAGATCAGAGTCCCATTGAGCTGCAGGCTCATGTGTATATACACATCAGAGACAGTCCCCTAACTAAAGAATTTACAATTTAAATAGATAGTCTCATTGTCACCATTTTACTGACAGGGAATTGAGGGCCATATTTTAAAATGTATTTAGCTGCCTAAAGATGCAGATAGGTGACTGATGACATTTTCAAAGTGCTGATTTGCCGAACTTTCATTGATTTCAACAGGAGATAGGCGCTTAGAAGTTTTTGAAAATGGCACTAGGTGCCTAAATAGCTTTGTAAATCTGGCCATGAGCAACATGCCCAAGCTCTGTGGCAGAGCTGGGGCTAACGCTGGGTCTCTCAAGTCCCAGGTTAATGCTCTAACCACTGGACCATCCTGCCACTGTGAGCCCAACTCAGTGGTGACATAAACGAGCATGTAACTCATCAGTCTAGTGTCTTAACTGTAAGACAGTCTTCTCACCCACTTTTATTGTACCTCAGTGCTGAAGTTTTTTGAAATTTAGGGTTTGTACTATTTTGTCCTCTCCTCCTGTTTTATAGGTTTAATGTCTGCCCTTTCCCCATCTCGCCTGTATGTGTGTGTGTGTGTGAGAAAGAAAAGGGTGTTGTACACCTAAGACCTTTGCATATCCCCAGAACAGTTGTGATGCAGGCTTTCTTGCCCTGCGTAAAGGAGCTACCTGTTAAGTATGTGAAGATAGTTCAGTTTCCATGGCCCATTCAGACCTTAGTCTGTCTCCTAACACTGCCAGGTATAGTGGTGGTTTTGCTATAGACACATGGCCAATAAGAATTAGAGAGAAATCTACATTTCAGAATTCAGATCCAGATCCCGATTTTGACCCCCATCTGCTCCCCCAAAATTTGGGCTCTTCAGATACAGGGTTTGGCCTTGGCACAACTCCAGTGGGAGCAGAACTGAGGCCATCAACTCATTTCACCGAGGTCACCACGGAATATCTTTTGTTCATTACTGACCTAAGCTGGAATTAAATTTAGTGACCTAGAAGTGAAAGACTTTTAAATTAGAGTCTGTAGCTAATGTAGAATGTAGACTGTTCCAGTGTTTGTCTGAGTCCTTATTACTAATATAGCACTACCGTTATTACTCTTTCTTACTCTTTTACTGCTAGTCATTCCTTAAGTTGTATATTGCATAGATGAAAAGGCACAAGATAATTTCTTCACGTCAGATAAAGGCTTATTGCATACCTCCTTTGCTGGAATCTTTGTGGCCTACACTCCAAATTCCCACTCAAGTGGTAGACAGTATTATTGTTAAACTGTTATTGGTTACTGAATTATTTAACTGCACAGCTACCTCTACCAGTAACAAAAACGAATACTTAACTTGCAATTGTCTCAGCTGGGAAACAAATATAGGGCACCGCAGGCCCAATCAAATCCAGAGATGGAGTAATGCTTCGGAGTCTATGTTTTAAAAGGGTTTATAGTTATTTTGTGAATGGAGAAATCTTGCAGTGGAAGGCTTATAGCAGCAATCTATTAACTGGTGCCTTTATAATTTGTAACTAGACCGGTGTTTCTCAAAGTCGGGCTGCCACTTGCTCAGGGAAAGCCCCTGGTGGTCCGGACCGGTTTGTTTACCTGCTGTGTCTGCAGGTTCGGCCGATCGTGGCTCCCACTGGCTGCGGTTCGTGGGCCGAGGGATATGCTGTCCGCCCTTCCCGCAGCCCCCATTGGCCTGGAGCAGCAAACCGTGTGTTTATCCAACCGACTCTTAAAAATCTCCAGCGACAGAGATCCCCGTCATGGTATAACCCCCACTCTGAACCTTAGTGTCCAAAAGATGGGGTACCAGCATGAATCCCCCTAAGCTTAATTACCAGCTTAGATCTTGTAGTGCTGCCACCAACCAGGACTTGCAGTGCCTGGTACACTCTGGTCCCCCCAAACCTTGCCCAGGGGACCCCAAGACCCAGACCCTCTGGATCTTAACACAAGGAAAGTAAACCCTTTCCCTCACCGTTGCCTCTCCCAGGCTTTCCCTCCCTGGGTTAGCCTGGAAGATCACTGTGGTTCAAATTCCTTGAATCTTAAAACAGAGAGGAATGCACCTTCCTCTCTCCTCTTTTCCCCTCCCCGAGAGGTAATACAGATTCAAGCTCTGTGAATCTAAAACAGAGGAATTCCACCTTCCCCCCTCCCTTCTCTCTCCCTTTCTCCCACCAATTCCCTGGTGAGTACAGACTCAATCCCCTTGAGCCTCAACAAGGGGAAAAAATCAATCAGGTCTTAAAAAAGAAAAACTTTTAATAAAAGAGAGAAAAAAGTAAAAGTTGTCTCTGTAATCAAGATGGTAAATGTTACAGGGTCTTTCAGCTTATAGACACTAGAGAGAAGCCTTCCCCCCAGCACAAATACAAATTAAAATTCTACCAGCAAAATACACATTTGCAAATAAAGAAAACTATCAAAAAGACTAAACCGCCTTTCTACTTGTACTTACTACTTGAACAGAAAATTAGAGAGCCTGTAGGTATGTCTGGTCACTCTCAGAACCCAGAGAGAACAACGGACAAACAAACAACCCCAAATAAAGACTTCCCCCCACCGAGATTTGAAAGTATCTTGTCTTTTGATTGGTCCTCTGGTCAGGTGTTCCAGGTTCACTGCTTGTAACTCTTTACAGGTAAAAGAGACATTAACCCTTAACTATCTGTTTATGACATGCCCCCCAAATTGCAGACAGTGGGGAACCTCACTGGCAGTGATTTCTTCCTAGAATTTTAGAATAAACAGATTAATACAACACATGCACTTTTATGTATACTACTAAGTATGTAAACTACAAGACTTTCTACATTTTAAGGACAATTTTTAACCAATGGATTCTGGGAAACTTTCACAAGAGAGTGCATTAGCTACTTTGTTAGAAGCTCCTGTAATGTGTTGAATTTCAAAATCAAAATCTTGGAGAGCTAAACTCCATCGAAGCAGTTTTTTGTTGTTTCCCTTGGCAATATGAAGCCACTTTAGCGCAGCATGGTTGGTTTGTAGCTGGAACCGCCGTCCCCAAACGTATGGGCATAGCTTTTCCAGGGCGTATCCAATGGTGTAGCATTCCTTTTCACTGATTGACCAGTGACTTTCCCTCTCAGACAGTTTCTTGCTGAGAAACACGACAGGATGGAAGTTGTGATCCGGTCCTTCCTGCATGAGAACTGCTCCTACACCACACTCAGATGCATCTGTGGTTATTAGGAATGGCTTGTCAAAGTCCGGGGTCCTTAGCACAGGGTCAGACATGAGCGTGGCCTTAAGCTGGGTAAAGGCCTTCTGACACTCATCAGTCCACTTAACTGCATTCGGCTGGGTCTTTTTGGTCAGGTCGGTCAGTGGGGCAGCGATTTGGCTGTAGTGTGGTACAAATTGCCTGTAATACCTGGCCAAGCCCAAGAAGGATTGGACCTGTTTCTTGGACTTTGAGACAGGCCACTTTTGGATAGCATCCACCTTGGCCTGCAGGGGGTTTATAGTTCCTTGACCCACCTGGTGTCCCAGGTAAGTCACTTTGTTTTGGCCTATTTGACACTTTTTGGCCTTAACAGTTAGTCCTGCCTGCCTGATGCTCTCAAAGACTTTTTCCAGGTGTTCTAGGTGTTCGGGCCATGAATCCGAAAAAATGGCCACATCATTAAGGCCGTGTCTGCAGGTTTGGCCGATCGTGGCGCCCACTGACGGCAGTTCGCCGCTCCAGGCCAATGGGGGCTACGGGAAGTGGCGCGTGCGGAGGGATATGCTGGCCGCCTTTCCCGCAGCCACCATTGGCCTGGAGCAGCGAACCGTGTGTTTATCCAACCGGCTCTTAAAGATCTCCAGTGACAGAGATCCCCCAACCTCCCTAGGCAATTTATTCCAGTGCTTAATTACCCTGACAAGAAGTTTTTCCTAATGTCCAACCTAAACCATCCGTGCTGCAGTTTAAGCCCATTGTTTCTTCTCCTATCCTCAGAGGTTAAAGAGAACAGTTTTTCTCCTTCCTCCTTGTAACAACCTTTTATGTACTTAAAAACTGTTATCATGTCCCCTCTCAGTCTTCTCTTCTCTAGACTAAACAAACCCAGTTTTTCAATCTTCCCTTGTATGTCATGTTTTCTAGACTTTTAATAATTTTTGTTGCTCTTCAGATTTCTCCAATTTGTCCACATATGTCCTGATATGTGGCGTCCAGAACTGGAGATGATACTCTAGTTGAGGCCTAATCAGCATGGAATAGAGTGGAAGAATTACTTATTGTGTCTTGCTTACAACACTCCTGCTAATACATCCCAGAATTATGTTTGATTTTTTTGCAACAGTGTTACACTGGTCACTCATATTTAGCTTATGATCGACTGTGACCTCCAGATTTCTTTCCGCAGGATCCTAGGCAGTTATTTCCCATTTTGTATGTGTGCAACTGATTGTTCCTTCCTAAGTGAAGTACTTTGCATTTGTCCTTATTGAATTTCATCCTATTTACTTCAGACCATTTATCCAGTTTGTCCAGATAATTTTGATTTTTAATCCTGTCGTCCAAGGCACTTGCAACCCCTCCCAGTTTGGTATCATCCGCAAACTTTATAAGTGTCCTCTCTATGCCGTTATCTGAATCACTGATGAAGATATTGAACCAAACCAGACTCCTAACTGATCTCTGCGGGATCCCATTTGATATGCCCTTCCATCTTGACTGTGAACCCCTGAAAACTACTCTCTGGGAACGGTTTCCAACAAGTTATGCACCCACCTTAGTGCAGCTCCATTTAGGTTGTATTTCTCTAGTTTGTTTGTGAGACCGTCACGTGAGGCAGTATCAAAAGCCTTACTAAAGTCAAGATATACCACATCTACCACTTCCCCCCATCCACAAGGCTTGTTATCGTGACACATTCTGTCATGTGGATGCAGACTAGTGTCATTCAAGTGCCACTCCAGTAGCTTCCTACAATTCCTCCTGTGTGCCCAGAGAGGGCAAGCAAGTTCTTCTGAAGTTTACAAGAAGAGAATTCCTAGAGTGGCTCCGCAGCACAAAGAACCGTGGGATGTGCCCCCAGAAGTGTTAGTGCTGTGACTATAATGCCAATCAGGGCACAGTAACTTGAGCACTTTGTCTGCTTTCACTCGAGCTAGGCTAACTTGAGAGGAGTAATTTGAATGTAAATAGCTTGATTTAACGCCGCAATGAAGACCTTCCCAATGGCAAAATTCTCCTTGACTTAAATGGGAGCCAAATTGTACCATAAATCTTTAGGGGCTGATTTTCAGCTTGGCCTTCACCAGGCCTTTTTAAAGTTGTACCTGCAGTAGTGTGTGCATAGGCATCCTACTGACAGAAACGGCCTCTGCCAAGAATTACAGCTGCAAAACTGCACCCACTGTTATATTTGTCTGCAAGTTGCTGGCACAAAAATCCATCCCTTCAGGTGGAGAGAGAAGTTTTCTCATTGGTGAGTACTAGCATTAACTCAGCAATGAGCCGGAACCATTATTCGTCTGGAACCATTTCAATTCCAACCCTGCTATGCAGCTTCTTCTGTCCTTCTGGTGTCTCTGTGTGCAGGAGTATCTGAGAACTGCACTGTGACCCTTCAGAGTTTGCTCTGAATTGGACTGTGAAATTTTCTTCCAGGTCCCGACATTCGTGACTTGTTGGTACTGGCTGGGGCATTGAGGCAATATGAAGTGGCTACACCTCTCAAACAGTTCTGCACCGTGCTGTTGACCCTATTCTCTTTTAATTAAAATGTGAAGATAAATAACGTTGGTCGAGCACTTGGGGGAAAAAGGAAATGAAGGTCATTTGTACATTGGGCTGCTGTCAGCCTCAAGTTAGTCTCGTTCAAGAGCCATTTATCCTGCATGTTGCTTACTCCCAGCTAGGGTGATCAGACAGCAAGTGTGAAAAATCAGGATGGGAGTCGGGGGTGGGGGGGAATAGGATCCTATATAAGAAAAAGCCCCAAATATCAGGACTGTCCCTATAAAATCGGAACATCTGGTCACCCTACTCCGAGCTACAGTACACGTGGCAATTACCTTCAGACAAGAGAGTTTTTCCACATTTGTTTTTAGTCTATATTGCTCATAGAAAAATCTAAACACACCCCAGGAAGATGGCTATCTATTTTAGGGACATATCTGGCCATCATTATGCTATTATTGCTGTTATTGTTATTTTTTACTTGTATTACCATCATGGTCATATTGTCCACAGATTGAGAAAGGAGGTGGAGGGAAGGCTTGGAGGAAGAGATTAAGAGCTCTGTTTTAGCCGTGTTGAGTTTGAGCTGACACCTAGAAATCCACAAGGAGATGTAGTTATAATAGTAATGATAATACGTGGGTATCTGAGGAGCCCTGGGCTTGGGGGAATCCCTGGCTGGCACACATTTAATGTAGGGTAATGTTTAATTGTTAGTACTGTCAGTGCTTCTTTGCTTTGCTCCCATCCAAACTCTGTGTGCTAGCAAAGTGAGATTTACTACAGTTCTTTTTCTGAAATGAAGCAAGCCCAATTCTGCTGTCAGTTACTCTGCTGTAACTCCACTGGCTCCAGATTTATGTAGCTGTAATTGAGAACAGGCTCCCATGTTACAGAACTTTCCATTTACACCTTTTGTGCAAAATTACTCTTCCCTTTGGAGTCAGGCATATGGCAGCTGTGGTTATAAAATCTATCTATCTATCTATCTATCTATCTATCTATCTATCTATCTATCTATCTATCTATCTATCTATCTATCTATCTATCTATCTATCTATCTATCTATCTATCTATCTATCTAACTGCTGAGACGTAGAGCATTCATGACTTCCTGAATGAGTGATATAAAAAAAAAATCACAATAAACTTCAAAGCACAGAAGAGCTAATTAGTTTTAAGCCACACTTCACTGACACCCAATTTGGGATAAGAAACCAGTGCTTTTCTTTATAGCAATTTAGCTGGGACTTTTAAAAGCCTAATAATATATTTAATCCTAATTTGTAACATGTAAATTGCAATGGAGATCAAATCTACGTGTAGTGCAGGGTAGCGGGCCCAAAAGAATCGCCTGCTCCATGGTGGTTTTATCAAACCAGCAGGTAAACAAAGTATAACAAAAGAGCCAGCCTCCTCGGCACCATGCCTGTTTCCATCACCTGCACTTTTCTGGTGCTATCATAACATGGATGTTCTCACGTCATCAATAACACAATAAAAAGGGATCTTATACTGGCAAGTTGCCAGGGCTGAAAAGGTTAGTGGCATGACACACAGAGGCTTGCTTTATTAATTCCACCTTGATTTGCTTAGCTCTGCATTTTCACTGCCTGGATGCCAATATTCTACAGCTGTCCTGAAAAGAGCTGAAATGTTCACATCATTTCTATGTGCCTCATGGACACAGACAGCAAAAAGGTTAGTTGAGTGCCAGAAAATGGGGTGATCATAAGGGTCTAGTCTCTCTCCATCTGCCTGCCTAAGGAGCATAGCTTTATTGCTGAAATGGATATTGCGCCAGATCCTCAGCTGGCGAAGTCAATGAAGCAACTCTGATTTCCACCAGCTGAGGATAAGGCCCATTATTAAATTGTTGATCTTTGTCTTTCATACTTTACAGACTGCTCTCGTTTTAATGTGTATTAAAGGACCTGGTATATTTTGACTGAGTTACTTTCCAGCAAAGTAGAAACAAAACAAAACAAAACAAGAATGATCAAATGTGTTCATATGAGTCTGGAATCGCTGGGCCAGTTCCCCAGCTGGTGCAAATCAGCATAATGCTATAGAAGTCAATGGAGTTACCCCCATTTCCCCAGCTGAAAAGCTGGCTCAGAGATGGAAAAGACGTATTAAGTCATTTAACACAACTTCCTGCCAGCGCAGAATTGTTCCCTACAGTTTTCTTTAATCTATTCTATGTTACCTCTAGTTCGCTATTCGTTATAGAATTTAAGCACTATATTCCCCAATGCTTTGTCCAGTCTAGTTTCCAGTGACCCAGGTGATTGGGCTTCCATGGCCTCCCTTACAATTTTTCTTCTAGTTGTTGAAAGATGTAGTTTGTGGTGATATCGTTTAACTGTGTACAAAGACTTCAAGATTGAGAATGTAATGGGAGGGCACTTGCTCTTGAGTGCCTCCTAGTGGCTGAGTCCTTTTCTCACCCCTGCAAGCTGCTGGCCCAGCTTGGTGGGTCTTCTGTGGGTTGGCCCTCTGTCTGAGTCACAAAGCCAAACGAACCCCTTACGGGGTGATAGAGCCCAGTAAATGAACTGTCTATTTGCCCTCGCTAGAGACTTCAGCTCCAGCTCTGGGCCCTTTAAATTCAGCTGTTTGTTTGGGCTCTCAAATAAACTCTGTCCCCTTTTGGGGGGTTATGCCACTGTGGGTGGTAAGGGAACCTGGGCCCACCAACTACTCTGAGTTCCAACCCAGTCACTCTACACAGCTGCCACGCATTGTTCAACTTCTGTTTCTTCCTTGGGCCTCTCCCTACCTGGCCCCTTTTCGCTTCACCCATACCTCAGGGTTAAGGTCTCAGGTCCCCTCTTCCTGCAAACCCAACTAAGCAAATGCAGCCAGTAACAGACTCTGGCTATCCTGTAAGTCCTTAAGGCCAGAGAGGAGCACCCCACCTTGCCCCTCCAGCCCCAGCCAGAGACTAACCTGCTCAGGCCCTGCAGTGCCTTTTATCTGAGTCTGTTGGGCTCTGATTGGCTGCTTCTGAGAGGTCTGTAGGCAGGCCTGCAGAACCCACCCTTTTTGTTTCCTGGGACAGGATGTAGTAGGACCTGGGGCCTCCGGGAGCTGCAAAGGCCAGCTATACCCCTCACAGAGAGATACAGGGCTGGACCCATACCAGACTCTGCAATAGCTTCTGCCATCATAGACATTAGTAGGGGGTCTTGGTGTGCCAGAGCCCACCAGGGGTGCGGTTGCAGTGGCTGTACTCTCACTTGGGCCAGAGTGGAGAAAGTAGTTGCGATCACCCTTGCACCAAAGGGGCAGTTCCTGCCCTCAAAATGGCTGATCTCAGGGGGAGGCAGGAAGCAGGGAAGAGTACAGGGCTGTTATCTTCTAAGTGTAGGGTGAACATGAGAGAACTGAACTGGAAGTAGGCAAAGAATAGGTTGAGCACTTGGAGACGAACAATAATATTAACTAGCTCTTCTATAGTGCTTCTCATCTGTAGATCTTGTTGTTGAGGTTGGGGGAGATTACCCCAGGCGGGCAGAAAACCCAGGTGCAGCTAGCTCAGGTGGGCAGAACAGGAAAAAAACATCCCAAGAACAATAGAGTTTGGATAGAACCTGGGATGCTGAACTTCAGAGTGGTTTGCTGAATTGATGGCGGGCGAAGCAATAAGCCGGAGGTGATTGGAGAACACAGAATGAAGGAATGAAACTGCAAGTGTGGGGGAGGAGGGATGAAGGGAGTTGGGATATTTTAGATTAAGTGAATGTTTTGGGCCAACTCCTGGCTGCCGGTGAGGCTGACTTGCTGTGCTTAGGCAGCATTAATCAGCTGGGAAACCAATTCAACCAGCTACCTGGGAATTCCCCTGCCATAGGGGGATTCCTGGGTGGTACAGGACTGATATAATGACTCCTGCAGTACCTCTACTCTCAGCCCAGGGGGTATGAGATCTGGCAAAGGAAAAGGGCATGTGACCATGGTGCCTCTGTGCCTGGCTGATTCCTAGGTGCTGCCAGAACCCCCTCAGGTCCATTGGAAGGTGTTGTAAGATAAGTTAGCCCTGAGAGTGCTCTGTCTTGTGTTGGAGACCAGGGCAGATACTTATACTGGTCATGGGATTGGGGAGTAACCACAGTGGTTTAGTGTCCCCTTTGCTGCTCTTGTCTCATGGACCTGCCCTGAGCACACCCAGTTTGGGGGTGGGATCGGGGATTGGGCCTTTGTCTTTAAATCTTATTGGTGACATAAGACAGAAAAGCAAGGCATGATTAAAAACCAGTCGCTGAGGTTACTCAAAAGCCCACGATTGTTTGTAATAACATAAGAACATATTGAAACCACATTTTGGGTATGTCTTCACTGCAGAGTTAACCCAGGGATTGGCATCCAAATCTGAGCAGCCAGGTTAGCCCAACTGGGTACGAGCAGCCGCACTGCAAAGCTCTACTGGAGTTTCGGTGTCCTCACTGGCATAGTGCTCACCCGTGTGTTGCTAGGACTTCTGGGGGCACGTCTCATGGTTCTTAGCACTGAAATGAACTGAGGTGCTCTATTAGTCTTTCCCAGTGAATTGGGGAAGAAATTGTCTACCTTTCTGGGCACACGGGAATTGTGGAAAAGCACCGGAGGACTACCAGAAGTTGCAGGTTGCCAGCCCGCCTCATTTGGACATCAGCTTATGCTCTCTGTTGGGCCATCTAGCCTGGGTGTAAAGTACCAACAAACTTTGGTGAGAGAGTTTTGTGTGTGCACAGTAGCTGGGTTAGGGGTAGCACTTGAGTATGAGCCCAAGTTAACTCTGCAATGAAATCATTCCCAGCAAGACAAGTCACCTTAAACTCACAAGCCTCAACAGGAACCAGGCCAGGTTCTCTACCGTGCATCTGTTGGCACTAGACTCCTGTCTTAATAACTGTAAAGATCAGGGTTGCCAAGGTCTTTCTGTTGCTATAGTGAGATTAGATAGCACAGGGCTTCTGAATTCCGCCTTCCCCTATGCTGAGGAAAAACACAATCAGTTTGCTTTGCTTCACCAATAAGATTTTCCCAAGCAGCGACTCCTAACTGTACCCAAAATGCCTACTACACACCTTTATCTCTCTTAATATTAAAAAAAATGACTTATAAAGGCATTTTCCCCTTGAATCAATATAAGATTATCTTGGGCTGAAATGAGTTTACAGCTACAAATTGTGAAGTTAAAATATGTATTAATCTTCATATACACGTCGGTCCAGCGAAATGCTTCCTATCTGGGTAATTAGTGAGTGCTGTGCTAGTCCAATCAGCAGGCTGCTCTTGGACACAGCTTTGCCTTTCATGTATGGGTGTGGTGCGGAGATGATTTATTAAATGAATGTGAGTGCTCTGAATCTGGTGAGGCTGCTGAGGGGAATTGCTGTTGAAATCAAGAGCTGGAGCGGTTGCAGGCAGAAGATTGGGGAACAGTTCTTATTTTACATTGCCAACTGTTTGTTGTCTATTGCACATCATCAATAACAATTTATAGCATCTGGCCCAAGGATCAGCTGAGAGTAAGACACAATTTTATTTTAATTTTCATGGTGGATCTGACTACTTTCCCTTTTGTGTATTTAATAGTAATTCAGGTGAGGTTCCCCAAATGCAGGATCATGTTGGATAAGAGGCTGTTTTTTTTTCCTGTTTGTGTTTAAGATGTTCTTTACAAAGCAATGAGATTGAGCTCTATGTGACCTAGTACTGAGTGGACTGAGGCACATCCATCCCCACTTCAGTGACTGCAGAGGACCCACTGTGTTTCTGCTGCGTGCGTGCATGGGGGTGGGGATGTTTGCATGATGTCTATGTTCAGTGTGGGGCTTCGGTTCTGTGTACGCCATGGATCCCAGCTGGAGTAGTGCATCTGGTCTCCATTGCTCCCCAGGGAGAAGAGAAACAATGGGGGCTACTCAGGGCTACAGTAGTATCTTCAGCCTGGCTCCACTCCTGCTTTATGGCCCAAAGAAACAGGATTCCTTCCTCAAGAGCTTGTTGATGATCTATGCAAAGCCCAGCTAGTCAGACTTGGTAAAGTGAGTGTGGGAGGATTTCCCTGGAAGATAGAGGTCTCTTTAGTGGTTCTAACAAGAAGCATTGCTTTGGGTTTGGCAGTCTCCGCATGTCATATCAGGCATAGAAGTGAAGTAATGGAGATGCATATCCTTGAAATGTTCACTTTAGAGTTGAGATGCTGTTCTAAAGACTTAATTCTCTGACTCGGGTGGAAGGA
This sequence comes from Gopherus evgoodei, assembly GCF_007399415.2. Lineage (NCBI taxonomy): Eukaryota > Metazoa > Chordata > Testudines > Testudinidae > Gopherus > Gopherus evgoodei. Next base: position 122,371,913 of record NC_044327.1, read on the forward strand.
GCCGGAGAAGTTTATGTCACCAAAAATGTTCTGTACTCACTGAGCAGAGGGAGACGTGTTGGTAGGGATCGAACTAAACACTGAGATAAAGACATCGCCATCATTTAAGACAATTATCAGAGGGTAGCCGTGTTAGTCTGGATCTGTCAAAGCAGCAAAGAATCCTGTGGCACCTTATAGACTAACAGACGTTTTGGAGCATGAGCTTTCGTGGGTGAATACCCACTTCCTCAGATGCATGAGGGGTCCAATCCAATCTCCACTAAAGCCAACGGACAGATTCCCATTGGTGTTAGTGGACACTAGATCGGGCTCTAAGCCAATATATTACACATTGTTAAGAAAGTTGTATTAAAACTGCCCCGGCTGTATTAACAATCAGATGTGAGGTGCTCTGACTTCCCTAAAATTGGACATTTGAATGGTTCCCTTTCATACCATCTCTGAAACGGTGGTAGAAGAAAAGTATAAAATACGACTGCTCTCTCTTGTGTAGCGACCTTCAGACAAACAATTTCCTAAGTAACAATTTGCAGAGTTTGATAATTCATGGCAGAGTGTGATGGTCCCACACCACCCTGAAGGGGTTAAGTTGGCTCAGAAGAGGCTAGTTAACTTAGTAGGCTGCACCTGGGGGGAGACTCAGGCTTGACTGACCAGCACTAATTGAAGATGGAGCCTATCTGGGCAAGAGTAGGTGGGGGCTTATCTAAAGCAGGGAGGTGAGAACAGAAGGGACTGCAGTATGGGTGTCTGTAGTCACTCTTTGGGCCTATTCAGGAGAGAAGGAGTTAGCCCTGGGATCGTGATCCTACAGAAAAGGTGTACCCAGAGGGGTGGTGGAGAAGAAAGCCTCAAGAGGGAGGAGTAGGAAGAGGCCCGGACAGTGGTAGCAAGAGTTGGGCTGGTGCAGACCTTGGCAGCTGATTGTTTTGTCCCTGGGTTGAAACCTGGAATAGTGTTTGGGCCTGGGTTCCCCGGCTGGCCAGTGGGGAAGTGGCTCAGTTTTGAAATGGAAGACTGCCTGGAATGGCACCCAGACAGCTGGTCTGGTCAGACTCTGGAAGGGGAAAGCTGTATAGTGACCTGGCCAGCGGGCCAAGCCACGAAAAGAAATCACTGCGACTACTAGAGAGCAGGAAGATCCATGCAATGAGTGACTAAAGGAAGAGGGTGTCAGACTGGACAGAACAAATCAGATGCAACCACAAGGGGATGCGCCAGCAGTAAGTCAACCCTATCACACCAACGGAGTGAGAAACGAAGGGGCATAAACCAACACGCTGATGTCAGCGAAACTCTTAAAAGAAACAGTGAGGTATGTAATATTCATCACTCTATAGATGTGCATGACACTTTACAAAGCAGGTACGTTCACTGCTTACCGTTCATCATAGAACAACAGGAGTAAATGCTGGAGATAAGAGTAGGGTGAGGTCTAGTTGTATGGTCATCTGGACCTCTAGAAGTTAAGAGACTTTTTGTGCTTTTGTTGATGAGTTGGACATTGAGCGGCAGAGGAGAAGCCTTACCCACCAGCAGTAGTGGGAAAGAATGAGGTGACAAACGAAGAGGCCAATACTAGATCCCTGATGAGAATGGAAGGAGAGTAGAGGAAATGAGGTCCAAGTCCAATCAGTGGAACAATCCCGTGGAGAGTTTTCAAAGCAAGTAGAACAGTTCATAACTGGATTAGGAAATGAATGAGGAGCAAGTGATTGGATTGTAGTAAGAATCAGGCTAGGAGTCCTTAATCTTGTTTACAGTTGATAACCTACTCTATTATACTAAATATAAGCGCAGTAAGTCATGCATTTTTCTTACTGTATAGGATGGTTGATTTATGTTGTTTAAGGCATATTTGCTTTGAATGGTTAATTCCTAAGAGTTTCATTAGAGTATCTTTAAAGCCTTCCATCATCACCCTGGTATGATGGAGTTGTTTATTACACAGCTCACAGAGCACTGCAAACAGTTGGAGCGCTTGATTGTTTTAATGTTCAAATGTTATGAACCACATCCTACAACATGTCAAGCTTATTCTGCTGGTTGTTAAACTAATGTTATACTTCATAATGAGCACTAACGCCAGGAGGCATACATTATGCATGGCCACTAACACTTTCACTCTGTTACTTTGCTGTATAGGAAAGTCACTGATGGAGAGTTAGGGGATAAGTAGCATTTGTGAAACCCTGATGTGAAGAGCAGAATTTGACTTTTTGGAGTCATTAAGCTTAGGCACACATCAGTAAAGCTTCAGCCCTGTGGATCCTAGCTCACCAAATCCCAGACTTTATAAAGGACCAATATCTTATTAAAATTGATATTTGCTTGTATTTTTAATCCTTCCAGATTTTGAGCAGAGCCTATGTTACATTCTTACTTCCTGCGAGTCAGAGTTTAACTCTCCTTTGCGTGCTTTAGCCTATTCTAGTTGCTCAGAGGAAATATAGAACAATTTAGGAGTTTAAAGAACAGGGAGTACTTGTGGAACCTTAGAGACTAAAAAATGTATTTGGGTCACAAGGGCTCCTTGTTGTCTTTGCTGATACAGACTGACATGGTTACCACTCTGAGGCCTGGTCTACACTACACGTTTAAACCGAATTTAGCAGCGTTAAACCGATTTCACCCTGCACCCGTCTACACAATGAGGCCCTTTATATCGATATAAAGGGCTCTTTAAACTGGTGTCTGTACTCCTCCCCGACGAGAGGAGTAGCGCTGAAATCGGTATTGCCATGTTGGATTAGGGTTAGTGTGGCCGCAAATTGACGGTATTGGCCTCCGGGCGGTATCCCACAGTGCACCATTGTGACCACTCTGGAAAGCCATCTGAACTCAGATGCACTGGCCAGGTAGACAGGAAAAGCCCTGCGAACTTTTGAATTTCATTTCCTGTTTGCCCAGCATGGAGCTCTGATCAGCATGGGTGGCCATGCAGTCCCAAATCCAAAAAGAGCTCCAGCATGGACTGTACGGGAGATACTGGATCTGATCGCTGTATGGAGAGACAAATCTGTTCTATCACAGCTCTGTTACAGGAGACGAAATGAGAAAGCATTTGAAAAAATGTCCAGGCTATGATAGACAGAGGCCACAGCAGGAACTCAGCACAGTGCTGTGTGACAAGCGTAACGGAAAGTGAAAGAATCAAATGGACGCTCATGGTGGGAGGGAGGGGGTACTGAGGACTCCAGCTATCCCACAGTCCCCGCAGTCTCCAAAAAGCATTTGCATTCTTGGCTGAGCTCCCAATGCCTGTAGGGTCAAAAACATTGTCCGGGATGGTTCAGGGTATATCTCGTCAATTTACTCCCTCCCCCCCCCGTGAAAGAAAAGGGAAAAAAATCGTTTCTTGCCATTTTTCAATGTCACCGTATGTCTACTGCGTGCTGCTGGTAGACACGGTGCTGTGGCGCTGAACAGCAGCATCCCCCCCTTCCTTTCCTGATGGCAGACGGTACAAAATGGGGAAAATGGTCATCATCCCGTGAGTGCTCCTGGCTGGCCTTGATGAAATCGGCTGGGGGCGCCTGGGTAAAAATGGGAATGACTCCCTGTCATTCCTAGCAGACGGTACAAAATGCTTGGTAACCGTCCTCACCATAGCAGCTGGAGCTTGAGCTCCATCAGCCCCCCCCTTTCGTGTCTAAAGATTCTGTACTCCCTGGACTATCATAGCAGCGGGAGGCTGTGCTTCTCTCCCCCCGCACCCTTTAATGTCCTGCCTGGACTATCTAGCAGCTGGAGGCTGCCCTCCCCCTCATTTTATCTCGCTAAAAAGTCAGTGTTTCTTATTCCTGCATTCTTTATTACTTCATCACACAAATGGGAGGACACTGCCATGGTAGCCCAGGAGGGTTGGGGGAGGAGGAAAGCAACGGGTGGGGTTGTTGCAGGGGCACCCCCTAGAATGGCATGCAGCTCATCATTTCTGTGGGATATCTGGGGCTCTGACCCAGAGTGGCTGTGCTCTCTGGCTCTCTAGTAGACTTGCCCCATATTCTAGGCAGGACTGACTCTATTTTTAGACAAAACATAAAGAAGGGAATGACCCAAGGAGTCATTCCCATTTTTGTCCATGAGCCCCCGCCTGACCTCAGCAAGGCCAGCCAGGAGCACCCATGACAGCAGCAGACAGTACAAAATGATTGATAACCATCATCGCCAATTTCCAATTGCAAACAGTGCAAAATGACTGATAACCATCATCTCATCACCCATTTACAATGGCAGATGGTGCAGTAGGGATGGTAACCATCTCTGCTACCTTGTAAAGGCAAATGAATGCTGCTGTGTAGCACTGCTGTCAGCAGCATCCAGTACACATACGGTGACAGTGACAAAGGGCAAAACAGGCTCCATGGCTGCCATGCTATGGCATCTGCCAGGGCAATCCAGGGGAAAAAGGGCGTGAAATGATTGTCTGCCATTGCTTTCATGGAGGAAGGATTGAATGACGACATTTACCCAGAATCACCTGCGACACTGTTTTTGCACCATCATGCATTGGGATCCCAACCCAGAATTCCAATGGGAATTATGGGATAGCTACGGGATAGCTATCCACAGTGCAACGCTCCAGAAATCGACACTACCCTTGGACCATGGACGCACACCACCGAATTAATGTGCTTAGTGTGGCCGCGTGCACTCGACTTTATACAATCTGTTTTACAAAACCGGTTTATTTAAAATCGGAATAATCCCGTAGTGTAGACATACCCTGAAACCTTTCTGAGTTTAGTTTTCTGTGCTGAACCTGACCTCTAGCTCAGCTGAGCTCTTCTCTGATGACAGGCAATTGGATTTTAAGATCCCAGAAATTCCAGGCTCTGTGAGTGTATGTGTGTGTTTAACAGAGATGTAAGAGACATGATCAGACCCTTGTTAGCTGTGACCCAGAAATACAGATTGTGGCACAAATGCAATGAACTCAGAGGGGGAGGTGTCAGATCATCAGCTAGTGTAAATTATCACAGCTCCTCCATGCATCTGACGAAGTGGTATACAGCCACGAAGCTCATGCTCCAATACATATGTTAGTCTATGAGGTGCCACAGGACTCTTTGCTGCTTTTACAGATCCAGACTAACATGGCTACCCCTCTGATATTTCACAGCTCCTCTGACAGTTTACACCAGCTGAGGAGCTAACCTAGGATATCGGTGTGCAGTTTGGAGCCCGCACTAATATTTATTACTGGACCTTAAACACGTGTGGTATAGTGGGGGGTGCTGAGAGCCACTGAACCAACTGTAAATCCTGTATATGATGGAAACCCTTTCAAGCCAATTCTAGCACCTATAACCTTAAAGCTTAGAAACTACTGTTTGTGAGAACATTGAAAAGACATAGATATAGTTAAAAAACCCTGTCACCGATCATCTGATGTATTGTCTGTCTAGATGTAAGCTTCTTGGGACAAGGACCATATCTTTCTGTTTTGTATAGGACCAATCAGGCTGATGCTCAGCTGATAATGATAATTTGAGTACACTGATCATATTATGATGGCAACGTGAAACAGCACTAATTCCTGCCAGCACCAGGCCATGAAGATGTTAACGTGTGTCATTGTGAATTTAAACAGAACTCATAGAAGCAGAACTCTGCTCAGAGATTCTCTTTCAATGTTATCTGAGGCAAAATGATACCCATGCAAATCTGTTCAGAGTCATTTCTACAATATGACAACAATGGAAATGATGTTAGTGCGGGTCTGTGGAGACACTGTTACAGTATGACGATGAAACAAGATGTCAGAGTTAGCCTGTGGAGACTGTGGTACGCTGTCGAGCCAAAATGGTGGCAGTGCAGATTGGAGTGGGAAGACATTGTAACATCTGATGTGAAACGGTGTCAAGAAGGTTCTACAACTGCAATGAAGCGATCACCTTCCCATCCCCTTCTCCCAGCAAAAGAAATCTCATACACACTATATTTCAGTCACAGTATAGTGGAGCATAATTCTGGAATAGCAAAGACATTTCAATAGCCCACTAGCAAATGGTAAATCCCACTGGGATACATTCATTATGGAAGGAGCTAGAAACAAATGGTTTTGTGCACTCCACTACAGTACATTTTTGATCCTGCTTACCTCTGTAAACAACCCCATGGACGGGTAATATTTGCTTTGGCTCTTCCTATTGTAACTGTCCCAAAATGTAACTTGATGCACTGGGCCTGTACTTTATTCCCTAGTACTATAATCTGTGTATGTATGCCAGAAGTGTACTTGACAATGTAGTTTGCACAAGGTAATCCCATCAATGCGGAAACTAGTGCCATGTTTGCACTTGCTCTCACCCATAGCAGTGGTGCCTGATGACCATTGCCCCTATGAGCACTCCTATATTCAGTCGTATCGAAAGTCATTTTTGAAAAGCAGAGAAGAGATCCTGCTCTGTGTAAAGCAGAAAGGTGTTGAGAATACATTTACTAGAAACCCAAAGGCCTATTTTGCATGTGTACTGTGACTGAAATGTGCAACCTCAGCGCCTCTTTCTGCTGCAATCAAGATCTGTCTTGCTACAAGAGCAGTGATAGATACCCCACCGTTAAGGTTGATGCTAGTTCCCCTTTACAGGCCTGACTGAATTCCCATTAAAGCCGAAAGGCTGCCACTGATTTTGACAGCCATTAGATCAGGTCCTAGAAGTCATATTTTTCAAACCATTCCTACGTTGCACCAGTAGGAATCCAGTCATCTTGAATCTTTGCACAGTGCCTCTTATCCCTAGGTAGAGGCTTTCTGGGAAATTTTGGTAGAAACTTAGAGTTTTGACGTTATGGTGCTCTAAAAATGCAGCTGTAGTCTGCTTTTTTAAAAAACAAAAAACAAACCCATGATTCTAATGCTCTTTTGTCTGATCATGTCTTCAGAGCAGGGTGGATTGATTTAAATCGTGATTTAAGTGAAAAGCCTCAATTTTAATCATCGATAAGAGTCAACTTTTCCATTGTACTTCAGTTATTTAAAGGATAGGTGCATTCTCATTGGTTGACATAACCATTTAAATATGTTGGTTCACAACTAAATGCAGACTCCATGCTAAATTTGGTACATCTCTTTGCTATCTGGGAGGGTACACTATAACTATATCTTTGCTTAAATGTGTATAGCTTAATATTTTCGGATTCTTATTACTGGTAATTGTAAATTTTTAGTATGCTAGAAAGTGGTGAGTGATATATTTCTTATCTACTAGATAATTAGCTTTTTGCTCATGATTTGTGTCAAGCTTCCTTAGGATGGTAACTGGAATTTAATTAAACACACAACAGCATATAATTTTTATTTTTATTGAACTAAACAAGCTCTTAATGCAGTACATGACCTATTGTGCCATATTTATAAAGCTTGACCTAAAAAGATAGATTATCTCTTTTTCCCCTGATTCTTTCATTTTGTGGAAAAGCAGTCTTTAACTCGGGTTTTGATAGAGGCTCCTGGATTCAGCATTTTTTTTTATTTTAAGAGATTATAATAAATTTAGGCCTTAATATATTTCATATTTAAATTCAGATTTCATTTTAAACAGGTTTATTTTTAAAAAGAAAAACTTGTTATAACTTAAATAATAAAACCAAAAAATAAGCTTAAAAATAATAATCATCATTTTATCCACCGTGCTTCAAAGGGGCTGGAGTAGGGATTATGCATTTATTTTTCTGTCTATGCTGGAAGACCTATTACAATAGTTTTTGGAGAGTTAATAGTGTAAGCAGAGTCAGGATGAGCTCTACCCTGACATCTGGTGGTGAATTGTGGCGAGTTGTAGAAAAGGACTTCAAGGGCTGGTCTTGTTTGCATAAGCACACTCACACCACCTAGCATGAGCCCACAGCTGCCCAAATAGTCACTTTTGCTGCTGTGGGATCCCCAGTTTCTCTGTTATTGGGGCAGGAAGAATAAAGTGGTGTTACCTTGATTATGTGAATCAAGACCAGTGGAACTGTTTTATGACAGAGGGACTCACCATCAACTAAGTAGCACTTGCTGGACAAGGGACATGGGTTCCAAAACCTAGTGAATTGAGAGACAGGACAGGACAGATTTGTACCTGATGGTGTGGGTCCCTTCTGAGGGTCTAAAACACCAGTTATACTGCCTCTTCTCTCCACTGTTAAATAGCAGAGCTAATCTTGTTTCCATTAAGAGTCTAGTTACAGGCTCCTGTGCTGAGTTCACTTTGGACCAATGGTGCACCAGCACTGGGGCTCCTCTGCTACAAGCTGAAATCACTAAGAGCTGAGATCACTGAGTGCTATGTTAACTAGTGGGGGAGCATGAAGGTATGTTGCTAAGTGGCTGGCAGAGTGGTGCAGTTTGTGGGATGGTGATTGGAGCGAAGTGGGGCGGAGCGGGCCAGAGCGGAGCAGTTTATGGTGAAGGCTGCAGCAGAACCCAATGGAGAGGTGGGGCAGTTGGCCTCAGACCATGTAAGATGCCCCTTAATGCCCTGCATGCCCCTTCCCCCTGCATTTCACCCAGGCTGGTGTGGGGGGTAAACTCTGCAGATAAACTTTGAACTCTGGGGCTGCACTGACCAGGGACGGAGACTTTTGGGGTGTTGGACTTTTGGGACTTTGGGGTGATCTTTGGGTTGTTGGACTAAAGACCCTGAGGGGAAAAGGATACTGCCAAACTTACTTGGGGGTGGTCTTTTTCTCATGGTTTGTGTTAATAAATCCTGTTTGTGGTGTTTCCTCAACATAATGCCGCATTGTTTCCCTCTTTTATTAAAAGGATTTTGCTACACTCAGACTCCGTGCTTTCGAGAGGGGAAGTATTGCCTCTTAGAGGTGCCCAGGGGTTGGTATGTAATTGTCCCAGTCACTGGGTGGGGGCTCAAGCCGGTTTTGCATTGCGTTATTGAAACGGAACCTGTAGATACTGGACCCAGCCCGGGGCTAGGCCCAACTCAGACGGGCAGAAGGGTTACAATAGGATGAGAGATTAAAAAGCTATGAAAACTTGATGAGTATAAAGAGCAGCACCTGTGGTGTAGATGTTCATGACTATGAACTGATCTTCTGGCACCAGCTGCTGGACTTAGGTGGGAGGAAAGCAGGAGGAAATGTGGCAGGGCAAGAGTCCAAGACAGAATATGGGGGAAGGGCAGGGAACCAGGACGGACATGTACTGGAAGGGGTAGCATGAGACTTCCTGGTCTTGGGACGGGGTGGAAGAGAGGACTTTGGAAGAGATAGGAAGAGGGGCACCAGAAGGATAGCAGAAACTGGTGGAAGGGGTGAAGAGACTCTAGGGAATTCCAGGTGTACAGAGGAGGGGAAGCATAGAGAGGAGATGGAAGGAGGGAGTAGGGAATTGGGGAAGACCTAAATATGTGGGTAGGGTTGGCATGTGGAAACCCAGAGGGGACAGGGAAAGGCAGAGTGCTTAATACTTTTGCTTTGAAGGCATAATTATTTAGTAACGTTTGGAGGGCAGCCTTCTTTGGCAGCTTTTCAGAAGCTCGCAGAGCAGGGCTGTCCTCCTTCAGACCTTTTGCACTAACCAGCCTCACATTTTGTTGCTCATTTAAACAACAAACCAACCCAGGGGAATTTCATAAACAAGAACACTTTCTTACAAAGAGTTAATGCTCACGGTTGGAGGCAGTGGGCCTCATGGATCAAGTATTGGACTGGGTGGGATCTGTCATTGGCCTTCTGTGTGACCTTGGGCAAATCACTTCACCTCTCTGTCTCCCCACTTTGTCTTGTCTGCTTTTCTTGTCAGTGCAAGGACTGGTTTTTCACAGTGGAGCCCCAATCTTGGTTGGGCCACTAGGCATTCCTGTATTACAAATAATTAATCATGTCTTTCAGTAGAGTCCAGCTAATGCCCAAAACCAACAGGACACTGTTGTTGTTGCAAAAATTCGGTACCACCTGAAAGATTTAAATGTCTGGAAGCCACCTCTTCTATATAATCCTTCATCACCCACTCTCAGCCCACCCAGGGTGCATTTCCCACCCCAATGTCAACATTTCCTCTTAAGAATCTTTGTAAAAAATATATGAAAGGGGAAAAATAACAAATTGCTGGGGTTTTATCATCTTCATGTCCTTAGCCAAAGGATTGTAGAAGTTTGTTGTTTTGACCTTTGCATGTATTTTTGCAAATTTTACTGGGAATTAATGAGAAATTTGGCTGGGTTGTGTAAATCAGCTGGAGTGAAATAAAGTGCTGAGGGACTATATGTAGGCTTGGGAGAATTCAGTTTTTTTCTTTTATCATTTTGAAAGATTATCAGTGTTTTTAAGCATTTTTTCCCCAATTTTATCAATTTAAATTTTCACAGCTGTGCAAAGTTATGGAGGGTAAAACTATCTGGCGGTCAGACAATAATTAATGGCAATAGATGTTGAGATTCAAAGAGTTAAAGCTTAACTATTAAAACACAAATGATCAGCATCACATATCAAAACATCTGACGTAAAGAATGTTAACTCAAACTCTTAAGTTCTCAAGCAGCATTTTTCTTACTTTACCTGTCTGTAACTTTTGATTATTATTGATGGAAATATTTTTCATTGGTCTATGTGTGTACAGTAAAATTGACATTTACCAATTAAAAATGAGTCCTTCCAACTCTAATTATATGGCAAGGGGAAACTAGCTGGATCTCTTATTGTAGCAGTCAGGCAGTGTTCTCCTGTGAACATGAATCATTGCCAAGTGGTTTTGATTCTGCTGAGAGATGTTAGTATGATCCTGCTGTGAGTCTCTGGTGCAAGAGGCTTGTAATTCTGCTTGGATATAAGGGAGATGGGAATGATGCTTTAGAGAGCAGCAAGGATCTAGAGTGTGGGCTAAGCAGTCTTGAGGGAGGAGCCCCCAGAGCAGCCTAGTGTGGGGAAAAGTTTGAGCTGAATTTTCTTAATTTCTGTTAATGAACACAAATACCAGGAAGGGGTAAGTTTTCACGGCATAGTAGATGAACTGTGTTTAAGAGCATGGTGGGGAAAGGCTCAGACTCACAAAGGGGGGTGACTTTTTTTTTCTTTTCAAACCTAATGCTGTTGTTGCTATCATTAGTTTTCTGAATCTGCATCATTCACCTCTTTTTAGTGGTCTTGTGATTAACATGGAGTAATGGTCTCAAGTTGTAGTGGGGGAGGTTTAGGTTGGATATTAGGAAAGTTTTTCCTATGAGGGGGGTGAAGCACTGGCATGGTTTAACCTAGGGAGGTGGTGGAATTTCCTTCCTTAGAGGTTTTTAAGATCAGCAGGGGTTGGACTAGATGACCTCTTGAGGTCCCTTCCAACCCTGATATTCTATTATTCTCTCCTGGACTGGGACTTAAAGTATGGGTTCAATTCATGACGCTGGCACAAACTTTTTGTGTGACCTTGGTACTTAGGCCCTGGTCCCTGCAAACTCTTGAGCACGTGCTTGACTTACCCACCTGAGTAGCCCCATGTGAGACTGCTCAAATACTTCAAGTTAAGTATGTGCACAAGTATTGCAGACTTGGGGGTCTTGGTTCTTTGCCCACAATTCCCTATCTGTAAAATGGAAATAGCAATTCCTTTTTCCTTTGTCTGTTATGTCTATGTTTGCTCATTTGGTCTTTCACTATTGGGATATATGACTACTTTGTAAATTATTGATTGATTTCAGGTCTTGCAGTTTCCATAGACAGAAACATTCACAATCCAAAGAAAGTCAGAGCTTCTGCTACGGGGCTCTGACAACGTGCAACAGGCAAATGACCACAGGAGGGTGGGGAAGGGCAAGGTAATTGCAAAGACAAACTCATTTATATAAACTAGTAGTAACAGTGCTCTGAGGAGTCAAAAGCGAATTTCAGAAAACAAAATAATAATTCTTCTAACTCAGAAGTGTGCAGGAATTGCTGATATGGGGTGCATCTGCAAGGGGAACCAACAAGCCTATGTACCCCTTCATCGAGGGGCACCAAGCTTTCTGGCATGGGGGTCTGAAATCGCCCTCACTGGGCCGCTGTCCAGCAAAATACTCAAGAACATGCTTAACTTTAAGCATGCGAGTAGTCCAGCTGGTTTCATCTGGATCTGGGTCCTGAGTCAGGTCCTTGTGAATCACCATGGTAGCGGCACTCCAGTGCACGGTGTTGTTGCTGGAAATGCCAAGGGGGCATGAGAGCCTTGTTTTAGATAGTTGCTTATTTTCATTTTTAATTAACAAAAAAAAAGAAATACACTTTATTTGAAAGAATAAACCAGCGGTACTCTCCCCCCCACACCCTTTACAGTTCTTCCCCTCCTCCCACTTCCTGTTTCCTTCTTCCCATCAGAATCCACTCCCTGGTGAATAATTCACCCTGTCCCATTTTTAGGCTTATGGTATGTACATTCTCATGGATCCAAGAGTCTCCATTTAAAAATGTTACAGTGGCTGAAAATATTCATTAAAGCAACAGATGTTACTAGCCCAGTAGGCTGGTTGGAGTAATAGGGAAGGGGCTTAAGCAGCAATGTGCAGAAGGGGATCTATGGGGAATTCCTCGGTTAAAACTTCGTTACACGGCTAAACGCAGATTGGGATGATTTTCATGTTACTGATGGATTTCCCCCCTCCCTGCCTTTCCTTCTGTGCATCTTCACCCTTGGGAGATGGTCCTCTAACTAAGGGACCATTCTTTTCTTTTCTTTTTTCTTTTTCTTTTTCTTGTTTTCTTTTTTCTTTTTCTTTTTCTTTTCTTATGAGTAACCTGTTAAATGCCCGCAGCACATCACTTGGTGTTAGTCACTCTTAAAGGCGTGATCCAGAGTCTACTCTGATCAGTTACAAGGGCGCAACTCACATTGACTTCAAGAGGCGTGTCACCCATTTGTGGTAATTGAGGCGTATCCAGGAGTTTTATCACTCATTCCAACATAATTCCCAGATTGTTCTGTCTCATGTCGGAAACTTCAAAACAAGATGTTTATAATGCAGCCTTCCTGCTGGCGGATTATGACTTGTAGTAAAAACTGTGCATAGATCTCTCTCATCTCACCCAGCCGCTGTATGATGGTCCTGTTTTACACACATAGTACATGGGAAGAAAAAGGTGCATAACAAGCCACACGGTAGGGAAAAGAAATGCCAAGTGAACCAAAAGCTGAATGTTATGATGAATAGCTAGTTCTCACTGAGACAAGTCACTTGGCCAATTTGTAACCATAACTGAAGACATTTGTCCCGTGTGACATTTAAGTTGTGTTGCAATGTATGGGTCTCTGTATGGAATAATGTAAAGTGTATACAACAAGACCCTGCCAGTCAGTGGAGAAAATATTGCTTCTCAAGAGGCTGAATTGTATACTGTAGCTTATAAAACATGGTGTATACTGGCCTGTAAGCATTTCTTCTGAATGTGAAACCATATTGCAACATAGAAGAAGCAAGTGCAGATATGTTCTTGTCAGAGGAGAAAGGAGAGGGAAGCACCTCAGGTTCTCTTTAATATACATGCACACACACATGTTAGAGCTACTTGGGAAATAGGGGAGAGGGGAAAATAGTTGTTGAATTAGGAGATCTATGAAGCCAGGACTCTCTCCTTTGTTTTTGTACAGCACCTTGCACAATGGGGTCCTGATCCTGCTTGGAGATTTGGGGAGCTGCTGTAATACAAATTCATTATTGCTATTAATTATGGTCTTGTGCAAATATTTCACTGTAAAGGTCCATAGTTGCTTAAAATTTAGGCACTGAAACTAGTCAAGTCCAGAGAGAGTAATGCTTTAGGGCTAGGTTCTGATGTCCATCGCCCCAAGGTATTTGAAATAATAACCCCTTCAAAGTCAGTGGTGAGTTGCGATTAGTTGGAATTGTGCAATTGCTAGAGAGACTGAGTTCTGAGATAACTGAGTGACACTCTGGCAGTCATTGGAGATACTCCATATTTACAGCATGTAACTGGGACCTCAAGCTGGCCCAAAGGGTGGAAAATGCCTCCATGTCTACTTGTCTACCAAACTGCCAACTTACTTCCCCTTTGTAATAAACCAGCTGCAATCCCTGAGATCATTCATGAAGTGATGCAGAGCAGTTGTTTGGCATATGGACAGTAAGTTATAATCAGTTCTCAGTACTGTGTGAAATATGGGGTGCATGCACGTGCGTGATGTTTTTGGCTGGTGAAAAGTGATTTTAAACATCCTTGTTTTCTGTTTGGCTTTTCTTAAGTGGATGGATGGGCATCCAATGTTGGGATGGACACAGGATGCAAGGACACTGCTTGCTCCTGGGTGAACAAGAGACTGACTTCAGCTTCATTTCCCTGAGAGCAAAGATTATAAGAGTGGGGGAAGCATTGCGGGGAGGCAAGGCTGAACTCCCAATCTCTGGGAGCTTTCAGTTTCCTTTCTGCATGTTAACTTAGTTTGCTTCCAGGTGACAAACGCTATCCCTAGAGGACAAGACTTCGCTGCCTGTGTGTCTTCTGCAGAGATGTTCCACTACTTACAATCAATCATCTGTGGAGGGGCCTGGGCTGCGAGTTATTGAGCACCTGGACTCCTACTGCTGTCAATGGGAGTGGAGGACACTTAGCACCTTGTAGGGTCAGGCTTTTAAACAGGCTTAGATAAGCACCACCGCATAACGTAGTATAGTCACTATTCAGCGATTCATATTTGTGCAGCCAGAGGTCAAATGGGTTGGAAAATTTGCACTGGGGAGAGGAGGTGCTGCGAAAAATGTTAGGTTATGGGTGTTTTTTTTTGTTAGATAGCTTCTCATATTTCCTCCTCGCCCTGGTTTCTGAGTATGCATGTGTGAATATAAGAGTTCCCCCTTCTTTCCTTCTACTCTGGCTGTTAGCTCCTGGACAATACAGTATTTGCACGTGCCCCTCTGTGCAGGGCCGGTGCAAGGAAGTTTCGTGCCCTAGGTGAAACTTCCACCTTGCGCCTCCCCTCCCCCAGCTAACTCCGCCCCCCCGCAGCAGCTAACCCAGCCCCCCACCAGGGGAGACAACCTCCCCTCATGGAAGCTAACCCCGCCTGGGGAGCCTGCCTCCACAGCAACTAACCCCAACTGGGGATCCCCCATGCGGCAGCTAACCCCACCTGGGGAGACTCCCCCTTCCCCCCCGCGGAAGCTAACCCCACCCGAGGAGCCCCCCCCGCAGCAGCTAACCCTGCCTGGGGAGACCCCCACCGCGGCAGCTAACCCTGCCTGAGGAGACTCTCCCCCCCAGGAGACTTCCCCCCCGGAAGCGAACCCCGCCTGAGGAGACTTCCCCCCCCAGGAGACTCTCCCCCCCACGGCAGCTAACCTCACCCGGGGAGACATCCCCCCTGCGGCGGCTAACCCCGTCTGGGGAGCCCCCTCCTGCGGCAGCTAACCTCGCCCCCTCCGCGGCAGCTAACACCGCCCAGGGAGCCCAGCCCAGCTCTCCTCTGCTCCGTCTTCTCCGCCGAGCACGGGCATCGCTCTAATTCTCCTCCCCTCCCAGGCTTGCAGCGCTGATTGGAGGAAACTTAAAGCGGGGGCTGTGTGCTCAGCGGAGGAGGCAGAGTGGAGGTGATCTGGGGCAGGGAGCGGTTCCTGTGTGTGCGCCCCCCCCCCATTAGTGTGGGCAGCCCTCCCCGCATCCCAGCTCACCTCCACTCCACCTCCCTGAGCAGGCTTTTAGGCGCCCCCATCCACTAGGCGCCGTAGGTAGTCGCTTAGTTTGCCTAAATGGTTGCACTGGCCCTACCTCTATGGCTGTGACTGACTTCCCAAGCAGCTGCAATCATTAGAGGCAAGCGTACAACATGTCTACTTTGCAGTGCAGTTTTAATCTCCTGCAAGGCAATATTTCTTATGATGATGGGCAGGTGCCTTCATTATTTGTCAGCTAGGTACTGATCAGCACTCTCTGGGTATGTCTACACTGCAACTAACCACTACTGGCCTGTGTCAGCCGATTCAGGCTCGCAGGCCTTGGGCTAAGGGGCTGTTTAACTGTGGTGCAGACGTTCGGGCTCAGACTGCAGCCTGAATTTTGGGACCCTCCTGCCTCTCAGGGACCTAGAGCCCAATCTTTGCCAGATGCTACAAATGAGCCACATCTTCCCAGGCAGTGAGTGCAAATGACAACTGTGGTGCACACCCAGCTCTAGGCCCCAAGACAGGAGTCATGTCTCTGGATTGCCCATGTGATACCACGTCATCCACGACCTACCACATCAGGTCTGTTATTTTAAATAAAAACCCCATATCAGTTGCACTTACACATTTTTTTTCTACCTCCAGATTAGACAGGCTGAGTCCTGTGTGAGTGGCCTTTATACAGTCGAAATAACAGTTAATAGATGCATGTAATAGCAATAGGTCATAATTTAAAATAACTGCCAGACAAATATAAAGGTAAAGCCTGTAGGTACTAAACAGTCTTTTTTTAAAAACACAAAAAACTGGCTGGGGGCCCTAAAATATTCTTGGAGACTGGTTCTTGTTACCCGTAGATCATTTGTGGGGCAGGATACTGGGTGTGTAAAACCTTTAAGTCCTTTTCTTTTCCTTCCTTTATAGCCTAGGCACTCAGACAGAGTCACAAAAGAAGGATAGTCTGGTGGTTATGGCACTAGCTTAGGACTTGGGGAAACCTAAATTCAAGTCTCTGCTCTGCAACAAACTTCCCATGTGACCTTGGCAGATCACTGAGTATCTCTGTGCCGAAGGCCTGCTGTATGCTAAGAGAAGTGCTATGATCCCCATTTCCTCACCTCACAGGGGTGTAGTGGAAGGCTCAGACTTCATGGCAATGGATGCCTTGTAAGTGCCAAAGGTAGATGGGTAAAGCTACAGTAGAGAGAATGAACTAAAAATTCTTTCTCAATCCCAGGGTCATGTGCTTCTGCCATGCGATCTGAACAACCTAATGTAATTCCTGAGAAAAATGTTCCTTCCCATCCTGTTGAGGAGACTGAAGGAGAGGGAGATACAGTGTCATTCCTGTCAATGCGCTAGAGAATGCAGCCACTTTTATTTTATTTTGATATTAAAGACATATTTTAAAGAATTGTCAACTTCTGAGCTGTTACTTTTATGATAAAAAAGATGTTTTCGCTCCCATCCGCTCCCAGGAGTAGTTTCAGGAGCAGCAAGGAAGAATACGTTGTGGGTTAGCTTTTAATTAATTTTAATTATTTTGAAAATGTTGTGCACTGTTCTCTGATACTTAATGGTCAGCCTCTAAATTCCCCCTGGATGGGGATCTGCGCTCTTGGAAGTGGAGTTGGGGGTTATTGCTGAGAAATATTGTTTGGTTTAATCTAGTCTGCAACTGACACAAGAAGCAGGAAACACTAAAGGCAAATTCTCTTCCCTAAGTGATCTGTGCACCTCTGAGATTTCTAATGACTGCTCTGCACTCTGTCCCCAAGGAAGTCTTCCATTGCAATGAGTTGCATAGGGACTATGTGGTACATGCCATGTCAGAAATAAGACACCATGTCCACAAAGCACTAAACCCATGTTTAAATCCCATTGAATTCAAAGTTCAGGTTAAGCCTGTGCCTATGTGCCTTGCTGAATCGAGACTTAAGGGGGAGTGTGTGAGGAAGAAGTTTCCTGAATTTACCAAGAATCACAAGAGACTTTTAATCCAAAAGTGATATGATTAGAACTGCCTGGCCCTCTGAGACTGGAGAGAAACCGCACTGTGTGGTGCAGAGATCAACTGCTAGATCAGGAATGGATCAAACCCCAAACACATTGGGGTAAATCCTCAGCTCATGCAAACTGTCACTGCTCCATTGATGGAGTTTTGACAATTGACAGCAGCTGGAGATCTACCCTGGTTCCTAGCCCTATCCTGAGTGCATTGTACTTACCTCTGTCACATGCTGGTTTGGGGGAACAGAGGGGTGTGTCCCTTTTTTACACTTGGGCAACGCTTGTGTGGTTTGTGGTGCCAGTGAAGCTAAATTAAATAGCGTGTGGGATACACCGTAGAGATCTGCAGCATAGTTCCGACAAGGGAAAGCTTGGCTGAAATTGGGCACATGAAGAGAGGATAGTGGATTTGAGACCAAATTCAATGCAGCCAAATTACTGTTTTTGTATTCTGGCAATGCCTGCAGATTCCCCACCAGCTTTGGGCCCCGTTGTGCTAGGTACTGTACAAACAGATGCTACAAGGCAGTCCCTGCGTTGGAAAGCTTACATCGTAGAAGACAAGACAAACAGCAAAAATGCAACTTGGTGCAAGTCCAGTCGAGTCCCTTCCTGGTTTTCCCCTTCTCATACCAAACCTTCTCCCCTGTGCCTGGCTGCCAGTCAAACTTCTTCATAGCCTGTGCTCAGCTGCGCTTGGATTCATACCTGTTTACAGCAGTGAGTAATTGGACCTTTTTATTTTCCTTTTCATTCAACTATTAGTCTCCTAAAAAAGGTACTACTGTATTGTCAGATTACCCCTTCCAGGTATTTTCCCAAGTAGAATTCCTTGGGGCTGATCCTGTGAGGTGCTGAGAGCCTTCAGCTTCCACTGCCTTCAGTAGGAATTGAGTGCTCAGCACCACCAAAGAGGTACTCAGGATCACATGTAATCAGGCCTCTGCGCTGATTTTTCTGTCTTTCAAATTCTTTCAATTAAGACACAAAGCAAATCTTTTCTAGTGTCAGTACAGTATGTAGGTAGTACCAAGGGAGGCTCATAGAAATGCAGTGCTAGAAAGGACCTCAAGAAGTCATCAGGTCCAGCCCTTTTGTGCTGTCATAGGACAAGGTAAATCTAGAACATCCTTGACAGGTTTCTGTCTAACACAATGGTGGGCAACCTGAGGCCTGTGGGCCCCATGTGGCCCGTCAGGGTAATCTGCTGGCGTGCCGTGAGACTGTTTGTTTACAATGACCATCCGCAGGCATGGCCACGTGCACCTCCCAGTGGCCACGGTTCGCAGTTCCTGGCCAATGGGAGCTGCAGGAAGTGGCAGCCAGCACATCCCTGCGCCCCACGCTGCTTTCCTCAGCTCCCATTGGCCAGGTACAGCAAACCGTGGTCACTGGGAGCTGTGGGTGGCTGCAAGCAAACTGTCTCATGGCCGCCAGTGGCCGGACAGGCTGCAAGTTGCCCAGACAGGCTGCAGGTTGCCCACCACTGGTCTAATATGTTCTTAAGAATCTCCAGTGATGGGGATTCCACAACTTCTGTTGTAAGCCTGTTCCAGAACTTGACGTCTCCAACTATAAGGTAATATCAAACCTAAATCTCCCTTGCTGCAGATATTAAGCCCATTTCTACTTCTCCTACCTTTAGTCGACACTGAGGACGTTGAACACAGCTCTCTTTATAGCATCCCTTAACATACAAGAAGACTAAACAGTAACAGGGCCCTACAAAATTCATGATTCGTTTTGGTCAATTTCACGGTCATAGGATTTTAAAAATAGTAAATTTCATTATTTCAGCTATTTAAATCTGAAATTCCACAGTGTCATAATTGTAGGGGTCCCGACCCAAGAAAGGAGTTGGAGGGAGGATCGCAAGGTTATTGTAGGGGGGGTTGCGGTACTGCTACATTTACTTCTTCACTGCTGAAGTTGACAGTTGACAGCTGTAGAGTAGGGGTTGCTGGCCAGGAGCCTAGTTCTGAAGACAGAGCCACTGCCAGCAGCAGCACAGAAGTAAGGATGGCCTGGTATGGTATTGCCACCCTTACTTCTGTGCTGCTGCTGGCGGCGTGCTGCCTTCAGAGCTGGGTGCCCAACCAACAGCCGCTGCTCTCCAGTTGCCCAGCTATGAAGGCCGTGCAGAAATAAGGGTGGCAATATTGCATTGCTCCTAAAATAACCTTGTAACCCCTCCCTGCAACTCCCCTTTGGGTCAGGACCCCCAGTTTGAGAAATCCTACCTGGTGAAATCTGTATAGTATAGGGCAAAAGTACACAAGACCAATTTCACAGGAGGAGACCAGATTTCATGGTCCATGATGCTTTTTTCGTGGCTGTGAATTTGGTAGGGCCAACTAATCAGGTATCCACTCAGTCATCTTTTCTCAAGACTAAACATGCCCAGTTTATTTTAAACCTGTCTTCATAGGGCAGGTTTTCTAAACCTTTTATCAAATTTGTTGCTCTCCTCTGGACTCTGTCCGATTTCTCCCTCTTTCCTAAACTGTGGTGTTCACACAATACTCCAGCTGAGGCCTCATCAATAACAAGTACAGTGTGACAATTACCTCCAGTGTCTTACAAATGACACTCCTGTTCATACACACCTAAAAATATGAGCCAGAATATTAGCCTTTTGTGCAACTGCATCACACTTGTTGACTCGTATTCAATTTGTGATCCCTTCAGTGCTTAATTTTTAATGAAAGAGGTGCCAGGATGAAAGCAGTTTTTTTACTTTCATAACTGACATGGCAAACCCAGAGGTGCCGGGGTTCAGCCCTGGCACACATTAAGCATTTGATCCACTCTAACCCCAGCTCATTTTCCGTAGTACTACCACCTAGCCAGTTATTCCCCATTTTGTAGCTGTGCATTTGATTTTTTTTCCCTTCCAAAGGATAACTGCAAAGTACTTCACTTATTGAGTTTCATCTTGTTGATTTCAAACCAGTTCTCCGATTTGTCAAGGTCTTCTCGAATTCGAATCCTGTCCTTCAAAGTGCTTGCAATCTTCCCAGCCTGATGTCAGCTGCAGATTTTATAAGCATATTCACTTGTCCAAGTCACTAATGAAAATATTGAATAGGTTGGACTCAGGACCGACCCCACTAAATGCGCCTTCTCAGTTTGAACATGAACCATTGATAACTGCTCTTTGAGTACGGCCTTTCAACCAGTTGTGCACCCATCTTATAATTTTATCTAGACCACATTTCCCTAGTTTGCTTATGAAGGAGACTGCATCTTTTCCCCCATCCACTACACCAGCAACCCTGTCACAGAAGGAAATTAAGTTGCGGTTTGGCATGATTTGTTCTTGATAGATCCATGCTGGCTGTTCCTTAATCCTATTATCCTCTAGGTGCTTCCAAATTGATTAATAATTTGTTCCATTTTCAAAGTTAGGCTGACTGGTCTATAATTCCTGGAGTCTTCTTTATTCCCCTTATTAAAGGTAGATACTATGTTTGCCCGTCTCCAGTCCTCTCACACCTTACCTGTCCTCTGAGTTCTCAAGATAATTGCTAATGGTACCGAGATTGCTTCAGCTAGTTCCTTAAGTACTGTACGTTGAATTTCATCAGGCCCTGCCAACTTGAATACATCTGATTTATCTAAACATTCTTTAACCTGTTCTTTCCCTATTTTGGCTGGCATTCCTTCCCCCTTGTTGTTAATATTAATTGTTGAGTATCTGGTGACCATTAACCCTTTTAGTGAAGGCTCCAGCAAAATGTGTATTAAACACCTCAGCTTTCTGGATGTCGTCAGCTATTATCTCTCCTTCCTTGCTAAGTAGAGGATTTACACTTTCCTTCATCTCTCTTCTAATGTATTTAAAGAACCTCTTCTTTATTGCGTAATTCACTTTGTGCCTTAATCTTTCTGATTTTGTCCCGTCATGTTTGTGCTATTCTTTTGTGCTCCTCCTTAGCAATTTTCCCATGTTTCCACTTTCTGTAGGATTTCTTCCTGATATTTTCAGGGACATTAAAAAGCTTCTGAAAGAGCCATATTGGCTTCTTCCTAGCTTTCCTTCACATCTGGATGGTTTGCATTTCTGCCTTTAATGTGATTTCACTGAGAAACTGCCAGCTCTCCTGAATGCCTTTTTCCCTTAGATTTTCTTCAATTCCTCCCTGTTGGTCAGAATCAAGTCTAAAATGGCCATCCCCCCTGTTTACTTCCTAAAAGCGATCCCCAATACAGTCCAAGGACTTACTGGAATCTTTGAATTTTGCCATATTACTTTTGCAACAGATATCTGGGTAGTTATAGCCCCCCATTACTAGCAGGTCTTGGGTTTTGGATATTTCTGTTGTTCTAGCAATACCTCATGCATTTCCTCTTCCTGATTTCAGTGGTCTATAATAGACATTTACATGACATCACCCCTAATTTTTCATGCCTTTTATCTTTAATCTTTACCCAGAACCTTTCAGCTGGCCTGCTTCTCACCTCCTTGTGGACCTCAGAACAAGTGTATATTATGTTGATGTATCATGCAACACATCCTCCGTTTTTATCCTACCTCTTCTTCCTGGACAAGCTATACTTCTCTGTACCAATATTCCAGTCATCCGACTTATCCCACCAAGTCTGACACCAATTAAATCATAATTTAGCTTATGTACTAATAATTCCAATTCTTCCTATTTTCTCTTCATCCATACTCCTTGCATTTCTGTATAGACACCTAAGATATCAAGCATATTCCCTCACTGATTTCCCTCTTCCTGCTCCCATGACCCTACTGTAATTTTTCATGTCTCCCCACTCCCTCACAATATAATACCCTCTGTTAAGGTCACCTTTTTGGTGCTTACCTGTGAACTTTTGTCACGTATGGGCTCATGACGCAAACATCCCTGATTTGCAGTTTGATAATGGAAACCCATTGTGATCCATGGAAAATATTTTTAGGAAACAAACAGGGAAACACTCCAAGACATGGAAACTTAATGTCCTTTCTGTTACATTTAAGGTTCTGAACGAAGTTCAGCGTTGGCTAAAATTTCTTGAAGGAGATATTAAAATTATATCTTTGTGTAAGTTCCCGTTATGCATAAGATACATTTGTTTGGGTGCAGATTACTGCTGACCTTTCATTGATGCTATGGGGAAAAGGGATTTCATGTGTTTTAGGTCAGTACCACAATTTAACTGCGGAGTGGATACATACTAATGCAACTGACAAACACCCTGTTAGAGCCCACTGATACTCTGTTATGGTCTGGGGCCATTTCCAATTTGGATGAAATCTTAACAGGCATCATATGGTAATACTAGTGATGTCCTGCATTTATACTGCCTTTAATTTCAAAGTGCATTACAAACTATGCATGAAGAATCTCTTCATCCACCACTGAAATAGTCACGTCTGGCATAGAATGCAAGAGCTGCTTAGCAAGTAGATCTTTTAAGTCATTACTCGTGAAAATAGTTGCACTGAAGTGAGTAGCTGCCATGGCAACTTCATTACCACGAGTGGTCATGGTCTCCATTTTACATCTCCCCCAAAAGGTAGCATCTCCACCAAAGCATAACCCTGTCAGATGCTATGCTGGTGCGTTAGTATTTCAACTCATGCTTGTTAAATCAGAGGTATGATTTCCTGCACTTCCTTGGGTTTTCTGTTGGACTATTAGCTAAGAACCACCCAGGCCTGACCTTCTACAGCAAACAAAATCAAAGAGAAACTGCTGAGCTTCAGTTCAACTGCAAATTTGACACCATCAGCTCAGGATTAAACAAAGACTGTGTATGGCTTGCCAATTACAAAACCAGTTTCTCCTCCCTTGGTTTTCACACCTCAACTGCTAGAACAGGGCCTCATCCTCCCTGATTGAACTACCTCATTATCTCTAGCTTGCCTGCATATATATACCTGCCCCTGGAAATTTCCACTACATGCATCTGACCAAGTGGGTATTCACCCACGAAAGCTCATGCTCCAAAACGTCTGTTAGTCTATAAGGTGCCACAGGATTCTTTGCTGCTTAAACAAAATCTGGTGAGTTTTCAGCCTTAACTGAACAGAGGAGAACAGCAGCTGTGCCTAACATGGTTGTGATGAGTCACTGTGTTCCATTCCTAGTCTGCATATCTTGGATCAGGTCCTTATTTTTTCCTGGCGTTAATTATTTACTAGTTGAATGACCAACTTAGTTTCAAAGTTGTTTAGTTGAATGGTGAGAATTGATTTAACCTGTCTCTCAGTAAACACTGTGGGAACTAAGGTTTCGAGGTTATCCATCAGTGGGAGGGCATCAGCCAAAGACACAAAATACATGGGGAGAAAAGACCCAAAGGGAAGAAATCTGTTCTCTGTCCCCAGCCTCCAAAAAGAAGCTGTAGAGAGACCCAAAGAAAGAAGAGAAGAAGACAGGAGAGGTAAAGGAGACATACAGCTATTGTGACAGACCCAGGCCAGTGGGATACAGGAGTCTGGTAGAGGGCAAATCTACTGGTCACTGGCTGAGCAGTTTTTTGTTTCCTGAGTGACTAGAGCAGGGGCTGCACTGGAGTAATCAGGAACCTGCTAGAACCAATTAAGGCAGACAGGCTGATTAGGCCACCTGCAGCCAATCAAGGCAGGCTAATCAGGGCACCTGGGTTTAAAAAGGAGCTCACTCCAGTCAGGGAGGGAGGAGCTAGAGGAGAGGAAGTGCGTGTGAGGAGCTGGGAGCAAGAGGCACAAGGAGCTGAGAGAGAGAGGGTGTGCTGCTGAAGGACTACGGAGTACAAGTGTTATCAGACACCAGGAGGAAGGTCCTGTGGTGAGGATACAGAAGGTGATTGGAGGAGGCCAT
Source organism: Gopherus evgoodei (assembly GCF_007399415.2). Lineage (NCBI taxonomy): Eukaryota > Metazoa > Chordata > Testudines > Testudinidae > Gopherus > Gopherus evgoodei. Next base: position 122,396,331 of record NC_044327.1, read on the forward strand.
GGGGAAGTAGCCCAGGGAGTTGTAGCTATCATGCAGCTGTTGCAAGAGGCACTATAGACAGCTGCAATCCACAGGGCCCTGGGCTGGAAGCTGGAGTAGAGGGCGGGCCCGGGTTCCTGCCAAACCTCCCAACTCCTGATCAGACACAGGAGGAGTTGATCCAGACTGTGGGGAAGATCACTGAGGTGAGCAAATCTGCCAATAAGCGCAGGACCCACCAAGGTAGAGGAGGAACTTTGTCACAGTACATTCTTTGGAAAGATTCAGTTGCATATATTATTCTTTATTTTCATCTCCTAAAAGCACTATCATGTTGCATTATGCCTCACCCATTCCACTCCAGAGGTGGCTGCACTTAAATGGTAGATAATGCAATTAGTGTAGACATCAGGCCAAATTCTGAACTAACCTACACCCAGTGTGGCCTCAAGTAAATGGGGATCACAAGATGAGGGAGTAAATCAGCAAGGAATGGAGCCCACAATCTGTGAAGCATCTTACTATGGAAGCTGCTATATAAATGTGGAAGTTATTCTTAGTCCTCATTTCTGTGCAAAATCCTTAGTGGTGCAATATCGAGTGGGGAAAGGAGATGAATCCGTGCTTCAGATCTCCTGCAGCCCTGGTCAAGGGTCTCATTGCAGGAGGCAGGCGTGTTTTCTTATTGGATCAGACCCTTAATTATAAATTCAGGTGAGTGGACATTCGTGTGGTTGGAATGTCCATTTTTCACAGTTTCATCAATTGGTGCAGTGTGCTTTCATTTGGAGAAAATTACACTATTAAAAAACAAACCAAATATGTGGTGCTATCACAGGAAGGCTAAAATGGGAAATGGGCACTGATAATAGTCAGGGCTCTTTATTTATATTTCCTGCAGTGGGAAAGAGTTAGAATTTTGCTGTGAGTCTTTGAGCCAGATTCAAATACCAGTAACTCATATTCAGTATAGCCCTATTGAAATCATGCCCGCATGGTGGAACCGAGAAGCCCAACTCTGCAACTCTTCAAGTCTGTTTACAACCTAGCACATGGCGTTTGGGTGCTGACTGAGATCACAGGCGAGAGGATTACTCACATGAGTAGAGGTTGCTAAACAATACCCTTGATTGTCAGTGCTGGACTGTTCCCATCACTCAGGGCTGGTCTACACTACGGGGGGGGAATCGATCTTAGATACGCAACTTCAGCTACGTGAATAACGTAGCTGAAGTCTAATATCTAAGATCGAATTACTCACCCGTCCTCACCGCGTGGGATCTATGTCCGCGGCTCCCCCTGTCGATTCTGCAACTCCGTTGGGGTTGGTGGAGTTCCAGAATTGATATAAGTGCGCTCGGGGATCAATATATTGCGTCTAGATGAGACGCGATATATCGATCCCCGAGCAATTGATTTTAACCCGCCGATACGGTGGGTAGTCTAGACGTAGCCTCAGAAGCCTCACAAATCCATCAAGGCTTGATATGTTTGCACACGTGTGTGTTGTGGGGAATTATTGGAAAAATGATATTTATTATATATGATTGCTGGCAAATAAATAAGGTTCTTACTTCCTCTGCCATGTGAGTGCTGAGATTGTTTTTTTTCTGTGCCTTCAAATCTGGTGATTAATATAACAATTGTTCCCCACGAATGACAGCAGTATATTGAGTGAACCCCATGTCAAAATAAATTGAGAGGTTATTTTCAGGTCATAGGCCAACTCTTCTCTTCGTATATAAATATATTTTTACAGGGTAGAAGTATTTCCAGACTTGAGACATTTCCAGTATTTGGTGTTTAAGGCATGTATAGAGACAGATCACATAGAAGCACAGAGAAGATTTAAAACATGGGTTCTCAGCCTGGGTGTCATGATTCCCTTGACCGTGCCCTTCCTGTGTTAGATGGGAGGGGGATCCTGGCTAGGTAAGGAACAGGTTGAGAACCACTGATTTAAAACATAGCGGGGAGGGGGAGTGGGGTGATCCAGAATAACACTATGAAGTGAAGATCCTAAAAGTAAGATTTTGTGAAAAGGAAATTAGATGCAATATAGTTCTGCCTCTTCTTGTGACCAGTGTGTAAGATAGAGATTATGGGCTTGACCCTCCCTGGTACAGGTGCAGGGTGTTGCATGTATCAGCGCAAAGTGAAAATGGATAAGCAGCACAGGGAACTTAATCCTGTATTAATGAGATGTGTAGCTGCCAAGTTACTCCCACATAGTAGCAGGCAGAAGCTCAGAGATAACACATAGCTAAGCCCTCATGCATGCCAAGGACTGCATTTGAGCACAGATATGCCCATATTTTACACACCCTACTACTCTTCTCTACCCACAGACTTGTAAGTATGGGAAAGGGTCCACATAGGGCTTGAGACTCACTCCTGCATAGTGCAGAGGATAAAGCATAACCTTACACATTCCCAACCCTAACCTCTGCTCATCTTTACGTAGCTGTCCAGGTACAGCTTGTGCTTCCAGCAGTGCCTTCCACAGTAACTTGCAGAAACGAGGCTTACAAATTGAGCTGCCTGGGATTTTTTCATCAAAATGCTTTTAAGATCCAAAATGGAGGGTGGGGAGGGGGTGTCAATTTTGGCAAAAGGCGGTGTTTTGATAATGTTGAAATGTCCCATTTCAACATTTTTCAGAAGAGAATGTTTCAATTTTTTGTCTCAAAGTGACTTTTTGAGACAATTTTTTAATATAAAGTTGAAATTGGAGGGGAATGTTTCCATTTTATCAAAATGAAACAACTTGATTGGTCCAAATTAAAAAAAAAATCCTTCATTTTGTGGGAATTTTTTTCTTCTGTTGTGGAACAGAAAATTTTTTGAAATTGCAGAATTTCCCACAAAATGGAAAACCTGGTTCCTTAATAACTGGTTAGAAGGTAAAGCCTTCATGTGTGACCCAAGCAAAATTCAGCACTTCTTTGATAAGGATACATCTTGATTCAGGAAATCTTAAGTAATATGCAGAAACACTGAATTTTCCCAGGTATCTTTCTAAGGTACTTATATGGCCCTATAGACAAGTGGCCACCGCATGGCGCCCCCTGGTGGCCTCAGGGAAGCTGTGCATGCAGTCTGTCACCTCAAGTTTCCTTTCTTGGATCCCCAAACAAACTCGACACTGGGTTTTGTCCTGTCCAGTCACAACAGCCCTCCTGGGGATCTGGTTTAGTAACTTAAAGTTCAAAACTAAACAAAAGTCTTCACTTCAGCATAGCCCAAGCTCCCCGGTCTGGTCTGGTCAGGGTTCCTTACTCCCAGCTCTTCCTAGCTGCAGCAGGTCTTTGGGTCTTCCCTGCAGGAGCCTCTCTCAAGCTAGTGTCACTACAGCATCCTGAGCTTCCCCCCTTCCTCCTTACAGCAGCCACCTCCTGCTCTTTCCAGGAAATGGTCTAATTCCCCTCAGGTGGGACTCATTCTTTAATTGGGGTTGGCATGGCCCCAGGCTCTCCAGCGCAAGGCAAGCCACCCTGTTACAGGCCCACCGTGTCATAGTATTTGGTACCTCGCAGTCTTGAATGTATTTATCCTCCCAGTGCTCCTGTGAGGGAGGGAAGGACTGTTATCCCCATTTTACAGAAGGGGAACTGAGCCCCAGAGAGACTCAGTCACGTGCCCCTGGTCACACAAGGCGTTTGTGGCAAATTAAGGAGCGTGGATCTCCTGAATCCTAGACTAGTGCCCTAACCTCTGTGTGATGTTACCTTTCAGTCCTGAGGCAGGAGCTTCCCAGATGACCGCTGCCCGATGGCTCCCCCCAGAGGGAAGGGAGGGAGCTGCATTCTGACACATCTTGAGAGGGAGTCATTCCCCTCTCTTTTATTGACTCAGTTTATTATGTATTAATTATTCCCCTTGCTGTTTGTTCATGGGGTACCCTGGAAGGGGAGAGACTTTAAAGTGAGTTGGCTGGAGGACTAGGTTGGAGGAAGAGATAGACCACTGCAGAGGCAGAGTGCCCATCGGCAGAGGACATTCAGCCAGGGGTTGGGGGCAAGGGGGAGGAGAAGAGCTGCTGCACCACACCTGGCTGCAAGGTGGTGCGAGCAGTGAGTCACCCCCTGCACACTTCCCTGCACACTTAAAGCATGATTGTAAAAACCATTCACACACCTTCCTGTGGATGAAGCTCAAGGGACTGCTAAGTAAAATGAAACATTTCATGTGCTTTTTTGTGGCAAACATTAATTATCTCAGGAAGTTTAGGGCCTGATCCTGCTCTCACTAAAGTCGATGGCAAAATTCCCATTGATGTTAGTGGGAGAGGGCCAAGTTCTTAATTACTATTTTTAGAGAGAAAATGCTTGATTTGTTTTTCCAGAGCTTTTGGGGTGCAGGATACCTGTTCTGGAAGTCTGGAGTGCAGAATCACAATAGAGATGGGAAAGACCTATCAGTCTTTGAGATTCTCCCCTCACATCCCTGGCTAGTTCCCATCAGTACATTTCTTGGCACTTTGTCTAGCATCATTTTAAATATCTCAGCTAAGTGATGGGATATGCATGACTTCCCTTGCAAGAATATTCCACTGTACAATAGAACAGGACTTCTTTCCCTTTGATATTCAACCCAAACTTTACTCTAGTTACTTTCATCTAAGTATTCCTGGTTATGCCCTCTGGTTTGAGGTGGGAGAAGTCAGGAACCAGAATCTAAACCAAGCCTCCCACATGAATGAGCTGCTCTTTAGATTCATCAAGAGAACCTGATGTGAAGTGTACTGTGATGGAGAAGCCCTATAAAACTCAATAAGGGTGAAACCAAGTTCTACAAATAACTCTGAAGATTCTATAGAATTTCTTTAACAAAGCATGGAATCCTTTCGTGCAGAGTGACCCCAACACACTCCCAGTCCCGAATTTCCAGAAACCCATCTGCCCTATAATGTGCAGACCTCTCCTAGAACATTCAGAGGAATAATAAGGTCTGTTGCTGCTTTTAAAGAGACAAAAGCAGAGCAGCTGGATGTTTTAACTGGAGGTAACAATCTCTTCAATTCAAACAGTACAGGGCTGGTTCAGATTAAAAGTAAAAGTAGTTTAAGAGAGGTTTTAACTGTCTTTGGAATTTTATTACTGGGATGTAATTCTCTGTTAAATTCTATAGGATGGTCCAAAAACCTGTAGAAAAGACATCATGCTCTATGAAATTCTATAGAGCTTTTCCATAGGGGCGGCTGCAGCTTGTGCATCAGCATATGGAGTTGCTGAGCAAGCATGTTTGAGCAAAAGATGAGATGTCTGTAAATCCTTAATTAATAGGCAAGCTGCAAAACATCATCCAAAAGTGGTATCCAAGGTGGCTAAATAGGGTGGTCCACTTGTCACACCATCTAATCACCAGAGTCCCAGTGCCTACTGGCAACTCTATAACTGTCAACACCATTGCATGTGAGACAGGTGTCAGAAACTTTTGGATGAATGTTTCTCACAGCTTGGGGCTTCAGCTGTGAGCCAAAGCAGAGGTGTGGGAATAGCCATCTATGTGGTGGTGATATCCCATTGCCTTTTGTTTCTTTAATTGCTAAGGGCTAGATTGTACTGTTTTAGGCACAGCCTTGGGTTGGTGATAGCAGCAGGGTCAAAATATTTAACCTTGTTGCCTTGGTTTTCTCATCTGTCAGCCTGGGGGCAACAATACTTACCTACCTCCCAGGGCTTTGGTAAGCACTAGTTCGATAATGGGGCGCTCTCTTGCTCCCTTTGAATCCAGTGATGGATCTCTCCTTGATACCAGTGGTGTCCAGATAGGGGCCAGTGTTTGTAATACTTTGGAATCTGAAGATGTCACATTCTAGGGGTTCGATTCAGACCAGTGAGAGATTGTCACCATCTGCCCTGTAAACCTGGGAGTTTTAAATGCTCTGCTGCTCTGTGTCACAGCCTGGACACCAACAGCCAGTAGGCAAGCATGTAGTTCCCTGAGTGTCATGTGTTGTGCTTTACCTACAGCAGCCTGCTTACAACAGAGCAGCCTCACAGAGGTTTCCACCAGCCTTAGTTACTACTTGCAGAGTGACCCCAACACACTCCCAGTCTCGAATTTCCAGAAACCCATCTGCCCTATAATGTGCAGACCTCTCCTGGAACATTCAGTGGAATAATAAGGTCCGTTGCTGCTTTTAAAGAGACAAAAGCAGAGCAGCTGGATGCTTTAACTGGAGTTAACAATCTCTTCAATTCAAACAGTACAGGGTTGGTTCAGATTAAAAGTAAAAGTAGTTTATTAACAGAGGTTTTAAGTGAGTTCAGGTATAAGAGATAAAGACAAAATGGTTACTAGCAAATAAAATACACTTTCTAATGGCTAAGACAAGCTACTGCCTTGGTTCAACTCCTCATCTTTTTTCCCTCCAGCCACGGCTAACTTTCTCAGAACTACAAGGTGCTAGTTTCCTTTATCTTTCTCAGTGAAGGGTCTTTGTCTAAGCAGGTTTCTCAACTATATTCAGTTCCCAGAGACTTTAAGCCCCTTGGTTTTAATCAGCTTGCAAGAGCTCTCTCCCCTTGTCTGTTCAGTGATGGAAGCCAAGATGGCTTCTTCTCTCTCTCTCTCCTTACGTCTTCCCAAACTCACTGTTTTGTCCCTAGATTCAGGGTGTCCTCATGCTGTTCTTCCCTTCCTGTGGGTGGGCTTCCTCTCTCCCTGCTGATGTGTATATAAATAGGGCTTCCATTGGTTTTGGTCACACTTTGGTTAATTTCATTGGCAGTAGGTATGTAGCTGCCTTCCTTCTTGTCTGAGTGAGTACTTGTTTCTTCCTTTGTTTGGCCATGTATTTAAGAACATAAGAACAGCTGTACCACGTCAGACCAAAGGTCCATTTAGCCCAGTATCTGTCTACCGATAGTGGCCATGCCAGGTGCCCCAGAGGGAGTGAACCTAACAGGCAATGATCAAGTGATCTCTCTCCTGCCATCCATCTCCATCCTCTGACAAACAGAGGCTAGGGACACCATCCTTACCCATCCTGACTAATTGCCATTATGGACTTAACCACCATGAATTTATCCAGTTCTCTTTTAAACGCTGTTATAATCCTAGCCTTCACAACCTCCTCAGGCAAGGAGTTCCACAAGTTGACTGTGCGCTGCGTGAAGAAGAACTTTAAACCATAATATCAGTGTGTATCCATAACTCCTCATGTAGTGCTAATACTTACCTTTCACAGTGGTATTTATCACCAGGGTGTCATTAACTTTTATAAGAGATGTTACTTGATACACTTTTATAATACAGCAATATTGTATACAGTCACTTGATTAAAATATTTATCATTTGAGATTCAGACCCCCTGTCTTTATAGTCTAGTAAGCCATTGAAATGTATTCTCAGATAAATTTTCTCCTTCTGGGAAGAGACACCATGCTGTCTGGTGAAGACTTCATGCTTTTTCCTCCCCTACTGGCAATAGTTGAGTCATTACCTCCTCCCATTGTTAGCTTGATGGTTTTGTTTACCTTTTATGTAAATTAATCTTCGTTGTCTCTGCCTGATGACCAGGCTGGTCAGCCAAGCAAACATATTCCCTTGTGTAGGATGGACTGGGCTTATGCATTGCTTGCCAAGCACATAATTCTAACACATATTCATAACTCTTCGTATACACCTTGTGCATACATCACACAAGATTATTAGTGATCAATGATATTCATGGAGGTTAAGTCCATTGGTGGCTATTAGCCAGCATGAGTAAGGAATGGTGTCCCTAGCCTCTGTTTGTCAGAGGGTGGGGATGGATGGCTGGAGAGAAATCACTTGATCATTACCTGTTAGGTTCCTTCCCTCTGGGGCACCTGGCATTGGCCGCTGTCGGTAGACAGGATACTGGGCTAGACGGACCATTGGTCTGACCCAGTATGGTCGTTCTTATCTTCTTATGTTCTTATATATTACATGTCACCTCTTGGGTTTATATAATGACAACAGTGTGTTAGGTGTAGTGACAAGAGTTGCTGATGAAGTAGTGAACCACAAATGGGCTTCTATGTCACAGAAAGTGTGATTTCCCCCCCACCTCTCCACCACCCTCCAAGAGCCTTCATGTTGCACTGACTCTCATTCCACTCAGTGGAAGCAGAGTTTTGTCCTTGACTTCAGAGCTAGGCCTATGTTGAGTGCCTTTGAAAATCCCACCTGGTAAGTGTTCTGGACTGATAGCTTACTGCAAGTCAGAATACCTGCAGCAGGTGCAAGCAGAAGTTACTGAGCCACTTCTGCTATTTCCTCGAATGATCTCAGCCTGAGCGCCACATGGACTTTTAAAAAAAACAACAACTGTCAACATTAAAATAAATAAGGCAAAACCGAAACAAGGGCCAAGTGAATTGGTTGTTTCTCTTCACCTTGCATTTTTGGCTGACTCGATCCTATTTTTCCAGCAGACTCCTGAGCATTTATGCACTTTCAGAATTGATTTAACAAACACACAACCAGGACTCTTTAAAACCCGATTTCTTTGTCACGTGTCTCTTCTTCTAAAGACGCTCTCAGGGCTAGAAGTTACACAAAGATTTTGGGGTTCTAAAATGTGGCTGCTTTTCAAAGAGGGATAAGTTCTTTCATTTTCTCATTTCTGTCAATAGGCCTTAACCCTGCAAACACTTAAGCACATGCTTAACTTGATCAACATGTAATTAGTCATATTGGCTATTCTTGTGCTTAAGGTTAAGTACATGCCTAAATGTTTGCAGGGTCAGGGCCTAAGATTCCAAATTTCTGATTCGGCAAAGCACTTAAGGATGCAGGACTGCCCGGGGCATGTGCGGGGGGGGGCAAGTGGGGAAATTTGCCCCAGGCCCCACAGGGGCCACCAAGAGAACGCTCTGGCCGTGCCTCCGCCTTCCCCTTCCCCCATCCCCCGGCACCTCAGCGCGCCATGTACAGGAGTGGCCCTGGACAAAGCTAAAGCAGCGTGGCTCTAGCGGCGCCTGATCTCTGCCCCTCTCGGAGCCGCATGGTAAGGGGGCAGGACTGAGAGCTTCGGGGCCCCGTTGGAGTCACGCCACTGCAGCGCTGTCTAGGGCCGCTCCTGGATGCGGCGTGCTGAGGCTCTGGGAGAGGGGGGAGGCGGGGGTAAGCAGCATGGCTGGGGTCGGGGCTGGGGGGGGTTGGATAAGGGGCAGAGAGTCCCAGGGACAGTCAGGGCACAGGGAGGGGGCAGAGGTTCTGGAGTGGCGGTCACGGGATGAGGATTGGGGGTTGGATTGTGGGCGTTTCGGGGGGGGTCTTTCAGAACTCAGCGGGGGGGATAGGGGTCGGGGAAGACAGGGAATGGAGGGATTGGTGGGGAGTAGGGTCCCGGGGTGGTGGTTGGAGAGGGGGCTTCGGGGCAGGTGAGGGGACAAGGAGCAAGATGGGTTGGGGATTCTGAGTAGGGCAGTTGTGGGGAAGGAAGTGGGTGAGAGGCAGATAGGGGGCAGGGCCAGGCTGTTTGGGGAGGCACAGCCTTCCTTACCCTAAAGCTCATTCAGCAGTTTGAGGCTTGCAGACAGCGATTTAACACAAAGAGCCAAGCTGTTATCTTTTCTATGGGGGAGGGATCACACAAGAAGAGCAGTATCCTACACCACCTACCTCCTTCCTAACCCTACTAAGGGAGACCCCCCCTCCCCTGCATTCCCTGAGGCTCCAGAGGGGTTAATTCAGTGGTTCTCAAACTTTTGTACTGGTGACCTCTTTCACATAGCAAATCTCTGAGTGTGACCCCCCCTTTTATATTAAAAACACTTTTTTGTATATTTAACCCTATTATAAATGCTGAAGGGAAAGCACGGACTGAGGTGGAGGCTGACGGCTCGTGACCCCAGTAATAACTTTGTGACCCCCTGAGGGGTCCTGACCCCCAGTTTGAAAACCCCTGGGTTAATTTAATTTTAGCACCCTGTGTCCATTCACATGCATGTGCTATTTTGAGCATTTCAGTTTTCACAACATAGGCTCATCCCAGATTCTGGAACAAGCTCAAATGCTCAATTCCTGGAGTATGTACATAAGCTATACTAAAGACAAACCCACAGTAACCATCTCCAGTTTGTGAGGGACCCCATGGAGCCAGTCTCTAGGAAACAGATACATTCATGGAGGTTAAGTTAATTAATGGATATTAGCCAGGATGGGTAAGGAATGGTGTCCCTAGCCTCTGTTTGTCAGCCGGTGGAGATGGATGGCAGGAGAGCGATCACTTGATCATTACCTGTTAGGTTCACTCCCTCTGGGGCACTTGGCATTGGCCACTGTCAGTAGACAGGATACTGGGCTCGATGAACCTTTGGTCTGACCCAGTACGGCTGTTCTTATGTTCTAAGCTAAATGAACCCAAAGTTATGGAGACAGATATGAGTCAAGGAAGCCAGCAGAGTATCAGAAACCTGGAAAAATCTTTGACTGGATGGGCTCAGGTGTTTGGTCACAAGCTGAGGTGGATCAAAAGTTTTGGATTTTTTTTATTGTTTCTTTAAATAAACACAACAAGCAGCAACTATTTGACCACACACTTCTGAAACCCCAAACCATGTTCAGGTTTTGGCAGACTAATTTCAGCTTTTCCATTAAAAAAACCACAACAAATTTTGAAGGAAAGCAGACATTGTCCGTGCTTTTTTTCTGCTTTTTAAAAACCCCTAGTTTTTGATCCAAAAAAAGTTTTGACGGCACATATTTGTCCAACCCTTTTAATGAGCTTTAGTGCCTTTTAGCACTAGCCAATGCTAAGAACTTCCAGTGATACCTTGTAAAGGTGACTTGAAAAGAAGTTTTCTCAAAACTGGGTTTGTGCCGAGATGCGGAGGTTTTTAAATGTTTATTTTTCCCAGGGCTTCCTCCCCCCCCTCCCCGGGCCCCACGAAAATATAGTATTCTATAGTATTGCAGCTTTTTTTTATGGAAGGGGCCACTGAAATTGCTTTGCCCCAGGCCACCTGAATCCTCTGGGTGGCCCTGTTAAGGGTGTGTTTAACTTTTTAAGCAGAAGAATAGCCTATTTGCATCCGTGGGGCAACTTATGTTCTTAAAGTGAAGCATGTGCTTAGCTGTATTAAGGGCTAACTGAGGACAGAATTTTCCTCACAGTATTTAAAATGACTGCTCATAAGGGCCACAATTATACATTCTCCTAATTTATACGTTCCAGATATAGCAATACAGTATTTGTCCCGAACGAGTGCTGGCTTGTTTAGCTGAAAAAAATCACTTGTATCTATTTCGCGTGCCTGTGATTTTTTTCCTTTAAATAGTGCAGATGGTGTGTGTCATTTAACAGTGTGACTCAAAAAGGAAAATGCTACCAAACATTTGCTTGGTTATTCCAATGTGTTGGCACAGCAGAGTTTTCAGATGCTTGCCCGTATGTGGGGAAACAAGCTTTCTGTTTCTCATATGCAGGATAAACAGCTTCACTTTAAAAAAGTGACTTGCCTTTCTGGGGTGCTGTACATAGGCAGGGCCTGATCCAAAGCTCATTCAAGTCAGTGGTAAAACTCCCAGTGTAGGCCTACGCAGCATTTGGAGCAGCCTCCCAACCCAGGCTGAGAGATCTGGGCTAGAAAAACAGCTGTGTGGACGGGCAGCACTTTGAAGTTGTCGCTCAACCTCTGAAGCCTAGAGAAGGGAGTGAGTTTCTAGGCTCTAGAGTTCTAGGCTGAGCTGCAGCTTCAAAGTATTGTCTACAAAGTGATTTTTAGAGTGCTAGCCCGAGTCTCCTCCTGAGCCCGAGTCTGATCTGGGATGGGAGCCTTGCTTCCACTTACTGCAAAATGGTATGTAGAAATAACTGAATTGACTTCAGTGGGCTTTGGGTCAGGTTCATATTTAGCAAAATGCTTTGTAATCCTTGGGGAAGAGTCGTGCTATAGAAATGTAAGATACTTACAAGTATTAGTCCTTTTAATGTAGAATAGTATTCAACCCATAATAACAAATAATATAGTATCTTATATTCCTAATGCACCCTTTATCCTAAAGTGTCCCAAAGCACTTCATATATTGCATCTGTACAAATCATCCTTTCAAGTTCCAGCTGCTGATCTTACTTGTATAATTGTATTTTTATTATGTGTGTTTTTGTGGCACCTAGGAGCCCCAGTTGTGGATCAGGATCCTACTGTGGTAGGTGTTGTACAAACACAGGACACAAAGCCAGTCCCTGTCCCAAGGAGCTTGCAGTCTAAGTACCATAACTGGGACCAAACTTATGTAACCCACTGGTTAGTGTGTGTGGTACTGGGCCCCCTCTATGCCCAATCCACTGAAGATATGAATCTGTTGTGGCCCTAACTATGGAGCCATGGCTTTTTAGCTCAAGCTGTTCATACTTTTAGCTCTGGAGGTCTGCAATTCAGTCTTTGGTGAACAACACACTCACCTCCTCCCCCGTCTCCTCTCTGGCCAGTGCAACCCCCTTAGTAATGGTCTTTGCTCAGAGGATCACCTAGCAGCAACTAGGGACCCAAGTATAACTCATGTCAGCGTTCAGGCCTGTGGAACTGGGTAGTGGCATGTTCCCTGGCCTCTTCTTTTTCCTGCTCCAACGTATCACCCCTACACCACTTCTCAGGCCCTTCTTTCTTGCCTGCAGAAGGGATGGCTGGAGATCAGCATTTGGCCATAATGTGAAGTTTCCATTTATTAATATCACTGGGCCAGATTCTCTCTCCCTGTTCTAGTCTTCACTGCCTAGCTTTTCCCTGGACAGAGGACTTTGCAGCTGCCATAAAACAGCACAACCAGCCCAGATTAGATGATATGTCAGGAACAGAAAGGGATTTGTCAGGGGCAGGGCGAAGTGTGCCTGAGCACCACCATTTCTCACTGGGCGTAAAGTCCCATGGAAACATGGCCAACTGGTGCAAGCAATAGCAGCCCCTAGACTCCTCTAACAGATGCTAGAGTTGGGGCATCTTGAGAATCAGGCATCTGTAATTGTTTCCCTAACTGCCCTTCCTTGTACTATGTGGATTATAGCACAGGAGAGAATCTGGGCCACTGGATCTACTTCTGCCCTCAGACACTGAGGGTGAATCCTGTTGGACTAGAATGTGCATCTCTCAGGGCAAAAATGAGCCCTCTGTTTCTTCACTGGTGAAAAAAACTGTTTAGAACTAAAATCTTCTGCAATACAGAAGAATTACCTTCCATTTTATCTTCCATGCAACTCTGTCTCGGTGAGCCGCCCAGTAACATCCAGAGCAATAGTGAGAATGAGGCAGGGTATAAAAATGCTGTTCAGTTTCAACTATAAATTAGCCTCTGCATTCTGCCTCTCAGCCTGGAGTGATTTCCAGATTCATAATGTACCTAGCCAGGAAGCGTGGAGCCCAGAGGTGTTTTAGCCTTCATTTTGGAATGACCAATCTGGCAGCTTCAGTCACTCTCAAGTGGCAACTCTAGGCTCCTGCAGAGATAACGGCTCAGGTAATCACACAGGTCCCAAACTGTGCGCCACCTTATGTCATCAGGGCAATTTGAAAATCAATTTGATGTCTGTCAGGGAGGCAGCATGGCTCCCACAGGACCAGAGGGACATGCTGGGTCCACTTATTAGAATTCAGGGGGCAGCATTTTGTGCGAGCCAGAGGCTTGTGCAGTATTTTTCTGGGAAAGTCATAAAAATAAAGCATTACAATCATCTCGCCTAACTAAAGGCAGCAGTAGCATGGACCACAGCCCCAGCCCAAGCCTGTTACGCAGCTGGATTCTGTTTGGGCTTCAGAGACCGGTGAAACGAAGTGCTAACCACAGAAAATAGTGCGATGAGCAAATAAGAAAGCAGACGCTGCCACCCCCTCATTTCCAACACCGGTGTGAGGGGGGCTCTTCGAACAGTGGTTTAGTCAAGCGGTTAGAAGATTTGAGGTCAAAGTCTGACATTGCTAGTGATGAATTTGAAGGCAATGGAAGAAGAGCAGCAAATGTTATGAGTAGGCTGCATGGCCTGACTCCTGAGGAAAGATTAGAAGTGTTAAAATACCTCTGTTGTGCCTAAGTGACAGTAATAGGGACATAATTACAGTCCACACAATACTGGAAGGTATAAGAACCAAAGATAAAGAGAGAGTGTTCAGAGAGGGGGAGGATGGAGCGGTATGAAGAGTAAGGGGATGAAATTAAGCAAAAGAAAGTACAGGCTCAATTTGTGGACACTGAGATCTGTGAGGCTTTGTCATCTATGCATTATATTAGGCACGTTCTACATCACCGGCTCTCATGTCATTCCAGTTTATCTCTGTTTTCAGTATAGCTACAATTGCCTAATAAAGGGCAGGATTCTCTTCTCATGGATACTGGGGCAAATGCAGAATAATTCCATTAAACTCAAAGAAATCATAGTGTAAATGACATCAGAATTAAAGCCCACAGGAGCAACTTTTTTGAAAAAAAGAGGGTTACCTTTTGTAACACTTAGTATAAGGGAAGGTGTCAAACATATGGCTTGCTCCCTGCATTGATATTCAGGATAGTCAGAATCTCAGTAAGTACATTTCTAGCCTTGAGGGTTGCAGAGTTAACCTTACAAATGGGAGTGTAGCCGACACAATGTCATTTTCCTGAGACTGTAGGCAGCCGGAGACAATAATGGAAAGTGTGAACTCACCTGCCCCCTATTCATCTCATTGGGATGCCAGTGATTTAACTCCCTTCTAGATCATCATTAACTCTTTCCATGTTGATTATTTTAGTATGGGAAAGGGAGGCTAAATTTTCAATAGTTCTACTAATTTTGCATGCCTGACTTTCTGAGTTCCCAGCATGAGACAGGCATCTGGTTTTGAGAGGTGCTTGCCACTTGCAGCTCACATTGACTTCAGATAGAGTTGTGGGTACACAGCATCTCTGGAAATCAGCTCCTTAAAAGTATTTCCATATCCCACAGAATATGTGTTACATCAACTAAGGGCAGGTTACACACAGGTTTTTTGCACTGGTTTAAACTCCTAATGTGGATACACTTAAAGTGTCTGAACCACCTCTAAACCAGTTTAGTTTAATCCAGTAATTTTCCAAATTGAACTAAACGTGTATAAACACTGCATTTTTGTTAGGGAGTTGAAATCAATGTAAAATCACTTTAGTTGCACTGGTGCAAGTTTTTTAATAAAGCCTTGAGACCCCCTTACACACATATACCTAAATAAAACTTACACAGCATTACACGTTGCTTCTGGATATGGCCCGTTTGACGCACTGCTGAAATTAGATCATCATATTTATGGAAAATAAAATGAGCCACTCTGTTTCTTGCTGCACTTTCATTTTCTCCTCGGTGCTGTTGAGGCAATGTTTGCTAGGGCCCGTGCCCACTTTTATTTCAGAGTTCATAACGTGTAATTGTGTTCAGGGCCAAATATAGGGAATGGAATTCTAGGGTGGGCTGCCTGTCTGTCACACAACAAAGCCTCAGAAAGGGTGTTGCCTCCTTTCAACATCCTCCTCCATAACCACTTGATCTGGTTGCGTGGTAACCCAGTGATCGTGCACAATTTACCTCCCCACCCTCCTCCCTTTTAACCCCCAGTCACCGCAACTGGCCTGATTTAGCCGCTCAGCCTCTCTGGTTAATGTCAAATCAGCAAATGATGTTTGTTGAGTTCTGTATTTCCTTGCCGAGTTTGTGGGGGGGGGGGGGGAACAAGAGGAAAAAGTGATCCGAAATATGGAACGATCTGCTGCATGACTGCATTCACTTCTCTGCTGATCTGTAGGGATGAGACCATGCTAAATTTCTGCAAGTTCAGAATGCATGGAGCTCCTTCCGAAAGCCAAGCAGTGAGTTAAGAAGAGTTTAAAAACTGCTGTGTTGACATAGAAAGTCATTCTCCATGCAGAAGCAACCTGACTCTCTAAGAGGGAATGTATTTGCAATGCAATTCTGCATTCTCTCTCATTTCTAGAGTGCCTGTTACCATAGGGCCTGATCCTGCACATATGCGTGGGAGTAACCTTATTTCTGTAGCAGTCCTGTGGATTTCATGGAAGTCAGGTTACTCATGTGCATGTTGGCAGCATTGGGCCCTAAGTTAGTATATAACAGCACACGCAGGCATTCCCACAGCTGTGTATATCCTGAACAGCTCAGCTAGGAGAATAAGTCTTTATATGTGCCCAAGTAAATCTGGGATTTAGGGCTGGGAGGTTCAAAAGACCTACGAGTGTTAAGTGCCCAACTCCCACAGCAAGTCAGTGAGAACTGGGCACCTAATCCTTTCCTAGATCCCTTTTGAAAATCCCTGTCTAGATGGTGAGAGCTGCTCCAACAAATTATGGTAGGTATAAAGAAGGAAGCTGGGTTTTCCAGTTCAGGCCTGCTGAAAGCAGCAAAAAACATCCCCCTTTACATGGGTCCTGCCCATTGATTGAATACCAGTATGTTTGAAATGTACCGGAGGACATAGGCACTGACTGCGTGAGTGCTCCAGGGCTCAAGAACCCACCAAAAAAAAAAGGGATGTGGGGAATGTTCAGCACCTGCAGGGCTGAATTAATCTTTTGTGGGCCCTGGTGCCCCTGCTCCTCCCTTGCTGTACTCTGAGGCCCCACCCCTGCTCGGCCTCTGCCCATTGAGGTCCTGCCCACACTCTGCCCTGAGGCCCCGCCTGTTGCTTGCACGGGTGGAAGGTAGTGGTGGAGAGGAGCAGAAAACAAAAAAACGAAAGTCAGCACCTGTGCCAGAGGACACCATTCTGGAAATTCTGTGCTGATTCAAAGAGTATAATGTACAAAATATAGCCATGATCTAACATGTCAGAGCACGAGTCAAGAGATCCGGGTTCTGTTCCGGGCCACGCCACACGTCTGTTCTGTGACCTGTGGCCCGTTAACTGAATTTCTCTGCAGCTCAGTTTCCCCTTTGGAAAAGTGGGGATAATAGCCATGGCACAGAGGTGTAATGGGCCCTGGTTCATTACTGTTTGTAAAGGTGACCGAGGGAATAAATAGATTGTTCATTATTAATGATTATATGATATTACTGTTTATTGGTGTTAAGATTTGCCAGGAGCAGAATTTTTCCCCAGTGTGTTGTGTAACTCACAGTGATTGCCGATGGGAATTGTTTGACTAACAAGAGCAGACAAGGAGCCTGCAAAGTGTTTAAAGCCGGGGGGAAAAATAAGACTAAATTGTACCAAATCTGGCAAAGCAGCAATAATGAAATTTTACAGTGGGCAGTGGGAGGGCACCCCGACACAGTCAGCAAAAATGAATGCAGAAGCATAAGACTGCAGTGTCCTCCTTTAGGGAGCAACTAGGAGTCTTGGGGGGCTGATTCAAGCTTTAAGCTTTGTTAACCATGCAGAAGAACGTGTTGATATGTGTGGGGGCGAGAGTTTCCTCAGAGTGTCTCTACTAGTCAAAGGAAACACATGTCTAGGAGCACATGGGCAGCATGTGACCCCCCTCCTTTGGGGAGGCTACCTTGTGGGCCCCGCCCCTTCCACTCCAGGCCCCGCCCATACCCCTTACCACTGGAGGAACCCTGGCTGAACTGCCCTGCCCCCGGGGCTACTGGCTGCCCCAAGCACCGGCCACTCAAGTCTTGGCCCGATTCTCGGACTGCTGGCCTGACTCGAGACCCCACCAGCTTCAGGGGAGAGGAGGACCAAGGGCGGGGCCACGGTTTGGGTTTGGGGAGGCTTAACTTCCTCTGGCCTATGATACCCGCCGCCTATGCTAGGAGCGGGTAGACTCTCCACTTGAAACCTATTCTGGGGAGAGCTGCTGTTCCAGCTAGGAAAGCTCTCTGTGTATCCAAAGTTATGTGAGCCTTGGGGTGAGTGAACTCGTGAGCTGGGTACCATGCTACCTGCAATAGTGCCCTAGCGTCCCATTGCTCGGGGCCCTGATTCCTCCATCAGCTTATCACCTGATGTTTCTGAGCTGCCTGAAATGTTGGCCTCCTGGCTCCTGCTTAACTGGCCTCAATTCTCCTATGCCTTTGCCTGCTGCTCCCCTTCTTCGCTGGCTGCTCTGCCTTCTTTTTCCTGCGTACAGGCTGACTGTTAGCTGTTTCCTTGCCTCGAGTGCTGTCCCCTTGCTTCCTCTGAGGCTGCTGCTTAGTCCTTCTCTTCTGTTTCCCCACCTACTTGACCAACCCCAGGGCCACCTGTGTTCTGCAAGCAGCAGCAGAGGCAGTGGTGCTGTATTCCTGGGTTTGGAGGAACATTACAGCTGTTCATAGTATTTATTCAGTGTGTGATAGCGCATGGGCTCAAGCCACAAAATTCAGATCCAGGTTTCAAAAGCCTTAAAGTTCTAAGGTGCTTAGATCTAGAGTTTTGAATCAGGCCTATATCTCTGATTCAAGGAAACAATGAGACTTGGTGTCTTCCTTCCCTGGACCTCAGCAGGGAGCAAAGGCTGGGAACTAGAACTGTGCAAAATGTTCACAACACAACCTAAGAACATCCAGAAGTCATATGGCTCTGTGTTTGCCGGCAGCTCTTTTGGATCAGCTTCGCGTGATCCCTGCCTGAACGGTGAGGAATTCTCAAATCTGGGCCTATCTGTTTTCTTGCCAAATTCATGCTTTAGATACAAAATCAGGCGGAATGGGCTAGTTTAACTGAATTTTGTGTTGAGTTTTCAGATTCCATCAAACGAGACTCAAAGGTAAACGTGAGGGGCAGAGGGGTGCATATGCACACCCCCCCCTCCAGCATGTAACCTGAGTGAGGCATAGAACGGCCAGTTTGGAGGTAGAACTGCTGCCATTTGCATAGCTGTGTTTAGAATCCCCTAATGAGTGAGAGCTGGATCCCTCCCCCTGACTTTGCCCAGACCCCCCAATGAATCACACCCCACACCCTCCTGTGTTCAGATGCCTTTCTGTTAAGGAGATCCTTGATGCACCAACGTATTGCTCTGTATGCCGCTGCTCCTGTTCATTCCCATACATTTCAAAGGCTGCCCCTATGGGAAATTCCAGAAGACTCCATTTGGATCCTGTCACGGACTGTGGGGGAGTCCGGCCCTGCACCCCTCTTCCTGGAACCCACAATGACTCTTAGCCAGCCAGTAAAACAGAAGGTTTATTGGACAACAGGAACACAGGTTACAGCAGAGCTTGCAGGTACAGTCAGGACCCCTCCACCGAGTCCTTCTGGGCTTTCAGGGTGCTTGGATCCTCGCTAGGATCCCCTGAATTTCGCCCACACAGCCCCAAGCCCAAACTCAAACTGCTTCCCTCCTGCCACTCCCTTCCTTTGTCCCCTTCCTGGGCAAAGGTGTTGACCTTTCCCCTCCCTTACCTAGCTCAGGTTACAGGCCCTGGCATCGTCCATCCCCTAAAGTCCTCCCCTGCTCTCCCACTCCCCACACAGACAGTCCCTACTGCATCACATCTCTCCCCCCTTCGAGACTGAACTGAGCGGGGTCACTCTGCCCAGTGACCTGGGGAAGTTCAGGGCCCCCTCTCCGGGACAACGCATCCGCTGTCAGGTTGGCACTTCCCTTCACATGGACCACGTCCATGTCATAGTCCTGCAGGAGCAGGCTCCACCTCAGGAGCTTGGCGTTGGCTCCTTTCATCTGGTGCAGCCAGGTCAGGGGAGAGTGGTCGGTGTACACGGTGAAGTGTCGCCCAAAGAGATATGGCTCCAGCTTCTTAAGGGCCCACACCATGGCCAGGCATTCCTTCTCGATGGCCGCGTAGCTTTGTTCCCTGGGTAGCAGCTTCTTACTCAGGTACAGGATGAGGTGTCTCTCCCCCTTTTCATCCTCCTGCATTAACACTGCCCCCAGTCCCGTGTCTGAGGCATCGGTGAAAACCATAAAGGGTTTGTCAAAATCTGGGTTTGCCAGAACCGAGCCACTAACCAGAGCCTTCTTCAGCACCCGGAAAGCCTCCTGGCACTGCTCAGTCCAGATCACCTTGTCTGGCTTCCCCTTTTTGCACAGTTCAGTGATGGGGCCGGCTATGGCACTAAAGTGGGGCACGAACCTTCGATAGTACCCCGCCATCCCAATAAAGGCCTAGACCTGCTTTTTGGTTTGGGGGGCAGGCCAGTCTCTGATCACCTCCACCTTGGCTGGTTCCGGCTTCAGGCAGCCGCTCCCCACCCGATGGCCCAGGTAAGATACTTCAGCCATCCCCACCTTGCACTTCTCAGCCTTTACTGTTAACCCAGCCTTTCGGAGTCGGTCCAGGACTTGTTTAACTTGGGACATGTGGTCGTCCCAGGTCTGGCTGAAGACGCAGATGTCGTCAATATACGCCACGGCAAAACTCTCCATCCCCCTCAGTAGCTGATCCACCAGGCGCTGGAAGGTGGCCGGTGCTCCCTTGAGGCCGAAGGGCAGGGTCAGAAACTCGTAGAGCCCCAGAGGGGTGATAAAGGCCGATTTCAGCCTGGCATCTGTGTCCAGCAGCACTTGCCAGTAGCCTTTGGTAAGATCCATAGTGGTGAGGTACCGAGCACCTCCCAGCTTGTCTAGGAGCTCGTCAGGCCTGGGCATAGGGTAGGCATCAGATACGGTGATGGCATTGAGCTTTCGATAGTCCACACAGAACTGGATTGACCCATCCTTCTTGGGAACCAGCACCACTGGCGAGGCCCAAGGGCTGGAAGACGGCTGGATCACCCCCAAAGCCAGCATGTCCCTGACCTCTCTTTCAAGATCCTGGGGAGTTTTACCAGTGACCCGAAAAGGGGAGCATCTTATAGGGGGATGTGACCCGGTCTCCACCCGGTGGACAGTCAAATTAGTGCGTCCAGGCTGGTTGGAAAACAGCTGTCGGTATAGATGCAGCACCCCTCTGATCTCAGCGTGCTGGCCCGGGGTCAGCTGATCAGAGAGGGGAATCGCCTCCAGGGGGGAACCAGCTTTGGTCCCAGGGAATAGATCTACTAAGGGGTCATCTCCCTGCCCCTCCCAATGTCCACACACGGCCAACACCACATTCCCCCTGTCATAGTATGGTTTCATCATGTTCACATGGTATACCCGACGGTGATGTGCCCGGTTTGACAGCTCCACCACATAGTTTACCTCATTCAGTTGCTTGATAACCTTGAAGGGCCCTTCCCAGGTGGCCTGGAGTTTGTTTCTCCTCACAGGGATGAGAACCATCACTTGATCTCCGGTGGCGAAGGCACGGGCCCGTGCCGTGCGGTCATACCAGACCTTCTGCCTCCTCTGGGCTCGGGCCAGATTCTCCCTGGCCAGGCCCATGAGCTCAGCCAGTCTTCCCCGGAAGGTCAGGACATACTCCACCACTGACTCTCCCTCGGGAGAGGCCTTCCCCTCCCATTCGTCCCTCATCAGGTCTAGGGGCCCCCTTACCCGCCTTCCATACAACAGTTCGAAAGGTGAAAACCCGGTAGATTCCTGGGGCACCTCCCTGTACGCGAACAGCAGGTGAGATAAGTTCTTGTCCCAGTCCTGCGGGTGCTGGTTCATAAATATTTTTAGCATCATCTTCAGCGTCCCGTTGAACCTTTCTACCAGCCCGTTGGACTGGGGGTGATACGCTGAGGCCCAGTTGTGCTGGACCCCACATTTCTGCCATAAGGACAGGAGCAGGGCCGACATGAAGTTGGACCCCTGGTCCGTTAAGACCTCCTTGGGGAACCCCACCTGGCTGAAAATTGTCAGCAGTGCATCTGCCACTGTGTCGGCTTCGATAGAGGACAAGGCCACCGCCTCGGGGTAGCGAGTGGCAAAATCCACCACCACCAGGATGTATTTCTTCCCTGACCGGGTCATCTTGCTGAGGGGTCCCACTATGTCCATGGCCACCTTCTGGAAAGGTTCTTCTATGATGGGTAAAGGCCTCAAAGCCGCTTTCTCCTTGTCCCGGGC
The DNA here is from genome assembly GCF_007399415.2 of Gopherus evgoodei. NCBI lineage: Eukaryota > Metazoa > Chordata > Testudines > Testudinidae > Gopherus > Gopherus evgoodei. The sequence goes on from NC_044327.1 coordinate 122,418,129, forward strand.
CTTCCCAACCCTCTGGCAGGGGTCACAGGATTGACAGTACTGTCGGACATGGGTAAAGACCCCAGGCCAGTAAAAGTTCTGTAGCAGCCTCTGCCTGGTGCGTCGGATTCCCTGGTGCCCTGCGAGAGGGATGTCATGGGCCAGGTACAGCAGCTTGTGACGAAACTTCTGGGGAACCACCAGCTGCCTCCTGATCCCCCATGACTCTACTTCCCCTGGGGGAGCCCATTCTCGGTACAGGAACCCCTTCTCCCACAGGAACCTCTCCTTGCAACCTCTCCTCATGGTCTGTACCGCACTAAGGTCAGCCCGGTCCTGGTGCTTCCGCAAGGAGGGATCTTTCTGCAACTCGGCCTGGAACTCAGCAGCTGGGACAGGGATGGGGACCGGCTCTCTCTTGCTGGCTGGGTCTGAGGCCGCAGCCTCTCTGCACCGTGCCCCTGGGCGTTCCCCGCTCCCTGGGTTAGGGTCCTGTACCTCGGGTCGAATACCTTCCCCATTGTCGGGGTGCAGTGCCCTTTGCCGACTCTGACTACGAGTCACGACCAGGGCACTCTGGGTGTTACTAGGCCAGTCCTCGAGGTCCTCTCCCATTAACACGTCAGTGGGCAAATATCGGTGTACCCCCACATCCTTGGGGCCGTCCGTGGCCCCCCATTTCAGGTGTACCTTTGCCACGGGCACCTTGAATGGGGTCCCGCCCACGCCCATCAGGGTCAGGTAGGTGTCAGGCACCATCCGATCTGAGGCCACTACCTCGGGCCGGGCCAACGTCACTTCTGCGCCCGTGTCCCAGTACCCAGTGACCTTCCTCCCATCTACCTCCAGGGAAACAATGCACTCCTTCCGGAGGGGCAACCCCGCGCCCACCCGGTAAACCAAAAACCCGGAGCCTGGAGCATCCACAGGTGGTATGTTGCCAGCCCCCCTTTCCTGGGAATGTAGCCCCTCCTCCGATTGGGTTTTTACCCAGTTCACCCTCTGCGGGTTGAGTCTGCTTGGTCTGTCCCTGAGCTTGGGGCACTGGGCCCGTATGTGACCTCGTTGGCCACAGCGATAGCAGCCCATGTCTCGTGGGTCCCCTTGAGTGGGTCGGAGGGACCTGCCGCTGGATGTTCCCCTTTTGGGGGGTTTCTCCATAGGACCCCGCTGGGAGGTCCCATGATGACTCTCTCTCTGCGTTGAGGCAGGCTTGCTCCTTCGAGACTCCTCCCTGCCATCCCCTGCCCGACTGTCCACAAATTGGTCGGCCAGCTGGCCTGCGTGCTGTGGGTTCTCCGGCTTCTGGTCCATCAACCACAGCCTCAAGTCGGACGGGCACTGCTCGTACAGGTGCTCCAGCATGAATAGGTCAAGCAGGTCCTCTTTAGTTTGGGCCCCAGCTGTCCACTTGCGGGCATACCCCTGCGCCCGGTTGACCAGTTGTAGGTATGTGACCTCACGGGTTTTACGCTGGCTCCGGAACTTTTTCCGGTACATCTCAGGAGTCAGCCCAAACTCGCGGAGCAGGGCCTGTTTGAACAGTTCGTAGTCCCCTGCCTCCATCCCTTTCAGTCGGCTGTACACCTCCATGGCTGTGGAGTCCAGTAAGAGGGTGAGAACTGCGATCCTGTCTGCAGGGCAACCCTGTGCAGCTCGCAGGCATTCTCAAAGGCCGTCAGGAAGGTATCTATGTCCTCCCTATCCTTACGCCGGGGCAGCAAGTGCTTATCAAAGCTCTTTGTAGGCTTGGGTCCCCCCTCGCTCACCGCAGCCAGGGCCCCACTGCTTGCCAGCCGGGCCAGCTCCAGCTCATGTTTACGCTGTTTCTCCTTCTCCTCCCGCTCATGTTCACGCTGTTTCGCCTTCTCCTCCAGCTTTTGCCTCTTTAACTCGAGCTTCTCCCTTTCATATTCCAGCCGCGTCCGCTCCACGGATGCCGAGCGTTGCCGGGAGGATCCCCTGCTGGGGGGTGGGCTTCGCCGGGCGGATCCCCGCTGGCCGGGGGTGTCACGGTGCCCTCGGTATACACTGGGCTCCTCCCCGCCCTTCCCCTAGGCCTAGGAAGGGGGGGTCTCGGGAAGCCCTCATCCGCCGGCTGACCACTCCCAGCGGGGACAGACACTGGTGCCTGCGCTGCATCTGCCCGGCTGCTTCCCTCAGAGACAGGGCTCCGTTCATTCATGCAGTCTCCCTGCTCCAGCTGGGCAATCAGCTGGTCCTTGGTGAGTCTCCCCAGGCGCAGCCCCCTCTGCTTGCACAGCTCCACCAGGTCACACTTGCGCCACTTGGCATACATCTTCCTGCTGACCACTCACAGGCCGGGGTGCACGCCGCTCCCCACGGTTTCCAGGGGGACCCCTAGTGCACCAGCCCTTCTTGAGGTCACCACCTCTCTGCCAGGGTCGAGCTGCAGACTCCTCCGCCCCTGGGACCGCTCGCTGCAATCCCCTGGGGGACCCTGTTACTGCAAAGTCCTTCTCACTGGGCACACACTCCCAGGGGTTAACCACCCCTTCGTTTTACTGCTCCCCAGTCACTTACTGCAGGAAGCGCTGTCCGCGGGGTGCAGTATCTCCCGCCGCTGCCACCAGTTGTCACGGAGTGTGGGGAATCCACTCCTGCACCCCTCTTCCTGGGACCCACAATGACTCTTAGCCAGCCAGTAAAACAGAAGGTTTATTGGACAACAGGAACACAGCTGTGTTTAGAATCCCCTAATGAGTGAGAGCTGGATCCCTCCCCCTGACTTTGCCCAGACCCCCCAATGAATCACACCCCACACCCTCCTGTGTTCAGATGCCTTTCTGTTAAGGAGATCCTTGATGCACCAACATGTTGCTCTGTATGCCGCTGCTCCTGTTCATTCCCATACATTTCAAAGGCTGCCCCTATGGGAAATTCCAGAAGACTCCATTTGGATCCTGTCACGGAGTGTGGGGGAGTCCGGCCCTGCACCCCTCTTCCTGGGACCCACAATGACTCTTAGCCAGCCAGTAAAACAGAAGGTTTATTGGACAACAGGAACACAGGTTACAGCAGAGCTTGCAGGTACAGTCAGGACCCCTCCACCGAGTCCTTCTGGGCTTTCAGGGTGCTTGGATCCTAGCTAGGATCCCCTGAATTCCGCCCACACAGCCCCAAGCCCAAACTCCAACTGCTTCCCTCCTGCCACTCCCTTCCTTTGTCCCCTTCCCGGGCAAAGGTGTTGACCTTTCCCCTCCCTTACCTAGCTCAGGTTACAGGCCCTGGCATCGTCCATCCCCTAAAGTCCTCCCCTGCTCTCCCACTCCCCACACAGACAGTACCTACTGCATCACAGATCCTTCAGCTGATCTCTGGGGGTTCTAACTGGCTGACCAATAGCCCCATAACCGGCAGTCGAACATGCTCATCCACTGATCTGTTCCAAAACCTAGTTGTGACCTGGAGGCAATTGAAAATGTTGAGCAAGAATTTCCAGTAGGTCCATGTGGCAACGACCTTGCTTTTGGTGAAGGAGAGATGGATGTAACTGGGTGGAGCCTATCAGAGCCACTCTGCACAATGTGTCACGGGGGCATGAGCGAGTCACTGCTTCTCCCTCCCTCCTGCTGTAATGAACATGCTCCCTCATTGGTCCTGCCAGTTGGGCATTTTAAAGTTAAACTTGGAACCTGAATTTGCCTCTCCCCTCAGAAGCGTATTGGTGTACAGTCTCTTGGGGTATGTGCAATTCCCAGGCTGGGTAGATAGGTATGTGTTAACTCTGCTTCAGCTAGCACCTAAAAACAGTAGTGTGTGCAGCGGCTCGGGCTAGTTGCCTGGGTGCAGTCCCGCCCGATTCATTGGCTGTGTACTTGTGGGGATAGCCAAAGCCGGTATGTCTACCCACTCTGGGAATCACCTCTCCCAGTTCCTATGCAGAGGTAGCCTTGGTTTCCTCCTGATAATCGAGGTTTAAGATTCCCAGCCTCAGACAGTCTTCTCATCTCCAAGTCTAGGTCACCGACTGGCACTGCTTGTCCCATGCTCTGGCTTTTAATGTCTCCTGTGATTTGTAGTTGATGCTGGTACTCAGCTCCTGTTCTCCATTCTGTGTCGCAAACTGGATGACATTCATACTGGGGGGCTGAATACCAGCTGACCCCTGACTACAAATATCACCCAAACCATACAGTCTCTTTGTGTTTGGGGCAGGAATGGGCCCCCTCCCTTTCAGGCCTGGGGTTTGTTGATTAAGTTGGTTGGCCAACGGCCATTCGGTGGGGTTTTCAGAAGCACTCAGCACTACCTTAGATCTCAGGGAAGGCAGCCACCAACTAGGGCCTTCTTTCCCCACTCCTCGTTTCCACCTCAATGAGGGCTTTGACTCATCTGACGTGCAATTTACCCCCAGTTCTAGCAATGGGTGAGAAGTGAGTGAAGACAAAGCTTAGTTGGGTTCAGAGATTCTTACCACTGTGTCTAAGCCTTGTGTCAATTCTCCACTCCCACTCTCCACCAGCACCCATGGAGCTATAATACTGACCAATTATGGGTTTTGCTTCTGCCAGAAGAGGTGCAGCTGCAGTGCTTTGATGGCCAGCCGCTGTTGTCTTTGGGCCACTGCAGAGAAAGCAAAGGAGAGGGGAAATTAGCTGAAAGGAAAAGGAAATTGAAAGGACATTTAAATAAAAGAACCAGCCATAGAGTTTCTGTTGCCAGCAATAAATCAGCAGTAGAAGGTTCAGATGGAGGCAATGTCTCGCCTGGCAGGTGAACCCTAGGCTGCCCAGCCTCAGTAAGTGCATTGCCTGCCAGTGAAAACAGAAACACTGAAAACTGACTGGCAGGGAATGACAGTTAAAAAAATGCACGTGTCACAGAAAAGAGCTAGATCAGCTAGAAACTTAGCTTTAGCTTTCCTTCACAAGAGCCTATGGATTATATGAGCGCTTCTATTAGAATGTAACACATGGCTGTCACTATGCAGCGCTCCACGGCCACTACGAACTTTGCAGGCGCAGAATTCAGCTCCTGCTACTCCAAACTATGGACTCCAGACCACTTGAGCTAGAGGAGACTCTCCAGTAGCTACCAATAGTATAAGGCTTTTATGACACACAGTAGAAAAGTTCTGATAAGCTTTTCCTCCCACACCCTCCATCTGTCCCCAGGCTTATGGTTGTGTGCCTTGGTGTACCAGGCAGCCAAAATATGGTGAACAACAGAGATGTAACTACACTGATAAAGCTGCAAATGCATCAGTGTACTCCATAGCTTCTACTGGTGCAGTTCACCTGCATGCACACAAGCATGCTGGCATATGCCCTTCTTTTGGTTTTTTGGACACTGCAGGATAATAGTTAACATTTGGTTGTTTCAGACATATTCCCTGTTGTCTGAGGAGGTTTCTGTCTGTGCAGTTAGAATAATTATGCTCGTAGGTCTGCTCTTGTTATGAGGCCTGTTTTTATTAATGGAATTGTGTCAAATATGAAATTGCATAACTACTAACTGTGTTATGTAGCCTATCACTTAAATCAGCCTCTATCCCAGGTCATTGGAGTGTAGCTAATGAACCAGTGTTTTTTAAAAAAGCTCCAGAGGTGATCATGGCAATTACAGGCCTATAAGACTAACTTCAGTACCAGACAAATTGGTTGAAACGAGCAAAATTATCACACAATGTTGGGGAAGGGTCAACATGGCTTTTGTAAAGGGAAATCATGCCTCACCAATCTATTAGAATTCTTTGAGGGTGTCAACAAGCGTGTGGACAAGGGTAATCCAGTTGATATAATATAGTTGGACTTTCAGGAAGCCCTCGACAAGGTCCCTTACCAAAGGCTCTTATGCAAAGTAAGCTGTCATGGAATAAGAGGGAAGATCTTATCAGTAACTCGTTAAAAGATAGGAAACAAAGAGTAGAAATAAATGGTCAGTTTTCATAATGGAGAGAGGTAAACAGAAGGATCCGCCAAGGACCTTTACCAGGACCATTTATGAATATGTTGAACATCACTTATCTGGAAAAGGGGTAAACAGTAATCATACAAAGTTACTCAGATAGTTACCCTCAAATCTGACTGCAAAAAGCTACAAAGGGAATCACAAAACTGGGTGATGAGGCAACAAAAAGGCAGATGAAGTTCAATGATAAGTGCAAAATGTATCAGTATATTAAAAATTACATAAAAGAAAAATAGACCTGGGGTGATTAAAAATATTCTCCTGTAGAATCAGCCAACCCAAGAAGAAGAGTGTGTACTAGTGTGCCAGAATCAGAAAGTGAAACTAACCAGTTCAGTTTCAATATCACCAGTGAGAAAAAGTGCAAAAAATAAATAAATACGCAAACACCAACAAGGGTGAGAGGTAAATTTTATGCTTAAAATGATCTCAGCTTTAATCATCTAATATGTTTTTACTCTTATGGAAAAGTCCTATAGGATTTAGTAAGGATAAAACTAATGGATTCTAAAGAAATGCGATAGAGATCTGCAGAAGCCACTCTAAAAGTTTAAAGACTGTAGGAGAGAATGATCTCTGTGCCATGGGTTTTTGAACCGTCCTATTTTTCTCTATTAAATTTTATAGGAAGGTTAAAAACAACCTATAGAGAGATGCCATCTTCTATGAAGTTCTATAAGATTTTCCCATAAAGTTGCTTACAAACAGTATCACTGATTACCTGATTGTGTGGCTGCACCTACAGTGGCAGAACTGACTCACCACCAGAGCCGGGCTAAACACCATAGTCTTAAAAACACCTGTGCCCTGTCTATACCACAGTTACCCTTGTAGCCACCAGTAGTGCAGCTACACCAGTGGTGAATTACAAATTCTAATTTTCCTGAGGTAGATACAGCCTTTTCATATCTCTAAACTGCAATACAATATACAGCCCATGCAGTATGGCATGTGTTATTGAGTTGCAATACTATAGCAGAGGCTGCATGGTCTAGTGGTGAGGACATTGGATTAGGACTCAGGACCCATCTCTGGGTGTAACCTCACACAAGTCACTTCACCTCTTTGTGACTCTCTTTTCCCTCCTACCCCTTGTCTGTTTAGACTGTAAGCTGTTTGTGCCAGGGCTTGTCTCTCACTATGTGTACGTGCAGGGCCTACTAGCCCAATGGGTCTCCAATCTCCGTTGAGGCCTCTAGGTGCTGCTGTAACCCAGACAACAAATAATATTAATTCAGAATCTCTCCGATTTTTGAGGATTTAAGGTGATTCCCTAGTTATTGGTTGAGTATGTGAGGGTGTGATTTAAGTGTGATGCTGCTTTTTTTCCTCCACTTAGATTAAAAATGAGACCAATCCCATAGCACTGGTAACCCAGGGTTGTAGGGATCTGCACTTATTTTAAGAGTTTGTAGGACTCTGATCCATCCCATTCCTTCCAGCTCCTACATGGCTGCTGGAAAGGCAGAACTGGGCAAACAACAGTAGCTTTTTATATTTTGATCTTGTAGTTTTGATGTGACTCATAGAAAATAAATGCTGCATCTTTAAGGATTGGCCTGCAGCTAAGTATAAGGCTGTATTAACTCCACCCTGCTGCTTTGTTAGGGATGTGGCTTTTTTTTTTTCTTTTTTTGGTGGTTCCCCCTCTCCCCTCTTCTCAACCATGAAATAACCAAAGTTTTAAAGCAATGGTCCATCAGCATGCAGGCAGAGTTATCTGACTACGTGTGACCCACAGAAAGCTAAAAGAGTGGGACCTAGCAGAAACCAAATCTCATCTTCATGTAAGTACTGTGCTCCCGTATCTGGTGCTGATGCAGTTGTTATAATGAAGAGCTTAACAGAATATGTTGCAGTACTTAAGACATCTCTCAGAAAATTCCAGCCTGGTGGTGTGCTGATGTTAGGTAAATCAGGTACAACTATTCTCTGCTTGCAGGTGAACAGCTCTGAGCAGATAGATCTATGGTAGAGACAGGTTTTTAATTAGAACTGTGTACATTGGTAAAAGCTGGGGAGCTGGTGTCACAGTGTATTTTCAATCAGTATGTTTAACGGTTTAGTCAATTCAATCTTAGTTTAGTCTATAGTTTTCTGCTATTGAAAGAGCAATTAATTCCCTCCTCCACCCCATTCTTCTTCAGCAAGACTCTGTTGATTTATCGGCTATCTTTTACAAGTGATGTTTGTTCTGATGTGCATCCACCTGCTTTTTATATGGTTGGTTAAGGTGTGGGCTCTTGCTAATTTTGGGCAGAGTGGATTTCTCTTGATAAGCCAAAGAAACTGCAGGACTAGAGACTAAAAGGGGCAGAAAATACCCCTACATGCTGTGCTATTTTGGTAGCAGCAAATTGTGTGTTCTACAAATTACTGTTGGTTATGAACAAAATGTGTCTGTCTGTTACCATATAACAATGTTCTGCTTTCAGATTACCACTAATATATTTAAACTTACGATAATACCGATTGAAATCCAGTGCCCCCTTTTTCTGAGTTCTGATTTATTCCCACCAGCCAATGTCATACTTAATTATACAGCTGTAAAACTTTTACTTCACAGATTGTTAGGCATTTTATTAGAAAGGACTTGGAGTTTAGGTTGTTCCTTGAATAGCTGGACAGTTTTAGCTCCCTGGTTACAGTTTCTTTCTTTCTTTCTTTCAACTGTGAGACTAGAAAACAGTTTCAAACTGAAGATATACAGGCTATTTATTCTGAAACACACAAATGTCAACCCAGAGATACTGTAAGTATTCAGAAACCACAGTGAAGCATTTGATGTATATACTCTGATAGACACATTAGATTACATTTCAGAAGTACCTTACATTTGAAAAGTTTCCCCACCTAAAATATTATAAATTGACTCTAGCATTTGAGGCTTAATAGGTTATCTACCACCTGTAATAAAAAGTAGTAATTTTCTTTTGGTCTTTTTCTTTTTCTGCAGAAGCTGGATAAAAACCAAGATACACATATTCACTTGCATTCTCCTCACACACACACTTAGGCCTGATCTACACTGGGGAGGGCGAAAATCGATCTAAGATACACAACTTCAGCTATGAGAATATGACCAATAGTCATCTAGCTTGGTACCCTGTCCTCATCTGCCTCTCCCATCAGACCAATGGTCCATCTAGGCTGATATTCTGTCTTCAGCAGAGGCCAGTACAAGATGCTTCAGAAGAATGCATGCCTGGGATTTGTTGTGAGGCATGAGGCTGAAGGTTAAGGCCTACATTTTCCAAAAAAGACTACGAATCTTAGGTGCCTCCATTTCTGAGTGTCAAACTTGAGACCTGATTTCCAGAGTCACTAAGCAGCTCCCATTGATATCATATGGAGCTGTGGTTATTCAGCACCTTTGAGAATCAGGCCCAACCTGTGACAAGTGGCAAACTCAGAAATGGAGACACTCAGATGGAATGGACTCTTGAAATGGTAGCTGTAACTTAAAGCTGGATAGGAAACTTTTGAGATTTCAAAAGATCTTCCTGTGCCAAACTGGGACACAGGCAAAATCTCAAGAATCTGAAAATAAAAATTCAGTTCAGGTCAAGCAGAATGTTTTGTTTTGATTTTGACCTTTTAATCAATTTTTTTATTGTAAATGAACTTACATTAAGTGAAAAAACAAAGCTTTTCATATAAAAAATAAGATAACATCTGATTGACAATTTCAAAACAATTTTATTCAAAAAAATATCATCAGAAGTCACCCTTTCCTGAAAAAAAAATGGGTTTCAAAGAATCAACATTTTTCCTGATTAAAAAATGGTAAATTGAAACATTCCTGTCCTTCTGTACCCTAAATAGCTTCATACACCTCTGGGCTTCGCGTACACCTCACAACAGGTCATTGCTGTTATAAATAGAAAAAGGTTAGGTGAAACTATGGTAATATGGTTATTAGATCCTGAGCCAGATGATCATGTTCTCCAGAGTACTCCTTAGCCAGATTGCTTCTTCTATGAACCTCACTTAATTGATTTAGATTTAAATAGATGCAGATAAAGGAACATGTCTCCTAGTTTCTAGGCACTCTTGCTATTAGAAGACAATACAGTTATCATTCCGGATCCAAAAGAGCAGCAAAACATACTACAAACCAAAGCCCTGCTCCTGCAAATACTTAAACATGTGCTTAACTTTACTCATGTGTGTAGTGCTATAGACGTCAGTGGCTATGCTCTATACATGTACTAAGAATGGTGAGTAAACACATGCTGAAAATGTCACCATACTATTAGCTACTGCTTGTGCTGCTATTTGAGTATATCAGCTATGAGTCTCCAGAACAGATGTTGTCTTGTTTCCAACTTCCCCCGACCCACCTTCTTCACAGACTGCATCACATTTTAAGAAGGAAAACCACACACGCTTTGGGGGCAGGGCAGTAGCAAACGAGAGAGGAAAGGGGGGACAGAGTTTATTTGCCCTGTTGTTTTCATTCAAATTACAGGTGCCTTTTGCCTTGGCGGCTGTGTTTCTCTTACAAGTAAGCGCCTCGTTGTCGTTTCCCTGGTGCTGTCCCCCTTATCAGGTCTGGGCTTTTTGCTTTCCCTCGTCTTCTCCCTGCTAGCCATCATCTGTGCTTACTGGAGTGCAGGAGGTTGGCCATTCTGCTGACTGCTTGGGGAGCAAGCTGCACTGTGGCCTTGTTCCATTCTGAGCACCCTCACTGCAATCCAGGCTTGGCTCGGCATTTGTATATTAAGGCTGAATTCAAAGGCAAGGGGGAGTCCTAGGTCCCTGCCTTTTGTTGAATGAACTGTATGATCCTTCAGTCACTCAAAAGATATTATTTACAAGGTTGCTTCTGATTTTAAAACTCATGTGCTCACAGGATTATTGCTATGGGATCGGGATAATAAATCCAAAATCAGTCCCCAAAATTACAGTGCTTGGAGAAACTATTGTCACCGCAGCTTCTGCCTGTCTTTTTACGTCTTTCTCACTGCTTCCAGCAGAGTTCGGTGACCTCTTTAGAGCTCTGTTTATTTCTTCCAGTGGTTTCCATAAATGCTCTGAAAATGGGTAATGTCTACTGAACATTATAGGGTTTTGAAGCATTTTGAGATGGAAGATGCTGCACAGATCTATCTCACCCATCACCATTGCGTCCTCATCCATGTTTGATGATAGTGACTTAACATTTACATTGCAGCAGCACCTAGAGGTCAACCAGACAGGGCCCCGTTGTGCAAGGCGTTTCCTGCCCAAAAAGTCGTACAGGCTAAAAGACAAGACATAATGGGGGGATGAGACAATCACATTGTGGATGGGGGATACGGGTTGTTGAAGCTGAGCTACGTCTCTTATTCCATTCAGAAACATGTGAATTTGATTTTTTATGTCTGAGGCATCTTTTTAATACTGATGAATAAACTACCGGTTAGATCCTGCCAGTGCAGACCGGCCCTAATATCAGCAGATCCAGCCATAGGGTCTCTGTCCTATGCAGGGGGATCTTTGAGTGGAGTAGAGCTGGTGCAGAGGCTCCTAAGCCATCTCCATTACTGTGGCTGGGGTGTTTGCAGTCCAGGCATGGCAAGGAATTCCTTAATCATTAGCAATCCCCAGCTGCCTCGAGGCTCATGCAGTTTAAAGTAGCTCTCAGGCTGCTCCAGCATGTGCTGGAGAACCAGCCCAGAAAGGGGCAGGCCCAGGATTGGAAAAGTTCAAATGAGGCATGAAGCCACTGTGTCGGAAGCATTAACCTAGCAGCTGAGTGTTGTACTGCAATCTTTTTTCCCCATTCCTGGCGCCGCCTGTAGGTTGCTGATCTCATGAGGCGGGTCTCCAGTGGCTCAGCCCTACAATCAAGTCACACAATCAAAAATGGACCCTTTCTACCATGGCAAAGACTTCTCCAAACTGCCTGTCCTCGCCAGAAACTTCAGCCCCATCTCTCGGCCCTTTAAATCCAGTCCTTCGCTCGGTTTTCTAAAGGAGCCTTGTCCCCTTCTTGGGGCTTCGGCGCCTTTGCTAGTGTCGGGTGGGGAACCCAACCAGGGACCCTATAAACAGCAGACACCTCCTGTCTCCTTTAATTCGTTGCTGCTGCATTCTTGTGGCTTCTTCCCACCTGGCCCCTTTACCTTTGCCTGTTACCTTAGGGTTACAGTTCTCAGGACCTCTCCCTCAGATCCAGTAAATGCAGCCCCGTCAAGCTGCTCCAATCAGAGAGGAGCCCCCTTCCTCACCCCTCTGCTTCCAGCCAGGGACTGACTTGCTAAGGTCCTGCAGCTATCTGAGCCTGCTGGGCTCTGTTTGGCTGCTTTCCTGCAATCTTTCCAAGCAGGCCTGGGGGACCCACCTTGCCGCTTCTCCCTGGGGCAAGGTGTGGTAGGACTGCTGGGTCTCCAGCAGGGGGCCACAAAGGGCCAGGTGCACTCTGTCACAGCCAATTTGCACACACCGCTGCTCAGCTGTGCTTGCAGCTGAAGAGCTGGCTCCCCATTTTAAAACAAGCTCTCCCATACCACCATGACTTGTTCTGTATCAGTGTCCAAGGCCAGATTCTCGGGTGCCGTGTGGCGGCTTTGCATGTGATTTGTAGCTATGGAAATGCAGCATTTTACCCTAGGAGGATCTCTCCAGAGCTGGCCAATCCCCTTGAGGCAGAGAGGTTCCTACTTTACCCTTCTCCCTGCTGCTGGGACACCCCTATGCTGAGACGATCTGTGGCTGTGGTTTTGGCTCTACGGTGGCATGGCATGTACCATTTATAGGGTTAGGGAAATGCAAAGATTAGTAGTATTTCTATTGCAGTAGCACCTAAGAGCCCTAGTCATGGGCCAGGACCTCAGTGTGCTAGGTGCTGGACAAACACAGAACAAAAAGACACTCCCCCCCCAAAGAGTTTACAACGTCAGTATAAGACAAGAGACAATGGATGGATACAGAGAGAGGAAGGAGTGCAAGGAAAAAATGTCACAATGTCGATCAGCATTATGCCTCCATTGTCCACTCCCACCTGCATAACTTGCCCAGAGTTCTCATTGGTTGTGATTTGCAGCTGGTAAAAAAAATTGAATTCCCATCCCACGGGAAATTCTGAGACTTCAAAATTTCATTTCTGTAGACATCTCAGGGTATGTCTACACTACGAAATTAGGTCGATTTTATAGAAGTCGATTTTTAGAAATCGATTTTATACAGTCACTTGTGTATGTCCACACTAAGTGCATTAAGTTGGCGGAGTGCGTCCTCACTACCATGCCTAGCATCGTCTTATGGAGCAGTGCACTGTGGGTAGCTATCCCACAGTTCCCGTAGTCTCCAGGAATTCTGGGTTAAGCTCTCAGTGGCTGATAGGACAAAAAACAGCAGCAGGGATCTGTGCTCTTGTTGGCCTTCCTGCAGCTCCAACAGAGCTTCATCATCATGTCAATTTGCTCCCTCAACAGATGCTTCATCATGTCCTTTCCTAGCCTCTGCCACTGAGTGCCTTGAAGCACTAACCTGTTCCCTATCAATGTGGGATGACTGCATTGAGCTCGGAAAACATGTCATCGCGAGTGTGTTTTTTTTCGCCTTCTAATCTGCGATAACCTCAGGGACAGAGATGATAGGGGGAGCGTCGAAACATTCTACGCTCTATGATTCTGGGGGGACTGCATAGTCACCTGTACTGCTGAGTTTGCCCCGTAGACCAAACGGGAAATGAAATTCAAAAGTTCCTGGAGCTTTTCCTGTGTACCTGACTAGTGCATCGGAATTCAAAGTGCTGTCCAGAGCGATCACAATGGAGCCCTCTGGGATAGCTCCTGGAGGCCAATACCATCGATTTGCATCCTCACTACCCCAAACTCGACCCAGCAAAGTTGATTTTAGCGCTACTCCCCTCACCAGGGAGGAGTACAGGAGTAGATTTTAAGAGCCCTTTAGGTTGACAGAATGGGGTTGGTTGTGTGGATGCATTCATTTTTAAATCGACCTAACGCAGCTAAATTTGACCTAACCTCATAGGGTAGACCAGGCCACAGAATGTTTCGTAAACTGAAATACTCCAATATATTTCATTTCAACCTTATTGAATTGTTTCATTTTGACTTTATTGTTTCACACAGATTAAATTAGAGTAGATTCAAAATGATACAATCAAAATGAAACATTTTGACATTCTCTAAATAAAACGTTTGTATAATTTCACACTGAAAATCTTGATGAAATCTGTATATTTCCACAACATGTACAAATTTAATCGAATAAGCATTTTCAAATGTTTCATGGAAACCTACTGTTGTGGAAAAATTCACCCATGCATCATTTTTGATCAGAGACTCAGCCTGAGGCCCGTTTATTGATAACACACCAACGCGTTGGGGGCACCAGCTCCCCTGAAGCAAAGCATACAGGAGCTTTTAAAGCTTGAAACCACAAATTACACATACTTGAATAATAATTACCTTATTTGGAATATGTTGCAAAATTAATACAGGCCAAGAGTTAAGTTCTTTTCGGTACTTTCCAGCACCCTTTTGCAACCTTGCCTTGTATGGATGTAATTGAGTTAGGGTCTCCTTCGTACTTTCCAGCATTCTGTTACGACCTTGCCTTTTAAGGGGTGCAATTACACAATTGTCTTCTACGGGGTACAGTTACACAATGGGGGTAGTTACACAAGTGGCATAGGGGAAATGATGAGTTACATTTATTTTAGATAATTGCTTCACGCTTTTAGGTTACTTTACTGCTTCATGCATGCGGTTATTGTATTTTAAAAGCAGTGGATACATACGGCAAATTGTTCTTGTTTCGGGGGCTTTCCACTGCCTTTCCTCTGGTCCCCTTGTGTCTTAACCTTTGACCGCCGCTGTCAGGGAGCACAACACTTAGGGCTGGTCTAAGTCCTGGGCTATTTGTGTAGCTGAAGTTGAAGTATCTTAGTTCGACCTACCTGGCTGTCCTCACAGCGGCGAGTCGACTGCCGTGGCTCCCCCATCGACGCTGCTTACTCCTCCTGCCGACGTGGAGTATGGGCATCGATTCGCAGATCGATTTATCGCGTCTAGATGAGACACAATAAATTGATCCCCGATAGATCGATTACGGCCTGCCAATCTGCCGGGTAGTATAGGTGTACCCTTAGTTTAGCTCAGGTTTTGGGCCTGCTAGCTACAAGGCAGGCCTAGACCAAGCAAGTAAAAGCCTAGACCATCAGGGCCAGCTTAATTTTCTCTCACACTGTTGTTTTGTGGAAAATTTTGACCAGCTGTAGCTATAATCACGGATTTGGCCCCCAGAGAGCTAGATTAGAGAGAAACATGAGTAAAACAAGATGCCTAGCTGTCTTAGGCTAGGTCTACACTAGGGGGGGAGTCGACCTAAGATACGCAACTTCAACTGCGCAAATAGAGTAGCTGAAGTCGGCGTAACTTAGGTCAATTTACCTGGCCATGAGGACGGCGGCGAGTCAACCGCTGCCGCTTGCACGGAAGAGGAAGTTCTGGAGTCGACAGCAGAGCAATCGGGGATCGATTTTATTGTGTCTACACTAGACACGATATATCGATCCCCAATAGATTGATCACTACTCGCCGATCCAGTGGGTAGTGTAGATGTACCCTTAGAGTCTGAGCTGGTGAAATATATTTTGAATGAAAAATTTCAAACAAATGAAAAATGGACTTTTTTTAACAACAAAATGTTTTTCTGAAAAATTTTGCTATTCTTTAACAAAAAAAAAAATCCCTGCTTTTTCCATAAAAGAGAAACATGGAAATTAAAAAATATGGTGTTTTTTTAAACAAAAAATCTTTGGCACTGAAATAAGAAATAAAAACCCAAACTGATTTTTTAAGTTTTAATTTTTCATAAGAAAAAAAGATTTGTTTGAAGTTTTCACAAAATATCCTTACAATTTTTCAACCCGTTCTGCTTATAACAAGATCTGGTGGTGGCAATGACAGTGTTATTGTTAGTGGGCCTGATTCTGTTTTCACACCAGCAGAATAATTTAAGAGTAACTCTACTGACAAGCCAGGTGCTGCAGAAATCACAATCAGGCCCAAATTCTTTCCTCCTGGGGATCTCAAAGTGCTTTGGGCTGTGTACTTAGGGAACATGGACGTACCACTGGAAAGCCACCACACAACAATCAAACTATAGTTTAAGAACAGGAAGCAAGGAACTGCATGTGGAGCTGTAAGCATTATGATGAGCATTATTTAATGAGTGCTTGTTGTTCCTCAAATCTATAAAATGATAAAGAATGGTACAGTTGTTAGAACACTAGTCTGAGACTTACTGTGTGGGTTCAATTCCTTGCTCTGCCACAGACTTCCTGCGTGGCCTTGGGTATGTCACTTAGTATCTCTGTGTCTCAGTTTCACATAATTCCCTACCTCCCAGGGATGTTGTGAGGATAAATACATTTAAGATTGTGAGGTGGTCAGATACTACAGTAAAGGGGCCATATATGTATCTTAGATAGGTAGCCTCTGCCCACGATACTTACAAAATCTAGCCAATCTAAAACCATTTAGATGCACAGAATACACCAAGTGATAATGCTGGCTTGAGCTGGGCAAGTAATCTTGCAATGATCATTGTTGCTTTGCTTTGCAGAAAGACTGTGTTTCAAGTAGGCATGAGAAGGAAAGCTACCCATTGTCTTTAATAGACTGTGGATCATAGTTTCATAGAGATTAAGGCCAGAAGGGACCATTAGATTGTCCAGTCTGACTTCCTGTATAACACAGGCTATTAAATGTCACCCAGATAGCCCTGTATAGAGTTCAATAGCTTGAGTTAGACCAAAGCATTTCAGTCCTCGGGAGACTAAATTGTTGTGTGCTACAGGCAGAAACTAGGAGAGAATGAGGGGCCATCAACAGCAAAGACCCCTGCAATGAGCAGAAATTGATTACATAAGACGTGTTCCTAGCAGGTGACCCAAGCCCCATGCTGCCAAAGAAGGTGAAAACTCCCCAAGGTCCCTGCCAATCTGAACTGGGGAAAATTCCTTCCTGATCATATTCATAATGCCTGAGTGCACATGTAGTGCCGACAGATCCTGATTGTCAGCGGGTGGGATCGAACCTGGGAACTCTGAAGCTTAGCATATCAGCCTCTACTGCATGAATTAAAAGCCACATGGCTCTTAGCTAAGGCGGTAGCAGACTCATCTGTCTCTAACTGGGCTAGGTGCCACTAGAGGGGGACAGAGCACCACAGTAAACCAGCATGGGTTACACACACGCACATGCACCCAGGAGGCCGGGGCAGAGGTGTGAGAGAATGGGATGGCTTGGAAGAAATTGTCAAATGAGAATGGGAGAAGACTCCAAAGGGAGAAGCTTGGTCAAAGTGAAAGAGGCAAGAGTATGTGATTCAGTCATGTCTAGGACAGAACAGCCCACTGAACTACCAGCATCACTCCCTGAAGCACCTACGTCTTCCTTGCCTTCATGTGACCACAGCCCCCGGTGAAATGCAGTCCTGACATCATAAGAAAGCAGAGTGAGAATTAAAGAGAACTACTAGGATATAGAGCATGAGGACAATGGTCCGACAAAACTCCAGGGCATTTAACTTCCCAATCAGATGTCCACTTCTTCATGGGCCTGATTCTTTTGTCATTTTTCACCTGGGTAAATGGAGAGTGAGTTCACCAAAGCCAGTATAGTCACAGCAGTGAGCCACTGGGCTAAGTGGCAGGAGAATCAGGCCCAGTATTAAGATATGAGTTCAATGTCTTGGTGTGCCACAGCCTTCCTGTGTGACTTGGGTAAGTCAGTGAGACTTGAGTGCTTTTACAAATGTTACTCTTAGTTGTTCCAGTTGTTGTTTGTGTTACCCTCGCACCCAGGACCCCACTGTGCTAGGCGCTGCACAAACACAAAATAAAACGATGGTCCGTGTCCGAAGGATTTTACAATCCAAGTATAGGACAAAAGACTACAGACAGACAGACGGAGTAGAAGAGAACAATGAAACAGTAGTGCCAGCCTGGCCGGCTGTGGTCTCAGTGTGGCCTCGTCAGGGCAGGCTGCAGGCCCCAGCGCGCCAAGCGCTTGATTGGGGCGGCATGCCGCGGGGGGTGCTCTGCAGGTTGCCGGGAGGGCGGCAGGCAGCTCCGGTGGATCTCCTGCAGGCATGCCTGCGGAGGGTCCGCTGGTCCCGCGGCTCCGGTGGAGCATCCGCAGGCACGCCTGCGGGAGGTCCACCGGAGCTGTGGGACCAGCGAGCGGCAGAGCACCCCCTGCGGCGTGCCGCCATGCTTGGGGCGGCGAAATGGCTAGAGCCGGCCCTGGGCCTTGTGGGATGTTGTGAGGATGGATACCTTAGAGATTGTGAGATGCTTGAGTACTACGATGAGGGAGGCTGTGGCAGTAGCTAGAATAGATTATCTGTGTTGTGGCATTGGCAAAATCCACATTCTCCTTCCAGCAGCAGTCAGGCCTGGTTTGTGAGGCTGCTGGGCCAGGCTCTCTAACACAAAGCTCTATTATGTAGATTTTGCTGGGTTACAATATCACACTCCTGTTTTAGTGACTCCGTTAGAAGCCGTCCAACCAGTGGTTTCCCCAGGAATTGAAATTGGGGGGGTGTTCGAATTTACAGGGGGGGTGTCAGGTCCAATGAGATATATAAAAGAGATATGAATAAAGTAAATGTTTTGTTGGGATTATGCAAATTTAACATAAGGAAAATGCAAGTTACACCAAAACACATCACAGATCTAGATTTCTAAAAAAAAAAATAATTAAAAAATGTATTTAATTTAAATTGACTTTTGAAAAGTAAGCCATCATGGGATAAGAGGGCAGTCCTCTCATGGATCAGTTACTGGTTAAAAGATGGGAAACAAAGGGTAGGAGTAAATTATCAGTTTTCAGAATGGAGAGAGATAAATAGTGGTATCCTTGAGGGGTCAGTACTGGGACCAGTACTGTTCAACATATTCATCTGGAAAAAGGGTAAAGAGTGAGGTGGCAAAATTTGCAGATGATACAAAACTATTCAAAATAGTTAAGTCCCAGGCAGACTGCGAAGAGCTACAAAGGG
Source organism: Gopherus evgoodei (assembly GCF_007399415.2). Lineage (NCBI taxonomy): Eukaryota > Metazoa > Chordata > Testudines > Testudinidae > Gopherus > Gopherus evgoodei. The sequence goes on from NC_044327.1 coordinate 122,437,068, forward strand.
ATCTCACAAAACTGGGTGACTGGGCAACAAAATGGCAAATTAAATTCAATGTTGATAAATGCAAAGTAATGCACATGGGAAAGCAATCTCAACTATACATACAAAATGATGGCATCTGAATTAGCTGTTAATACTCATGAAAGAGATCTTGGAGTCATTGTGGATAGTTCTCTGAAAACATCTACTCAATGTGCAGCAGCAGTGACAAAAGCAAACAATGTTGGGAATCATTAAGAAAGGGATAGATGATAAGACAGAAAATATCACATTGCCTGTATATAAATCCATGGTATGTGCACACCTTGAATAGTGTGTGCAGATCTGGTCACCCATCCTAAAAAATATATATTGGAATTGGAAAAGATACAGAGATGGGCAACTAAAATGATCAGGGGTATGAAACAGGAGGAGAGATTAAAATGACTGGGAATTTTCAGTGTAGAAAAGAGATGACTAATGGGGATATGATAGAGGTCTACAAAATCTTGACTGGTGCGAAGAAAGTGAATAAGGAAATTTTATTTAATCCTTTACATAACACAAGAACTAGCAGTCACCCAATGAAATTAATAGGCAACAGGTTTTAAAAAAACAAAAGGAAGTATTTCTTCACACAATATAAAGTCAACCCAGGGAACTCTTTGCCAGGGGATGCTGTGAAGACCAAAACTATAACAGGATTATAAAAAGAACTAGATAAATTCCTGGAGAACAGGTCCATCTGTGGCTATTAGCCAGAAGGGGGAGGGATGCAATACCATGCTCTGAGTGTCCTAGCCTGTTTGCCAGAAGCTGGGAATGGGCAACAGGGCATGGTCACTTGATGATTACCTGTTCTGTTCATTCCCTCTGAAGCATCTGGCATTGGCCACTGTTGTAAGACAGGGTATTGGGCTATATGGACCATTGGTCTGACCCAGTATGACCATTCTTATGTAAAAATTAATTATAATAATAAAAATGTTTAGTACAGAAACTCCCCAATATAATGACCTCCCACGATAGCAACAATGTGAGATAACAACCTTGGCAAATAATGCATTTTAAAAATCTTGGCCTACTAGGAAACATATTTATATACGTTTCCATTCCCAGTCACAAATCTAGCATTCTGGAGCTAAGTGACTAAAATATAGTCCAACAAACATGTTTATTTAACATGCCCCTTCCTTTTCCCTCCACCGCACTCCACTTACCGGTGTTGTCCTTGGTCAGTGGAGACCCGGAGTTCAGAGGTGCTTTCACGTGAGTACACCTTCCAGGTGGGGGACAAGAAGGCACTTTGCTTGTTCCTCCTCCAGCTGCTCATTGTTTGCTCTGGCCACGTCTGTTCATTGTGCCACCGTTCACTCCACCACTCTGTTGCCAATGGCCCTGCACAGTCACCTTCGGCTGCCACCTGCCACTGTGACCTCTGCGAGTTGGTCTCTTGAGGTTCAACCAGCTCTCAGTGATTTCAGCTGAGTTCTCAGTGTGGGAACCTCGCTCACTGCTAGTGCAGACTGGGTTGTCTCTTACACAAAAACACTGTCCCCACCGGAACACTGTCCCCACAACAGGACTAAGCACTTAGACCTGATTGTCAGTGATTTCAGCTGCAGTGGTCACTTAACAGAACAAAAGACTATTTATGGAGCCTAATCAGCTCTGTCTTTAAACAGTGGAGAGGGACAGGTCCCCACCCTCTCTCTTGATGTCTTCAAATCATCACAGGCTACAGTTCTACTGCCCATTCCCCCCACATTCAAGTGGTTTGTAACCCAACCCCAGCCAAAATCTATCACTTGGACAACACAGCTCTGTTTGCTGGATACCTAGGTAGATTAGGTGTGAGGTGTCCGATGCCATCAGGTGATCCAGAAACATTTATATTGAACACATCACCGGACACCACCAATACCACACTGAGTAATTGAGACAGCCGACCAGAGAAATAACCCACTTCCTTCCCTGAGGGACCAAGGGACACACCCCACCCATGTACCTATCCGCTCCACCGATACTGATTTGGACCCCTTATTCATTCCATGGGGCGCGAACCCGAGCCCACTTATTCACTGACACTTTAAAAAACCCTTGCACCCCAATCTGGGTATATGTCGGTTATGCGATATGTATGTATCTTTTCATCCTTGCAAACGGTATCTGTAACACCCCATAACCCAAGCCTGACCCCAGATGTACAGTACCTTCCCTCTCAACCTGTGTATATTTCATTTCAAGCATTTACTTTAATAAAATTTTTAAATATAATCTGGCCCTGAAGTCTTTCCCCGCAGCCCCAGCTCATCACTTGTTGTCAGGGAGAGCTCATTTAGACTTCGCTTACAAATCATCATTTGAAATTATTAGGTTGGCCAGCATCACTGAAATGAATGCACTAGCATCATAAAAAACAGCTGTATAAGGAAGCAAGGAAGCTAGTCTATATTCATACTTTTCAAATCTATTATACTTTTTCAGATACACATATTTTATCATACACTGTGTAAGCTTTTAAAGTGTGTATTAATGTTTCAGTTTAAATCCAGATTTCCAAACAGTCATTGAATTGGTATGTAACTAGCTCACAAAACTGGGTGGGGTGTTGGGGAAATTCAGGGGGGGTGTACACCCCCCCTGGGGGGCGTGTAGGGAAATCACTGCCTCCAACGCTGTCCGTTTCAGCTTTTATTGTTCACACTGCAAGGCCCTGCCTAGCATCTGGAAATGCACATGTGAGTCAGCAGAGCAGAGAGGGGCACAAATTCTGCTCTCAGGAGCTCCCTCCCATAGGTGGCAGGTTATATATATTTGGGGTGCCTGAGCACCAGGAATATTCAGGATTGGGCCCCGCCCGTCTCCCCCACGCGCTGCCGTGTCTCTGTCTAGAATGGGTCCCGGCCTCCGCCTGCCACCCCTCCCCCTGCGTGTCCCCCCCCTCCGCGTCCCTGCCTGCCCCCTCTCTCGGCAGAACTGCTGTCTGCTGTCCCTGGTCCTAGTTCCTGTCATCTCCTTTGGCAAGGCAGGCTACCCATACCCTGCCCTTTGGCCCTAGCCCTGAGCCCTTCCAACGCTCCAAACCCCTCATCCCCAGCCACAACCCTCATCCCTCCCGCACCCTAATCCTCTGCCCCAGCCCTGAGCCCCCCCCCGCAGCATGAACCCCTCATCCTCAGCCCCAACCCTCATCCCTTAACACCCTAATCCTCTGCCCCAGCCCTGAGCCCCCCCCGCGGCATGAACCCCTCATCCTCAGCCCCAACCCTCATCCCCCCTCACCCTGATCCTCTGACCCAGCCCTGAGCCCCCCCCCGCAGCATGAACCCCTCATCCTCAGCCCCAACCCTCATCCCTTCACACCCTGATCCTCTGCCCCAGCCCTGAGCCCCCCCCGCAGCATGAACCCCTCATCCTCAGCCCCAACCCTCATCCCTCCGCACCCTGATCCACTGCCCCAGCCCTGACCCACCCCCCGCGGCATGAACCCCTCATCCTCAGCCCCAACCCTCATCCCTCCGCACCCTGATCCTCTGCCCCACCTCTGAGCCCCCCCCGCAGCATGAACCCCTCAAACCCAGCCACAGCCCTCATCCCTCCACACCCTAATCCTCTGCCCCAGCCCTGAGCCCCCCCTGCATCATGAACCCCTCATCCTCAGCCCCACAGCCCTCACCCCACAGCCCAACCCTCTTCTCTAGCCCTGAGCCCCCCCACATCATGAAACCCCATCCTCAGCCCCACAACCTTCACCCCTGCACTCCCTCCTATCCCCAACCTCTCTCCCAGAGCCTGCACCCCTCACCCCATCCTACACGCCCACCCCTAGCCCAGAGCCTGCACCCAAACTCCATCCCAAAGCCTGCACCCCTCACCCCCTCCTGCACACCCACCCCCTGCCCCAGCCCGGAGTCTGCACCCGGCACCCAAACTCCATCCCAAAGCCTGCATCCCTCCTGCACCCTAATCCCCAGCCCCAGACCTCCCCCCCGAAACCCCGCCCAGAGCCCTAGGGGCTCGGCTCATGGGGGTGGTGGAGAGGAACACCATAGAGATTGTGCCTCAGGCAGCCTCTTCTGTTGCTGCTTCTGGCGTATGTGAGGCAAGCAGTCTGTTCTTCTTCGAGTGCTTGCTCATATCCATTCCAATTAGGTGTGCGCGCGCCGCGTGCCCGTTCGTCGGAGACTTTTTACCCTAGCAACACTTGGTGGGCCAGCAGGTCGCCCCCTGGTATGGCGCCTGATATATACCCCTGCTGTCCCGCCCGCTCCTCAGTTCCTTCTTACCGCCCATGTCGGTCGTTGGAACTGTGGAGCACGGCTAGCCGTTCTCCACCTCCCTAGCGTTTCACTCTTCTACAGTCTAGTGTATATAGTTCAGTTATTATAGTAATAGTTGTAGTTATAAAGTTAAGTAAGTATAGTTGTAAATAGTTATCTGAGGATCGGGGGATGGCCCCTTTTTCCTCCCCCTGGTGCCGGGGCCCATGCCCGGTTCACCCGGCTTTAAGCCTTGTGCGGCCTGTCATCGGCCAATGCCCACAGGAGATCCGCACAACTCCTGCCTGAGGTGCCTAGGCGAGTCCCACCTTGTGGACAAGTGCCGGATCTGCAAGGTGTTCAAGCCCCGAACGAAGAAGGAGCGGGACAGTCGCCTGAAGCAGATCCTGATGGAGGCAGCGCTGACTCCCCCACCATCGGCACCGACTCCGGCACCAGGACCAAGTGTCGCCTCCGCTCCGGACCGCCCGGCGCCGGCGAAGGCTCCAACTTCCCACTCGGCACCGGCCCGGCACCATAGCCAGCACCGCTCCCTCTCCCCGAGGGGCAAAAAGCACAGGGCTCCTGCGGTGCCTGCAACTGCACCACAGTCAGAGCGTGCCTCAAAACCTGACCGCCCGGCACCGTCATCCGCCGCGGCACCGAGCGTCGTCGCACCGTCGACTCCGGCCCCTCAGAGACCGTTGAGTCCGGTGCCCTTCAGCTCCCCAGTGAGGACAGGGGTCGAGCTTGTCGCGCCCTCCACGCCGGAGACCTTCTCAGCGGCACGCGACACCATCGCATTGACAGAGCCCGAGCTGCCCCAACCCCCGGCACCGCCGGTGCGGGTTATCCAATCGCTGGGCAAGCCCGCCATGGTACGGCCGCATTCGCCGGGTACTACCGGGCATCGGTCCCGTTCCCAATCAAGGGACCATTCCCAGCGTCGCCGCTTGAGATCTAGACGCCGCTCGCAGTCCCGAGACCGCTACCTGTGGCACCGGTCGTACTCGTGGCACCGTTCAAGATCCCGGTCGCCGTCGTACTATTTTCAGCACCGATCTAGATCGCGGCACCGACGTTCATACCGCAGCAGATCCTGCCATGGCAGTGGACGGCACCGGTCGACCTCCCAGCACCGAGCCGGTACCGGTCCCGCCATGACTCCCGGTACCGTTCACCGGCACCGTGCAGCGATGTCGGGATGCGCAGAGGCCTGCCACAGTCTTCGGCGGCTCCTCCATGGCCTTCGAGGCACTCGTCCGCTTCTTCCCATATGGACAGCGCCTCTTACGGGGGTTCGGATGTGCACGCCCGCACGGACCAGGGTCCACCTCAATGGTCCTTTTGGACGCCCTGGGCATACCACCCAGCCCAGGGCGAACCTTCAGGACAAGCTCGCTCCAACCCATCGGAGCGTCGTGCACCAGAGGCCACAATCAGTCGGCCCCCCCCTCAGGTATGGAGGAAGACCCCACGGATACCCTGGGGCAGCAGGATGCCCGGGAAACGGAGGCCTCTCTGGACGAGGCTTCTGTGCAAGAACCACTCCTCCCTGGGGTGTCTTCGTCCTTGTCCCCGAATGAGGCGTTAGCGGGCACATCTTCATCAGGGCCCCCGCCGATCGATCTCCGGGCGCATCAGGACCTGCTGAGGCGAGTGGCCCAGAACATAAATCTTCCTGTAGAGGAAGTCCCGGAAGTAGAGGACCCGGTAGTAAGCATCCTCTCGGCGGAGGCACCGACCAGGGTAGCCCTCCCCTTCATTAAGTCGATCCAGGCAAAGGCGGACACCATCTGGCAGTCTCTGGCCTCCATTCCACCCACTGCCCGCGGCGTGGAAAGGAAGTATATGGTACCATCCAAGGGGTATGAGTACCTCTATGTACACCCCGCTCCCTGCTCCTTGGTGGTACAGTCAGTCAACGAGCGGGAACGCCACTGCCAACAGGCTCCTGCACCGAAATCCAGGGAAGCCAGGCACATGGACTTGCTGGGCCGTAAAATTTATTCTGCTGGAGGCCTTCAGCTCCGTGTGGCGAACCAGCAGGCCCTCCTGAGCCGTTACAGCCACAACACCTGGGAGGCTGTCGGCAAGTTTACAGAGCTGCTCCCCCAGGACTCATGCCAGGAATTTTCATCTCTCCTGGAAGAGGGCATAAGGGTCGCCAGAACCTCGCTACAGGCGTCCTTAGATGCCGCAGATTCAGCAACAAGGACTCTGGCGTCGGGCGTAGCCATGCGCCGTATATCGTGGCTGCAGTCTTCCGGACTACCGCCGGAGCTACAATACACGATCCAGGACCTGCCATTCGACGGGCAGGGCCTCTTCTCTGAAAAGACGGATCCCAGGCTACAGAGCCTGAAGGATAACCGGGTCATCATGCGCTCACTGGGAATGCACACGCCCCAGACTCAGAGAAGGCCATTCCGCCCCTACCATCAGCGCACTTACCCCCCGCCTCGCCCCAGACAAGATTTCAACCGGAGGCGAGGCCGGCCAAATTGTAGACAACAGTCAGGTCCTCAAAGGGGTAACACTTCCGGGTCCGAAAAGCCACCACAGGGACTCAAGGTGAACTTTTGAAGGTGCGCCCGAGAGCAGCTTACCAATTCCCTCTCTCGATCCACTTCATTTCCTCAACCGCCTCCGCCACTTCCTACCGTCATGGTCCCAGCTGACTTTGGATCGTTGGGTCCTGAGCACGGTGCAGTTTGGTTACCATCTTCAGTTTGTTTCTCCACCCCCCTCCCATCCTCCCTCCTCGTCCCTCTTCAGGGACCCCTCTCACGAGCAACTTATCGTCCAGAAGGTCAGCAAGCTCCTGTCCATTGGGGCTATAGAGGAGGTGCCAAGGGAGCTAAGGGGCAAGGGGTTTTATTCCCGGTACTTCTTAATCTCCAAGTCAAAAGGGGGCCTACAACCCATCCTGGACCTGCGAGGCCTGAACAAATTCATCAAAAAGTTCAAGTTCCACATGGTAACCTTAGGAACCATCATCCCTTCCCTGGATCCCGGAGATTGGTACGCTGCTCTCGACATGAAGGATGCGTACTTCCACATTGCGATCTTCCCCCCGCACAGACGGTATCTCCGCTTTGTGGTGAATCAGGACCACTACCAGTTCACGGTCCTCCCCTTTGGGCTCTCCTCGGCCCCCCGGGTATTCACCAAGTGTATGGCGGTCGTCGCTGCTGCCCTGCGACATCGTCGTATCCATGTCTTTCCTTACCTCGACGATTGGCTCATTCGAGGCACGTTGGAAGCGCAGGTGACCGGGCACATCACTATCATCACGGAGCTGTTTGCGAGCCTAGGTCTGACCATCAATCCGGACAAGTCCACTCTGGTGCCTACGCAGAGCATGGAATTCATAGGGGCAGTGCTGGACTCCAACCTCGCGACGGCCAGCCTCCCCCGGCACCGATTCCAAGCCATAGTGTCCATGGTCACAAGCCTGCGGGCCTTCCCGACCACATCTGCTCGAACATGCCTCGTTCTCCTGGGGCACATGGCCGCATGCACCTTCGTCACCAGACATGCAAGACTCTGCATGCGCCCGTTGCAGACCTGGCTCGCGTCGGTCTATCGACCAGGCAGGGATGCCATAAACACAATCGTAATGATTCCACCGAATGTTCTAGGCTCCCTAGGCTGGTGGACAACGCCCTCCCAAGTGTGTGCGGGCCTACCGTTTCACGCCCCACAGCCCTCAGTGTCCCTGACAACGGGCGCATCATCGCTGGGCTGGGGTGCGCTGCTGGGGACCCTTCGTACACAGGGGCTGTGGTCACAGAGAGAGTTGACTCTTCACATCAATGTGCGGGAGCTACGGGCCGTTCGCCTAGCATGCCAGACATTCCAACGCCATTTGCACGGTCGTTGTGTTGCGGTGTTTAGGGACAACACAACGGCCATGTATTACATCAACAAGCAGGGCGGGACCTGGTCCTCCCCGCTGTGTCAGGAAGCAATACATCTGTGGGACTTTTGCATAGCCCACTCTATTCATCTAGTGGCCTCCTTTCTCCCGGGAGTGCGGAACACCCTGGCGGATCACCTGAGCAGATCCTTTCTGTCCCACGAATGGTCCATCCGTCCGGACGTCCCCTATGTCATTTTCCAGAGGTGGGGGTTTCCCCAGATAGACCTGTTCGCCTCCAGATCGAACAGGAAATGCCAGATGTTCTGCTCCCTACAGGGTCGCTCCCCGGGCTCCCTGTCGGACGCGTTTCTCATACCGTGGACGGGTCGTCTTTGCTACGCCTTTCCACCCTTCCCTCTCGTCCATCGAGTCCTGATCAAGATCCGGAGAGACAAGGCCCGCCTCATCCTGATAACTCCGGCGTGGCCCCGGCAGCCTTGGTACACCATGCTGCTCGATCTGTCCCTGGCGAATCCGATTGCCCTACCTCTTTGGCCGGACCTGATCACGCAGGACTTCGGCAGGATGCGCCATCCGGATCTACAGTCCCTCCATCTGTCTGCATGGCTCCTGGCTGGTTAAGCCAGTCTGAGTTGCGTTGTTCCGATGCAGTACAACAAGTGTTGTTGGGCAGCAGGAAGCCCTCCACGTGTTCATCCTACCTAGCGATATGGAAACTCTTCTGCTGCTGGTGCAGTCAGCACGGCCACGACCCACTCGCTGTCCTAGTCCCCACCATCTTGGACTATGTGTGGTCTCTCAAGCAGCAGGGCCTGGCGATCTCCTCTCTACGCGTCCACCTCGCGGCTATATCCACCTTCCACCCAGGCGAGACTGGCAAGTCCGTATTTTCTCACCCAATGGTGTCAAGATTTATCAAGGGCCTGGAGCGACTCTACCCTCAGGTCAAACGGCCTACCCCTACTTGGGACCTGAACCTGGTTCTAACCAGGCTCATGGCACCCCCCTTCGAACCCTTAGCCACATGCTCGCTGCTGTACCTATCCTGGAAGGTGGCCTTCCTAGTTGCTATTACGTCGGCCCGGCGAGTCTCGGAGCTTCGGGCTCTGACCGTGGACCCTCTGTATACGGTGTTCCATAAGGACAAGGTACAGCTGCGACCGCACCCGGCGTTCCTCCCGAAGGTCGTCTCCGCCTTCCATATTAACCAAGACGTCTTCCTGCCAGTGTTTTACCCAAAGCCGCATTCATCCCGAAGAGAGCAACAGCTCCACTCCTTGGATGTCCGAAGAGCGCTCGCGTTCTACATTGAGAGAACTAAACCCTTCCGGCGTTCACCACAATTGTTTGTGGCAGTAGCAGAACGCATGAGAGGCATGGCAATCTCCTCCCAGCGTATCGCATCCTGGGTCACGTCCTGCATCAGGGCATGTTACGACTTGGCCAGTGTGCCAACGGGACCCCTTACCGCCCATTCTACCAGGGCTCAGGCTTCCTCGACCGCGTTTTTGGCTCATGTCCCCATACAGGAAATCTGCTGTGCGGCCACATGGTCTTCTGTGCACACCTTTGCATCACACTATGCACTGGTCCAGCAAACTAGAGACGATGCCGCTTTCGGCACAGCGGTTTTACAGTCCGCAACGTCTCGCTCCGACCCCACCGCCTAGGTAAGGCTTGGGAATCACCTAATTGGAATGGATATGAGCAAGCACTCGAAGAAGAAAAGATGGTTACTCACCTTTGTAACTGTTGTTCTTCGAGATGTGTTGCTCATATCCATTCCACACCAGCCCTCCTTCCCCACTGTCGGAGTAGCCGGCAAGAAGAAACTGAGGAGCGGGCGGGACAGCAGGGGTATATATCAGGCGCCATACCGGCGCCACTCCAGGGGGCGACCTGCTGGCCCACCGAGTGTTGCTAGGGTAAAAAGTCTCCGACGAACGTGCACGCAGCGCGCGCACACCTAATTGGAATGGATATGAGCAACACATCTCGAAGAACAACAGTTACAAAGATGAGTAACCGTCTTTTCCCCTTCATGGGTCAGTGCAAAGCAGGGCCGCGACTCTGCCTCCTTCAGCCCCCCAGGGTGCAGTGTGTGCAGGGATTGCTAGAAGACCCTGGTGCAGACAGACCTGCAAGTGGGGAGTGGCTTCCCACTTGTCCCTGTAGGGCCCTCAGAGCAGAGCAAGCTGAATGGGCTCTGTTGCTGTGCAGCTGTACCTCAAACCTAGGCCATGGCTACACTAGAGAGTTGCAGCGCTGGTGAGGGGGTTACAGCGCTGCAACTTAGGATGTGGCCACACTTGCAAAGCACGGCCAGCGCTGCAACTCCCAGGTTGCAGCGCTGGCTGTACACCCGGTCGAGCCTCGGATGTAGGGATTCCAGCGCTGGATTGCGCTGGTCAGCAAGTGTGGACGCCCACCAGCGCTTTTATTGACCTCTGGGGTATAAGGAGGTATCCCAGAATTCCTGTCCACAACAAACTGGAAGAAAGGGAGAGCTCGGAGTTCAGCCAAACTGCTTATTTAAAAAACAAACACAGCTCCTGTTTGCTGAGCGAGCGGAGGCAGGCAGGAATGTTCACAGCTGTTTGCTTGAAGAGAGAAACAGCACTCTCACACGGCAGGGGGGGAGGGGGAAGTCCGTGTTGAGCAGTTGCTGATCTGGTCTGACGGGTATTTAGAAGTACATAATTTGTATTTAGTGAATGAGAGAGGAGTGGGGGAAGGGAGTTAGAACTTTTAAAATGATTGAAGGTAGGCACTGTGTGTCTTCCAGTCCTTAGAACTTGCAAGGCAGGGAGCTGAGAACAGTGTCAACTCCAAAAATCCATTCTGTCTGTCTCCTCCACGCTCCCTGTCACATTCCACCCCACCCCCCTCTTTTGAAAAGCACGTTGCAGCCACTTGGATGCTGGGATAGCTGCCCACAATGCACCACTCCCAACAGCACTGCAAATGCTGCAAATGTGGCCACACTGCAGCGCTGGTAGCTGTCAGTGTGGCCATACTGCAGCGCTGGCCCTACACAGCTGTACGAACACAGCTGTAACTACCAGTGCTGCAAAACTGTAAGTGTAGACATGGCCCTAGAGTGACACTAATGGCCAAGCTGTTTAGAGGCTTGAAATGAAGTGAGCTGGTAAAACCTGAAAGGAAAACCCAAGTCACAGAGACAAGAGCGTGTAACACTGGACTCCGTCAGATCAGCAGTTAACAAAGCACAGAGAGGCCCCGAAGAAAACGGAGCATAGACAGTTTTGCCAACCCCAAATGTTCAAAAATCCTGAGTCAGGCTCACCAAAAACCAGGAGATTGGCTTTAAAATCTTGAGATTTTTATAAAAATAATAGTGGTTTTTTTATTTGCCTTCTGCTTTTTGAGCCTTTAGGGTGCACTGGGGTCACATTTTAAAACTTTCTCCACAGTCACAAGGGCTAAAAACTTACTTTTCCCTTAAGAATGAAGGCTGAAATCGTCACCTATCCACCTGACTCCAGGAGCTGGGCCTTTAAGGAAAACAATCATTATCATGAGACTCATGACAAAATCATGAGTTGGCAACACTGCATAGAGCAGAGGAAGGCAGGCCGGTGAGCTGCAGACTGGAGCGCAGCTTCCCATCCCCTGGGCAGAGGGAAGAGAACATAAGCACACTCACAGCTGATCCTAACACCTGGCAGTATCTGCTCAGAACAGCCATTTCGAGACCACACTGAAGCAGAAAGCAAAGCACTTTGGGGCAACAGTCCCATGACTGGGTGGCAAACAGGGACGCTTTATTCAGCAGCTAAGGAGATGGCGTGGCATATACTGGGGACGTGATGGACCTACCACTAAGGCTACTTAAGAGCCTGCTTTGCCATGGTAGCCACAGCAAAGGGAGGGAATTCTCCATTGCAGTGTGTTGGTTTGGCAAGGGCAGATTCATCTGAGCTGCCCTTGTGGTAGCCAGCCAGCCAAGAAATGAGAGTGGAGGAGGAAAACCAGGCTGCCACATCACAGGACCCAGGGAAATTTCTGGCTTGCATCAGGAATCTGCAGCCTGTCAGAGAAAATCTTTCAGGGGACTCCAAAAGGAGTCATGGGGCCAGATGGTCGGCTGGTGTAAATCACCCTAGTTCTGTTTCATGAGTGGAGTGAGGCTGCTTTACTCTGGACAGGGATCTGGCCAAACTGACTTTAGAATTTATCACTTAGTCCAGCATTGCCAGAAGACAATGAAAAGCGGAACCAGCTGCTACCAGGCAGGGTAGGACTGGTTAGCATAGGGAAATATAAAAGAGATTTCCTACAGCACTGCAGACAGCCATAGTACCAACACCAACGGTGGTTGTGTTTGCTGTAATCCTTCCCCCAGAGTCTACCTGTGGAGGTGACTTCCATGCATGCATCTCCCCATTCCTGCGCAGGGAGCTGGGTGTTTCCGTGGCACTGTTCTCCCTTCCCGGGAGCCATTTGAGATCTCTCTGCCATCTGAGGAACTGCATGTGGGGAGTGGATGGCAGGAGCAGTGTGAGGGGGGTCAAAGGCTGTAGGTGAGCGAAGCTCATAGTTCTCATTCCCAATGAACCCCCTGGGTAATGCACGGAATTGTCATGACCAGTGAGTCTGCCTTAGCATTGCTACTGAGCCTCTTCCATTCTGGGGAGCCAACTCCCTTTGTAGAAGCTCGGAGGGTGGGGAGAGCAGCTGCTGTTGTGGCAGCATAGCTTATTTCAGGGGTTCTCAAACTGTGGGCTGGGACCCCATGATGAGGTCATGAGGTTATTACATGGGGACGTCACGAGCTGTCAACCTGTAACCCAAATCCGGCTTTGCCTCCAGCATTTATAATGGTGTTAAATATATTAAAAAGTGTTTTTAATGTATAAGGGGGGGGGTCACACTCAGAGGCTTACTATGTGAAAGGGATCACCAGGAAAAAAAAGTTTGAGAGCCACTGGCTTATTTGGAGCTGGTGTGGAGGATCATGGCCACCACGTGGGTAGCCCTGTATATACCTGTGGATCTCGAATAATCTGGGGGTGTTGGGGCACCACCCCCTGCTACTTCCAAATGGCAGAAGTGGGGCAACGCTCCCCCTTCAGATGATTTAGAAGAAATCTGTGCAGGTGGAACCCCTGTCGTCCTCCATCTGCTCAGTTTCTGGTATGTGTGTACACAAGTCGGTCTCTGTCCATTGTTTGAACTTGGCATGGTGCAAACATTTCACGGAGATTCTTGTTGGTTTAGGGTTGGCTGCAGTAGATGTTGCTAAAATGGAAGGTTACCGTCTCCTAATGAAACCAAAGCAGCATCTGCTTACAAATTTCAGCACATATTCAATAGCAAGCCAAAAAGATAGCTAGGTGTGTATGTGAGAGAGAGAGAGAGAAAATGCATTACTGGGAATGGCAAATCTCATTTAGAAGTCCACGGTTCCGTGGTTGCACAGTATGAAATTAACTTGGCTCTGCCCTTCCCGTTGTTCCTAGCCATCATATTAAGTGCTGTGAAGACCCTTATATAGGCGGCTTCTTTCTGTTCCCAATTAATAATCCCAGATGCATGAGCTGGTTCATTTGTACAGCATTTGCTCTAACAGCTATCAGCATTTACCGAACTGTGGAGCAGCCACTTTGCAGAACAATAGGACAATCAGCACCTTTGCAGTCTCAAGTGCTCATATCCTGGCCTTGAAGTGGCAGAAAAGAATTAGCTGGAATAATAGTTTGACCATTTAGGTTAATTGATTCCAGGGAAAAGCCTTGATGGAAGATCAGGGCTACAGAGGTGTGAGTCAGGGAAACAGAGATGACCCTAGCTTGCAAAGTTTGTATGTGGATTTTAATCGTCCCAGAGTTAGGGCATGTTCAGAGTGGGAATTTTGGTTTCACACATTATTCTGGAGATGGGAATCAGCGGAGACATTCAGAGTCGGATGTGGGTTTGGATTCTGCGCCCCACCGAAGTCTGGGGAAGGGGTACTGTTAGGGTGACCAGACAGCAAGTGTGAACAATCGGGACGGGGGTGGGCGGTAATAGGAGTCTATATAAGAAAAAGACCCAAAAATCGGGCCTGTCCCTATAAAATCGGGACTTCTGGTCACCCTACGTGCTGTGTCTATGTGCCAGTGCTAATCCGGTGCCTAACACTGGCTGGTGAAAGCACTTCCACTAGGTCCAGGAGAGCGGTGTGCGAATCAGGAGGTAGCTTGACTGTGTCAGGGGTTTAGGTCCCAGCATAAGACTTTGAAGAAAGGCCAGTCATTAAGACAGCAAATTGTGGCTAATCCTTGTATGGGAGCACATCTAGGCCTTCCTTCTCCTCGGACAGCCTGTGTAAGGGCCAGCCTCATACTCGGCCGTACTCCTCCACTCCTTTTCCCCCAGCCTCATACTCGGAGTTGCTGGGGGAAAAGGAGTGGAGGAGTTAGTAGGGGATGGGTCCACTCCCTCTGCATCTTGGGACATCTGGGAAACAATTCACATATAATAAGGATGCAGTTTTAATGACCAATGTCCTGGGGAATTCCAGGGCTAGAAGCCAGGCCAGTGTGTCTCTTTTTCCAGTGGGATAACACTCCTTTTTGTGGCTCTAAGATACAAGAGTGTAATCCTTTTCCTGGTCCAGGAGGGAATATTGCCCATCTTGTGCCTCTGGCCAGTTGTGAGGGATCACATGCCTCAACCATGGGCCCACAAGTTAGGCCGTGACCACCAACCGCCAGCTCACCCAAACTACTGGAGAAGGGGGCTAGCCAATCTCTAGCTCAGAAAGAGCCCCGCCCACTAAGCTCCTGATTGGGAGAGACATCCAGTCCCACTGATTGGCTGGGACGTTTACTACTTAAGCCGGAAAGAGGCACTGGAAGCTGTCTGAGCAACTAGGTGAATCTGTGGTTGGCAGCCACTATGGACCCGGCCGGAAGCTACCCAAACAATGCTGTACTGTGTGTGCTGGCAAGCTCTGCCGTTTATTAAAGCTATAAAGCTTTTGTGACTTAGGACAAAAGGGAAAACTAAAATTCCATTTACTTGGATGGAAAAGCAGAAGATGCTTTGTGACATGAAGGCTTGAAGCTGCTGTGAAATTAGCACAGTGCATCTGGAGCAGAGAGGAGCATTTGATTTCCTGTTCCTGGCTTTGGTAAAGCTAGTATTAGAGATTTGGATAGCACAGGTGCACCCTTTGTTTCTCTGTAGGGGTGACACTTGTCTAGGGGAATTGTTGGAGCATATTTCCAGCAGAAGGGTCTGATGGGTTCTGGAGAGAGGCATCAGGTGTGGTGTTAATATGATTGTTCTGCTCCTCCATCTTTTGTATAAGCCTTTTCAGCCCAGATTGCTTTCTGGCAAGAAAGGGTATGGGGGGAGGCAGAGGAAAGGAAACACCTCACAAAGTTGTTGCTCTAAGTAAATATGGAACTGTATAGAGAAACTTACAAGCAGGTCTCTAGTCTGCACATCCTTTCATTAGGAATGATCTATAAAGCCAAGGCATGGTTGATGGCTCTTCCTGACTGATGCTCTGTTTTCAGCACGCACCAATGAGAATGCTTTGGTTCCAGTCACATAAATTACAGGCATGCAGAACAGGCATACAGATAACATAAGGCCTGGCTCCACCAAGGCTCACATTCTAGAGGATCTGGGTTGGGCTATATTCTCCTGATTCTAAGTGATGATCCCTGTTTGATGCTCCAGAGGAGGGTGAACAAGCCCCTGAGATTTGCACCAATGGGGACAGTCCTTCCTGCCCCCTGGAGAGGAGATTCTGCTGTGCAGGAATGAGGGCAGGATGAACCATGGTGCTGTGCTTTGCTGGAACATTAAGTGTATAGGAGTCCTGGATGATCAATGGGGCTGCAGTTGCACAGATCCCCTGGCCAAACTTCCCTCTGTGCAGAAGCTCCAGGCCAGCAGCCTGGAGAATGCAGTGACTGCTGCAGAATAGCCTTCAACGGAAGATTCCATTCCCCTGCAGCTGAGCTCTCCTCCGCATGGTCTTGTTTACTCTGGCTCAGTGCAGGGAGCAGGACTGGGCCCAATATTCCAGAGATAAATTCCTTCTTGCTCCCAGATTTGGTGATCAGTTGACTCCCCCTGTGCATGTGAGCTGGAATCATGAAGGTTAAGTATCTCAAAGAAGAAAGTTGCTTTCTCTATGTGCTTATTATGCTTGGTAGAAAATAATCGCCTCTTAAGTATCAATTTGTGCGATTACAAAGATGCTAGCTAAAGTGGAAAGAAAGTTAGCTATTGCCATGGGAACTATTGGTTAACCTTCTAAAGTATATACATAACAAAGAAGAAAAGCTTTTATTTATTGGCAAGTCTCTTTTAAAAATAGATTCAGATTTTAATTTTAACTTCCCAATATTCATTTGGAAGCTGATTTCTTAGGAACATAGGACTGGCTGTAGCTGATCAGATTAGGGTCCATCTATCCAGAATCTTGTGTCTGATAGTGACTGGTATTGGATGCTTCCAAGAAACCTCATAATGGGCAACTGTGTAATAACCTTCCCAAACAGGAAGTTTTCTTCCTGTCACCGTCATTTGGCTATGTCCTGAAGCTTGAGAGCCTATATCTGTTATATTTTTTAAAAAATTCTGTCTGATGTAACTATTAGATCTGTCTAGGCAACTGAATTAAACTTCTGCAGAAGATGTCAACGTTTTCAAAAAGTTTTTGTCCCAAAAGGAGATAAAAAGCCAAAACCTCCACACGTGCCACGGAAGTGAAATTCCACAATGTTTCATTTTGGAAATGCTGAAACATGCCAACTGCAGGGATGTTATGATGTTTTCCAAAAAGAAATATGCTCCGCAGGACCCTGGAATCCCTCGCTCCATGGCAACCCATCAGGCAGGCTGCTGAGGAAACTGGTCTGGATTGCATCAGGAATTTTGCTGAAATCTACACATGCCCATGGAACGTTTAGATTTTGAGGAATCAGTATTTTCCTACGGAGAAATGTTCCATTAGAAACTCTCCTACTAGCTGAAGTGCCTGTGGATATTCTCATGAGCCTTATAAATAGCCAAGCTTTTTATGAAGCCTACTAAGCTCTTAGCTTCAATATCTTGTGGCAGTGAGTTCCACTGGTTATAATTATGCATTGTGTTTGAAAAAAAAAGGATTTCCTTTTATCAGGTTTAAATGTTACCTTTCAGTTTCATGGGATAGTCTCTTTGTTCTTGTCCTTAGAATTGCCTGATTTACTTTTCCTAGATGATTAATTATTTTATATATCCTCTCGTTTGTCACCTGTCTAAACTAAACTCACTCTGTGTGTGTGTGTGTGTGTGTTTGTGTGTGTGTGTGTGTGTGAAAGTCTTTCCCTGACCCTACTCATTTTTATTACTCTCTTGTGAACTCCTATATCTGCTGTATCTTTTTTTCAGGTGAGGCTGTATCTTTTTATTCCAGGGGAGGCTGTGCAATTGATTTTTATAAGGACACTTGCAGTGTTTTCTATCTTATTCTTTAATTCTTTATTTGCTTTTCTGACTGCACTGAGCAGGGCTTTTCACTGTACTGTCTGAAATAGTATCTTTTTTCCAAGTGGTTGCGGATAGTTTAGAAAGCAGCAGTGTGTAGGCAGGGTTCAAAGAATCCGTTCCCCTGGGAATTGCCTGGCCTTGGTCAACATTAAATTTAATCGGCCATCATGCTGCCCAGTTGTTTAGCTCTGCCTGGTCCCCGGAGCTGTTCGCAGCCTTCCCTAGCCTTGAAGACTGGAACATTATTAAACACTGTGCTAGGCACCAGTTTCAGTTAGGGGTAGAAAAAGAAAGATAACATGCAAAGGAGCTGTTTGTTTAAGCTGCCTTTCTTTACAAGGGTTGTGGTCACCTTGCCAGCACCCAGAAATAAGTCTGGGCTAGATCACTCCATCTCACAGAAAAGTCTATGGGGTGGGGTCAGAGGGAGCAAAAATCTTCAAAGTGCCCTTCATTGCCAGATCGTTCTATCAGGGGAGGGGGGGTTGCATAAGCCAGTGGTTCGTCCCCCACCGCCTATAACCTGTGAAACCCCAGAGTCTGTTTGGATCTTTTGTGCCTCCTGACACGTCCCCGACCCGCTGTTGGCCTCCCTGGCAGCATGACTCCACTGGAGTTGTGCTATTAGGGAATACCCCACAGCCCCTGGGAGAACAGGTCCACTGGGGCCACACTGCCCATGGGGACCTGGGTGGGGTGTAGTGATTCTGCAGTATAGAGGGAATTCAGTTCAAAACTAGTTGAACTTCTGGCAGTATCAGCTCTCCTGGAATTCCTGTGGGGTGGCTGGGAGTGAAGTGGGTCCCACTAGCTCTGCTACCTTGTGCCTTGTCTCCTTTCCCCTCCCCGTGCGTGGGTCCCAGCCCCTGCAGATGTAGCTCCTGGCAAAGGGAAAAGGTGATGCCGTGTTGCTGGCAGAGACCTCCCCGCTCCCTCTGTTCAGAAACAGGGAGATCCCTGCATGAAATTTCTCCTTTGCATGTGAATCACAGGGACATCATCTAGCCCAGGATAAATAATTAATATGACTTTGAGGAGTGTAGATTGGATCAGAAATGCAACAATTTGCCCTCTCGGTAACTGAGAAACATTTCTTTCCTTGCCCATTTCATCATTTCCTGTTTGATAAGAATTCCCTTTCCTTATGTTTCCTCTGGGGCCCAAAACAAGCCACTCGTTCACTTCCTTATGTGTCAAATAGGACCTGGGCAAAGATGCCAGTGGTGATAAGGTTGGTAGATAATTTGTGCTTCCTTTGCTGGCCGGAGTTCTAGCTCTGTAGATGAGGACACAAATTGTAGCTCTTACAAAAAGAGGGACTGTTTTTTTTCTCACTGAAGAGTGAAAGAATATCTACATATTTCAGGCGAGGTTATGGAAAGTGACTAGTGATTTTTAGGTGCCAAGCTAGAAGGGGCCTAATTTTTCAGAGGGCAGGTTTCTAAGCCCTTTCTGGAAACCAGGCCCCTTTCAGGTCCTCAGGTTGAATGCTTCCAAAATACAGGCACCCAAAATCACCAGTCCCTTTCGAAAATCTTAGCCATAGATGCTGGAGTAGTAATGTGGTTATCAAGATGTCAACTGGGTTGCTCAATATTATGGGTTGGAGCTATGGTCCACCCCCCCCCCCGTCCTTCCTGTTTAGTTTGTGTGTTTTCCGCAACTCTGTCATGTAGTTGAATGTTCCCAGCCTGCAGTCCTATAAGGAAAGTGTGTTTCTTGTGCGCTGAGCAGTCCCCTCAGAAAAACTGGAAAATGTTTCCCTCCTGGTGCTAATCATTTTGAGGAAGATCAGTACAGGGGCTTAAACTAGAGGGTGGGACTTTCCAAGGCACTCAGCATTGGCCTAACTCTGCTTCCATTGAACTCAGTGGGGGTTTAACCTTTACTTCGATTGTAAGCTCTTTGGAGCAGGGACTGTCTCTGTGTTCTGTGTCTGTATATCACCTAGCACAACTGGGTCCTGGTCCATGACTGGGGCTCCGAGGCACAGTTACAATACAAATAATGAATCATGCTAATTAATAATGCCATTGACTTCCAGGGGGGACATGGGCATAGCGAGATCAGTACTAAGTGCTTTGGATAAATCCTGCCACCAGTGTCTCTTTAAAATTTGTGAAAGATAAAATGGCTGGTGATCACCTTGCTCAACTCCAGCATCACCAGCTCTTGTGGGATGGTTATGAGTCTTGCAATATTTGGTGTTTTTTCTTAAAGCCCCAGCTCCTGGAGTCATGTGCAAACCTGAGAATCTCAGCTTTTTTTTTAAAGTAATTTTCCAGTCCTCAAGGTTATTGGTAAAACACTGGATATCTAATACCCCTCCCCAACCTTTATTATATGCTTAAAATCTCATGGTATTCAAGCCAATCTCACTATTTGGGGGGAGATTTTTGAACACTTGGGGGTTGACCATTCTACAACCCCGCCCATTGACTCCCACCTCTTTCTTCAGCACAGCTTGAAACGTTGGGCCTAATATTAGCCCATGGCTGACAATCAGCTAAAGCCAGTGCAGGAAGATCAGTCACCCTTCTGCTCTTCTGCCTACGCAGGAAAGGTGAATTGTTTTTTTGCAAGGAAATTGTATATTGAAAAACTGAATGCTTCCTTGGCGTGCCTGGGTGGGGGAGCCCTGAAAAGCAGACCGTGCACTGGTTCTAATTACAGGCATGGAGAAGCTAAGTGCTACAGTCAGTCAGGAATGTATACCTTTTCAGATCTACTTGAAAAGAAATAGCTTTCTTAACAAATTCAAAGCAGGACTCAGGAGCCCAGTCAGACAAGCTTTCTTTGATTTGTGCTTATGTTAATACTTCATCTTTGAAAATGTTCAGAATGGAGAAAATGAGCTAGGCTGTTTTTAAACTGCGGGACCAACAAAATGGGGGTGGGTGCCCCGGTTGTACTTGCCAGCTCCCCTTTCCGGTGCAAACTGGCATTGATGGGTGCACCATTATTAGTGGCATTCATTAGTAGTAGTGTGCATATTACAGTAGTGTTCAGAGGCTCCAATTAGGACTGAGGAAGGATGGGTTTGTAGGTAAGCCATGGGGCTAGGGCTCGAGAGATTTGGGTTCAGTTCCCTGTTCTGTTGCAGACTCCCTGGATACATCTAAAAATCCCCCCCTCCAAAAAAAAAAATATAACAACAAACTCTACAGCAGTGAGTCTCAGAGCCGAAGCTGCAGACTTGGGTTTGTGCTACAGTGCTAAAAATAGCCGTGTAGATGTTCCAGCCTGAGCTGGAGTTCAGACTCTGGAGCCTGAGGAGACAGAGCCCAAGCTCCAGTCTGAGCTGGAACATCTACTTGGGTATTTTTAGCACTGTGCTGTGAGCCAGAGTCTGTAGACCCAGGCTCTGAAACTCACTGCCACAGGGTGAGAGGGCTTTTTTCTGTGTAGACATACGCCTTGTGTAAGATAATCTTTATCTTGCTGTGCCTCACTTCCCCACCTGTAATGTGGAGATAATAATCCTTCCATTCTCCCACTCATTATGCATCTCATCTATTTAAATGGAAACTCTTTGGGATGGGGGCTCTTTTACTGTGTGTGTTTGTACATCACCTAGCACAATGGAGACAGATCTTGGCTGGGGCCACGAGGTGCCACCAACACATAAATAACAATCCTAATTCTGCTGAGGGGTTTACAGACAAGCAGTGAGAGACCGTCCCTGCCCTGACGAACTTCCAACCTAATTTAGGCCTAGTGACTTTTGCAAAATAGTAGAGTGAATGGGGGAGAGTGAACAATGATAACAGTGATAGGAAAATGTGATTCCACAGACTATTTGCACAGTTAGTCAGTTTAGGAATAACCAGAAGGAGCAGCCTAGCCATTATCAGCTGGCAGCTGACTCTAGGCGTTGCAGTAGAAGTGAGTCATGGTCAGCGACCGTGAAGGAGGACACGGTGGCTTTGTGGACTAACCCTAGGAGGGCATTCAGTGCGTAAGGAGCAGTATGGAAAGGAGTGTGAAGACATTTGGGGGTATGACAGGTAACCTGGTGATGTTTGCTGGCATTGTTGGGAGAAGGGAAGGAACAGAGATGGCATGATGTGCCAGAGCAGGCCTTTGCACACACAGATACATATGCATATGGTACGTATGTCATTCAGCTCTCCAGTTTGGGTAATTTGGCCCCATCCTATAAGCTATATCACGTGACATTTTAATTTCCTAGGGTATAGGATTAAGTATAGAATAATAGATTATTAGAGTTGGAAGGGACCTCAGAAAGTCATCTAGTCCAACCCCCTGCTCAAAGCAGGACCAATCCCCAACTCCCTAAATGGCTCCCCTTGAGAATTGAGCTCATAACCCTGGGTTTAGAAGGCCAATGTTCAAACCACTGAGCTATCCCTCCCCCCTGCTGGAGCCAGCTGCTAAGATGGGCTGAGATCACAAAGCTGCAGTTTGGGCCCCATTTTGAAATCTGCATGCTAATGAGACACAGTCCAGCGGCCTCCTTTATTTATACTGGGGACTTGCCATGGTTGCATCCAGGGTGTAGCTGCACCAGCGCAAGCCCTAGTCTAGACAGACAAAGCCACTGGATAAACTCAACTGGTGCAAACAGTGGCTTTGCCAGTATGTGCTAGGGCAGCAGTTCTCAAACTTCAGCATCCCAAGGACCCCCATTTTGATTAAAAAAAATGTGCGGCCTCCCAAGCCCCCTGCTAAGCCCCAGGCCCCCGCCCCCACTCCACCTCTTCCACCCCTGCTCCACCCCTGCCCCTCCTCTTCCCCGCCTCTTTCCACCCCCTCCCCTAAGCACACCCCATCCCTGCTCCCCCCCCCCAGCGCCTCCTGCACGCCAGGGAACCGAGGGTACTCTAGGGGGTGCGCTGGCCCCACTGATTGACTCCTCACCCTCCCTCCTTCAACTCCTCCCCCTATTGTTCCCCGGCATGCAGGAGGCGCTGGGAGGGAGTGAGAGGACTTGATCAGCGGGGCCGGTGGACCCCCTGGAGTGACCTTGTGGACTCCCACGGGTCTGAAGACCCCAGTTTGAGAAATGCTATGCTAGGGGATGTACCAGTGCATTTACACTTGTTTCTGGCCAACGGCTGTAATAGATACACATCCCAAGTGTAGACAAGGCCTCAGTCACTGCTGATGTAATAATACTACTACTCACAGGAACTCTACTGTGGAGGGAATGATGAGTTACCTACTCTCTAGGAAGAGGGAATGCCCCATTTGCACTGGTTCTCAGGGGTATCATCCCATCCTTTGAGCTGCATTTCGAGGAAGGCACCACTGGAATCATTGCAGAGATTTTAAGGGATTCTCCTGGGAGTTGAGGAGGAGTCTTTGCAACTACTGAACCCTTCAGCAAAGGTTGGCTGTTCTGATACACAAGGCAGATGTTAGTCATGCTGCTTCGTGCTCTTGTGGAAGGTGCTTAGATACCATGGTGATGAGGGCGGCATAAGAACCCAAACAGAAGAGAAGAGAATAGCCAGGGAAGGAATCCTGACTCACTCACTGTGTAGCTTGTGAGTGTGCAATGTGGCATGTACAGTTGACAATGCGTAAACCCCACTGCAGTGCACAAAAAATGCCCATGGTCCAGACTTGCTGTTAGGTGTTGGGATTTTGTGGTTCCCAATGAATCAGATGCTGGGCAGAATCAAGGGACTTTGATTTGATGCAATGCGATTCAATTCAAAACAAGACTTTCTTCAATATGTACAAAGGGAGAGCCGCTAGTACAAAAAATCAGGCAGAGTCCCTCCAGCAAGGAGCCCCTCCCCTTGCTATTTTATAGCACATGGCACTTACATAACAAGAACCTCTAATCAATAAGAGTTAACCTTTCCATATATGGATTTCTTTATCATATGCTGATAGTTCTCCATTACACATGCTGAGCTCAACCCCCTCCCCCTGGCCTTCTCTAGAATGTTCCTAGGCTGGTGAGCCACAGCATGCTTCCCTATGCGTAAGCACCCTGCAAACCACATTTTATCCCAAATGAACATAAGCATACCCTTCATAGGATTGCAGTATCCTCTTGGGACCCTAGTCCTAGACCAGGGCACCATTGTGCTGGGTGCTGTATGAACCCATAAAAAAGAGATAATCCCTGCCCCAAGGAGTTTACAATCTAAGACAAAGGAGAACAGTTGGGTGCAGCAAACAGAGGTAGCGCAAAGAAACAATGAGACAAAAATAGTCAGTATGGAAAGCAGTGGTCACAGCACACATACACAGTGGCACGTAGTACTGCAAGATGCTCCATATGCATATCTAAGGGGGTAGGGAAAATGCATCATATTCTTTTGTATTATTGAGAAATAGTGTGTAATCATGTAAGTAAAGGGTTGTGTTGCAATGGATACACCCCAGGGGAGAGTTAAGTTTGCTTATAAGCAACCTTAACTCTGACTTTCCTAGCTCTGGATGGCTCTAGCATGTAATTTTAATGTTGTTCTAATGTAGCTTTTAATGGATATGTTGTAGCAATTGCCAAATAATTGATAATTAAAAACAAATATATTTTAAATTATAAATCCCAGAAGAAAGAATTAAAGCTGAACTTTGCACTAACTCTGCATTCTGTTTTTCAAACCGACCTACCTACCTGTGCTCTCATCCTCATGTTGCCTGTGTGTTTGCTTTCTCATTCCTAAGACTGCTATAATGCAATAATTTTTGCATGGAAGAAATAGCACATACAGTGTATGTTCGCCACTAGAGTTATGTTTCCTTAGTCCAATCAAGGGTGAAAGGGCATCTTTAATAGACATAAACTAGAAGTAGTTTGCAGCTCCTCAGCTGCACAGATCGAGGATTCTGTAAGGAGTGGTGCGGAACTACCTTTCTGAGAGGCTTAAATAGTGGATTAATGAGAATGGGGGAAGAGTTGGTATAGTCGATATTTTGATTTTGAGAGAGAGCTTAAAAGCACAGACTTGGTCACTGTTAACATCAAAGGTGTAGGTGGGAGCCTATGAATGGTTGTGATCTAAAGGCTGAATATTTTAATGTAATAACCAGGTTTATTTCATTTTTTCTCAACTGTAACCTTGGATGAGCATCTTTTAGCATGACTTCGGCATCTGGAGGCTTGCATTCAGCACATGAGAACTGCGAGCACAGGGGTGTTATGACGTGATAGGAATAAGAGCAGAAATGGTTTTATAGCGCATGGTTTATTGAAATTCAGCCTAGGGGAGGAATAAGAATACTTTTTGAGCCATATCCTATTCTGATGTCACTCCACTGTCAGGGATGCATTTGGCTCATGATGTCTTGCACTTAGAGGTAAGATTGGGATTTCCAAAGGAGCCAAAGGGAAATGGGTACCCATTTCCCACTGAATTTCAGTGGCTGTGGGGTGCCTAACTCCCTTTGGCTCCTTTGAAAATCCCAGCCTAAACCTTGTCCCTGGGCCAAGAGAAATCTCCTGCTAGGCTTGCCAAAAGGGATCATCCTGGGACCAAGAATTCCCAGACTGCTGGGATCAGAGGGGTAGCCGTGTTAGTTTGGATCTGTAAAAGCAGCAAAGAATCCTGTGGCACCTTATAGACTAATGATCCCACACTTTCACAGGCCTTGGGTGGCAGGCCAGTCCTTGCCCACAGGCAACCTGCCAACCTGAAACATATTCTCACCAGTAACTGCACACCACACCATAGTAACTCTAGCTCAGGAACCAATCCATGCAACAAACCTCGATGCCAACTCTGCCCACATATCTACACCAGCGACACCATCACAGGACCTAACCAGATCAACCATACCATCACCGGTTCATTCACATGCACGTCCAGCAATGTAATATATGCCATCATATGCCAGCAATGTCCCTCTGCTATGTACATGGGCCAAACTGGACAGTCGCTACAGAAAAGGATAAACGGACACTAATCAGATATTAGGAATGGCATTATACCAAAACCTGTAGGAGAACACTTCAACCTCCCTGGCCACACTATAGCAGACCTTAAGGTGGCCATCCTGCAGCAAAAAAACTTCAGGACCAGACTTCAAAGAGAAACTGGTGAGCTTCAGTTCATCTGCAAAGCTCAGGATCAGCTCAGGATTGAACAAAGACTGTGAATGGCTTGCCAATTACAGAACCAGTTTCTCCTCCCTTGGTTTTCACACCTCAGCTGCTAGAACAGGGCCTCATCCTCCCTGATTGAACTAACCCCATTATCTCTAGCTTGCCTGCATATATATACCTGCCCCTGGAAATTTCCACTACGTGCATCTGATGAAGTGGGTATTCACCCATGAAAGCTCATGCTCCAAAACGTCTGTTAGTCTATAAGGTGCCACGGGATTCTTTGCTCCTTTTACAGACTGCTGGGCAGCCACCAAGACTCCAGTAGCCCGACTGCTTTGGGCCAGTGTAAGGGGCAAGCTGCCAAATGGATCCCCATTGCAGCTGATCCACCATGACCTTCTTTGTCCTCTATCCCATTCTGAGGCTTGCATGATGATTCCCCATATAGCAGAGCTCTGAGCGTCAGCTTTCCCAATTCCTGCCCCCTGCTCAGCAGAGCTGCATTGGTTCCTGTTGTATCTCACTAGGTGCACATAGCTCCCCTGGTTTGTGTTAGTAAGTTCCTAAGTGGTTCCTGTAGCACAGAGTCCGGGAACTACAATTCCCAAGATGCACCAGGGGAGGGAGAGGCGAGAGAGGAGAAGGAAAGGAAGAATGTGAGCTCTGGGAAAGAATGAAGGGAATTTACTTTACCTTGAAGTCTTCCTCCAAGGGGTTCAGGTACAACACAAACTGGCAAAGAGCATAAAAGAACCACAGAGATGCAGAAATCTAACTTAGCCAAATGCCTCACAACTCCTGCTACTGTGATCTGCTGTTGCTGCTCCCAGGGAAACTCCTCGGGCCTTATGCATCTTGTTGAGAAGAGCAATTTAAAGGGGCAATTTTTATTTTTTCATAATGCTCCTTTTCCCCAGCTGTCACATTCCTCTGCCATTCTGAGTACCCCAGCTTGGAGAAAACCATAGAAACCACCTGACAAGTGGAAGGTGCCATCTACTGTGCTAAGTCCAAACATGATATCATTCTTTAAAAAGTTCTAGGAAAACTTCAATGAAATGGACTTACTGCCAGCAAGAAGAAATGTCAATTCCATACCAACTCAGTGACATATGTAGGACATACAATCTCTCAGAATGGCATAAGCCAAAACCAGACCTAGTGAAAGCCATTCATGACACACCAGAGCCTGACAACAAGGACAAATTTTGAGCCTTTTTGGGATTGTGCAAATAAAATTCCAAGTTTCTGCAGCAATTTGCTATGAAAGTAGTTCCTTTGCATCATCTCCAAAAAAGGATGTGAGGATTGAATGGGATGAAGCATGCAAGCATAGCTTTCATGAGATAAAACATGCATTTTCCACCAGCGCAGCTCTTACCCTTTTGATTCTGAGAAGCATACAATTGTCACAACAGATGCTTGTGACTATGGTCTTAGTTCTGTCTTGACTCAGCTAAAAAATGGATGAGAAGTCACCATTGCATTCACCTCCAGAGCCCTGACTGATCCATAAAAATCCTGTTGTGTCATTGAGAAAGAAACTCTGGCATGTTTCTGAGCAGTAAGACACTTTAGAACCTACCTGTGGGGTAGGAGATTTATCTTAAAATCTGATCACAAAACTCCTTCAGCTTTATTCACCAAATGAGGTTCTGGATGAGCAATACCAAGAATTGCTGAATGGGCCACCAAACTAATTGACTTTGTCAGGAAATCAGTGTAACTACCATGTGCCAAGAACAGAACTGTAGATTGTCCATCTCACCTGCCCATACCTTATCACGAGGGTGCAATAAAGACGATGCAGAGATTGTCATTGCACAGATCTCTGCTACAACTCAAGAAGTGATCACAGTCTCAGAGCGGGCAACAGCCATGAGCGAAGATAAGGTATATCAGGATCTAAAGACTTACATATTCAATGGATGGCCTTACAAGATAACACCAAAATACTTGCAGCCATATAGGTACACATCATATGAATGATCCCTAATAAATTAGTGGATTTTGAGAATTGATCATCTTGTTCACCCACATTTCTGAGAGAATGATTCATTCACCTGAACATGAAGGACATCTGGGGAAGAGTCTAACTAAAAGACAACTGCGACAAGACTTCTCGTGGCCAAGGATGGAGAAGCAGGTTGAGGAAATAAGAATTTTATGGCTAGTAATAAGTCAGAGAAAACCTTCAGCATCCATCTCACACCTGTTAACTATCTCACTGTCCATGGAAGAAACTGACTCTCGACGTAATGGCACCATTTGAAGAGCAGCCTGTTGCGTAAAGGTTTGCCATAGTTATGGTAGACTGTCATTCAAAGTGGCCAGAAGTTATATTCCCTGGAAAGGTTACCACTGAAATAGTGATTAAATTCATGTCTAAGTCTTCACTTGAGAAGGATTTCCTGAGGAATTGGTACCTGACAATGAAATGCAATTGACCTCTACTGAAATGCAACACTACCTTAGTAGCAGTGGTATCAAGCACGAAACAGTTTCTTTATACCATCCAAGAGCTAATAGTCTAGTTGAGAGAATGAACAGATTAGTGAAAGAAAGTTTGCAATTTACCAGGTTGCAAGTGAAACCAGGGAAAGCAGCTTTATCTGAAACACTGTTTGCTTTACCGGACCTCTCACCACTCAACAACAGAAGTATCATTTTTTGAACTGTTAAGAGGACGCAAGGCCAATATGTGACTTACTACCTGTCAAGGGTTTACACGTTTTCCTTTTTAAACCATACCGTCCAATGAAACGATTTGCAAATGTGTTGAGAACAAGCAGGAGAAATACAGATAGCGCGTAGATTGTAAGAAAGGTGATAAACCTCAAGTTTGAAATTGGAGATTTTGTTTACGTG
The DNA here is from genome assembly GCF_007399415.2 of Gopherus evgoodei. Classification (NCBI taxonomy): domain Eukaryota; kingdom Metazoa; phylum Chordata; order Testudines; family Testudinidae; genus Gopherus; species Gopherus evgoodei. Next base: position 122,465,587 of record NC_044327.1, read on the forward strand.
AAGCTGCCATGCAGAGTCAAAAAAGGATGTTAAAAGTATTCATGTATCAGAGGGGTAGCCCTATTAGTCTGGATCTGTAAAAAGCGACAAAGAGTCCTGTGGCACCTTACAGACTAACAGATGTATTGGAGCATGAGCTTTTGTGAGTGAGTACCCACTTCGTCAGATGCATGTAGTGGAGCATTCATGTTCTTTTCAGTAGCTGAAATCCAAGGTGATTCTGCTGTATTAATAGTAGGAAAGAAGTGGAACATTTCAAGCTCATCAGCTAGCAGCCAAAAAAGAGAATGCCAAATTCCACCTTGTACCAGAGAATGTCAATGATGTTTGGGTGCGGGATGAGTGTAGGCTCTGGGAGGGAGTTTGGGAGCTGGATGCGGGCTCTGGGCTTGGACAGTGGGGTGGGGTGCAGAAGAGGGTGTGGGAGAGGGTGTTGGGGTCCTGAACATGGGTGGAGCCAGGCCCCCTGGGCCCTGAATTTCCTGGAGCCCAGCACCATGGGCCCATACAACTCTCTGCCCCTGGCCATGGGGCTCTCACTGCTTCCATCCTGAGTGCTGCTTTTCCTATGGAATGAGGAGGGGGGAGAATTCCCTGTTTCTTTTTTTGCTTTGTCTCTCCCTTCTTTCCCAGCATTTCCGTCTTCTTTCCCCCTTCGTACCCTCCTGCAGGGCAGAGCCCTGCTCAAACACTAACTCCGGCAAGTGGTGGAGGAGGCTGAACTGCTCTCCATGAGTCACCATCTCCCACCTCGCCCTCAGCACTTTTCAAGGTCCAGCATATGTGTTGCGAACTCCAGTCCCGTCAAACACAGCTGCTGTTGACACTGTGCGATTCCCTGGAAGAGACAGTCCAGCATGAGGGGCCAATGTTTTCTAACATCTGAAAAGGAGGAGGAAAAAAAAAGACTTTCCAGTCTATAATTGCCGGTGACCTGAGGAATCAAGAGCTCTGTGTGCCCAGTTCCCTCCCACTATGACTTTTCACTTCCCTCCTGGCAGGTCTCCACCAGCCACAAACCCTGTCAGGGTTTCTGTTTGTTTGTTTCACGGCCTACTTTATTTTCTGCTTAGGAAAATGAAGAAGCAGCTCTAGGTTTTAATTTCTCTTTCAAGGCCTGCTCCTGCTCCACTGAAATCCACGGGAACAGGATAGGGCCCGGCAGTCTGTAAACAATGTGATTGCCCAGAGGAAAATGTCTTTTGCAGGGTTCACCCTTCCTTCCAACGCCAGTTACTTCTCATGTTCAGTGTTAGCAGTATTGCCAGCTCCACGTGTTCAAAAATCAAGCCCACTGCCAAATCAAGAGATTGCTTTTAAAATCCTGATATTTATAGTCAATAGTAAGTTTGGGGTCCTTTTCATTTGCCTGCTCTTGCAAAATATTTGGGGTGCAAGATTTGAAGCTTTTCTCTGCATGGGCTAAAGATTTCCTTTTTTTTAAAAAATGTAAACTGAGATTCTCAGGTAATAAGGTAATTCCAGCAGCTGCCATTCTAACCAAAATCACACATATCAAGAGACTCGTGATAAAATCGTGAGCATTGACAACACTGCTAGGGATTTTTGTCTTGGGTTTTGGAATTGCTTACTAGTAGGGCTAAGCTACAAAAGCTAAGCTACTGAACTCAGTTCTGTAGCCCTTACTCACACTTAGAACTGCTCAAATTATTCACTCTCAGCAAATGATTCTGCAAACACAGCTTTTTGTGTTGTTTTTTTGTGACTCATCCACAAGTGGGTCGTGACATTTTCTACTTTGTTCGTCATTCGCAGCAGATAGTTTGTGTTAACAAATTCCAACCTCTGGATTGTCAACTGGCTGTTTTTCTTATTCATTGCATGGCATGATTGGTCACTTCAGTCACGTGGTGTTGCCTCTGTTTCCTGGTTGGATGACCTTTGCTTTATAAGCAGAAGGTGTCTGCCTTTGCATTTGCAAGCATTTGTAGTTATCTGACAAATCTGTTGCACAAATAATAAGAACTTTTCAAATGCTCTTACAGCTGAAGTCAGAGGGAGTTGAGGAGACCTGGAATCTTTCAGCAGGCATGGAGGGCCCTGTACAGAATCAGGCTCTGTGTCACTGGAGATGATGCACCAGTAATTTACCGTACATGTCATTGGTGCAGTTCTGCCCAATGGCTGAAGAGCATGATACAAGACTGATGCTAAGGCTAGACGCGAGTCTGGATTTCTTAAAAGGTAGTATGCTGTTTGGCCCGACACAGTATAGGGCCATGTGCTATGGGATGCTACGTACCCAGCTGTGGTTTTGAATATGATTTTGAATATTTTCTTTTTGAATGTGCTTTAAAATGCATCTCTCTAGGGGAGCAATCCAGCACACTGTGGGACTTGATTCTCAGCTGGACGCTATGCCAATTTGTACCAGCTGAGGATCTGGCCCATTGTTCTGCCTTGTAGATAAAGCAGGATTTTGTGAATAAAAACAAATCTAAAAATTTGCAGAACAGTTTTGTGGAACTTGTAGTTTCCCAAACCATGGTCTTTGCTCCACCAGGGCTCTCTAGGATGCTTCCTGTGGTCTATGGGATTGACCATGTTGAGAGCCAAGCCATGGAGAGATAGAGAAGAGATGGGCAGGAGAGAGTGGAAGGACAGAGAAGAGAGCAGTGGTGACTGGAGAAGAGAGATGAGTCCCTGAGAAGATCTCTCTCACTTAGTTATCTGCTGGATTTAAACTCTGGACAACCCTGGGTGTAACTCTTTCCTTTGTGTAGACCAGATCCTCAGGTGGGGTAAATCCATTGATTTAAACTGTTGATGATCTGTCTCATTATTTTAGAAGGGGTTTTTTATGTTCATATAACCATATCTGTAAATGTAAACCAAACATTTTTAAAGCTATAGGGAAACACTCGTTCTCAAATTAAACCATTTCTATATCTGTAGAAACACTATCGACTTTAGTGGAGTTACACCGGATTGATGCACTTTTGTTCCTTTTACAATGCACATTAAATTGCTAATCACTCTTGGTTAACCTTTTGAACACTACAGGCCAGGTTTTCGGCTGGTATAAATAAGCACAGTTCAAAGGAGCTCTGCCAATTCACAGCAGCCAAAGATCAGGGCCTACATCTCTAGCATAATCATGACCTTCCTTTTTGTCAAATGTCCATCAGGATTTAGAGCATGTACTACAGTTTGTATGGACCCTCAGGTTATATTAGTGCCCCTTCAAGATAGGTAGGCTGCACTCTCTGGATCATCCAGGGAGGTTAGTTAAATAGGTGAGAAGAGCCATTCTGGATCAGGAGTTCAGCTTGTATTCCTCTTTTAAAAAAATCCATTACATTAGTTTGAAATCCATAGCCTTACTAAAAAAATAAAACTATTCTAATATGCCAGCACATGGCAGTATCACAGTAGGAATCTGCAGGATTTTGAAGCTTTTTCTGTAGTAATATTTTTTGTGATTTTTTTCTTTTCTTTTTATAAAGCTAGTGGTGGTGAAAATTCTCCTAGTGGAGCTGGAAAAACACCACGGCAGCCATTACAAACTCATCAGCCTTCCTGAAGATAAATAGATTTAGGACACTTCATTATCTGTAGTATTCCTTTGTACACCTCTATACTTAGCCTAGAAAATACCTTGAATATTCCAAATCTTCAGGTTTACTGCCACAATTATTTGTTCAGTTATCCAAGCCAATTGGGCAGGTTTTAAGGGCTATCCTGATGCTGTACTTTGCATCTTTTGGGTAAGTTTGTTTAAAAACGTCCTAGCTCTCTGCATTGTGAATGAAACCTTCCGTATTAACCCTAATGCAAATAAACCTTCCATGTTTGCCACTATAAAAATATGCTAGTGCTAACGGGTTACTTCAGAGAGCTGAGTCATCACTCTGGAACACTGCACTGTTTCTTTAAATTAAAGAAATAATTTAAACAGACAAACACAGTTTTTGGAAATTACAGCACAGTCAGAATGAGGAGATTTGCTAGGCTTTTTAGAGCAGTAGCAGAACAGCTAGCAACTGCACTAACCAGTCAGGAGGGTGGGGAAAAAAGAGGGAGAAGTTTGCCTCCAAACAAGTACTAAAGTTCCATTTCCATGGCTACTGGATGATGGGACCTTTGAGCAAACAGCAATAAAATGGGCCTGATTCTGGTTTCTCATACAAAATGGGCCTGATGCTGTTACACACCAGTGTAAGTGGGAACAGAATCTGGCTCTGCATCTTTGGGGATGGGAAGGCCATCTGGGAACTGGTTTTGGCCTAGGCACTGTAAGTAGAAAATCCAGGCTGGTAACCATAGCTGGGTGAGTGCCTAGGCACAAATTCAGAATCTCCCAACATGCAGCGCTGCGTTGCCATGGTTCCCTTTCCATGCTCTTCTTTTATGTCCCCCACCAAAAATGTCATTCTCATTATGTCACCCTTTACTGCTCCCTGATGACTCTCTGCCCACCTAGCCCTATCACTCCCCATCCTGGAGGTGGCGTCTCCTGTCCCTTCCACTCACATTGCTAACTCCAGTAGTCTCCACCTCTCCCAGTGGCTGTCTTCACTCATTCCACTCCCTCGCTTACCATATCCATTGCTGGCTCTGTGATTGGTGGCCACCTGTGTGAAGGTGGTCTTTGGAAGAAGCTCTGGCAATGCTCCTTCAACTCGCAGCTCTGCCCTCCGCCCCCTAGCTTCACAGAGGTGCAAGAATGGGAGTTATGCCAGGGAATAAGTCAATGAAAGAAGCACTGTATGTGCTGCTTCCACCCCTACACACCTAACCCCACCTTTTCACTGGGGGGGCAGGCTGTGGCTTGATCAGGTTATGGCTCTGAATTTAGGATGCTCTCATGATGAGAATTTTCCCTTGCTGTCCTGTGTAATCCATGGGTATCTTAACACCTGTTGCAACTTGTAGTTGGTACCCGGCCAGAGGCAGAGGCGTGACGCGTCAAGGGGAGAATGGTGGGGAAACCTGTCATCTGGTTTAGTCACTTCACCAAGAATCCGGGTAGCGCAAGAGCTCTATGGCTGATTTCTTCACTTCAAGGAGGGGAAGAGAAGGAGTGGGGGCACTCGAGCTTTTATGGTGCATGGGTGAGATTGTTTGTTCGATGCTCGCCCTGTGGCATAGAATGTACGGAGGTGAATGTTTCTGTAACAGGATCCAGGGGTAGAAACCCATTTCATATCGATCACAGCCAGTTTATCTGGCCTGTCTTTTCACTGCCCTGTAGAAGAGGGATTAGCGCACAACACAGGTTCAAAGCATCAGCCTTTGTGCACTAGTAGAATGTCTATGCCTGTGTATTGTACTGCTTTGTGTGGCAAAGAGACACAGGGATAATGCAAACCTGTGTTGGTGGAGCAGGAAGTGGAATGGGGGAAACAGGATGTGGTAGCCTGGCAAGCTCAGTGTTCATCTGAGTGCTGCTAGGGCACAGATATAAGAATAGCGGGACACTGCCAGGTTAAACATTCTATGTTAAAAAGATATTGTGCCCAATCAATCCTTTGTGTGGAAATACCTGGGACAGGAAGCCTGCGAGGAGGGAGGGAATCACCATCATGATATTCTTCTTGTAGAGTTTTCTGCAAGTCCTTCCAAGAGTGGGGATGGGAGGTGAGAAGAGAGGACTTTGCTTCCCAAGTCCCTTCCCCTTGGAGAAAAAGAGGGGGGACTGGCTGCTCAGAGCCCTGGGGGTCTCCAGGCCACCCACACAGAAGCACTAGCACAAAACCCACTCAAGCTCTCAACCTCTGTTTAAAGTGTGCTGGGCTTCCCTACCCATGATGGTCCCCTGCAGTGGTGCTTTGCTAACTGAGTCTTCCTGTCTGTGTACGGTACTAGTCTGACCCCCATCACCACCGGATCTGAGTGCTTCACAATCTTCACTGGATTTATCCGCACAACACCCCGGGGAGATCAGGCAGGGCTGTTATTTCCATTGTACAGCTGGGGAACTGAGGCACAGAGAGGCTGAGTGTCTTGCCCCAGGTCACACGAGCAGTCTGATGAAGACAATTGAATCCAGGTCCTATGCCTTAACCACTGGCCCATTCGTCGTCTCACGGCCCATCTAAAGGTTTCTTAGCTTTGCGGTAGACCCAGGCCAGTTGGGAAGAGCCGAGTAGTAGAAGGGAGATATACTGGCCACTGGAGAAGCAGTTTTCTGTTCCCTGAGTGACCAGAGCAGGGGCTGCTCCAGGCTAATGAGAACACTTGACTCCAATTAACCTAAGAGTCAGGTGAGGCAGTTAAGCACTTGACTCTGATTAAGGCCCCTCTGATGCTATAAAAGGGCTCACTCCAGTCAGGCCAGAGGGAGCCAGAGGAGAGGAAGTGCGTGTGAGGAACTGGGAGCAAGAGGCGTGCAAGAAGATGAGAGTGAGTAGGCATACTGCTGGAGGACTGAGAGGTACAAGTGTTAGCAGACATCAGGAGGAAGGTCTGGTGGTGAGGACAAAGAAGATGTTGGGAGGAGGCCATGGGGAAGTAGCCCAGGGAGTTGTAGCTGCAATCCACAGGGCCCTGGGCTGGAACCCAGAGTAGAGGGTGGGCCCGGGTTCCCCCCAAACCTCCCATCTCCTTATCAAACACAGGAGGAATTGATCTGGACTGTGGCTTCTACCAGAGGGGAAGGTCTCTGGGCTGTTTCCCGACCCACAGGATGAATCTGTGAGGCGAGCAAATCCGCCAATAAGCGTAGGACTCACCAAGATAGAGGAGGAACTTTGTCACAGCTTCTTTTATAGATACTCAAAGAGCTACGGTCTATACTGAGTAATTTTCTTTCATATTCTTTGTGAAACAGCCATGGACCTTTGACTCTGTTAGGTCCTGTGCAGACAAAACATCCCTGTATTAGTGTTATTTATATAGTATGAAGTCAGCACTCATAAAAGGTACCAGCTTGGCAGCTCTGAAGGCCAACAATAGCATCTGTACAGCATGAGCAGTTCCATGAAAATTTTCCTGATGTTATCCCGGGTCCCCATTTCTCCAGTGGCATTGGATCTCAACCCTGAGCTAGAGAGGCCACCTCAAGGACTAAGAAGCTACTTTAATCTCTATGGCCTATTTGATTCCAGGCCTCTCTTGTCAGATGACTAGTGAAGGAACCAACTGTTCCTTCTGTTATTGTGTTTTTGGGGTTTGTTTTTGTCATATCGCTTCAGTGTTAGGGACTGAACTGGGACCACCAACTTGCTTTGGCTAGGCCATGAAGGCTAATCCTGCAAATGGTTTAGTGCTCCCAGAGATACTGAAACCAGTGGAAATTGAGAGCTCTCAACCCCACTTAGGAGGCACTCAGCGTCTCTCAGGATCAGGTCCTCAGTAATTCTATTCTATTCTATTCTATTCTATTCTGATTCACTGCATGAATTATTAGGTGAAATTTTATGCTTTATTTTATGCAGGAAGTCAGATTAGATGATCATAGTAGTCCATTTTGGTTTTAAAACCTGTGATTCTATTCTATTTAAATTCATAGAGTCTATGGGAAATTAGTGCCTCAGTTACTACTGATTTGAGTTGTTTCAGACCTATTGACCTAGAGGTGAAAAGCTCCCAGAGTTCCTCTTACCAGGACCCTGAGATGGCTGCCACATTGCATTAGAAATTTTGCACCTAATGATTAGATCAAAGGGCTGGATCCTGATTCTAATCTCAGTTGGTCACTCACTGCTGTCTTCAGTATAACATATCCTTCTGCTCTCTAATCCACCTGGAAATTGGTCAAGCTTAGGCTCTCACTAAAAACCAGATGCAGTCCGTGAATGGAACTTTCCTGGCTGAATGCATTTCTTTTTCTCAATGTTGTCACACTGTAGATCAATGATTTGACACTGTAATAATAACTAGTGTTCCAAATTACAGCTTTAACACCATCCAAAAGAATAAAATTAAATCCTTTACTTCCAGAGTGGGAATTTCTTGATCACCAGCCTGGCTGTGTTTTCCATGTGTCCTGCTTAGGAAAGAGCACTCCTGAACTTAGCTTTGAGAAAGCTGTAAAAACATTTTTAATAAAATCATTTCACACCATCAGAAATAATCCAAGGCTCAATGTGTCGGCTTTCTCTGGAGAAAAACCCCACAAGATTCAGAATTTTCAGAAAAGCTCAGTACCTACAATCAGGGACCAGATTTTCAAAATAAAACTGATTTCATTTAGGCACCAGAACGTGTTAGATCCTTAAAAGGGATCTTTATGTTGGAGACATGTTTGGATGCCTAAATGAGAGCTTAGCTGTCTTGAAAATCTGGCCCCAGCTAAGGGTGTTGAACACTTACTCTGATTTCTTCTTAAAAATATGCCCTTAGCTGCATAGACTCATAGACTCTAGGACTGGAAGGGACCTCGAGAGGTCATGGAGTCCAGTCCCCTGCCCTCATGGCAGGACCAAATACTGTCTAGACCATCCATAATAGACATTTATCTAACCTACTCTTAAATATCTCCAGAGATGGAGATTCCACAACTTCAATCTATTCCAGTGTTTAACTACCCTGACAGTTAGGAACTTTTTCCTAATGTCCAACCTAAATCTCCCTTGCTGCAGTTTAAGCCCATTGCTTCTTGTTCTATCATTGGAGGCTAAGGTGAACAAGTTTTCTCCCTCTTCCTGATGACACCCTTTTAGATACCTGAAAACTGCTATCATGTCCCCTCCCAGTCTTCTCTTTTCCAAACTAAACAAACCCAGTTCCTTCAGCCTTCCTTCATAGGTCATGTTCTCAAGACCTTTAATCATTCTCGTTGCTCTTCTCTGTACCCTCTCCAGTTTCTCCACATCTTTCTTGAAATGCGGTGCCCAGAACTGGACACAGTACTCGAGTTGAGGCCTAACCAGCGCAGAGTAAAGCGGAAGAATGACTTCTCGTGTCTTGTTTACAACACACCTGTTAATGCATCCCAGAATCACATTTGCTTTTTTTGCAACAGTATCACACTGTTGACTCATATTAAGCTTGTGGTCCACTATGACCCCTAGATCTCTTTCTGCCATACTCCTTCCTAGACAGTCTCCTCCCATCCTGTATGTGTGAAACTGATTGTTCCTTCCTAAGTGGAGCACTTTGCATTTATCTTTATTGAACTTCATCCTGTTTACCTCAGACCATTTCTCCAATTTGTCCCGATTGTTTTGAATTTTGACCCTGTCCTCCAAAGCAGTTGCAATCCCTCCCAGTTTGGTATCGTCCGCAAACTTAATAAGTGTACTTTCTATGCCAACATCTAAATCGTTGATGAAGACATTGAACAGAGCCGATCCCAAAACAGACCCCTGCGGAACCCCACTTGTTATACCTTTGGGACACCAGAACATATAGGGGCCAGTTCCACCCTGCTTTGTACCCTGTGCAGCTCCACTAATCTCAGATTATTCCTGGGGGAATTCTGCACCAGAAAATTAAAAACTCTCACACAATATTTTAAAATTCTGCATATTTTATTTGTCAAAGTAACTCAATATAATCATGCCAGACTCAATTATTTTGGTAATTTATTTCAAAATACTGTCAGCACGTATGTCTGTAGCAATGCAGACAACAAAAAAGATTCAAGAAATGTTTTTTGACAGATTCCTTACTAGGCATATTAATACAGAACTCTGAGTAATAATTATTTAAACTACTATACAGAAATGTATTTCCCGCACCCCTCAGAAGCATTGAAAAGGCTTGGGGGAGTCGGGGTAATGGAGGAGCAGAGGGAGAGAGAAGTAATTACTGGGAAGGAGCCTGGGTATGAACTTGGAGGGTTGTTGGGTGTGGGTGGGAGAAGTATGGAACAGTTTTTTGGGGGACAGAGAGGGATTGTCAGGAAGCCTCCACCATGAGAACCTGGCTGACTTCTAGTCCCTCTCATTCAGTCAGGCACATCTGCCCCCATCCCCATGTGTCCCTGCATTGCCCAACCCCATGTATCCTCGCACCCCCACTCAACTATCCCCTCGCTCATTCTCATGTGGCCCTGCACCCCTATCACCATGTGGCCCTTCACTCCCACTCAGCCACCCCCACCCCCTTTCTCCATGTGTCCCAGTATCCCCACACCCATTCAGCCCCGCTCCAGTCTGTCCCCCCCACTAGCCCTTCTGAACTCCAGTCTGTGATCCCCCAGCAGCCCCATGTACCCCATGCTCTCTGTGCCCCCATATCCCATGTCTCCCGAGCTGGCCCCAGAAGCAGGGCGCAGTGAGGAAGGCAGCCTTTTTCTCTTCCCTATCCACAGCTGGGACTACTGCTGCCTGGGAGTGGCTGCTCTGTTCTGGCACCGCCGTGGCCATTGGTGGGCAAAAGGAGTAACTGCAGTATCTTTCTGGCAGGATTTATTTTCTGTGGGGATATTTTTGCATGGCATATGAATTCTGTTTGTGTGCAGTGGCACAGCATTCCCCCAGGAGTAATATCAGTAGGGTTATATGGGTTATGAGCGTGGATAGAATTTGGTCCAGACTTCTTTCCATTTGAAGGGCCAGATTCTGCCTTCCACCTCAATAATCCCAAAGTAAAAAGCCCTCTGTAAACTGAAGCTAACTCTAAGGGCCTGATTCTGAGAAGTGCTGACGCTGTATGGAAAAGTCCAATTACATTTAATAGGGATGGAGCCAACAGGGTACAACAGAAATTGCTCTGAAACCCAGTCAAATTTAAGAAGGAATGAACTTCTTTCTGTAGGGTTTTTAGATTTCAAACGTCCAACAGGATTGTATAGCAGGTATATCTGTCTCTCTTAAATGCTATATGATGGTTAATTTTAAAAAATCTGTAGAAAGTTATCATTTCTATTACATTCTGTAGGATTTTTCCAAAAGAGGAGGATTAATAAAAGCAGCTTCCTATTGACTTCAGTAGGATATGCAGTTGCTCAGCACCTGTCAGGATCAGCCCTTATTTTAGGAGACCAAGAGTAATAGTGTTACAGCAGAATGAAACTGATGATGATGAAACTGGCTTCACAGTGCTGGAGTGGCATCCATCAGTACCACAAGACTTGTCCTATTCTAATTCTGGTTCAACAATGTCCAGTGATATTTCCAAGATCAGGGTTTGAGGGTTTTGACTGGGCTGTGTCCTGTTTTGACAGTCTTCGTTACAGCTTCTGCACTGTGCTGTTTTTAAAAAAAGAAATTACAGCTCACTGCCTTGTAAATTGTAGTGGGGATATAGTTTCCTGCTCAGGAGCCTTGTTAGTTTCCTGTGTGAAGAGAAAAGAGATGAAAGTAGGTTGAAAAGGACAAAGCAGGGAAAGAGGAAGGGGCGAGTAGCAAGAAAGGGAGTGAGTCTTTATTAAGCAGCAGCAATGCAATTAGCTATTTTTTCACATCCCCTTTTGGGCTTGGGGTTTTTCTTAAATTAAACGAGCAGCTAAATTCATTCGCTCTGTGTTTTTAATGGCTCTGCTCAAAGGTTTGAACGTGATTGAAACAAAGATGTCGTAGGTCAGATGGTGGTTTTCCAATTGCTTGCTTTATTAGGATGTTGCAACATAAACCTGTGGGAATAAATGACTGAGCATCCCCTCCCCCACCATGCACACACAGACTATTGGTCTGCGTGCTGCCAGCTATGCAGGTGTGAGTCAGGAGTAGCTGTACAGAAATCCTCAGGTATAGCCCCTGCAAGGAGTGGGTTACACTCCATGTGAGCACTGAATTAAGCTAGAGGGCACTCTGAATTTGAAATGAGTGTGCACATAAAAGGTTTGTACCAATTTAACTAAATCTGCTTGTCATCCAGTTTAGCTCAAAAGGTGCAACTTTTGTGTGGAGCCTTCAATGAGATCAGAACCAGGCCCCATATAATCAGGATGAAGGGGTAAGAAAATTGGCTCCATGTTGAAGTAGCCTGGATGTGAATCTGACCATACACCATGTAACTCCATTAGACCCAGTTCTGATTTCATTTACACAGGCATATATCCAGAGTATGTACACCCATATTAAAGCAATCAGAACTGGGGCCTTTGCCTGGAAATGGGTTCTTGTGACTCACAGTTTCTCAGCTCTGGGCCATATCCCCAGCTGGTTGGTATACACTGGCCACAGCTTCATTGACAAGCTGAGGATCTGGCTCTGTTGTTCCAGCACTTCCAAAACAATCAACAACACCGCCAGTTAAATGAGAACTCATTTGGGCCTAATGGTCACAGCTCTGCACTATGGGAACACTAGGAGGCACTTGGCATGGGCATACCTGCTGCTACACCTCATAAGCAAGTACAGTGTGCGTTCCACTCCACAACTAGCCGTGGCCCCTCCCTTTTTAGCGCTAGCCTCATATTCGGATACCACAGCTAGCGTTAAATTTAGGGTGGCCAGATGTCCCAATTTGATAGGGACAGTCCCGATTTTGGGGTCTTTGTCCTATATAGGCTCCTATTACCCCCCACCCCCAGTCCTGATTTTTCACATTTGCTGTCTGGTCACCCTAGTTAAATGGTAGGAAGAACCTGAGAAGAGGGGGAAAGGGAAAGAATCAACTTGTCTCCTTCCCCCTGCACTGGTAGAAGACCAGACCACACCCTGGTCATAATTTAGTTATAAAAGCAAAAGTGACTACATGTTGCACAGCGTCAGCAGAGCCGGGGCTAGCTGCACATTGATTCATGTACCTTCCAGGATTTTAATGAACTGTGAGGTCTGACAAGACATTAAAAAAACACCTGATGAGTGGAAACTGAACAGAAGGCGCTATTCAACCTTCTACCCTTCCCCCTATGGGGACGGACAGATGGACACACACACACACACTCTCTCTCCCTCTGTTCTGAGAGACTATCAAGGTAACTCCACTTCTCAGAATTATTCCTGAGTTGTCTTCAAGATTTCAACACAGCTGATTATTCCTCGATTTGTTATAACCTGAAAATAAAGACAGATAAAGGCAAAATGTTCTGGGAAGAATGCCAAGCCAAAGGCATTAAATTATTAAGTGATCTGTATCCAGATAATGGATTTATGACCTTTAACAACTTTTAGGAAAAAAGATAATGTTTTTCAAGACCAGTTTGGGAATTTCTTTAAAAACAGGGTCTTCCTTTTTATTTTATTGCTAACAACAACTGTCCCCCTCCCCCAATGAAACCATATGGGAGAATATAGTCTGCAGATTTCTATATAGGAATTGGAAATTAACAATGGGAAATGATCAGCATATTTTAAAGGCACTTTACAAGTCTCTCTGTATTGGAAAAGGTACAACTATCCATCAAAGCAAGGCTGGGGATAAAATAATTAGAAATCACACAACCATAGCAAGGGAAGATTAGTGCTAAAATTAGAAGCCATAAAGTTGTTTTTAGATTATATTGGAATCTGAGCAGTGTTTTATTGTGTGGCATTAGTTAAGAAAAGACATAGCAAGTGGTGTGAATTGTCCAGATTTGGTTGTGTTAGAAGAAAAGTGCTATTGCCACTTTTGCTTGAGATGATCTATGAGACAATATGGATTGAAATCCTAGGTTGTCACCTAACGTGACTCTACTTTTCCAATATATGGGCCTGAAGGGAAGTAGAATGGCCTTGCAGTTAAGGAATTGGTTTTGGCCAAAGGAGAACTAAGTTCAGTGTTTAGCTCTGCCACAGATTTTCTTTGTAACCCTGGGCAAGTCACTTAATCTCTTTGTGCCAAGGTTTCCCCTCTGTAAAGTGGATGATAACACATTCTTTCTCCCACCCTTTGTGTATCTTTGGGCAGGAACTCCCTTTTGCTGTGTTTGAAGAGTGCCTAACATAATGAGATCCCTGATCTCAGTTGGGGTTTCTGGATGCTGTTGTAAATACTACTAATAATAACAATGCTGCCCTCCCTTACATTGGTTTTATACCCATGTTATGCCATTGACTTCAATAGAGCTACTTCAGATTGACACCAGCGCCAATGGGATCAGGATGAGGCCTATTGACTGGTCTCGTGGACAGCTGTATAGAATGTTTCCAGTTTCAGAGAGTCCCTAGCTTCTCCCAGCAGAGTCCTGTAGGAGGAGCCTTTATTTTTTTGGTAATATAAAACTTTTCATAGATTCTGAAGCCAGAAAGGACCATTGTGGTCATCTGCTCTGACCTCCTGCAAAACACAGAGCGTAGAACTTCCCCAAAACAATTCCTAGAGCAGATCTTTTAGAAAAAAACACTCCATCTTGATGTAAAAGTTGCCAGTGATAGAGAATCCACCATGACCCTTGGTAAATTGTTCCAATGGTTAATAGCCGTCACTCTTAAAAATTTATGCCTTTCTTCCAGTCTGAATTTGTCTAGCTTCAAACTGGAAATCAGGCATAAATTTTAACAGGAGGACAGATACAAATCCCAGTGCAGGGTATTTTAAATGGATCTTTGCTATTCAGGATCATGTCAGGTAAAGGCTGTTTGAGTAGCTATAAGGTGAAAAGTCCCTCTCTGCTCCTTTCCGGTGTAATTGCTTTTAATCTTTAGACACTGTGCTGCTCCTTGTTGTTTACACACTGGGGAGTGGCACTGGCTTGCTAGTGCTGGGTGGGGAGGATAGATTGGGAGGGGTGCTAGGAAGTGAGGAAAAGCTGCCTAGATAAATGCTGCCAACTGGCATAATGCAGAAGCTAAAATCATAGCCTCCCAGTTCCAAGGTTAAAAAAAAAAAACAGCAAAGAAATGCATGAAATCTGAATATCCAGTAACAGTTACTCATGGTTTGTTTTTCAGAGAGCCGAGGCCTGATGTCCCTGTGCATGTTCACACATGTTTGTGTGCCTACTTTGCACGCACAGTTACTGCAACTGCATGTGCAGTCTAGGCATTTGAGCTTACAAAAAAAATGAGTGCTTTATGCTCCTCTGAGCTACTTTACACAAGTGTAACTCAGTGGAGTAGAGTGGACTTACTCCTGATTGACACCAGCCCAGCTGAGAGGGGAACCAACCCAATAATCTCACTTCTTAGGGGCCCTGTGGAAACTGTTAATGCAGAGCTGGTTTGCACATATTATCAGATCTTGGGCATCAACCTTCTCAAGATCAGGCCCTCAGTCAGAGCACAAGACATGTTATTACTTCCTGAGCACAGAGTGCTTGGCACTGAACGTACAGGGAAAGAGAGAGCCTTTCCCCCAGACCCTGACAGCACAATTTGGACCCATGTAATGCATTGGGTGATGGAGTCTTGCGGAGGTTGTTGTTGAAAGGCTTGGTGGAAATCTCTGGTGAAACATCTTGATTTTGAATAAAAACTTTGAGGATCAAATCCAGCCAAGGTGTCAGCCATAGAGTCCAGTGAAAGCAGCATGTGGGCTTTGGAGGGCACAACTGGGGTTTAAACATTGTTCTAAAAGTCAGAATGAGTTAGCACTCAACCTGCTCCTGCCTTCCCCATACCCAAAAAAGAAAAAAATCCTGTTGGCCCTGTTTCTCCATTGACCTGCACCTTGTATAGTCATTTATACTAGTGCAATATAAGTGTAAAAAAGGGATAAAGTGACACACTCATTTTGCACTGCAGCGGGCAATGGAAAATCAAGCCCATTGTGTTCAGAGGCTGTTTAGATCTGCACTGATTGGGCCCATTGTTAGCCCTGTGTCTTAATTTAGTTTACATTATGTGTGTTTCATTAATGTACACACTAGCTGTGCATTTGTAGGTAATATGGAGAACGGGTAAGATGCCCATGCTCTGTGGCTTGGGAATGTTGCACAGTGAATAAACCACCGACCTGATGCTAACGTCCACTGTGGTGGGCATATTATTTCTTTTGTGTATAGCCTTTAATGGGGAGGGAGGGCAGGGGAACATATTAGCTAGGTGGTCGCTAACGCAAAGCAGTTGCCCTTGGCAATGAGATTGTAAAGCAAGATCCAAAACACGGATGGGTTAGGAACAAGGAGTTGTGTAATGCATGGCTGCTGGCCTGCAAGTTTGTTAGAGAGACATAAAGGGAGTTCCTATGTCAATGCAGAGGGTTTTGTCCGGTCTGGCTGTGGTAAAGCCACGTACACCAGGGTTGTGATTTATTTATTTATTTTGGGACACAAGACCTTGCTTCTCTCCAATGTCTGGCCCTCGGACTGTGTGTTTCTCTTACAGAAATCGTCCAATTCCAAATGGGGACCAGTAGCTGCTGTCAAACACTCCCAACCCAGCCAGCACATCAGCACTAATAACTCACCCACTGAGGCTCCACAACCCAGCCTCTAATCAAAAGCCTGGGAAAACAAATAAAAGTTGCCTGGAAATGAACAAACTCTCGGCCTGCCAGACCAAGGTGGGGATGCAAGTTCCAGAATCCAGGGCTCTCCACTGACTATGCCCTTATACCCGCATCCTCCCATTTAAAACTGGGGACAGTGAACTGGAGCGTCCCAGCTTGATCCAGTGACCCAAGAGGACAGAAGCAGCCCTCTCTAAGGTACCCAGGACCCAGTGTTCTGAGGGTGCTTTAGATTAAAACCAGCACCTTCAATCGCAATGGACTGTGCAGAATGTGGGGTGCTGGTGTGATGTATTCCATGGGAAATACCCTGAGAAGCCAGTGGTACTATGCACCAGCCACAGTCCCCGCATGGTGATGTTACCAACATTACTATTCATTTTATTTGTTGGTCTGCACTGACTGTCTTGACCCATGGGTCTTGGATGTGGGTCTGCAGGGTGCCTGGGGGTCATCATGCTCCAACCCTCTACCTGGTGGCTTATTGTCATCAGCTACAAGTGGGGCACCTTGAAGCCCAGCTCAGATAGAAGGCTCCACCCCTTGGCCCTGATTGGTGGAACACCAGAGCTCCTGACTGGCCTGCTCCACTTATTAATGCCAGAAGGAGGAACAGGAAGCTGTCTGTACATCTGGGCTCCACCTTTACTTCTGGCTTCTTGCCCAGCACTACCTGCTACTGTCTCCTGGCCCTGACCTCCGGGTTTCCGGAGTCGGTCTGATTCCTTGTATCTCACTCTTGGTTCCTGACCTCAGCTCCTGGTTCTGAACCCTGGTTGCTGTGGGGCCACCGCCCGTGTCCTACACTAACCGTTAGGCCCAGCCACCTATGTCCCGGCCCTGACACTGACTGTGCGCTTGTCGCTGTATGGGACATGGCTCTAACGACACCCGTTGCTGTTGAAGGGCCAGATAGTGGCTGTCCCCTAAGCAACTCCACAAGGGGAAGGGAGTAAGGGCACAGCAGAAGTCAGCTATCGGCTTCAGTGGAGTTACACAGAAGAATCAGGCGCTATCTGATAGTGCCACCGGACCATGCAAAGCCGTTGTCACATGTTTTCATGAGTTAGAATGCAGTCACATACCTATTAAGTGGCTTGCCACCATGTAGGCACAGCAACACATGACAGTACAAGCAGCACCTCACTACCAATCATCCTAATGCTCTTTACCCATTCTGCTTTGTCCTGAGTGCACTTGCAAAGGCAGTGGGGCTGGTTCTAAGCCAAATAGCTTTTCCCTGGGGTGGAGGAGAGGAGAAGGTGCTACGTGCAGAGCAAGTACACACTAATAACTGTTAGGGATGGGCTGAAGAGATGGACCATTCAGAGACGGGAGTTGAGGTTGAAAACCGAGGGTAGAGTCAAGATCATCTGGAACCAAAATCTTGTAATGGCACCTGCTAGTTCAAGATACTGACTGGGTCCAAAACAGAACTGCAAAACAGTCACATTCCAGCTGCAGCTCTCACCTGGACCACAGTCATCAAAGCCTGATATGTGTGTATCAAGTGGTGATTTGATTATGGTGTATAAGTACCTTCACGGCGAGAAAACACAGGGTACTAAAGGCTCTTTAATGTAGCAGACAAAGGCTTAACAAGTACCCATCGCTGGAACTTTAAAGCTAGACACATTCAAACTGGAAATAAGGCACCATTTATTTTTTTAAAACTGAGGGTGGTTAAACATGGAACAACTATCAAGGGAAGTAGTGGCTTCTCCATGTCTTGAGATTTTCAAATCAAGACTGGATGCCTTTCTGGAAGATGTGCCCTATCCGAACATCAATTATGGAACTCAATAAAGGAGTAACTGGGTGACATTACTGGGTGCCTGTGATATACAGGAAGTCTAGTTAGATGATCTAATAGTCCCTTTGGGCCTTAAAGTCTATGTATCTATGTATTTTCAAATGCACACCCATTTTGTCATACTGTGACTCTCTCACTCGCATTGGGAGAGTTAAGTTTGACAAAATTGAGTAATTACCCCTCAAATACACTTGAAAGAGTTTTTCTGCTAAGTGATGGCAAAAGTACTAAAATTGACTCGGTGGCCTTAGAACGTGGACTTTAAAAACTGGATGTGGCAGAATTTTGCTAATTCAAGCTAATGACTCCCTGCAAAATACTGACTTGTGGGAACAACTGGGTGCCTTCGAGAGATACAGACAAAAGATGCATGACAAAACGCAATGTATTGTAATATCAGACAGAGCAGAACTTGGTCTTATGGAACACCTTGCATATTCAGTGTATTTCAAAGCACTTCGCAAAGTAATGAGCTGAATACTGGCTGTGTGGCCAAATGGAACATTCATTGTGTGCTTAACAATAGCTCACACGCAGCCCTATAGAGGAAAACCTGTCTCACTGAGAGAGGGAATATTGGCCAGGACACTGCGGTTATCCAGAACTCCCCTTTTGAAAAATACCACTAGATCCTTAGCATGCATTTGGACAGCTACCAGAGATGGTCAGAAGGGGCCACAATTTAATGCATGCCTTGATGGCGCTATCTACATGGGTATCTATA
Source organism: Gopherus evgoodei (assembly GCF_007399415.2). Classification (NCBI taxonomy): domain Eukaryota; kingdom Metazoa; phylum Chordata; order Testudines; family Testudinidae; genus Gopherus; species Gopherus evgoodei. The sequence continues at coordinate 122,484,294 of NC_044327.1, forward strand.
TGCATGCGTATCACTGAACACAAGTGGATCACTGTGAACATCCTGGTGTGAGAGGGGCTGAGATGTGAACTTTACAAGGCTGTACTGTCTATAAAAGGATGGGGATGAAAGTAAGGAGGCTTTGCTAGAGCGGATGTGGCCAAGAGACCGTTGTTGATGCGTGTAATATAAATACTTAAATAGGCAGATGAGATGCTGGGAGTAGACGATCTTTTTTGCCAGAAGCTGGTGGTGGACGACAGGGGATGGATCGCTCAATGATTGCCTGTTCTGTTCATTCCCCCTGAAGCACTTGGCATTGGCCACTGTTGGAAGACAAGATATTGGGCTAGATGGACCATTGGTCTGACCCTGTATGGCCATTCTTATATTATTATGCTCTTCAGGTTAACCCCTTGTTCTCTGTGTCCCATTTTGCCAAATATTGCAGATGCCATGCTTTGGAGGCTGCTGGACACTCGCTGTGTAATAATGCACAAATGCACGTCTCCCTTTTTTTATTCTGATGCCAGTTTGCATGACAGCTTCATTGGCTTAACTCATGACTCTATTCATTGTCTGTTCTCATTTACGGTCAGCCTTGCAAACCAGATCCCTGTATTGGAGTTCAGTGCTCCTCGAAGGGAGGGACATTAGCTCTGTGCTCTGCAATCCCAAATGGAACCAGTTGAACAAGATCAGACTCCTGTCAGCAGCTTCTTAAATTGCCATACACTACAGTATCAGGCTCCTCACAAACAGGCTTTTTCTGTTTTAGTCTGGGAAGCATGGCGTTGACATGGGCTAGCTGTCAGTGAACAGCCCACATATCTGGAGCGGGGAGGTGTCTGTCGCTCCCAGCAAGGGGAAGAAAAGGTTAATTCACTTCCCTGGAAGGGAGGAAAAGTACCTGCCACACCCTGAAGAGACTGTACAAATCTGTCAGTCCAGGAGGGCGGGGGCTGACTGAAGGGCCTCATTAAGGAAGTCGCCCTTTAAAAGGGAAGAATTTGGGGCATGGGTAAAGCCCTTGATCTCTGGGAGGGAACCTGCTAGATCCCTTCCTACAGTCCTTGTGCTGAACAGAGTGAAGGGTGAGACCCTTTACTTAGACGTATTTGGAACTAAAGGCAAAGCTGTAATGTTCTCTGAAGCCCCAGGGTCACGTGTAAGGAACTAATCCCTCCAGCGGGTTGGAATAAATCCATGCAAATAGGGATTTTTCTTTACTGTGGTTATTTGTATTGTGGTAGTGCCAAGAAGCACTAACCAGGATGCGGGCCCATGGAGGGAGGCTCCATAGAGCACCGAGGAGGATCCAGCCCTAGGAGAGAGGAACTATTATTGTTCCCATTTTACAGGTGGGGAACGTAGGTGCAGAGATATCAGGTGATGTGCCCAAGGTCACACAGGGAGTCTGTGACAGAGCTGGGAATAGACCCTAAATCTCTTTGGTCCTAGTAGTCCCATGCCTTAGCCATAAGACCTGTGTTCATCTGCGCAGCATCTTGTTTGAACCCTGATATTGGCTGAAGCCCGGGGACCTCACAGCTTCATTTGGGGATCATATGGTTGCTGTGATAGATTGACGGTGTATTCACTGTGTTACAAATCTCCAAGCAGGAGGAAAAGCAGGAACCAGACAAACTACTTCAAAGCCTGCATTTCCGTCACCGCTCGGTCTCCATTTTCATGCAGCAGTGTTCACAGAGAGGCAGGGACGATGCAGTAATAAGAGTTTGCCTCGTAGCCAATGCTGTCTGCTGTGCTGTCATCCTGGAGTAGGATTTTGATGATGTGCAGACTCTTTCCTTTCCTGTCTGCCTCCTGTTCGGTCAGGTCGGGTCTGCTTTCCAAGCGGAGGTGTCTTAAACTGCTGACGTGAGCGGCAACAGTAGCAAATACAAACTGCCTGCCAGCCCCAAGCTCGTGTAGGTATTTATTGGATACCACGTAAATTAACTATTTCAGAAAAAAGGGAGGTAACCCTCTTAGCTTTCGCTGTGAGCCAGTTACCTTGCATTTAAGAAAAAGAAACTCCTGTGCGATGGTGCCGTAATGGATTGAAGTCAACTCTAGACAGTTTATGGGGGTTGAAGGCTTGTTGTATGTCGTGCATTGAAATTCAAAGCCATGGCATGTGCACTGATACAGGGCATCATGTTTCATGCATGTCCATTTCAATTCAAAGCTCTGTCCCTCCTTACATCACCAGGGGCTGGGTTCTGCTAACTTTTGCTCATTGGAATGACCCTTACTCATCTTAGCAGCTGCTTTGAGCCTCATGGGACTTCTTGTGCGAGGAAGGAATGCTCTGGTGTGTAAGGGCTTGCAGGACTGCGAACCCTGTTTGGGAGACAAGGATGTTGTAAAGGTTTAAAGAGAGATGATGTTAAAGTGTTTCAACGCTCCCAGTGACTGCACTGGGAGAAGGTTTGGGGCCCGAAGTGAAGGTAATTTAGGTCCTCGTGGTTGATGGAATTGCCCCTTCCCACCGCAAGTCTATGAGCAGAATCTCTGCATGTGGATCTCATGCCTCCATGGCACTGTTTCTATATCGCGTCCCTACCTACTGTGGACTCTGCACTATACGTCCAGGGTTTGTCCAGGGAAAGAATTGGGCCAGTTATCTGGCATCATGGGGATTCTGTGGAAAGCCTTGTTGTGTTATCTTTTCTGTGATCTCCGGTGTGGCCAGTGCTGGAGGGCTCTCTGTTAGTATTGCTCTAATGGAGCCATGCCACTAGGGAGCGGCATGGTGGGTGGTATCTCTAAGGAGTGGTGATCCTACCTCCTGTGAGATGCTAAGTAAATTCAGCTCCCATTGACTCACTGGCCATTTGGGGTGGACAGTGTTGGGTCTCCTATAGAGTTCCTGGACATGGAATTGCAGAGAAGGTCTTGCAGCGAGCCTGGAGAATGTGTGCCACTCTCTGTCGTGACTGCCCTCAGCACAGGGCACAATGGGGAGGTGTAAATGGCTCCTTATGGGAGCAGGGCAGACGCCAATCAAACCAAACCAAAAAGGTTTTGGATGTAGGAAAGCGCACGTTAATACAGTGACCCAGAGCTAGTCTCAGGAATTGGTCAGGGAACAAGAGGTGAATAGAAATGTACGGAGAGGGATCACACAGACGTGTGTCCTGCACAGAACTTAGTCCAAGACTGCAGCATCTTGGACAGGCCTGCGCTGTCGGCCTTGCAATCCAGGGGTAAACCTCCTGCGGCGTGAATACGCCCGTGGGTAACCTGCGCTGTAATTATACATGTCCAAGTCAAGGAGACCATCACCATGAAATCTTCACACTGCAGAAATAATAACAATGATATTCATATCACTGTCCACACCTTCATATATTAGGCCTTCCCACAGCCCTGTGTTGTTATTCTTCAGGCTGTAAGAAAAATTGAGGGCTGCAGTTTTGTTGGAACGCAACTTTTACCACACACTGCAACTTTTAATAGTTGTTGCAAATTTGAGCGAGTGGCGTTCCAACCTGATGCTCAGGCTCACACCGCCACTGAAATTTGGCCCAGCCATCTCTTTGTCTAGCTTGCCTTCAAGTGCCAGGCAGGACACACAGCGTCTCTTTTATGCTGCTGCCCTGCTCTGGAAGGCGGGCTGCATACCATGGAAGAAGGTGCTGGAGCTTAGGTGTGAGTGAGTAACCAGGGCTGGTGCTCCTTGTAGAGGTACTCAGGGTTTCCATTTCTCATCAGGAAGCGGGTAATGGCCCATGGACCTGTAAAGTACCAGAAAGATTGAAAAAGTTCTGCTATCTACACAGTATTTTCTTACTGGTTTCCACTGTATATAAATGAATCGTGTGTTTGTTTTGAAATTTTTATGATACTTGAACAGACTTCACCAAAACAACAACTTTAACAAACTGTGGCCATAACTTTTAAACTTAAAAAAAAATCACAACTTTCTCTCAACTTTAATTTTTCCCATTTTACAGCTGGGGAAGAGAAACACAGAGAGGCAAAGTGATTTGCTCAAGGTTACATAGTGAGTCAATGGCAGAGTGGGGATTAGAATTGGTACTGTACTAACTCCTAGTTCCTTTCTTAGTTCACTCCAGAGAGACCAAAACATAATGGGAAGCAATCAGCCAAAGTATTAATTATGCATATTTTAAGATTCTGTGTAAATGACCTTTTTCAGCAAAATACTGAACAGGGACAGTGAGGGATAGGGTGCCAGGTCTTTGAACATGTACAGGAGAAGATGGAGTGTCAGATCTTTTGTCAACAGGGTCTCAGAAGGAATGGCTTTATTGGGGCAGATCCTCAGCTGGTGTAAATCAGTGTCCCTTGAAATCAGTGATGGTACGCTGAGAATCTTGGTTCATTGTGTACATGTTAGCACCTCCTGCTAATACTTTGTAAGGAAATACAGTATTGAGATTAGCCTCCTCATTGGGAGAATGCACTGTTCTCTTTACACTGGTTCTGGTGTTTAGGGACCATCACTCCCTGTGCAAATTGTTTTCCTTGGGCTTTCAGCAATGTGTTTCCTCATATACTAATTGGAATTCCTCATGTATTTAGTTTTTTAATACTAATTTCATTCTTCCTCCCTGAGTCCCTCTCTGCAATATCTGAAGCGCAGACATATTTTTTTCGACTGGATTTGGTTAACGTACATTTTCCTGCGTGTGAAGGGTTTCTCAGGGTCTTGATAACTGTTCCTGTTCTGCAACAGTTGTCATTGACACGTGCCTCTTTCCTGTGGACTGACTTCCATCCTGCTGTGTTTTCTAACATCCCATAAACACGTGGCTTCCATGCAAGCCTTACTATTACATATGAACAACTGATTATTAGGTGAGACTTTCCTGACTGCTGCCTAGATAAAGAACATATCTCTGTCTCTCAGGAGACAGAGAGAGCAGGCTAAAGAGAGCGTAAGTGATGGTTTAGATTTGAAAGATTTATCTTCACGAGTGACAAGACAGATAATTCATGAGTGGCGTAGTTACAGGTGAGTTATCCTTCTGGTGTCCCTTCAAGAGTGAAGGTTAATGCCAGGACACTGCTGAGCCATCATTATTTTACCTATAGAATTTATACTTCTTCTCATGCCTTTTCAGCAACACTTTTGAGCTTTTTGGATAAGGTCTCTTCGTCTATTTTCTTGTGATGAACAACTGCCCGGTTATTAACCTGTGCTCTTGTTTTGTTTGCTTTAAAACTAGAAATGAAGAATTATCTATCAAACCCTTAAGGGTTTTTTTACTGCCACCAGTCACTGTAGTATCTGAACACCTTCCATGGAAAATGGATTAGCAGGAATGAAGTCCCTAGTGGGGTTCATGGGGTCTCTAGCTCTTTTCCCTGTTCAAAGTATAAAATCATGGCTTGGGGTAGGGTTAGTTTGTTTCCTAAAGTCTGTGAAGGCTCATAAAGGCTCCTGGGCAGTGCTGGTTGTAGCCAGAGTCCCTGTGACCTGGCTGGATGGCAGGTGCAGGGGTGTAGCTGGTGCAGAGAAAATATCCTCAAATCGCAACACGCAGAAGCATTGGGCAGGTGGAAAGCAAAACTAACCCCAGCGCAGGCTTCCAGAAGATCTACCCAACAAATATGACTAGACTGGAGGAGAGGAAGTGAATCTGAAAGCAAAATGACTAACAGTAAAAAAAAATAAAAATTAAAATCAATAAATCTCACATTTTAAAATAAAAAGGCAACAAACACAAGGGACAATTATACAGTATCAGATAGTGATACAACCTGAATTCCAGCAGGATAGGAAATATGAAGCAAAAACCACTCAGGTGCTTCTAGATATAGATAAGGAAAGCAATTCCCATTTACCCGTAGAAATAAAAAAGAGGTCCTGATAAAACACTCCATGACTGGACTGAATTAGGATTCTTGCTGTGAAAATTCATTACCGCATGCAAAAGAATGAATATATCGCAGCAGAGCTAAACTGACTACAAAACAACATTCATCCGGGAAAGACCAATTTGTTCAGAATAAATAGATTTATTTCAAAAGGCGTCGGGGGAGTGAATCTGTGGAAAACCTGTATCTCTGCCCTGACATTTATTATGCAAACCAGTGTACACCTCTCCAAAACCGGAAAGATTAGTACATTTCCAAATACCGAATGTAGCCGCTCAAACTAACTTCGGGCCAGGTTGTGATATGACTCATTGCGCTTTATTCCACAAGTACTTAATTGACTTTAGTGGGGCTTCTTGTGGAGTGAGGTACTACTCAACATGAACATGTGTATTGCAAGCTTTAAAACAAATCCAGGCCAGCAGAGGGCTAGAATTTTCGTGTATATATAAAAGCTTATATTTGGTAATCTTTTAGGGGCCCATAACCTAGCGTTTTAACTTTGGGCTAGATTTTAAAAGGTATTTAGGTGCCTAAAGATGCAGACAGGTACCTAGGCTCTTTTGAAAATACCACTAGGTGCCTAACTACCTTTAAAAATCTGGCCCTTAGTCCTTACTAAGGCGAAATTGCCATTGAGGTGAATGGGGAATTTTGCTTCAGTAAGGGCTTTCCATCCCTCAGTGGCAGGATGTGACCCTTAAACTGAATTTAGTGCTCAACACTGGGGACTGAGGAACTGATTCTGTATTCCTGATGCTCTTAAGAAGACACCAGTATCTTCATGGAGCCCCACTGAAGACAGTGGGGATATGCCCACTGCAAAAAATTGCAGGACTGGGGCTCTGGGCACAATAATGAGAGGCTGAGAAAATGTATTGGGGAGCGGGAGGGATATGTATGTAAATAAAAATAAATTATTTTACTTTGTCTTTGTATTTATGGATTTGCATGAACAAAAAATCTGGCCCCACTGAAGCCAATGGTGAAACTCCCGTTGACTTCAATGGACCAAGCTTGCACTGAAGATTTTGAGCACATAGCTTGGAGCAAACAAGCTTTCCCAACCCCTCTGACTCAAAAACAAAACAAAACAAAACAAAAAATCAGCCTTGTGCATGCAATAAAGTCATTTGCATGGCCGAATGGGACAGTTTGCATGTGCAAAAGGAGGTTCTGAGATACATAAAAACTTATTTGCCCCCAGAATATGGGGGTGGGCACATATTGGGCATCCTCTTTACCTTTAAGAACTAAACTGAGAGATATCTGCACTAGCCTCTGGCCACAACTTGGCTGTTGCTTTTATTATTTATGAATCTTGTTTATTATAGTAGTGCCTAAGGCCCAGTCAAGAATGGCACCCCGTCGTGCTAGTTGCTGTACAGACACACAGTAGTAGACAGTATCTGCCCCAAGGAGCTTAGAAAGCTTTTCTAGCTTTGCCCATCCAGCCCCTGTGACAGGGTTGCACAAATATCTCCAGTTCATTAAGTGAGATAATAGGATTGAATGATGAGTGGCAGGGGACTGTGGGTATCTGAGGCTGGTTACAGGTCGTGGGAAGGGAACAGCTTTGCATGTTCTCTTCGACTAATACAGGAGCCTCTCTGATTTGTTTGGGGGAAGTCTGTGTTTGTTTTTCATCTGCTGAGTTTATGCAATGCATGGAGCCTACAGTGCTCCCCCTGGCATGGCTGCCCTCTGTTACTTCTCCAGCCCAGCTCTGCTAATGGGATCTGACCTGATGGCTTTACATGTTTAAATGAATTAAACACAGCTGCTAGAAAAATACAGTACCTGACGGCACCATGGCTCCATAGTCAACATTATCATTACAGCAACACTTGCTTGAGAGTTCCACGCTCTCGGTTTGTTTTGAAAATAACTCGAAACCTGCCCTTTGATCAATTGCTTCATCTCCTTTTTCTCCCTTCTCCTCTTCCTCATTCAGTGTTTAACCCTTATCCCTCTCTCACTCCTCTGCCACCTTGTTCAAGTGGTTGTCTCCTCACTGCTCCTTAATCTGGCACATAGGTGGGTGGGTTAGCTATCCTGACTGGTCACAAAGAATGAAACATGGCAAGTCCCCTCTCACAATCTGGGGCTGAACTGGTACCCCGTTAGTGCTGAGCGTTGCCCTCTAGTTTATATAATATAATAATAATAACAATACCTGTCTCTTCTACAACAGTTTTCATCAGTAGATCTCAAAGCCCATCACAGTCTGTCATGTATTTATCCTCACAACACCCCTGTGAAATAGGGAAGTGCTATTATCAGCATATCCTTCCTCTTTATTGTACATATGGTAGTTTGAAGCTGACAGCAACCCCGGTGAGAATTGAAGGATTAAATATACTGCCCCCAAAGCCAAATCCTATACAGTGTTGCATCTATCGTGTAGACATTTCAGAAACTATACATTACTTGCAGACTGCTAGAGAGAGGCCTCTCAAAACGTGCTGCTTCTCTTATCATTTCAGCCCAAATACCTTTGCTCTGGTGATATTTCAACAGGAAGCATTTACATAGGAAGTAATGCTGGCAGCCCTATCAGTCACTGTGTTGCATCCCTATTTGTCAGGACAGACAATGCCCACTAAGGATCGGAGGTGTTACATTTCCACAAGAACCAAGAAAAAAATCCCCATGTCAAGCAACACACATCTGGTTTCATTGTAAACTTGCACCAGGTTCACTGAAAGATCCACTCAAGTTTGAAATTTTGGAGCAGACGTAGGCCCAGTGAGATGAATTGTGGTTGCATCTCAGAACTGCAGAATTTCAAATAACTCCACACCCGGGTCTGCGATGGCGGGAGGGAGAGTTGGTGTTTGGATCCAGGATTTTTGTTCAGCCCCACACACAATGTGCAGTTTCAGTCCAAAGATCTTGAGTGCATGCTCACCTTGACCAGTTACATCCCATTGCAGTTCCACTGACTTGATGTCCCAGAACGGTGTTCAAGGCCTGCTGGACAGGTATTCTGAAATTATGACTTAATGGACTTTACTTCAGGGAATGATGGTTTAGTGCAGATGTACTCGTCCAATTCTGAGGATGCTTCTCTTATCCATATGATTGTCATTCCACTAGTGTGGGTGGAGATTGCAGCAGGCAGGTCTCTGGTTGTAATGATCAGATCTCAGGTCCCATATGTTGTCTGCAGCACTTTGGTCATATATCTGTTCTGAGTTGCTAAAGAAATATTCAGTCTGAACCAATGAACTGAGTGAGTGTGATTGGAGCTGTAAACTTTATGAGATCCTGCACTTTATGGTAAATTTTAGATTGGCTTGCCAATCAGGGTACTCTTTTAAAAGAGTCATTTTGATGTGTTGCAGAATGCAATGTAGTAATTTCCACTATTATGTAGATACTATCAATGTTAAGGAACAAAGCAGGTGCTCCTTGGTGGACTGGGTTTAATGCATTCAATTTATATAGTTCATACATATTTATCCAGTGTGGAAAACCCATAACTTTTTTCCCACTGGCTGTCCCTTCCTTAAATTATGATTGTTCATTTATTTCTGTTGTGAGTGCTGAGCTGTCCCGTTCAGGTTTAGAGCTCCATTGTTCTAAGTCAGTGTTTCTCAAACTGGGGTCGCTGCTTGCGTAGGGACAGCCCCTGGCAGGCCTGGCTGGTTTGTTTACGTGTCTCGTCCCCAGGCCTGGCTGATCGTGGCTCCCACTGGCTGTGCTTCGCCACTGCAGGCCAATGGGAGCTGCTGGAAGCGGTGGCCAGTACGTCCCTCGGCCCGCGCCACTTCCAGCAGCTCCCATTGGCCTGCAGTGACGAAACCACGACCAGTGGGAGCTGCAATCGGCCGGACCTGTGGACGAGGCTGGTAAACAAACCAGCCCAGCCTGCCAGGGACTTTCCCTATGCAAGCGGCGACCCCAGTTTGAGAAACACTATTCTAAGTGCTGCAAAAACACAGGAAGACATGATCTCCTGCAGCCCATGGCTCCAGTCCTGCAATCGGTAACATGCAGCAGACTGCTACGCCTGCATGGAGCCCCTATCTGTTCAGTGGGGCTCTGCCTAGATGCAGCAATTGCAGGATCAAAGCCTAAGAAATTATTCATTAGTAAATTCCCATAAATGCCTGGGGGAAAATGCAGAGATCTGTTATAACGATAAATAATAATTCCTAAGGTGATTAAAAATCAATGACCAAGTAACAGTGCATATTAAAAATTAATGTTCAGAAGTGTTTTTGAGGGTTGGATTTTGAGACATTTCTATAGTGTTCAGCGCCCATCCTGTGCCTTAAACTGTGTCGCTGGACTGTCTGGAGGTTGACTTCCCGTTCTGGCACTAATTATTGTTCATTGCTGCTAATCCTTCACTATTGTTACCTATAATGATAGGATCCTCAATTTCTGGTGTAGGGAGTAAGTGTTGGCAGAGGGCTGGTATATATTACATAGTGGGTCTTTTTCAATCAGTGTGCGGCAGCAGTCCGAAAAAGTTAACAGATTGTTAGGAACTTTTCGGAAAAGGATAGACAATAAGAGAGCAAATACCATAATGCCACTATATGAATCCAAGGTATACCCATACCTTGAATACTGCGCAAAGTTCTGGCCAACCCATCTCAAAGAAGATACATTAGAAATGGAACAAGTACAGAGAAGGGCAACAAAAATGAGGAGGAGTATGGAACAGCTTCTATATGAGGAGAGATTAAAAAGACTGGGACTACTGAGCTTGGAAAAGAGATAACTAAGGGGGATATGATGTGGGTCTATAAAATCATGAATGGAGAAAGTGAATAGGGAAGTGTTATTTACCCCTTCACATAACACAAGAACCAGGCATCACTCAATGAAATGAATAGGCAGCAGGTTATAAAAAACAAAAGGAAGCAGTTCTTCACACAATGCACAGCCAACCTGTGGAACTGTCTGACAGGGGATGTTGTGAAGGTCAAAAGTGCAACTGGGTTCAAAAAAGAATAAGATAAGTTCATGGAGGATAGGTCCATCAATGGCTATTAGCCAAGATGGTCAGGGATGCAATCGCTTGCTCTGGGTGTCCCTGAGCCTCTGACTGCCAGATGTTGGGACTGGATGACAGAAGATGGATCACTTGATAATGGTACCAGTTCTTTTCATTCCCTTTGAAGCATCGGGCACTGGCCACTGTTGGAAGACAGGATACTGGACTAGATGGACCATTAGTCTAACCCAATATGGGCATTATGTTTTTAGGATGCTCATCACTGTTTTTAGGATGCTCATCAGAATGACTGTTCTGAGCATGAAATCTTGACCCTAAAAAGGTCAATTAGGCTTTTCCTATTGACTTCACTTGGGCCAGGATTTCACCCCATGTGGCTAACTTCTCCCTGTAACAGTCTTGCTGTGTTTGCCTTTAACACTCTACCTTGTTAGCAGGTGTGAAACCTGCCAGGAAAGGGTTAAGTGGGTTCTGCTGACTTACTGGTGATGGTGATTCCTTCTGCCACCTGGCAATAAGAGGGATGGCAGTAACTGTACAGAGAGCAAGGATCCTACGACATGGGCAGAGCAGGGCTGAGGCAGGGACCCCAGGAACAAACTGTGCCTGAGGGAAAAGTTTGAGCTGAATTCTGTTACCTTGGAGATTTCTTGGCTAATGAAGGCAAACCCCAAGAAAGTGCCTTTGTGTTTGTTGGCTTTAAGACAGCAATTCCCATTACTGGTGATGTTAGTGAAGATGAAAAAAACCTGATTTTTAAAAGTCTTGAGCAACTAAAACGAATAGATGATTGTAACGTTAATGAGCAGAATAGAGACACTGCTTAGCCAGCCTGTACCAGCGTCTGCTTTCCAGTGCAACGAAGGGTGTTAATTCACAGCTGTTCAGTAACGCTGTCTAACCAGGAGAGGTTTATTTAAAAGATGGGGAAGAGATCTCTGTCAGGGAGTGATTTGTGAGGTTTGTTTGGGTAGAAGTAAGTCCCTGGCCTCTCATTGTCAGAGCTGCTTTTTTGTGATATTAGCCAATGCATTGCAATAATGCTCCGTGTGTTTGTGTATGAGTGCTGGTCCCCTTTGCTACATCAGATCAGAATTGCTCGTTTGTGTGTCATAGGCCTTTTTCTGCAAATAGCTGAAGGAGATCCTTCTTTAATTCAAGTAGGTGTCTTTGTCTCTGGAGCAGGGGAATCTGAGTTTTATTCCTTGTGGCACCAGGAGACTGCAGATTGGCCAGGTACTGCAGTACAGCCAGAGACATGATACCCTACACAGCCGTAGACTTTTCAGTGTATTAAAACAGAGTCTCTCCTCTACTTCCCAGTTCTTATAATAATAAGTTAAAGTTCTGTGTCTTATCACATTCATCAGCCAGATAGTCAAGGAACACAGACTCAGAGACTCAGACTCAGAGAGAGCCCCATTGCCGTTGCAGGCTTCATGCAGTAGCAGTGCCTTCCAGCTATTCGTGTCAGACCAGGTGTCATGCATCCACAGGTCCAGTGCTGTTGAACAGTCCCTGGGAAGAGCCTTTCAGTGTGCCAGTCTCTTAGGGTTCCACTCTTTCACTAGGGTAAGCCACTTGGCTTCACCGTCTCCTGGGACTGAACCCCAGAGCCTTCAGCACCCCTGCTTCATGCTATGAGCTCCCGTCAGTGAATCCACCTGAGCTGGCTGCCTCAGAGAGACTTGTACACCCAAAGGGAGCAATGCACCCCCACCTCCCTTAAACTGCAGTGAATCTCAGCCAGTGCTGTAAAAGCAGCAGGGTTTATTAGATGTCTGGAACACAGCGTAGGAAGTCCTTGGTTATCATAGAGAACAGAAAGTTACAGCAGAGTCCATCTCAGTCAGCCCAGAACTTGGTCCCTCTTTTCCCAGACCAGCAGAGTCTTCTCCCTTCCAGCAGGCCACTTTAACTGCAACCTACCCACCCCCCAGTCCTTTGTTCTTGTCACCTGGCAAACACTATCACCTGTCCCTCCTCCTTGGCCCTTTGTTTTCCAGCTGGTCAAACACGGCTGCCTTCCTAAGGAGGGTGGGTCATCCATGATTGTTAGATGCTAGATGCCAAATGTCCAGGCACTTGGAGTGACCAGTGTATTCTTGGACTCCCTGTGGGCATGGGGCTTAGGTGTCAGTTACACCTGTATCTCTGGGTCTCTGCCAAGAGTAACCTTTTCCCACCACCTAGTTAGCCATGTGGCACATAGGAGAAACTGAGGCACACACACTATTTATCCAAAATATTACAGGTGATTCCCACTCTGTCACACCAGGCAGCAGAGTGCAGAGTTCACTTCCCTTATAGTAATTCTATGGTAGGAAGAATAGATTCATGGGAGATCTGATGTGGCACGTTAATGATGCATTCAGAGTCAAAGAGATGAATTAGAAACCTGATCCAGTAGGGCATGTTTGGTTCATTCAGCCTAAGTAGCTAAAAGAGACATTGTGGCTACAAGAAAAGCCACGATAGAGCCTTATCATCTCATTCAGACTCCGAGAACATTTTACTGGGCTGGCTCAAAGCAAATGGAATCTGTCACAAACCATCCCATTTTGGAAGAGCTGCAGGAAGCTGTGCCTCTTTTGTCCAGCAAGCTGAATGCTAGTTGTTATTTACACAAAGTGGTTGATTTGTTTACGGTCTTCAGAAAACTTTCAGATCTACTCTTGAACCATTGGGAGCTTGTCACACCGTAATACACCACAGCCCCTTGTATATCCCATTTTATATACTCTCCTAGGAGATTCCTTCTGGTCTACAAATGATGAACCTAGACTTTATGTAGCGAGCTGTTTTGTCTGTGGGGATTGTACCTGAGACCTTCATCAGCAAAAATCGAGGCCTCTGTCTCTTGAGCTAAAGGAGAATTTCTTTAAGCGTAAATATCAGCGTGTTGTAGTTGTTGTTGTCAGCCACTAGAAGAAAACCTGGCATGAAATCCTGACTTTGTTGAAACCAATGGGAATTTTCACATTGTTTTCAATAGGGATAATATTTCACCCAATGATCTCATGCACCAAACCAATCCATTGCAGGTACCCAATGACTTCAATGGCAGTTTTGCCTGAGTACGGCCTGTAGTAATAAGCCCTGTGGTTATGTTGACAATGGACCATATTCAACTCTTTGCCCCTTTGTTGTTGACTTTCTGCTATTTAGCACCAAATGAGCCATTAGTCCTGAGCAGAGTGCTTACTCATCAGCTAATGATCTGAATTGGGGATGGGGCTAGGACAGGAGGTCAGGCTTAAGTGCACAAGGTCAGAACAGCTCCAGATTCTCAAAAGCAAACAGCATCATTAGTGGCAGAGAAGGCTCGCTCTTGCTCTCCGATTATACCACGGGCTTTACAGGCTTTACTGTTAGATCACTGAACAGAGTGCAGCCAGGGGGATGTTGCACAAACCACTGTGCGATATAAAAGTTAGCTGTGACTCCAGGCATTGCTTACTACATTAATAAATATGAAGTTATGATTTAAGACCTTAGCTACATGACAAGGGAAAATACAGAGCATTGAAGAGATTACTGGAGTTCTGTTGCCTTTTCGCTGCTTGAACTTGTGTAAACTATAATGATCTCACACATTTAATACAAAAGTTAAAATGCTCGAAGCTCTTTATTATTCTGTTCTGGGATATTAACCTACCTGTAGATCCAAAGAGAAAATGGAATTTGCACCATCCCATAAGACAGTGTCCCTCCCAGAGAGACTGCCCCAGGATTTCAGTAGAAGAGGAAGGAGGACTGTTTGAATCATTGAAATCAACCAGGAAATGTATACAACCAGTCTCAGTAGTTTATTGCCTCAACACCTTAGTCTGAGTTTCCAGCTCTAAATGACTAATTATAACCATCTTTTATATTTTGTTGACATCTTCTAATTTAAAATTTAGCAAATATAAAAAATCAAATTTGATCTGCCCCTGCCAAATGTAAACAATTAGATTAAGCACATACATGACTATTTTCTCTGTTATCTGAGTGACCCCAGCTTGGTTGCACTCTGCTAGATCCCAGAGAAACTGTAACTGTGTTGTATCTTCGCTGATTGTTGAAGATCCACTGATATAAAAACAGTATACTCCTTTTTAATGCAAATTTTAGGCCACGTTTGGGCTCAAGTCTTAAACCTAATCTGGATTCTTAATCCACTTCTAGTTTCTAATCAGTTTTGCTTTCTCCGCTGCCACCGTGCTGCTGTGTCTGGGTTTCACAAAACCATGTAGGAAGTAGTACACTCAAAAGATTTTACCATGAAAAAAAAATTGGTTGTTTTAGTGCAGATGGCATGTATTCTTACCAGGCCAGATTTTGAGAAGGATCAGAACTATGAGAAAAAAATGTGCTTACAAAAGTGCACCTGTGCTTGTGCTTGCAAATCAGGTAAGTGCACATGCAGTATACCGGCTGGGAAACACACTAGGGCCTTGATTCAGGAAGACACTTAAGCATATCAAAGCAGTGGGATTTCAGCACATAACTTCAAGTGAAGATAATAAAATTACCTACACTCTGTTCCAGTTACTGTGTTGAGGTTTGCTCATTCCAGTGCTACATTTCTATGATTTCCACAGTTCCTGTCCACTTAGCATCCCTTGAGTTAAAGTGTCCCACATTGTAGCCTCTCTATCTTCCATTACTTATTCTAGCAGTTTGGTTACATGTCTAATCTGATCCAGTCGCCCCATCCCTGTGGCACGTAGGTGTTTTGTTCCCTGTTTTGAAATAGAGAGTCAATATCTTGATAATGTAGGAGTGCAGTGTGTGCCAGTTATTGTTGAGGTGTTAGCTGCTATTGAACCATTGTTTGCCTTTCTCTAATCTTCACCACGGTATTATTAAAACAAAGACAATCACCAGCGTAAACTACCTGTCTTATCCCTCCACCATGGTAATTATATTCACTGATGAAATACTACATTTAAATAATGTCCAGCAACACATAGATTAGCAAAAGCCAGTGTACTCAAAGCTAAGTGGAATTTAAGTGGTGAATGGGCCTTTTGCTAATGTAACCCAATGGTGAGTGTGTGTTACAGGTCCCCTTGTGTGCCTGAGCTGTAGAGGATATGAGTCTGTTACAGCCCCAGATAGGGTGTGTTATCTGAAATTGTAGTAGCTCTTGAATTTAGTTCTGGAGGTCCCCAGCCTATCAGCCAAAATGGCAGCCATTGCTCTAGCCCTCTTCAGAGAGGTGGATTTCACCCTGATAACGTGTTGGATACACCCACTTGAATTCAAATCCTTGCCTTTTCTTATTTCACAACAGCATGGAGCATCCCACTTTGAAGATTTCCTGGCATTTGCTGCTGTTGGTTTTATTTTTATTTATATTGTAGTAGTGCCTAGAGATTCCAATCAGCCCATGGTACTAGGTACTGTATACACAGTAGGAAGACGTGGCCCTGGTCTCCCACAGTTTAGAGTCCAAGAAGGACCTTTTACGTGCATCACAATCTTAACATTTAAGTGAATGTAGTTCCTGGTATGTGACTGTCTTTGGCTACGTCTACACTACAGCATAAAATCAAAATAACTAAAACCGGTTTTATAAAACCGATATTATAAAATCGATTTTATGCATCCACACTAGGGCACATTAATTCGGTGGTGTGCATCCATGGTCCTAGGCTACCATCGATTTCTGGAGCGTTGCACTGTGGGTACCCATAGTGGGTATCCCATAGTTCCCGCAGTCTTCCCTGATCCTTGGAATTATGGGTTACTACCCCAGTGCCTGATGAGGCAAAAATCACTGTCGTGGGTGGTTCTGGATACAGCCTCACCCCTCCCTTCCTGAAAGCAGCAGACAGCCATTTCGCGCCTTTTTTACTGGGTGAACTGAGCAAACGCCATAGCACAGCAAGCATGGACCCTGCTCAGCTCAGTAGCGCGATTGTGGACGTTGTAAACACCTCACGCATTCTCGTGCTGTCTATGGTGAACCATGAACTGCAAACGCAGGAGAGGAGGAGGCAGCTACGGCAGCGCAGTGACGAGAGTGATGAGGACCTGGACACTGATTTCTGCCTAACCATGGGTCCCCGCGCTTTGGAGCTCCTGATGGTAATGGGGGAGGTTCTACCCATTGATCGCCGACTTTGGGCCCGGGAAACAAGCACAGACTGGTGGGACCACATAGTTTTGCAGGTATGGGACGATTCGCAGTGGCTGCGGAACTTTCGCATGCGTAAGAGCACTTTCTTTGAACTTTGTGACTTGCCTTTCCCTGCCCTGAAACGCCATAATACCAGGATGAGAGCAGCCCTCACAGTGGAGAAGCGAGTGGCAATAGCCCTCTGGAAGCTTACAACGCCAGACAGCTACCGGTCAGTCGGGAATCAATTTGGAGTGGGAAAATCTACTGTGGGGGCTGCTGTGTTGCAAGTAGCCAAAGCAATCATTAAGCTGCTGCTACTAAAGGTTGTGACTCTGGGAAACGTGCAGGTCATAGTGGATGGCTTTGCTGCAATGGGATTCCCTAACTGTGGGGGGGCCATAGATGGAATCCATATCCCTATCTTGGCACCGGAGCACCAGGGCACCCAGTACATAAACTGCAAGGGGTACTTTTCAATGGTGCTGCAAGCACTGGTGGATCACAAGGGACGTTTCACCAACATCCACGTCGGATGGCCAGGAAGGGTTCATGACACTCGCGTCTTCAGAAGCACCATTCTGTTTAAACGGCTGCAGCAAGGGACTTACTTCCCAGACCAGAAGATAACAGTTAGGGATGTTGAAATGCCTGTCGTTATCTTCAGGGACCCAGCCTACCCCTTGATGCCATGGCTCATGAAGCCATACACAGGCAGCCTGGACAGTGGTCAGGAGCTGTTTAACTACAGGCTGAGCAAGTGCAGAATGGTGGTAGAATGTGCATTTGGCCGTTTAAAAGGCCGCTGGAGAACGTTACTCACTCGCTCAGACCTCAGCCAGACCAATGTCCCCTTTGTTATTGCTGCTTGCTGTGTGCTCCGCAATCTCTGTGAAAGTAAGGGGGAGACCTTTCTGGCGGGGTGGGAGGCTGAGGCAAATCACCTGGCCGCTGATTACGTGCAGCCAGACACCAGGGCGATTAGAAGAGCACACCAGGAAGCGGTGCGCATCAGAGAAGCCTTGAAAACGAGTTTAACCATGGGCCAGGGTATGGTGTGACTGCTGTGTTTGTTTCCCCTTCATGAACCTCCCCCCTTTATTGACTCCTCCTGCAAGCAACCTACCCCCCCTTCCATTACAGCTTGCTTATGGAAGTATAGTTACTATAGTTTAAAAAGCTTGTATTCTTTATTAAAAGTCATTCCCTGTAAGCAACCCACCGTCCTACTTCGTTTAAAAAGCATGTAATTATAAAAAGAGTGTGACGAACTGGGAAAGTTCTTAATGTTTTCTCTGAATACTGTGTTGGTGCCTCAGTGTCCCCATGGCAGTTCTTAAGTATCGGGCAGAGCAAAGGGTCCGTGCACCTAAATGCCTGGCACTCTGTCTCTTAGCAACTGATGGCCTGGGCCCCTCTGCAAAGGTGCTAGCTGAAGGTGTTGGAGACAAAGGGATCAGGTGACCTCCTGGCCCGGGAAAGGGGCTGAGGAGAGAGGAGGGGCTGGGGGGGTTGTTAGTCTGGAGCTGGCTGGGGTCAAGGGTGGAGGGCAGACCTGGGGGTCTGGCTCACTGCCCCCCAGAATGGACCCAGCCGAGGGGTCCGGTTCGCTGTATCTACAAGCTCTGTTTTAGACCCTGTTCCTGTCATCGAATAAACCTCTGTTTTACTGGCTGGCTGAGAGTCACGTCTGACTGCAAAGTGGGGGTGCAGAACCCGGTGGCTTCCCCAGGACCCCGCTGGGGTGGACTCGCTGTGGGAAGGGCACGGAGGGGCAGAGGATGCTGAATGCTCCAAGGAGAGACCCAGGAGGTGAAGCTGTGTGAGCTTCTTGCCCTGAACAAGTCTGCTCCAAGGGAGAGGAGGCTCCCCAAAGTCCTGACTGGCTTGGTGGGGAGCAGTTCCAGAGCATCGCCCGGTGACTCCGTGACAAAGAGTAAGAGAAATAACAAGGTATCCCGGGAGTGGTTTGGGAGGAGGATAGGAGGGAAGAAAAAGGCCATTAAGGAAGCCTTGAAAACAAGTTTCATCATGGGCCAGGTTACGGTGTGACTGCTGTGTTTGTTTCCCCTTCATGAACCTCCCCCCTTTATTGACTCCTCCTGCAAGCAACCTACCCCCCCTTCCATTACAGCTTGCTTATGGAAATAAAGTTACTATCGTTTAAAAAGCTTGTATTCTTTATTAAAAGTCATTCCCTGTAAGCAACCCACCTTCCCACTTCGTTTAAAAAGCATGTAATTATAAAAAGAGTAAGAGAAATAACAAGGTATCCCGGGAGTGGTTTGGGAGGAGGATAGGAGGGAAGAAAAAGGCCATTAATGTAATGAAAGCCTTTTGGTTGGACTGTCCACGGGGGTGGAGTGGGCGGGTGCAGAAAGCCTTCCCCCACGCGTTCTTACACGTCTGGGTGTGGAAGATATGGAACATGGTGAGTACTGAGGGTGGTTAAACATGGGCTGGAGCGGCACTCTGTGACCCTGCAGCTCTTCCTGAAGATCCACCAGACGTCGGAGGATGTCAGTTTGATTGCGCAGCAGCTCCAGCGTTGCATTCCGCCACCGCTGATCTTCCTGCCTACACCTCTGATCTTCCTGCCACATCTCATCTCGAGCGTCTCTCCTATCCTCACGTTGGTCCCTCCTGTCCTCACATTGGTCCCTCCTGTCCTCACGTTCACTGGCATCTTTCCTGTACTTTGCTACCACGTCCTTCCACTCCCCCAGATTAGCTCTTTCATTGCGGGTTACTGCCATGATTTCTGTGAACATTTCATCTCGTGTACTCTTCTTCCTCTGCCTTATCTGAGCTAGCCTTCGGGATGGAGTAGGGAGGCTTGAAAAATTTGCAGCTGCATGAGTGGGGGAAAATAGTGATAGAAGGATTATAAGAGATACATTTCACAGAACAATGGTTATACTCTTTCACAGTGAACTACACTATTCACCTTACGTAGCACATGTCATTTCACTACAAGGTCGCATTTGGATTCTTTTAGTATTTAGTGCCTGCGGCTGTGGTGTAACAGATCAACACAGACGCAGGTCCGGGGATCACAATTCAGCTTGCATGCGGTCATGGTAAGGCCTACATCTAATCACCCCCCCTTTCTCCTCCCCCCGCCCCACCGTGTGGCTAGTAGCTGGGAAGATTCCTCCTGGCCAAATGCTAAAAAGCACATCTTCTCCCTGTTCTTCTGCTTTTACAAGGAGCAGCAGACGACATAATCTACCCCTAAGGGAATTGTCTGTCCCCTTAATAAAATACATTAATTTTAACCAGGTTACCATGAACGATATCACTCTCCTGAGGATAACACAGAGAGATAAAGAAATGATGCTTCTTGAATGCCAGCAATCTCCGGGACCATACGCAGCTAGGCTTTGTCATGCAATGATACCCAATTACTTGCTACAGGCATGGCGTGGTAAAGTCCTACCATGGTGGACGGAACAAGGCTGCCTTGCCCAGAAACCTTCTGCAAAGGCTTTTGGAGTACCTCCAGGAGTGCTTCATAGAGATGTCCCTGGAGGATTTCCGCTCCATCCCCAGAAATGTTAACAGACTTTTCCAGTAA
Organism: Gopherus evgoodei; assembly: GCF_007399415.2. Classification (NCBI taxonomy): domain Eukaryota; kingdom Metazoa; phylum Chordata; order Testudines; family Testudinidae; genus Gopherus; species Gopherus evgoodei. Next base: position 122,504,784 of record NC_044327.1, read on the forward strand.
CTTTAATGCCAGCTAATGCATGCAAGCCCTCATGGCAAATCAATCATTAAAAAACACTTGCTTTTAAACCATGTTTTATATTTACCAAGGTACACTCACCAGAGCTGGCTTCCATGGCTTCACTGTCTGGGCTAGTGGCTTGGAAGGGCAGGGACGGTAATTCCGTCTGGGTCACAAAAAGCTCCTGGCTGTTGGGGAGAACAGAGTGCTGTGTGCTCTCTGCAAGCTCGTCCTCCTCTTCCTCCTCCTCATCTTCCCCCTCCGCTGAATCCTCATCCATGGGTGAGATTATAATCCCCACCTCGGAATCCATGGACAAGGGGAGGGTTGTGGTGGTGCAGCCCCCTAAAATTGTATGCACTCAGCATAGAAGCGGCATGTTTTTGGCCCTGATCCGGATCTGCCTTTTGCTGCTTTGGTTTTCTGGTAGGCTTGTCTGAGCTCCTTGACTTTAACTCTGCACTGCACTGAGTCCCTGGTATGGCCTCTCTCCCTCATGGTATTGGAAATTTTTTCAAAAGTTTTTTCATTTCGTCTTCTGGAACGCAGTTCTGATAGCACTGAATCCTCTCCCCATATAGCAATAAGATCCAGTTCCTCTCGTGCGGTCCATGCTGGAGCTCTTTTTCTATTCTCAGGAGACTGCATTGTTACCTGTGCTGATGAGCTCTGTGTGGTCACCTGTGCTGATCAGAGCTCCACACTGGCCAAACAGGAAATGCAATTCAAAAGTTCGCGGGGCTTTTCCTGTCTACCTGGCCAGTGCAGTAGAGTTCAGTTACCTGTCCAGAGCGGCCACTGGTGCACTGTGGGATACTGTCCGGAGGCCAATAACTTCGATTTGCGTCCACACTAACCCTAAATCGATATAGTAATATCAATTTTAGCGTTACTCCTCTCGTTGGGGAGGAGTACAGAAATCGATTTTAAGAGCCCTTAAAATCGATTTAAAGTGCATTGTAGTGTGAACGGGTACAGCGTTAAATCGATTTAACGCTGTTTAAATCGATTTAACTGCGTAGTGTGGACCAGGCCTTTGTTACACAGTGTTGCCCTTGTTTTGATACTATCTTTTACCAGGCAGTTAGGATTCAGTTCAGGCTGATGTTGAAGGAGATGCCAGACCAGTTTGGGTAGCACCTCGGAGTCTATTGTGTGATGCTGCTAGGTAATTTCATGCTACAGAACTACAGGCTTAGTTGCCAAGCACAAAGAGGGATAAGATGCTGATCTGGACATTGTAAGCATGATTCATCAGGCAATAGGTATGAAATTGTATTATACCTTTACAGTAAAAAAGTGATTTCATGGGGTTGGAGTGAGTGTTGTGAGGGTGTCAGGGCCTGATTCTGGTTGTCAGGGCCAGTATGCTGGTGTAAATCAGGAGTAAATCCACTCCTGTTTACATCACCTTTAGCCTTCACCCATAGCCAGATTTCTAGGCTACTTGCAGAATGAAGTGCTACTCAAAGGGACCAAGGGAAGGCAGAATGTGGCCATCAGGGTGAGATCATCTCAACAGGCTGATAAATCAGGTCTGATTTTTTTTCCCTCTTTTTTTTAATTTTCCAGGAGATGGTCAAGGCTGCAAAGGGAACGTCTGCCTGAGATTTGAAACCGAGACAAGGGTAATTGTGAGTATAAATTCCTGCTACTTTGAGGTTGTTTCTGTGCTAGAAGAGTGAGGGGCTTTAGGAAACAGAGCAAATGGGTTTCCCAGAGAGACGTTACTGTCCTGACTTTTTAGCCACCTGAGGGATACATTCTTGGGGCCTGATCTTGCATGGTGCTAAGCATCTTCTATGAGATGCTGAGCACCATCAGCCACTATGGACCTCAATGGGAGTCGAGGGTATGCAGTGACAGCCAGTCTGGGACACTGATGAGTCAGTAGAAGCCCAAAACCCCTCCAAAAAAGAACAAACTATTTTTAAAAAATGCAAAGTGACAGAACTGCAACATATTGCTTTCCATCAGTCTGTTGAGAATATTATTGTGCTTTATACATGTATCGTGCATGTATTTCCTTGTGTGTAGTAACCCTACCTGTAAGGAGCAGGAACAGGTATTTTACCATTTACGCAGATCTATGATATGCCAAAGGATTTTTGTTTAACACTTTGATGAATGGCTTGTAGTTTCCTTATGCCTTGCCCTAATGCGGATCTCCTGGGTGACGAAGGACTCATGGGTCAGATGGTTGCCCAGCATTCATTGATAGAAAGAAAGGATTTCAGATTTTTTATTTAAACGAGCTGAAGAGTAGGGGCCTGATACTCCAGTGGTGTAAACTGGTGTTGCTCCATTGAACTGAGCTACACCGATTTGCACCAGCTAAGGCTCTGGCCCCATATGTCACCACACAGCTGGATTGGTGACCCTGTTGCTCACAAGGGCTGAATCCTGAGAAATACTGTGCCCTTTCTGAGCACCTTGATAACTGTGGGTCAGGTCCTAATGTCCTTTGTCCAGGCCTCGTTCTGCCAGCGTTGCACATGTTGAGAAATGCCTTCACTCCTGGAGTAGTCTCACTGGATTAGATTGGTTCCTGTACTGCATGCCTGCAGGCATTGCTTGGACCTGAGGTCTGGGAGCGGAGGAGTAAGTGGGTGCTGTGTGCAAAATAAGAATGTACTGCATGCATGAAACTCCCCCTCCATCCAAGCACAGGTAGGTGGTGAGGGGTATGGAATGGGGGCAGGACAGGTTGCAGTGAGCTGGTGCAGAGGGTATAGCGGCATAGGCCAGGAGCAAATTCCGACCCACCCACCCCCTCTCCTCCGAGCAGTCTCTGGCGTGCTCCTGGGACAGTGCAGCAACATGGGTGTGGCATAATCTAGCCCCTGGAAAGGAATGGTGCTACCCATGGAGTAAAGAATTAATGGTCACGAGTAAAGGGGGCAGAACTGGGGCCTCGGCTTATCTCAGCCTTTACTCAGGCCATCTCCATATTGAAGAAAATGGGAGAGTGCCTAATGCCAAGAGCTCCACAGGTCCCGCCTGTGGAAATACATGTGAGAAGTGAGTGGGGGGTGGAAGGAGAAAGCACTGCCAGGATCCTGCTCTGGATTATTCTAGGTTGTGCTGTCCAGGGCGGAGTTTGCTCACTTGCCTCAGAATGGGTAGAGGCTTTGCCCCTAGCCTCATGGATCCCCTGAGACCTGATCGTCAGGTGCCCAGCGCCGTCCATGAGGGAGGGCTCAGGATCTGTCTGACTGACATGAATGAGAGTTGCAGATGATGCTTAGAACCTGTCGGGATTCAGCCCGGTTTGTCCTCTGTTGCACATACTTGGATGGTCTCTAGATCCTTTTTGCATTTTTCCTTCTCTCTTCAGGGTTGTTCTCAACTCCTCCCTAGTTGCCTTATGGTGTGTGGCAAGCTGTTTCCTCCCTTTCCTATATTGTTAATGAAGATACTAAAAAAAGGTTTAACTCATTCTTGTGTTGCCCCCACCATTCTACACCTCCCACTAGCTTAGTACATTGTGTTCATCCTATCCCTTTGCTCCGGGTTCTTCAGTTTCCATTCATAGCCAAGCCAATGAGAATTAAATCTGAGCGCTACGTTTTGTGAAGGACTGTATCGAATGATTTAATAAAATCCAAATATATCCAGCTACCACTTCATCCACAACATGACAATTTCTACTAAAAGAAAGCAGCTCTGAAGCTTGTCTGGCAAGCTCCGTTCTTTAATGCCATGTTTTCTGTTGTTGATGGCTACAGATGGTGACGCCCAGTTCCCATTTCCACCAGTTATGGCTGATTTGGGGATGAGAAGTAGGATAACACCATCCACCTCTTGGTGCACGTCCTCTCGCTAATCTGAGCACTGGTCTGATGTACTGAAATCCTGATGCTGCAAGCTCTCGAATTCTTACTGATAAGCAGTAATATAGCATTGCCTCTTTTGCCTCTTTTTCTAACACCAGTGTACCATTCTGAAACCGGCATCACCCCTCTGCCAAGCAGTAGCAGATGGTGTCCAGGGTGAGTCAGCTTCCCAGGGTGGAGAAATCAGTGACGTGGTATAGTCTAAGCGTAACTTGCTTTATTTGTACACAGACAATGGGCTGTGGCATAATCTAGCCCACGGACAGTAATGATGCTGCCCCTGGAGTAAAGAATTGATCATCACAAGTAAGGGTGGACTGAGAGTTCAGACAGCGTGCCTGACAATCCCAGTCTCAGCCTAACGCTAATGCCTGGTCCGGGGACCAATTCTGTCTCAAGAACTGACTCCCATCAGAGCCCAAGGCAGAGAGCAAATTCTCCTGCTACTCACACAGCTCCCTCTATCCCACAGATGTCTCTATACAAACCTTTGCATAAACCAAAATTAATAATAACATACCATATCTTCCCAAGTGTCAAAACTTGCTCACACACTAAGCAAAGGATCTCAGAAGAATATATGTAAGTGCCATCTGGTGCCACCTGCCCATAGCAATAGTGTGTGTGTCCTTGAGATCTATGCACTACGAGGAGCTTTGGTGCATGGACCTCAGCCTCCACGTGAGAAGAGTCTCAGTTAGGGAACTGTGGGTTCAGCACCTCCCAGGATCAGACTCTATTAATCTTTCTGGGCCTCAGCCCTTCTCTCTAAGATGGGGATGGGGATGGTTCCCTCTGTCACAGGCGTGTGAAAGTAAATGAATTAATACATGTGAGGCACTCACATACCACTTTGGGAGCATTATGTGAGAACTTAGATAGAGATGCAAGATCCTCAGTGGCACTAAACTGATTTACTCCAGATGAGGCTCTGTCTCTTAGCTGAAACAGGGAAACAGAAATCATAAAATTCTAAAAGCAGGTTCAGCTTATTAAACATACATTTATACTATAATTAGTGTTAAATAATTGGCATTCGTTAGCATATTTGACTTGGATACTGTTTAATGATTTACTGAACTATCCATCAGTCTTTATAATCATCCCATGATCCTTTCTTGGCTTTCCATGTGTTTACTTTGCCTGGGGTCTGCAAATCTCTCCAAATAGATTTTTCTCCTGCAACCTTGTTCATATTTTTTTTCCTTCTCAAAGGAGCCATTTCAGTCTCCTTACAATTTGCACAAACATTTCAGAAAGCTGCGACACAATCTTTCTGCTGACGGGTATGTGATCTGTCCTGTCTCAGCTCCTGCTATTCTTTTTCGGTGGAGTCCCCATGAGAAGTAAAACTCTAATTTGCTGCGAAGAAATAGAATCGTTATCTAGACTGAAATAATTTCTTTTTCCAACCCACAAACTGATAAAACATCAAATTGGTGGAGTTTTCTTATCAGCTCATAGAATTTGTAGGACACAAAATAATGACCTGTCAGCTTGCTTCGAGCGGGCCAGTTCTGTAGCTCTGCACCAATCACGTGGACCCTACCACAAAATGTAAGACAAAATCTAGGGCTGTCTTGATGGTATTTTAATAAGGATATTCAAGAGAACTTCTGAAAAGCCTCACAACTGGATGGGTAATGCAAGAGCTGAGATTTTAGTATAACCTCTTGTTATTTTTGGTACCTTTAGGCTACTGTATTTACAGTAGAATCTACACTTATGCTAAGTTTAAGGCAGTTGTATATCTTGTGTGTTCAGGATCTGTTAACTAGAGAGAAATATGCTGGCTTGAGTTCCTGGAGCTCTTACTTTTCAATTTGGTGACAAACTGGCTGCTGGTAACCTGAGTACATGTTTGACCAATATTAGCACCTGATCCTGCAAGCTTCCAGTATAAAATTTTGTCCACTCATTTAGACTACATCCGTTTTGGGGAGCCCAGCACCAAGGGCCTATTTTCCATGGGTGCAGAGGTCCCACAACTTCATTTGAAGTTAATAGATGCTTCACATGCTCAGCCAGATCAAGGGTGTGTCAAGTTCAAGCCCTTAGAAACTGAAGGAGCCTAAATTAACAGACATGTCTGAAAATAGTGTCTCTGCTCATTAAAGCTGCCCTTATAGAAGCAGTCCCATTGAAGCCAGTGCCAAAGAGTCCCGTGGCACCATTGATGTCAGACTCTCACATAGACTCAGACTCATAGACTCTAGGACTGGAAGGGACCTCGAGAGGTCATCGAGTCCAGTCCCCTGCCCTCATGGCAGGACCAAATACTGTCTAGACCATCCCTGATAGACATTTATCTAACCTACTCTTAAATATCTCCAGCGATGGAGATTCCACAACTTCCCTAGGCAATCTATTCCAGTGTTTAACTACCCTGACAGTTAGGAACTTTTTCTTAATGTCCAACCTAAATCTCCCTTGCTGCAGTTTAAGCCCATTGCTTCTTGTTCTATCATTGGAGGCTAAGGTGAACAAGTTTTCTCCCTCCTCCTGATGACACCCTTTTAGATACCTGAAAACTGCTATCATGTCCCCTCTCAGTCTTCTCTTTTCCAAACTAAACAAACCCAATTCCTTCAGCCTTCCTTCATAGGTCATGTCCTCAAGACCTTTCATCATTCTTGTTGCTTTTCTCTGGACCCTCTCCAATTTCTCCACATCTTTCTTGAAATGCGGTGCCCAGAACTGGACACAATACTCCAGTTGAGGCCTAACCAGCGCAGAGTAAAGCGGAAGAATGACTTCTCGTGTCTTGTTTACAACACACCTGTTAATGCATCCCAGAATCATGTTTGCTTTTTTTGCAACAGTATCACACTGTTGACTCATATTAAGCTTGTGGTCCACTATGACCCCTAGATCTCTTTCTGCCATACTCCTTCCTAGACAGTCTCTTCCCATTCTGTATGTGTGAAACTGATTGTTCCTTCCTAAGTGGAGCACTTTGCATTTATCTTTATTGAACTTCATCCTGTTTACCTCAGACCATTTCTCCAACTTGTCCAGATCATTTTGAATTTTGACCCTGTCCTCCAAAGCAGTTGCAATCCCTCCCAGTTTGGTATCGTCCGCAAACTTAATAAGCGTACTTTCTATGCCAACATCTAAATCTTTGATGAAGATATTGAACAGAACCGGTCCCAAAACAGACCCCTGCGGAACCCCACTTGTTATACCTTTCCAGCAGGATTGGGAGCCATTAACAACTACTCTCTGAGTACGGTTATCCAGCCAGTTATGCACCCACCTTATAGTAGCCCCATCTAAATTGTACTTTCCTAGCTTATCTATAAGAATATCATGCGAGACCGTATCAAATGCCTTACTAAAGTCTAGATATATCACATCCACCGCTTCTCCCTTATCCACAAGGCTCGTTATCCTATCAAAGAACGCTATCAGATTAGTTTGACACGATTTGTTCTTTACAAATCCATGCTGGCTATTCCCTATCACCTTACCACCTTCCAAGTGTTTGCAGATGATTTCTTTGATTACCTGCTCCATTATCTTCCCTGGCACAGAAGTTAAACTAACTGGTCTGTAGTTTCTTGGGTTGTTTTTATTTCCCTTTTTATAGATGGGCACTATATTTGCCCCCTTCCAGTCGTCTGGAATCTCCCCCATCTCCCATGATTTCCCAAAGATAATAGCTAGAGGCTCAGATACCTCTTCCATTAACTCCTTGAGTATTCTAGGATGCATTTCATCAGACCCTGGTGACTTGCAGGCATCTAACTTTTCTAAGTGATTTTTTACTTGCTCTTTCCTTATTTTCTCTTCTAAACCTACCCTCTTCCCATAAGCATTCACTATACTAGACATTCCTTCAGACTTCTCAGTGAAGACCGAAACAAAGAAGTCATTAAGCATCTCTGCCATTTCCAAGTCTCCCGTTACTGTTACCCCCTCCTCATTGAGCAGTGGGCCTACCCTGTCCTTAGTCTTCCTCTTGCTTCTATTGATAAAAAGTCTTCTTGTTTCCCTTTATTCCCATAGCTAGTTTGAGTTCATTTTGTGCCTTTGCTTGTCTAATCTTGCCTCTGCATTCCTGTGTTATTTGCCTATATTAATCCTTCGTGATCTGACCTAGTTTCCATTTTTTATATGACGCCTTTTTATTTTGTAGGTCACGCAAGATCTCAAGGGTAAGCCAAGGTGGTCTTTTGCCACATTTTCTATCTTTCCTAACCATCGGAATAACTTGCTTTTGGGCCCTTAATAGCGTCCCTTTGAAAAACTGCCAACTTTCCTCAGCTGTTTTTCCCCTCAGTCTTAATTCCGATGGGACCTTGCCTATCAGCTCTCTGAGCTTACCAAAATCCGCCTTCCTGAAATCCATTGTCTCTATTCTGCTGTACTCCCTTCTACCCTTCCTTAGAATTGCAAATTCTATGATTTCATGATCACTTTCACCCAAGCTTCCTTCTACTTTCAAATTCTCAACAAGTTCCTCCCTATTGGTTAAAATCAAGTCTAGAACAGCTTCCCCCCTAGTAGCTTTTTCAACTTTCTGAAATAAAAAGTTGTCTGCAATGCAGTCCAGGAACTTATTGGATAGTCTGTGCCCCACGGTGTTATTTTCCCAACATATATCTGGGTAGTTGAAGTCCCCCATCACCACCAAATCTTGGGCTTTGGATGATTTTGTTAGTTGTTTGAAAAAAGCCTCATCCACCTCTTCCGCCTGATTAGGTGGCCTGTAGTAGACTCCCAGCACGACATCACCTGTGTTTTTTACCCCTTTTAGCCTAACCCAGAGACTCTCCACCCTTCCGTCTCCTATGTCCATCTCCACCTCAGTCCAAGTGTGTACATTTTTAATATATAAGGCAACACCTCCTCCCTTTTTCCCCTGTCTATCCTTCCTGAGCAAACTATACCCATCCACACCAACATTCTAGTCGTGTGTATTATCCCACCAAGTTTCAGTAATGCCAATAATGTCATAGTTGTATTTATTTATTAGCACTTCCAGTTCTTCCTGCTTATTACCCATACTTCTTGCATTTGTATAAAGGCATCTAAGATACTGGTTTGATCTTGCCTCCCAGCTTTGCCCTGACCCTCCTTCCTCTCTGCCATTATAGCCCGTGCTCCCTCCTGTTTCCAACCCATCTCCCAGGTCTTGTTCCCCACTTACCTGTGGGCTTTGCTCACCTGTCCCCGTCGAACCTAGTTTAAAGCCCTCCTTACTAGGTTAGCCAGTCTGTGCGCAAATAAGGCCTTTCCCCGCTTCGAAAGGTGAACGCCATCTGTTCCTAGCAGTCCTTCCTCAAATAGCATCCCGTGGTCGAGGAAGCCAAAGCCCTCCTGGCGACACCATCTTCGCAGCCAGGCATTCACCTCCACGATGCATCTGTTTCTGCCCGGACCCCTACCTTCAACAGGAAGAATCGAAGAGAATACCACCTGCGCTCCAAACTCCTTAACCCGTACTCCCAGAGCCCTGTAGTCACTCTTGATCTGCTCAGCGTCACACCTCGCAGTATCATTTGTGCCCACATGGATGAGTAGCATGGGATAGTAGTCAGAAGGCTGGATAATCCTCGACAAAGCCTCTGTAACATCTCGGATACGGGCCCCTGGCAGGCAGCATACCTCCCGGGATGAACGGTCAGAGCGACAGATGGGTGTCTCCGTCCCCCTCAGCAGAGAGTCTCCAACCACCACTACCCTACGTTTCTTATCAGTGGTGGCAGCAGACCTCCCAGCCTTAGGGGTACGAGGCTTCACCCCCTTAACTGTTGGGGGTGATTTCTTCTCTCCTGTATCAAGAAGAGCATAATGGTTATCTTTTACCACAACAGGAGGGTTCGCAGCAGCGGTGGAGCACTGCCTGCTGCTAGAAGTAACCAGCTGGCTGTGTCCACCCTGAGCCGCCTCCTCCACTGGTGTGTCAGATACACCCTGAGGCATCTCCTCCTCCACTGGAGTGTCGGTAGTCCTGTCAACTGGGACAGCACCGTCAGCTGTCTCCACATGGATACTGTCCAGGAATTGCTCATGGACATGGATGTTCCTCAGCCTGGCCACCTCCTCCTGTAGCTCTCCCACCTGCTGCCTGAGAGATTCCACCAGCAGGCACCTTTCACATTGGATGCCACCCCCAGCCTGGATATCAGTAAGTGGAAATTGCAAATTACAGTCTTTGCAAGCCCACACCAGAATCTGGGTAAAAGCATCCATGCTTTGGTGCTCTGTCTGGCTACAGGCGCAGGTGGAGGAGACAGAAGCAGTGCTGGCACAGGTGTTGTGGGTCCTCCTCACCATTGTAAGCCTCCCTCTGTCAAACTCTCTCAAATTCCTGTCTATAGCTCCCTATCCGCTCCTCTCTGCTGTAAACAGAAAGGTTTTCGATGTGGCTCAGGTTATGGGTTCAGGGGACCAATGGGTCACAGATGAGACCGACAAGGAACCCCCCCCTCCTACTCCCCTTCCAAACTCCCTTGCAAAACTCCCTGTTAGCAGTTCCTGTTCGCTAAGCTCCCTGGTCACTTGTGCGCAGCTTTATAAAGCCCTGGCCTGAGTGAATGCCCCGCCCACTGGTTAAGGTTCAGCCAATTACCAGAGGCTTCTAGCTTTCAAACCTTCCTAGTAGCTCCACCTCCAACTGCCAGCTACAGCATGAGTAAGGACCACTCACACATGAGAGAGTTTGCAGGATCACGCCTTCCTGATGTGTGTTTTAATGCCATTTTGAAAGACAGGCTTGGATACTGATCACTGGCAGGCTGGTGCAAAACAGCTCATCCACTTTTGCACAGACACGTTTGAAATGCGACTACGCTAATGTGAACATGGTATCATTTAATTTGCACTAGCAGAGTCCCCACCAGGGAGTTACAGTGCAACACTTCAGTGCAGTTCACACCCCCATAGTCCACATTGCAGGGCCGTGTAGACATGCCTTAAGGAATCATCTCCCTGGGAAAACAGGTGAAATTGCTCAACTAGCAATGGTTTCAAGACCTCCAACCTCATTTATGTCAGTCTGACGGTATGTCCGAGATGGAGCGACATACCCACATTAGCTTTTCCTGTGTAGGTGTGGTGGGACTGCCTTCATTGCGAGCTATACAAGCACACTGGGGACTTTAGGTACGGGCACACTTTGCTAGCATGCACTGAGGCCCGTACGGCTGCGTCTACACTGCTATTTTTAGCCCTGTTAGCACAGCTAAAGCTAATGGAGCTATGCCTACCTGTGCTGCAATCACATCTCAGACTGCAGTGCAAGACATACCCAGGGGAGTTGACATCCTGCATAGGGTAGCTCCAGGGGAATGGTATCACCTTGTTGTAAACGGGGTTCTGGAATACTCTCTTTGTGAATACTCCTGTGGAATTATAGAGCCATTAGAAGGCGCTTTCTGCGTACGGCCTGGGAACTGACATTAGTGGGAGGGGAGAGCTCTCTCCAGGCCTCAGGATCAAGCCCCCACCACCCTGCAGGGTTAGTTCCTAACTGAGCTGCTCCCCTCTTTAATTAGACTTATTCATCCAGATAAGGCACTCTGTGTTGGGATTTTGAAATTTTACTCCTACACTTCAAGATTTTCTTTTTTAAGAAAAATGTCTAGTCCTGATCTTCAAATATCTGATCCTTCCAGCCTTTAATTTGTCATTCAGATATATTTTTGTATTTCCCTTGAAGTACCTGTTGTGAGCCCCATCATGCTGAGCACTGTTCATTGCATAGTGAGAGACTGTCCCTGCCCCAGTGAGCTTACAGAGTAAACAGAACAGGAGTACTTGTAGCCCATGAAAGCTTATGCTCAAATAAATTTGTTAGTCTCTAAGGTGGTTTTTTTGTGGCTACAGACTAACACGGCTGCTGCTCTGAAACCTGTCAAAAGGTAAACAGACAAGACTGAGTATTATTCTCCCCATTTCACAGATAGAGGCGCTCACGGTCGTCTACACTGCAAAAGACCCCCACGCAGCATTGCGTCTCAGAGCAGGCTCAACTGACTTGGGCTCATGGGGCTCAAAATGGCAGTGTAGACGAGGCCACTCGGGCCCTGAAACCCACTGAAGGCGGGGAGGGTCTCAGAGTCCAAGCAGGGCCTCTACACTGCTATTTTTAGTTCTGTAGCATAAGCCCTGAAAGCCCAAGTCAGTTGATTGTGGGCTCTGAGACTCACTTCAGTGAGTTTGTTTTGTTTGCTATGTAGACATTCCCTTAGTCAGAGAGCAGTTAAGTAACTTGCCACACACAGCCTGCAGCAGAGGTCTTCTGCTGCCCCAGGTCTTGTAAGTCCCAGGCCTGTACCTTAACTGCAAGGCCATCCTTCCTCTTACACTGCGCTAAGATTAAGGATATGGTCTTGCTCCCATTGACCTCCATGATTATGTCTTAATGTAGCTACAAAGGGAAACATGCAAAAATCTAGTTAAAAAAAGAAAACAAATCTAGGTTGACAGGCTCTCACTCCTGCTGTGGGTTACTCCAGCCCCCAACCAGCAAAAGGCAAAGCAAAAAAGAAAAGCAACTCTGGAAAGGGTCAGTTCTTACTGCTTAATTGGTCAGCTGTCTATAGAGCCAATTTCTGCAGCTTTCTGTGGCATGGCAGGCCCCTAGGTAATATCTGACTGAATAGAACTGTAACTGTTTAAACTGTATTGATGGAAACGGCTGTTTTATCCTATGTGCCTGATATTTCAGCCCATCAGACACAAAGCAGGTCAAGATTCTTATGTCATTGTGTGTATTATAGAGAAGAGAACAGAATATGCTTGATAAAAGTGGGGACTTAAAAGAGAGACTTCTTTAGGTATGAAACTTTCAAGTCACACAATGCATCAAAGAGCCATAGTCCGTACATTGAAAGGGGTGAAAGACATTACCTAATATATTTGTAGAATGAATAATAAGCATCCTGAGTGCCTGGAAGCTAATTTAGAAGTACAGATTGCACTGTGTCTCCTCGGTCTGAATTGCCCCCCCAAAAGAGTCACTAGCAAAAGAAAATGCATTTGGAGACCAACTTTTCTCCATTTAGATGCCCCCTTTTTGAATGTCTCCTGGTAAGAGTTACTTATGAAAAGATGAAATAAAGTCTGTGCTAGAAGCAGCATGTCTCAAAAGAAACTCTGGAGCCCGTAGGGATTCCACATCTCCTCTCCCCTACACGCTGATTTTTGTTCCTTAAATATTGAAAGTGTTGCATGCAATATACTGTAATAGGGTCCTTAGGATGCAGGGGCATATATTAGCATTGGGGATGGGGGGTTCTTATTCTTCTTAGGCACTTCATTCTTACGGAATAGGGAGGTGTCTTGGGGGGAAAAAAACACCCTATCAGCGGTCTTTGCTTTTGTTCCAGCAGAGGCTCCATTGTTTTGTTTGGACACAGTAGAGGATAACCTGTTGCTCTTTGCAGCAGGAGCTGGAAATCTTGCACACAGCTGAAGGTGCCAGTTACGTTTCAGGTATTGGTGTCGTGCAAAAACTGCCTTTTTAAACAAGAAACTGTTCCAGGGATCCCTTGATGTATTAGAGGGAGCATTCTGTACCTGCAGTACCCAGCAATATAATGGAACTGTGCATGATAGGTGAGATTGGCCCCTGTGTAATGGCCAATACAACCCATGGGGGCTGAGTGGGACTTGAGTGGTGTTCGTGTAGGCCTGAATTTCACCTTATGTTAAGAGACTTAGGGCTTGTCTACATCACAAAGTTGCAGCGCTGGTGAGGGGGTTACAGCGCTGCAACTTAGGAGGTGTACACATCTGCAGGGCATCACCAGCGCTGCAACTCCCTGTTTGCAGCGCTGGCCGTACTCCCGTTTTGTCTCGGGTGTAGAGGATCCAGCGCTGGTGATCCAGCGCTGGTAATCAAGTGTAGACACTTACCAGCGTTTTTCTTGACCTCCGTGGAATAAGCAGGTATCCCAGCATACCTGAGGAAGCCTCTCTGGTAATCAAGCAGGTCTCCTTCCCCGCGGTTTGCTCCGGTGTTCTCCGAATCCCCCCCCAAGCGGGTCTCCTTCCCCGCGGTTTGCAGGGGGGTTCGGGGAACGCGAGAGCAAACCACGGGGAAGGAGACCTGCTTGCACGGGAGTTTGGGGAACGCGAGAGCAAACCGCTGGGAAGGAGACTTGCTTGCTCGGGGGTTCGGGGAACGCGAGAGCACACCGCGGGGAAGGAGACCTGCTTGCTCGGGGGTTCGGGGAACGCGAGAGCACACCGCGGGGAAGGAGACCTGCTTGCTCGGGGGTTCGGGGAACGCGAGAGCAAACCGGGGAAGGAGACCTGCTTCCCCGCGGTTTGCTCTCACGTTCCCCGAACCCCCCTTGAAGCCGCCCAACAGCGCTGCAGTGTGGCCACATCTAACACCACTTGCAGCACTGGTTGCTGTAAGTGTGGCCACTCTGCAGCGCTGGCCCTATACAGCTGTACTAATACAGCTGTAACAACCAGCGCTGCAAAATTGTAGATGTAGACATACCCTTAGGGCGCAATCCAGCTCTCACTGAAGTCAATGAGAGTCTCTTCACAGATATCAATGGGATTTGGATTGAGCCTGAAGCACCCAAGCTTGAAATCATTGAGAATTTTGTCAGGGGCACTGAAGAAAGCAGGATCTGGACCTAAAAATGAGGAGAGTGGAGCCCTTCTTTTCTAGACCCTTAAAAATAATCTACTTCCTGTGTGGTGTTCAGTCCCTGAGAGCCAAATCCTGTGAGATGCTGAATTTTCTCAGCCTCCATAATAGTAATGGGAGATGAACGATCTCAGCGCCTCTCTGGGATCACCTATGCCTCACAGGTTCGATGCTTGTGAGAAGAAGCGTGGATGGAACCTCCGAAATCACCAGCCGGAATGTTATGTTAACATCGCGACATGAGCTAGGTGACCTGGATGAGCTAGGGGCTTGCTGTTGGGATTAGGGAGTTTATCACGTTAGGGCTGCCGGTTGGAAATGGGATGAGACTGGTAACGAGTGGAAGCTGCTACCTGAAGGCTCTGTTGGCCGCTGTGAAATAAGCTGATGGCCTCCCACCACATTCCACAGGACATCACAGAACTGCCCCAAGTGTCTCATTCTCATTGACAATGGACAGACATGGATTGAACGGGCCCCAGAGACTGAACTAACCTTTCACCTCGGCAAGTCGGGTTTGAATCGCATTAGGGGTGCAACATGGGGGAAACTCTCATTCCTGCATTGAGCAGAGGGCATCCATCTCCAGGATTGTCAATGAGGCATCTTCCATGAGCCTTTAAAAAATATACCCTGTCTGGGGAAGCGGAACAGAACAAAAAGAGCAAGTGTGGAGGGAAGGATCACACCGTCAGCAAACAGGCAGCACAACAAGGTCGCAAAATTGTCTGACCTGGGCAAGCCACAAAAATATCTAGGAAAATAGAATCTACAGGTCAGCTGGATTTCTGTTCCCCCTTTGCTTTGCAGAATGAGTGGCTGCTCCAAGCCAGCTCTATTTCCTGCTGCCCTCACTTGTCACATCAAACTTTATTTTTACCATCTGTGGAGACATAGTTAAATTTTAGTGCTCACTTATCTCTTTCTCCCCCAGGCCACAATTAATTGAGGCCAGGAGGCAGGCAGGGCTGCTCAGGCAATATTTACAAGAAGGAGGGAATGTTAATGGGACACTTGGGCCGAGCCCTGTGGAGGGGGGAGATGCTGCAGGTGGGAGGTGACAGTTGGCAAGGGAGGAAATCTTTGGAACCTCGCAGAGGCCTCTAGAGTGATTAAAATTGCTGAGGATGAGGCTTTTTATAGCAATGAATTAAAACCTGCTCCCTACATTAAAATGCTAGTGCTGGGTCTCTTGTTTCTCTGGGACTCTTCTGGTGGCTGGATAGCAGTGAGGCTATGATGTGAAAGAGAATAAGGAGCCCGGGGGGTAGAATGGCATAGAAGCTAGAGGAGCCTTTCAGAGTTATAAACTCCTTCGATGCTGCAAAACGTGAACGTGGCAGCTCACAAAGAAATGACAGCTACTCCTTTCACAGCTCAGTCTGGCAGCAGCGTTCAGCTGATTATTATTATTTAAAGAGACAAGGTGGATGAAGTAATATCTTGTATTGGACCAACTTCTGCTGGTGCGAGAGAGAAGCTTTTGAGCTACATGGAGCTCTTCTTCAGGTCTGGGAAAGGCACTCAGAGTGTCACAGCAAAATTCTAGATTGTTAAGCATAAGGAGTTAACAGATGTTGCAAGAAACCATTCAAAATGAAGTGGGAAGTTAACACTCCTCCAGTCATAGGACAAACAAGGTTTACAATTAGTGGTTTATAGATTGTTGTAATGAGACACAAAACCAGGATCTCTACGGAGTCCATGATTTTTAGTGTCTAGCAAGTTATTATTTAAGCTCCCAGGCTCATCTTTTGACGGTGTTGTGCAGATTTCCTTTGAGGATGAGGACAGAGAGGTCAGATGTGGAGTGATCATTCTGTGAAAAGTGTTTGCCCCCAGATGAAAGGGTGTCTTTGCCTTTTATCATTTTTCTGTGTGAGTTCAGCTGAGAGTGAAGTAAGTAATTGTCTTGTTTCATCTACATGGCTGTTATAGGGACATTTGATGCACTGGATGAGGTACATCACATGTTGTGATACAGCATGTTTAGAACCCAGAGATCTTGAAAGGTGTGTTGTGTGGGATGTTGGTCATCATAGCAGTGGAGATATATCTGCAGGTTTTGCATCTCTTGTTTCGGCAGGGTCTGGTGCTGCTTTAAGTTGGAGTCTCCTGGTCTGTGGACAGCTTGCTCTGGTGATGAGTTTGATGAGGGTTGGGGGCGGTGTTTGAAGGCCAGAAGATGGGGATCAGGAAAGATCTCTTTTAGAATGGGGTCCCCATCAAGTAAGGGTTGTAATTGTTTGATGATACCAGCGTGTGGTGGTAGGTACCCACTTGGGGTGTGCGGTCTCTGGATTTTATTTTTCTGTGTTGAAGCAGTTTATCTCAGGGTACATGGATGTCCTGTTCCAGGATGCAATCTATTTCTCTAGTTCTTATTTGGTGAAGGCAATTTTAAATGTGTTAAGGTGAGACTCAGCAGGTCAGTGTCCCACCATGCTATGTGCTGTTCATACACAGAGTGAATAGTAGTCCCTGCCCCAAAGAGTTTATGGTATGAAATACAAGACCCAATAGGTGGATGAGACAAACAAATTGGCCAGGTGGGTGCTGGCGGGGACCAGGGGAATACAAATAATAAGAGGTTGCACATTTCTTAGCTAAGCAGGAGCAGTATCCCAACACACCACTTGCCGAGCTGTTATCAGTTGGGTTTCCTCTGGAAAATCTAAGGGCTAAAGGAGTTCAGGAGAGCTAGCAATCTCTCCTGGAGCCCCTATTAAAGGCACAACTGCAAACCATCCTGACGTGAAGAAAAGATAGGAAGAAAAATAAGAGGCTAATATGGTTCAATCAGGAGCTGTTTATGACCTGAAGATCAAAAGGGAATCCTACAAAAAGTGGAAACATGGATAAATTGCTAAGGTGCAGTACAGGAGACTATCACAAGCATATAGGGACAAAATCAGAAAGGCTAAGACACAAAATGAGTTACATCTTGCAAGGGACATAAAAGGGAATAAGAACAGGTTCTTTAAATACATAAGGAGCAAGAGCAAGACAAAGGAAAGCGTAGGTCCTCTACTTAGCAGGGAAGGAGAGCTAATTTCGATGACATCAAGAAAGCTGGGGTGTTTAATGCCTCTTTTGCTTCAGTCTTCACTAAACAGGTTAATGGTGACCAGATACTCAACATAATTAATATTAACAAGGGGGAAGGAATTCAAGCCAAAATAGGGTAAGGACAGGGTAAAGAATATTTAGATAAGTTAGATGTATTCAAGTTTCAGGGCTTGATGAAATTCAGCCTAGGGCACTCGAGGTACTCACTGAAGCAATCTTGAAACCATTAGCAATTATCTTTGGGAACTCATGGAGGATGGGTAAGGTCCTGGAGGACTGGGGAAAGGCAAACATAGTACCTATTTTTAAAAAGGGAAATAAAGAGGGTCCTTGGAATTATAGATCAGTCAGCCTAACTTCAATACTGGAACAAATTGTTAAACAATCAGTTTGTAAGATCCTAGAGGATAATAGGGTTATAAAGAATAGCCAGCATGGATTTGTGAAGAACAAATCATGCCAAACCAACCTAATTTTCTTCATTGAGAGGCTTACTGGCCTAACAGATGAGGGGAAAGCAGTAGATGTGATATATCTTGATTTTGGTAAAGCTTATGACAGAGTTGCACATGCTTCTCATAAGCAAACAAGGGAAGTGCGGTCTAGATGAATTTACTATAAGGAGGGTGCACTACTGATTTAAAGACCATACTCAAAGAGTAGTTATCAATGGCTCGCTCTCAAACTGGAAGGGTGTATTTAGAGGTGTCCCGCAGGGATCAGTCCTTAGTCTGGAACTATTCAATATTTTCATTAATGACTTGGATAATAGAGTAGAGAATATGCTTATAAAACTTGCAGATGACACCAGGCTGGGTGGGGTTGCAGGCACTTTACCTGTAAGAATTAGAATTCAAAAGGACCTTGACAAATTGGAGAATTGGTTTCAAATCAACAAGATGAAATTCAATGAAGATAAGTGCAAAGTAATTCACTTAGGAAGAAAAAATCAAATACACAACTACAAAATGGAGAATAGCCGGC
This sequence comes from Gopherus evgoodei, assembly GCF_007399415.2. Taxonomy (NCBI): domain Eukaryota; kingdom Metazoa; phylum Chordata; order Testudines; family Testudinidae; genus Gopherus; species Gopherus evgoodei. Next base: position 122,523,294 of record NC_044327.1, read on the forward strand.
TAGGTGATAGTACTAGTAAAAGGGACCTGGGGTTATAATGAGTCACAAATTGAATATAAGCCAACAATGTGATGGAGTTGCAAAAAAGGGTAATGTCATTCTGGAGTGTAGCGACGGCAGTGTCAGATGGAAGACACAGAAGGTAATTGTCACACTCGGCATTGGTGAAGTCTCAGCTGGAGTACTGTGTCCAGTTCTGGGTGCCACACTTAGGAAAGATGTGGACAAATTGGATTGAGTCTGGAGGAGAGCAACAAAAATGATAGAAGCTTTTGAAAAACTGACCTATAAGAAAAGGTTAAAAAAACTAGACATGTTTGTTCTTGAGAAAAGAAGGCTGAGGGGGGATCTGCTAACAGTCTTCAAATATGTTAAGGGAGTTATAAAGAAGACTGTGATCAATTGTTCTCCCTCCACTGAAGGTAGGACAAGAAGTAATGGGCTTAATCTGCAGCAAGGGAGATTTAGATTAGAAATTAGGGAAAACGTTCTAACTGTAAGGATAGTTAAACTCTGGAATGTGGAATCCCCATCATTGGAGGTTTTTAAGAACAGGTTGGACAACCATCTGTCAGAGACTGGTTTAGCTTTACTAGGTGCTGCTTCAGCACAGAAGGCTGGACTTGATGACTTCTCAAGGTCCCTCCCAACCCTACATTTCTATGATTCTGTGCACATTATAGAAGAGGTGAGTTTGGAGGAGTGACTAGAAGAAAGATAGAGATGGTGGCCTTACAGATTTTGACAGGGAACTTTTCCCAGTCTCTTACCTTCTCTTTGCAGGGGCCAGTGTGAAGCCAACATTTCACTCACGTTCCACTTTAACCCCTCCAGACGGGCTCACATGGCACTTGTGTGGTGCCTGGACCTCATGCCATCCCAATACACAAGGTGAATTTCATCCTTAATGTGTGTAGCGAAAGTGCAGTTAAGAAGGTCAGTGGAAAGTAGTCTCCAAATGAAAGATCCCTTTAAAATTAACCATTCATGAGTCAATCTCTTTAAAAACAAATCAAGGAAGAAGAAAAAAAAAACAGAGCTAGCAGGAGATCAGTTGGAAAACAGACATCTGGCCTATCTTTGGGGGCTGGTCAGTAATAATAAATGGGGGGAAAGGAGGAATATGGCAGCACAGATTACAGGACAGGTGGCAGAAATCCACGCCCTACCTTCATAGAATCATAGAATATCAGGGTTGGAAGGGACCTCAGGAGGTCATCTAGTCCAACCCCCTGCTCAAAGCAGGACCGTTTCCCAACTAAATCATCCCAGCCAGGACTTTGTCAAGCCTGACCTTAAAAACCTCCAAGGAAGGAGATTCCACCACCTCCATAGGTAACCTATTCCAGTGCTTCACCACTCTCTGAGTGAAAATTTTTTTCCTAATATCCAACCTAAACCTCCCCCACTGCAACTTGAGACCATTGCTCCTTGTTCTGTCATCAGGTACCACTGAGAACAGTCTAGATCCATCCTCTTTGGAACCCCCTTTCAGGTAGCTGAAAGCAGCTATCAAATCCCCCCTCATTCTTCTCTTCTGCAGACTAAACAATCCCAGTTCCCTCAGCCTCTCCTCATAAGTCATGTGCTCCAGCCCCCTAATCATTTTTGTTGCCCTCCACTGGACTCTTTCCAGTTTTTCCCCATCCTTCTTGTAGTGTGGGGCCCAGTGCAACTGCAGTGTCTGGCTTTTGAGCATTGTGCTTGATTTTTATACCCTGCATTAATTATATTTTAATTATTATTATTATGCCTCGTTAATTGTCTGTGCAGTGCCCTGAGCACCTTCGAGGGCGGGGATGCTTCATAAACGCTGACTGTATAATTAAGGTCTGGTCTATATGTAAAAAAACAGAGTAGAGAGAAGACATACTTAGGCTCACACAGACCCATTTGCATCTTAAAGTGGTTTCTCTTCTATTGTCAGGTCCAGATGCCAGCTTTCCTCGTCTCCCTTGTCTGCTCATGCTGGTTCTGCCAGTATCTTACCTTGGGCCAGTGCTGCGCCTTAAAGGGAAATTTTACCCAGATGGCACAACCCATGTGGCAGCTCCCAGGGCGAGAGGTGCTTGTTGCCGCAAATGAATCATGCAATGTTTGTTGTGAATTTTGAGGGAAGTTTCTCATTCTAACTGGCATTTCTGAGCCTGGTGCCAGAGGCAGCCTTTGGCTGCAAAGCAAGATCATTTGTGACACGGGGAATGCAAGACCTCTACCCACGAGAGACTGTATAGCAGCTGCAAAGTTCGGATCCAGATAGGTATTCATAGTGGTAGCTGGGCCAAGCCCTTCTCCAATTTCCAGCCTGCTTTTATAGTGGGGTGAAGGGACTCACGCTGAGATTTTGCAAGAAGCCTAAGAGAGTTAGATGTCCAAACTGGGACTTGGATGACTAACTCCTTTATGGTCCTTTGTCCTTTCTCTGTCTCCAAGAGAGCGCATGGACCCTGCATTAGGGGGAAATTCACCCTTGAAATTCAGCCTGAAGCCCGTGCTCTTCTGAAGCGAGACTTGGGAATTCCACCCCTTGTGGCCAAACTCTGCCTCCTGGGGATTGATTTTACCGGAAACTTGAAAACAATAGCACAAAACCTTTCCTAGGATTTCTCTCCAGAACCTCCCTGTCTCTGCTCCCTGATTCCCTCTTCCTCAGTAGGCACTGCTCCCTAAGTTCCCTGTAAGCTGTGCAGCAGCCTATTAAGTGCCATGCAGGTGCTCAGGGAACCTGCTTGGCTGGGACCTGCCATGGCCTGGGAGGAGGGAGGGTGTGCCCCTCCCGGCCAAAACCTCAGCCCCAGCTGGACCAGCCCCAGCTGGAGTGCCCCTTCCCCTGCCTGAACCCAGCCCCAGCCTAGACCTGCCACAGCCGGGGGAGGGGCACCTATCCCACAGCCCCAGCCCCGGAGCTACCACAGCAGGGATAGGTGCCTCTCCCCCACCAGCCTAGGTGCTGCTCTGAGTACAGAGAGCTGGGGGGAGTCCTCACTCCCCACTGTAGCCCCAGGACAGCCTGCACCCTAAACCCCTCATCCCAGGCCCCACCCCAGAGCCCACACCCCCAGCCGGAGCCCTCACACCCCCACTCTAACTCTCTGCCGCAGCTCTGAGCCCCTCATCTCCAGCCCCACCCCAGAGCCCACACCCCCAGCTGGAATCCTCACACCCCTGCACCCCAATCCTCCGCCCCAGCCCTGAGCCCCCTCCCACACTCCGAACCCCTCGGCCCCACCCCCACCACATGAATTTTGTTATGTGCACCAATACGGAGGTGAGGTGTGACACATCACCTCCATATTGGTGCACATAACAAAATTCATTCTGCAGATGCGTGGGGAAAATTAGAGGGAACCCTGCATCCTGTCCCTTGTGTGCTGCCGGGAGTTAACAAACAGCTCCTGCCAAAATGAATCAGCAGAACTTCAGCCTCTTTATGCAGAGTGTTCTCATCTCAAACAGCAACAGGAGCAGAGCTGGGGGTAGGCATCTCAAGCAGTGACAAGAGGAGTGAGCAAAGACTCCCCACATCCCCTTTCTTACAGCTGATAGTACAAAGACTCACCCTCAGACCGGGCAGCTCTCAGCCAGCCGACTCTCTTTCCCTCTGTCTCCACAGCCCAAGAAGCAACATACTCGGTTCTTGTCTATATAATGCAATGATGTGTGCCCATCACTGTAGGATCTGAGTGGTAGAGTGGCCCATTACTGAGGGAAATTAAATCCCGTGTGGGATAACTCCATGGTGCAGGATAGAACCGTATGGGAAATAGTCGTAGAACCTCCTAGATCATCTTTAGCACCGTAAAACCACATAAATATCTGGAGGATTAGTCTACCATCTATTTGGTTTTCAAACTGTGGGTCATGACCGAGTACTGGGCTGTGGAATGTAAGGCACTGGGTCACGGCTGCTCTGGTCAGCACTGCTGACCAGGCCGTTAAAAGTCCCGTTGGCAGAGCTTCCCGCCTAAGGCAGGCTAGTCCCTATCTGTTCTGACACTGCGCTGCGCCCCGGAAGCAGCCAGCAGTAGGTTCAGCTCCTATGCAGGGAACCGTGGGGCTCCGTGTGCAGCCCCCAGCCTGAGCTGGATTTAGTATGGGGCTTGCTACTTGCTTTTTGTATTTCAAATCCTGTATTCAGGGCCTGATCCGAAGCCCACTGAAATCAATGAGTGCCCTGGGGAGAAGTGAAGCAAAACCTACGTATCAGTTTATTCGTGATGACAAGTGTGCTATACCCTCTGAACTTTCAGACTTCCGGGCTGAGCAAAAGGGGTGCCATTTCCCTCTGAGGCTGGCCAGGAGCACAGCTCGCATTGGCCAGGATTTTGCATGCTGTGAAGAGGAATCCGCATTTAAGTATAGCAGGGAGCTTGGTGCTAGCTCCAAAGGTTGATAAACACTGTCAGCTCCTGTTTTGGCCTGGAGCTCTGAAGAGAGACCCTGCGAAGAGGGTCACAGTCTGAAGCAAGCTGGGGTCTGAAGTAATTGTGTTTTGTAATGGTCTGGCAGGTCGGTCAACCCAGTTAAGATTTTATTCTCCAAATAAAATCTCTTTTGATCACTCAGTGATGTGAAATAGCAGCCTCCAGGAGAGACCCGCAGCATCCTGGGGTCTGTGTGTGATTACAGGTCTGGTAGCCGCATTAACTTGGCTAGACCCATGCAGGCTTTGTGGCCAGGACTGCAGTTTATTACCCGTTTGTCTTGACACAGATAGGCAAAGAGGAGTTTGATTAGCCTGCGGGTAACAAAAGAAATCAGTCTTCTAATGTCCACAGCTGGGGAAAGGGACCCTATGGCAAAGGGGAAGGGATACCAGGAAACAGGGACCTGTCTATTATTACTAGAAATAGTCCGTGGAGGTTTAGTCTCAGGTTTGAGTTTGAGGCTGAGTCGCGTACTATGGCTTGAATACCAGCATTGCTGAGCGCCCACAGATCCCATTGAAATCAGTGGAAGCTGCAGGAGTTCAGCACTTTTGAGTATCAGGCCAATACGATATATTGGTACTTTACAATCCAGCCTAAGTAAAGGGCATCTGGGCTGACTCGGGAGCAGGGTAGGTTCTGAACTGTGACGCAGTCACAGTTAAAGTCCTGGGTTTTCCATCTGTGCCAACTCAGCTGTGTTAGCTGATGTGCTGGGGATTGGGCTCTATACTCCACTCATTCCCCACCCTTGTCTGCACACAACTGGGCCCCTTGTACGTATCTCTCTATAAATCATCCTGGATAAATATACTGTGATGGACCTTCGTCTCAGGGCCAGTCTATAGGTTTCTTAGCTTTGCGATAGACCCAGGCCATTTGGGAAGAGCAGAGTAGTAGAAGGGAGATATACTGGCCACTGGATAAGCAGTTTTCTGTTGCCTGAGTGACCAGAGCAGGGGCTGCTCCAGGCTAATGAGAACACCTGACTCCAATTAACCTGCTAAGAGTCAGGTGAGGCAGTTAAGCACCTGACTCTAATTAAGGCCCCTCTGATGCTATAAAAGGGCTCACTCCAGTCAGGCCAGAGGGAGCCAGAGGAGAGGAAGTGTGTGTGAGTAACTGGGAACAAGAGGTGTGCAAGAAGCTGAGAGTGAGCAGGCATAGTGCTGGAGGACTGAGAAGTAAAAGCGTTATCAGACATCAGGAGGAAGGTCTGGTGGTGAGGACAAAGGAGGTGTTGGGAGGAGGCCTGGGGAAGTAGCCCAGGGAGTTGTAGCTGTTCCGCAACTGTACCAGGAGGCACTCTACACAGCTGCAGTCCACAGGGCCCTGGGCTGGAACCCGGAGTAGAAGGTGGGCCTGGGTTCCCCCCAAACCTCCTATCTCCTGATCAAACACAGGAGGAATTGACCTGGACTGTGGCTTCTACCAGAGGGGAAGGTCTCTGAGCTGTTTCCTGACCGACAGGGTAAATCTGTGAGGCTAGCAAATCCACTAATAAGCGCAGGACCCACCAAGATAGAGGAAGAACTTTGTCACAATACACACAAGAAATCTCTATATCTGCATGAGCATGGGTATGTCCATCTCCTAGTCTAGTCTATCTTCTGATACGACGTCCACTGATGTAAATAGCAAAGCTTCCATTGACTTCCATAGTGCAGGATCAAGCCCCATGTGTATACCTAGTACATGCATTTTATTTAAAATGTAGCTAACTCGTTAGCAGAACTGGCCAAATGTTTGTTATCAAAATAGTTTTTTAACCAAAAATGCTTCCAAACTAAAATGAAAATTTTCACGAAAAATTGATCAAAATGAGGAGGGAAGGAGGGAGTTGATCAAAAACAAAGGCTGATTTTTTTTCAGTTTTCAATAAAATATTTCAGTTCTTGATAAAAAATTTTCTTTTTGAAAATCAAAACTTATACTAAAACTGATTTTATTTTTTGTTACTGAAATTTTTTTTTTCAGAAATCTGACTTTCTTGTGGTTTTGTTTTTTTGTTGATATTTTTGCCCATGCCCTATTGATGGAAAACCATGTGTCAGGAATGGTTTGGAAACGTGACTTTCATCTAGGCAATCTATGTAGGTTGTGCCCTTATTTATCTTGTGCAGATCCGGCGATGGCAGTGCATGCCTTGTGACCTCGAGGCTTGGTTATTGTAATTCTTTTTTCGCTGGGTTATCACGGAGGCAGATCCACTGCTTAAGCTCATTCAGAATGCAGCCACTCATGGGTTTGAGGTCACTGTTCAGCCCATTATGTGTTCTTTATGCTGGCTGCCTATTAAGTGGCAGATTCGGTTAAAATTAGCCTCACTGGTTTATAAAGGTCTGAATGGGACTGGCTCCAGTTATATATGAGACCTCCTCCTTGAGCCTCCATCTGGCAGGTTTCTGCATTCACACACTACCTGGTATTTAGGGGATCCATCATTAGACCTGAAGTCAGAGGCAATCAAGCTTCTGCTCCAACAGGGCAGATAGCAAGGAACTCCTGAAATTCAGCTCATTCCATCTCTCTCCACTTTTATAAAACACCTAAAAACATTTTTTCCCCTGGGGAGTTTTTAAATTATGATTGCTGTTGCTGTTTTATTGTTTGATTTTTTTGTTTGTTTGTTTGTTTTATCCACCTTGTTCATAATTTGGTAATGTGCTTTTATTCATTAATAAGAAATCGTTTTACATTTGTCATTCAGTTCCCAGAGTGCTTTTGTGGAGTGGATACTTCATAAATATATTATTTTAATAATAATAATTATTATTATTTATTAAAATGCATTTTTAAAAATCCTGTTAAAAATAATTGGCCTTTTTTGAGTAGCTTTGCTCTTTAGGTTTTGTTTGCTGAGGTTTGATTATTCCAGAATAAATACAGACTTTGGGAGCTCCAGTCTCCATTTTGCTGCACAACGGAAGCTCCATTTCAAAGTAGGAGGGGAATATTCCTCTTTTTCTTAACAAAATTATTAATTTTGATCAATTATGAAGAGTATTCATGTCCTGGTGTGAATGCTGGTAATTATCTTGCGGTTTTACAAGCCCATGCTGATTTGTCTTGGTGGTGCAGGAGATGTAAATATCTGTATACTGTTGCCTATTATAAGTGATTTTTGGAAGATGGTTTCAGTCTCATAGTCCATCTAAAACTGTGGGGAAATGCCATTTGGAAGGCTGTTAAAATACAATTGCTCACTGATTTACACACTCAAGGAAGTGCCCCTTTGCTAGGAGCTGTGTGCTGAATAAAAGCTTTTCAAGTGGTGCTTTTACTAAGTAGATAATGGAATGGCATTTTATTTTCTGCTTTAATCCATTATGTTAGTGTATGGAGGCATATCTATCTCATAGACTGTAAGATACCAGAGCAAGAGAGTCAAACCACTTCCTTTTTTATTTCTCTGAAGCAAATTTTGTGTTTTGGACAGGCACCAGGCTCATGGCACGGGAAACGCAAATCTTCTGCAGCAGAATGGCGACCGCATGTGCAACTCTAAATAACAGTGCAATGGTGTTTCCCAGTTCTCATTTGGAGCGGTAACAGCTAGTGGTGAAAAAGCAGTTTGCACTGCATGGCCCATTCAGTCTGTGCTCTCTCTGCAGACACTGCCAATAAAGGGGCCAGCTGAAATCTCTCCACCATGGAACTGGGCTGAGAACTTCCTGCTTATGTCACAGGAGATGTAGAACAGCCATCTGTTGGCGATACTGCTCTATAGAGAAGAAGGGTGGTAGGGATTAAGATATGGGTATCTGGGTTCAGTTCCCATCTGTGCCTGAGCCTTCAGAGTGATCTTGTATAAGTCTCTTAAGCCCTGATCCAGCAAAGTGCTTAAAGTTAAGTGTGTATTTTAGTGCTTTGTTGGGTTGGCCCCTTAGCCTCTCCATGCCTCAGTGCCCCACCTGTAAAATGGAGATACTTCTCAACTAGCTCACAGGGATGTTGCGAGAATAAATTTCTTCATGATTTTCCACTGTTCAGTTACTATGGTAATGGGGCTATGCAAGCAAATAGGCCGATGCTGGTCAGCCATCACAAACCTCATTTGGATTTGAACTGGTGAGAAAAGGCTTCCCGTTGTATTTACCAATCCCCCGAACCACTTGCTCTCCCACTTTTGTTCTGTAACAGCTGTTATTTTTTGCTCCAGGCAGTATCATCGCTGGTTGCTGTGAATTGCATATCACGCCAGGCACCTAGGACAAGTCATCAAGGCCATAAGCATGATATATCTAGGCACTGGAGTTACATTTTTCCTCCCAAGCGAGTTTTTATTGTAGGAGCAATGCTGTGCAGGTAGCTTCTAACCCACAGTAAGGTGGGCGGGCTCATTCTCTTGTCTTAGTGTTGCAGCTTTTCCGAGAAACTCTAAACTCTGGAGAACAGAGGAGATGATCTTTCTTCACATGTCATTCAGGATGCGCCTGTAAGTGTTAGCTGGAGTGCCTGCTCAGAGGGAGCCCAGAAAGCAGTTGGCTGCTGGGTTAGGGAAAGAAACAAGAAACTTTGGGAACCAGAAAAGGGGGCATTAATCCTATTGAGGCTCATCCTTACTAATTCTTTGTTTCTGTCAAACACCCAGCATTTAGCTGCTTTCTTGAATGAACCCAGTGTCTGTACCTCCAAAAACAACTTGGTCCAGTGAAAAATAAGAGCTTCTACTGTCTCGTGTCTGGTCTGGAATGCTTTTTCTTTAACTTGCATCTGTGACCCATCTGTTACAGTAAAACACACACACACACAAAAATTCCCTGCTAAGCAAAATTGTCCAGGGTCTGATCCTGGCAGCCCTTAGTGCTATTGAAGTCAGCTGGACTGGTTCATGTGAGAAAAGGCTACTTAGTGTATAAGGTTTTCAAGATCGGCCCCAGCAAGCTGTACAGAGAGAGCTGATCAGAAGCCAAAGAGAATAGGAAAGTTTTAAGGAGAGATTTAAAGAGGGGAAGTGACTCAGTAGCTTGCAGGGAAGTGAAGAGGGAGGAAGGGAGGGTAGAGGAAGAGAATTCCAGATAGACGAGGTGGTGGGGATGGGTGGGCAGCATGAATGAAAGGGTGGCCCCTCCCTCAGCTGTAGGGAGCTGCTGGAAAGGGACAGACGGGCGGCCAGGACTGGAGGATCAGAGTGCGTGGGAAGTGGGGGAGGTGGATCTGACATTGGGAACGGCTCCCATAACAAACTTCTCATAGCGTGGACCACATTTTAATAGGGAGATTGTCTTGCAGACCACCTCCCCTCCTGTTCACAATCGCATAACATCTCGGGGCCAGCCCCAGCAATTGCTTGGATAGAAAAGCAGTATTAGGAAAGCACTTAATGTATTTTAGCTGTCTTCTAATGCAGTTAAGCAGCTGGAAATGAGGAGAGCTGGCACCATGTCAGTAACCAGCTCTGCAAGGACTGTCCGCAGATGAAGGGCAAGAAGAATAATTATTGGCCTGGAAAAACTCTTGCCTGAAAAAAGACTGAAAAGATTGAGGTCATTTACCTTAGAAAGGAAACGAATAAGAGGGGACGTAAGTGTGTATAAAATAAAAACAGTCTAGAGAAGGTAGGTCAGGAGCATCTGTTCTTCCTTTCTCATAACACAGAAAAGGCAGCAAATTCAACGCTCATAACAGAAAATACTTCTCCACTCAGCATGTAATCAGACTGGGGAACTCACTGCCACAAGATGTCATTGAAGCCAAGAATTTAGTAAGATTCAAATAGGGATTGGATGCTTATAAGCCAACTATCCAGAGCTGTTAATTACTGCAGAGAGAGTGAGTATTGGAAGGTGTATTAAACTCATACTTCAGGATTTAAACCGATCTCTAATGGTTAAGGATTAGGATTAGACCTTTATGGGGGCAGATTATGCCACATCCGCTGTGAGGTTTCTTGTGCCTTTCTCTGAAGCAGATGGCGCTGGCAAAGATGCCGGAGTAGGTGGACTAAGGGTCTGATATGGCAATTCCTATTCTTCCTCACTCTGCAAGCCTCCAGCTGGCTGTAGACCAGAATGTGAAAACTTTTGCAACAGAGAATTCTGAAAACTAGGAGTGCAGTTTTGAAGTGGACTCTGGGATGGATAGGAAGCCAACAAAAAAGGAACAAGAGATAACTCCTGCACTGAGAGAGTAATCTGGCCAAAGCAGTTGGGACACCCTGAAGATTAGACAGAAGAAAATGTACAGCAGGAAGGCCATATAATGAGGAATTGTAGTAATCAAGGTGGAAGAAGATTAAAGCACAAGCAGAGTTGCAGCAGAGACAGGCTCAAGGGAAGGAGAAAGTCTGGCAGTGCTCCAGAGGTGATAATAGGCAGATTTACTGACCAAAGAGAAGTGGGAGACTAAAATAAAGTAATGTTGGAGGTCAAGAATGACTCCAAGTGTTTGGGCTTTGAAGCAAAGTTAAAATCTGAACTAAAGACATAGGGCCGTGGGACATAAAATGTGATTTTTACTAAATACATAGATTAAAAAAAATCTTAAAATGTTACATTTGTTCCCGCAAAATCTGGAGCTGAGCTCTACCGGTGAGCTCTACTAGGCTGCACATTGGCAGGTATGAGTGGAGTATTTCTTGTTTAGAGATGACCCTAAACCAAAAACCTTTCATCTGGAGACCACTGAACTTTAGGACAGTTCTGATCTAGATCTGAATTGAGCAACTAGGTCTTAGCGGTATAATGGATCTGAACCGGAACCTGGAACCCATGATGTTCAGATCCAGATGTAAATGTTGTGACTGGGACTAGTTCCCATGGTTAACAGAGAGGATACTTCAGGCCATACTCCTGTGCGTCTGGGGGATAGTTTGGGAGATTTTTTTTCTCTTTTCCGGCGGCAGAAGAACAAACTGTTAAAGCTTGCCACAAGCAAGCACGAGGGACACTAGAGTTTATTGGGGCAAAGCTTCCTCCCTTTGGGGCAGTCCTAGCAATGCAATTCTCTCCCTGGCAAACAGTGTGCTGCCATCCTCGGACAGCACAAGTTCCCTGCTTTGAAGAAATGGACGTGCCAGCTGCAAGGCAAAGAGATACAGTTGGAACAAGGTGAGGTTGGGTGGGAGGCAGAAATCACTGATGGCCTGATGACATGACAATACATGTGGGCTGTGGTCTCCATACATTTCTATTAGAATCACTAGGAACCAAAGATAAAGGTTGTTTTATTTTTATACTTTAAAGGGATTTACTTTCTCCAATTTAAATTTAGATTTCTCTCCTCTTATTAGCAACCCCTTTTAGGAATAGATTATGCAAGAAAGAAAGGAGTTTAGGACACTAGTCTATGATTTAGGAGACCTGCATTCTAGTCCCTGCATTGCTACAGACTTCCTTTGTAACCTTGGTCAAGTCCCTTAGCCTCTGTAATGCTTTCCTACCTCACAGGAGTGTTGTGGGGATAAAATACATTGAGAGGTGCTTAGATACTGTGGTAATGAGGCATGTATGTATCTTAGATAGATTTGGTGGCCTTATCCCAAATGCCATGAATTCAGCCTGTCAAGGCCTTGGATGGGGCAGCATGCCCCTTAAACAGCCGGTCTTCCTCCCAGACTGGCTCCTCATATACCACTTCTCTTCTTGTGGTTGTTAAAAACCTCTCCCTCTCTCTGCTTCCCAAGTGCAGCTGCAAAGGTTACAGAATGATAGAAGAAAGTAGCTCCCTTTAATGAGACTCCTTAGGCTAATGTAATTTTGAAATAGCAAACTGATCCAGCACACTCATTTCCAGTTGCTGCAGTTTAAAAAGGTGGATGGAGATTTGATCCAAATATAGCCTCTGCCTTCTGGGTACTCATTCGTTGTGAAATTTTAGCATCTTATGGACCTTATCATTCAAAATCAAATCTGTCGTTCATAAAGTGCCGACAGCCTAGGATTTGATAGACCATTGGCTGTCAAACTTGGTATTCTGCTTACAGAAGCTGACAACTCCTAATGTTTCAGAAGCAACTGACACCCTCCTTCTCTTACTATTCCTATTGAATACACCCTACCAGCAGTGTGGAGTATAGGCGAAGAAAACGATTAGCTCACTCTCTGACCCGTGAGACTGAATCACCCTTACTTAATATCCATAAGTAAAAACGTTATTGGTCATAAAATGATACAGACTTTCGGAAAAATCTAACATCCACAGTACTGGTGAGTAGATGTTTGGTGAAGAAGTGTTTCCACCTATTTGGTTTATATTGACCGGTCATTAGTTTCATCGAGTGACTGCTTACTCTTTTGTCATGGATAATTGCAAGGGGCCACCACTATTCCCCTCATAACTTTGAATGGCTCAGTGAAGTCCCCACTCAATTTTTCTCCCTACCTCATTTTTTGTCATCATCCTTTCATCGTGCAACTCTGGAAAAAGACGGTTACTCACCTTTGTAACTGTTGTTCTTCGAGATGTGTTGCTCATATCCATTCCAGTTAGATGTGCGCGCTGCGTGTGCACGTTTGTCGGAAACTTTTTACCCTAGCAACTCCAGTGGGCCGTCAGGTCGCCCCCTAGAGTGGCACCGCCATGGCGCTTGATATATACCCCTGCCGGCCCACCCGCTCCTCAGTTCCTTCTTGCCGGCTACTCCGACAGTGGGGAAGGAGGGCGGGTGTGGAATGGATATGAGCAACACATCTCAAAGAACAACAGTTACAAAGGTGAGTAACCGTCTTTTCTTCTTTGAGTGATTGCTCATATCCATTCCAGTTAGGTGAATCCCAAGCCTTACCTAGGCGGTGGGGTCGGAGTGAGAAGTTGCGGCATGGAGCACTGCAGAGCCGAAGGCCGCGTCATCTCTGGACTGCTGGACCAGGGCGTAATGGGAAGCAAAGGTGTGGACCGATGACCAGGTCGCTGCCCAACAGATCTCTTGGATGTGCACACGGGCGAGGAAAGCCAGCAACGACGCCTGCGCCCTGGTAGAGTGCGCAGTCATACGGCCCGTAGGAACGTGAGCCAAGTCATAGCAGGTCCTGATACAAGACGTTACCCATGAGGATAACCTCTGCAAGGAAATGGGAAGCCCCTTAATGCGGTCCGCTACTGCCACAAAAAGCTGGGGGGATTTGCGGAACGGTTTGGTCCTGTCCACATAAAACGCGAGAGCCCGACGGACATCAAGCGAGTGGAGTTGTGGCTCCCTGCGTGACGAATGAGGCTTCGGGAAAAAGACGGGGAGGAAGATCTCCTGGTTGATGTGAAAGGCTGAGACCACCTTGGGGAGAAAGGCAGGGTGCGGTCTCAGCTGTACCTTATCTTTATGGAAGACCGTATACGGGTGATCTACTGTGAGGGCCCGGAGTTCCGACACCCGTCTAGCTGAGGTGATGGCCACTAGAAAGGCAGTCTTCCAGGAAAGATAGAGCAGGGAGCAAGTCGCTAACGGCTCAAAGGGGGGCCCCATGAGCCGAGCCAGAACCAGGTTGAGATCCCAGGTAGGGGCAGGGGGTGAGACGTTGGGGTATAGACGTTCCAGCCCCTTCAGGAATCTAGTGACTGTCGGGTGAGAGAAAACCGAGCGGCCATCCCCACGATATCGCCAGGCCCTGTTGCTTGAGGGACCAAATGTAGTCCAAAATATTGGCGACCGAAACTTCCATAGGGAGGAAACCCCTCTCCGTGCACCAACAGGAGAAACGCTTCCACTTGGCTGAGTACATCGCTCTGGTGGAAGGTTTCCTGCTACCCAGGAGTACCTCACGTACCGGGGTAGAGCAGCGTAATTCGGATCTGGTCAGCCACGCAGGAGCCATGCTGCCAGGTGCAGCGACTGGAGGTCCGGGTGACAGAGTCTGCCGTGGTCCTGGGTGATCAGGTCCGGGTGAAGGGGCAGGGGGACTGGGTTGGCTATGGCCAGGTCCAGCAACATGGGATACCAATGTTGCCTGGGCCACGCTGGGGCTATCATAATCATGCAAGCCCTGTCCCTGCGCACCTTCAGAAGGACCTTGTGGACCAGTGGGAAACGCGTAGAACAAGTGGGTCGTCCACGGGATAAGGAAGGCGTCCGCTATAGACCCGGGTTCCCGGCTCTGAAAGGAGCAGAACGCCTGGCATTTCCTGTTCCCCCTGGACGCGAAGAGGTCCACGCAGGGACAACCCCACCTCTGGAAGAGTGAGAGGGCGACGTCCGGGCGAAGGGACCAGTCATGCGAGAGGAAGGATCTGCTCAGGCGGTCCGCCAGCGTGTTCCGTACTCTGGGGAGGAAGGAAGCCGTGAGGTGAATGGAGTGGGCTGTACAAAAGTCCCAGAGCCGCATCGCCTCCTGACATAGGGGAGAGGATCTGGTGCTGCCCTGCTTGTTGATATAGTACATGGTCATCGTGTTGTCGGTTAACACCGCGACACAACGACCTCGAAGCTGATGAGAGAACGTTTGACAAGCAAGGTGGACCGCTCTCAACTCCCGCATGTTTATGTGTAGATCCACCTCCTGCAGGGACCACAGGCCCTGTGTCCTCAGGGTTCCCAGGTGGGCCCCCCAGCCGAGATCTGAGGCATCCGTTGTTAGGGATACCGAGGGTTGGGGCGAATGAAATGGGAGCCCCGCACACACGACGGACTGGTCTAGCCACCAGCGGAGGGAATCCAATACCCCCTGGGGGATGGTGACAACCGTGTCCAGCGAATGTCTGGCCAGCCGCTACTGCGCGATGAGCCAAGATTGGAGGAGCCTCATGCGGAGCCGCGCATAACCTGTCATAAACGTGCAGGCTGCCATGTGGCCTAAGAGGGTTAGGCATGTCCTTATAGAGGTTAAGGGGGCCGCCTGCAAGCGCTGAATGATGGCTGACAGCGACTGGAACCTGGGCAACGGCAGAAGGGCCCTGGCCAAGGTGGAGTCCAGAACGGCCCCGATGAACTCTATCCTCTGCATGGGGAGCAGAGTGGACTTGTCCATGTTGATAATGAGGCCCAAGGTAGTAAAGACGCCGGTGATCCTGCGGACGTGGCTGCGGACCTGCAGCTCTGATGTGCCCTGAATCAGCCAATCGTCGAGGTAAGGGAACACATGAACGCGACTGCGCCGGAGATGTGCGACAATGACAGCCATGCATTTGGTGAATACCCTCGGGGCCGTAGAGAGGCCAAACGGGAGGACTGCGAATTGGTAATGATGGCGGTCGACCATGAACCGAAGGAAACGTCTGTGTTGTGGCAATATAGCGATATGAAAGTAAGCGTCCTGCATGTTGAGGGCGGCGTACCAGTCTCCAGGATCCAGAGATGGGATTATGGTCCCCAGGGATACCATGCGGAACTTCAACTTCACCAGATGTTTGTTGAGTTCCCGCAGGTCGAGGATAGGTCTGAGGCCTCCCTTGGCCTTGGGGATGAGGAAGTAGTGGGAATAAAATCCCTTGCCCTTCTCGTTGTCCAGAACTGCCTCTATGGCTCCTTTGTCGAGGAGCGTCTGCACCTCCTGGCGGAGGAATTGCTCGTGAGAGGGGTCCCTGAAGAGGGACGAGGGTGGGGGGCGGGAGGGAGGGAAAGACGTAAACTGCAGACGGTATGCCGTCTGCACAGTGCGTAAGACCCAGCGGTCGGATGTTATTTGGGTCCACGCCTGGAGGAAAACCGAAAGGCGGTTGGAAAACGGGGGGGAAGGATCCGTGGGGGAAACTGGTACTGCGCCCTCGGGCGCACCTTCAAAACGAAGGTTTTGGTCCAGGTGGGGCTTTGGAGGAGCTCTGGTTCTGCCCCCCTTGGTTCCTCGACTGTCTGTGCCTGCCATTTCTGCCGTGGCGCCTATTGAGGTCCTGCCGCTGGCGTAACTGGGGGTACGGCCGGCGCTGCTGCTGTTGTTGCAGCCGGAAGGATCTGCATTGTGTGCCGGGCATGTGCATCCCAAGGGAGCGCATGATGACCCGATTGTCCTTCAGACTTTTTAGTCTGGGGTCTGTCTTCTCCGAGAACAGGCCCTGGCCTTCGAATGGGAGGTCCTGGATGGTATATTGGAGCTCCGGTGGAAGGCCAGAAACCTGAAGCCAGGAGATACGGCGCATTGTAACCCCTGAGGTGAGGGTATGAGCGGCCGAGTCTGCTGCATCCAAGGAGGCCTGCAACGAGGTTCTTGCGACCTTCTTGCCCTCGTCAAGAATTGCCGCAAATTCTTGATGCGCCTCCTGTGGCAACAGCTCCTTAAACTTATCCGCTGCCACCCAAGAGTTAAAGGCGTAGCGGCTAAGGAGGGCTTGCTGGTTGGAAACCCTGAGCTGAAGGGCCCCAGCCGAATAGACCTTGCGGCCGAGGAGGTCCATACGCCTGGCCTCCTTGGACTTGGGAGCTGGGGCCTCTTGTCCATGACGCTCCCTCTCGTTCACCGACTGCACTACAAGGGAGCACGGTGTCGGGTGAACATGGAAGTACTCATAGCCCCTGGAGGAGGCCATGTACTTCCGCTCCACGCCTCGTGCAGCAGGGGGGATGGAGGCCGGCGATTGCCAGATCGTATTGGCGTTGGCTTGGATAGTCCGAATAAAGGGCAGGGCGACCCTGGTGGGAGCATCTGAGGAGAGGATGCTCACCACAGGATCTTCGATCTCGGAGACCTCCTCAGCTTGCAGGTTTAAGTTCTGCGCTACGCGCCTGAGGAGGTCCTGGTGCGCCTTGAGGTTGAGTGGGGGCAGGCTGGTGGAAGAAGTGCCTGCCACAGCCTCATCAGGAGAAGACGATGAGGAGACCCCTGGCAAGAGAGTGTCCATAGGGGGGGTCTGTCTGAGCCCGCGCCTCTGACTCCGGAGGGAGCTCAGGGTCCTGCTGTTTGGACCTGTCCTCCCCGTCCGGAGAGGGAGGGGGGCGAGACAGCGATGCCTCCGGCGCCCTGTGCTTCGTCGTCGCAGGCCTAGGAGGAAGCTGTTGGGGGCCCTGGGCTTGGTGGTACGCCCAGGGTGTCCAGAACCCCCACTGCTGTGGTCTCTGGTCCTGTTGAGGAGGGTCTTGAAAAAGGGCCGCGTGCCTGTCTGTGTCCAGTGCATAAACATTGTCCGCCTATGATGACACAGACGGCTGTCTGGAAGGCCATGGAGGGGCCGAACGCGGCTGGTAGGAATCCTTTCGTCCTGACGCCGAAGATATTCTCGGTGCCAGGGACCGGTACCGGGAGTCATACCGGTGCTGGGATCAGGACCGGGGCCTGTCCTGGACTCCGTGCCGGGAGCGGGACCAGTACCTGCCGCCGACTCGGTGCCGGGATCGGGACCGGGACCTGCCGCCGACTTGGTGCCGGGATCGGGACCGGGACCTGCCACCGACACGGTGCCGGGAGGTCGACCGGGACTGGGACCTGCCACCAGCGCGGTGCCGGGAGGTCGACCGGGGAGTTGATCGACGGTGGGAACGGCTCCTAGAGTCCTGGTGCCAGTACTGGTGACTTGAACCAGACCGGGACTGTTTGGAGGATGACCGGCGCCGTGAGTGCGATTGGTACCGCCGAGGGGAGCGGTGCTGGGACTGCGAGCGGCGCCGGGATCGGGAGCGTCCACGGTGACGGGGCCTCGACAGCGAACGTGAGTCCCGAGACGGCGCTCTCATCGTCGGCTTGCCTCTGGACACAACCCGTACCGGGGGTGGAGGCTGAGTTGGCTCTGTAAGAGCGATTAGGTCCCGTGCCGAGGCAAAGGTCTCCGGCGTCGATGGGACCAATAGCTCAACCCCAGATCTTATGGGTGAGCTAGGAGGGACCGGAGTCGACGGGATCCCTGCCGGTGGTGCCGCGGCCGAGGTAGGTGCCGGGTGCTCCACTCGAGTCTGCCTGGATGGAGTCGCAGACTTCGAGGGCCTTGCTTCGGGTCCCAGTGCTGGGGAAGGACGGTGCCGGGGTGTCTTTCCAGTGCTGGCGCGGTCCGGTGCCGGTGTAGAGGCGACGGTCTGCGAAGCTGCCGGGTTGAGTGCCGCTTCCATAAGGAGAGTCCTCAACCTCTGGTCTCTCTCCTTTTTTGTCCTAGGCTTAAAAGCCTTGCAAATATGGCACTTGTCCGAGATGTGTGATTCCCCCAGGCACTTTAGGCATGCGTCGTGGGGATCGCTGGTCGGCATCGGCTTCTTACAGGCCGCGCATTGCTTGAAGCCCGGCGAACCAGGCATGGGCCCGGTGCCGGGTGCCGGTAAGGGCTACGGCCCAAACCCGCTAACAAATATTTACATTTACAATACACTAATTAACTAACTATACTTAACAACTATTTACTACTAACTACAACTATGAACTGTAAAACGAAGGAGAGCTAGGGACGTGGAGGACAGCAATGCCGTGCTCCACAGTTCCAACGACCGACACGGCGGTAAGAAGGAACTGAGGAGCGGGTGGGCCGGCAGGGGTATATATCAAGCGCCATGGCAGCGCCACTCTAGGGGGCGACCTGCCGGCCCACTGGAGTTGCTAGGGTAAAAAGTTTCCGACGAACGTGCACGTGCGGCGCGCACACCTAACTGGAATGGATATGAGCAATCACTCGAAGAAGAATCTTTATTTCCCTTCTCTAAACCTTTACACTCCTTGCAATCTCTTTCTAAAGATGAGACAGAACTGGATCCAGTGTTCCAGATGAGGGTGTGGCATGAGTGGCTGCAGTGTCATCTTAACACTCCTTTAAATGGATTCTCTTTATATCAGTTTTCTTCACAGCATTACAGGCTATTTACAGTTGATAATACCCAGCACTTACATGCAACTTCATGGGTTACAAGCAATGTACAATGAGCTGTTAACTAATCAGTGACATCCCATTCTCAAACCCTTATGACAGTAGCTGTGTAAGCTATTTAAGGTACTTTTACATAGCGCTCATCACTGTACTATCTTAACTCCTCACAGTCTTTAACCGATTCATTCTTCCAACACTACTGCAAGGTAGGGAATTGCTTTTACCACCATTTTGCAGAGAAGGAATAGAGGACATTTTGCAGAGAGGAACAGAGACTCAATGGGAGTTAGTTGCCTAAATACTTTTGAGCAGTAGCTCTCAACCATGGGTCTGGGCCCCCCTGCGGGGGGCCGCAAGCAGATTTCAAGGGGTCCACCAAGCAGGACCAGTGTTAGACTTGCTGGGGCCCAAGGCAGAAAGCTGACGTCCCATTGCATGGGGCCGAAGCCTGGGGCCCTGAGCAACTTAGCTTCATGGTGCCCTCTGCATGGGGCTGGGCAATTGCCCTTCTTGCTACCCCTTAATGCCAGCCTTGGCTTTTATGTGCAGAAAACCAGTTATTGTGGCACAGGTGGGCCGTGGATTTTTCATAGCATGTTTGGGGGGCCTCAGAAAGAAAAAGGTTGAGAGCCCCTGCCTTTGAGGATCTGGGTCTAAGTGACTTGAACAAGGTCTCACAAGAAGTCTGTAGCAGAGCAGGGAACTGGTTCCAGGTCTCCACAGTCCCATGGAAGCTAACTGATCACTGGGAAATGCTTCCTCTTTGTTTCGCAGATGGTAAAACTGAAGTGCACAGAGATTAAGGGACTTGTTCATGGTCACACAGTGAGCAAGGGGCAGAGTCAGAAATAGAATCTAAGTTGAGTCCTCTGTTGCATCTAAAAGACTATGCTGCTTCCCTGTATGACGTATGAGACTTTCTTCAGCAGTTCCATAATAATAATACTTGGCCTGTATAGCTTTTTCCATCCAAGGGTCTCAATGCACTTTACAAACATAATGAACTTAACCTCCAAATATACCTCTGAGATAGTAGATAAGTGTTATTCCAGTTTGAAGGGTGGAGGCAGGGAAGCTGAGGCACATTATATTGGTGATATCACCCAGATGTCCTCACTTCCTCTCTGCCTTACCCATTGGACCTTCCTTCCTCTCTCTATGGTAAAGGAAGATTTGCAGCATTTTCCTGCCACCAAGCTCCTTTTTGTAAAGCTCAAGACAATAACAAGAGATCTGTGTCATTATAGTGGAATTGGTGCGAAAATCTCTGTGAATGTTTGTCTGAATCCCATGGGACAGGAAGTTTGAAAGAATCATCCCTCCAACAGATTGGCTGGATTGATAGAGCCAGACTACTGCAGTGGTTATAGTGATGGAGGATGCTGAAGATCTGCTCTATTGCAGGCTGAATCTGGAATCTTGTCAAAACAGGGAGGAGCCCAGATCAGTTCTGTGTTCTGTAAAGTAATTAAATACATCAAAGAGATATACCCTATTCCTCTCTCTAATGACCAGGCATTAGAATTGACTCCTGTGGTTTGTAAGATCTTCAAAGACATCTCGTAACACTGGGGAATGGATGCAAAATGTAGCAATGACGGGCATCTATAATGCATCTGGTTGTCCTCTAGTTTCTCTTCTTGCCATTGCTAGGTCCATTAGCTCATAAGTGGGGAAGTTTTTGAATAAGTTAGTTTAGAGCGGCAGGGCTGGGATGATAAGAGATGGCATATGTACAGCGTGATACTATTACCTTCTGCCACGTACGCCAGTAAAGGAATGGGGGCTGCTGCTTCTTTGAATAGAAATGGTAAACTGGGAATTTAAAAATCAAATTAGCACACAGAGGAGCTCAATAAATTGTTGGGGCTATAGACAAGCGCAGGAGTGAAATGGATTCATTAAAATACAAATTATTTAAGAGACCAACCTGGAATGCTATTATGCAGCGTGTCAGTGACTCATTTTCATTTCACTGAGACTCGGCTACAGTTTGCCTGCACATGATGAATGAGCACTTTTTACTTCTTTTTTTGAAATGTGGCACAATATATGCAGTTAGAGCCATAGTGTCTTTTACTCTGTTAAAATCAGGCCCTCGAGGAGCAATCAGAGTGAAATCTTCAGGGAGCACCTCACATGGACTACAAAGTTAAGCATAGTGAAGAAGTAACTGCAGTCTAGCTACCCCGGCCTGTTTGGTCCTCAGCTGTAGTGTTCCTCACTACTATGCCCTATGTTCCCACACAACTTTAAAGCAGTGCAGCTCTGCTTCCTCTCACCACACTCTGGCTTCGCCTATTTGGGATTTAGCTGAAGTGAGGCTTACACTTTGTGGGCCAGATTCTGCGCTCAGTGACAACCGTGTAAACAGAAGTCAATGGATTTACCTCAGAATTAGACCCTGCTTAAGCATGCGCCTAACCTGAGTCACATAAAACAAATGGCACCACTCCTGTGCTTAAAGTAAGGCATCTGCTTAAGTACCTAAAATATGCTTTAGTCAAACACAGGTTATTGGGCTCAGTACTGGAGTAACCTGATGATGTTCTGTGACCTATGACGTGCAGAAGGTCAGACCACATGATTTAATGGTCCTGACTGGCCTTAGTCTATGAATCTTCTGTGCTGAATTGGGGCCTTACACAGCAGCTTCTGATTGTAATATAAATCCAGTACTCTTTGAGCTTGATTCTCCAGTCAGTGGGTGTGTTGCCTGAGTAAGAACTGTACGATAAGGGGCCCTTGTCTTCTGCAGATATTTTCCTCTCCTCTATATAGTTTTCTCTGGTTCTGTAGTTCATTCTTGCCCAGAACAGAGATGAAAATGTTCTGTCTCCTAAAGTGTTAATTGCAGCTGAATAAAGTTGTAGCTGACTCCCCTGTAACAAGGCTCGGTTAGGAGATTGGAGCTTTAGCTGTGTGAAAATGTGTAGGAGAGGCTAAGAAAAACATTCCGGCCTAAGCAGAGAGATTGGGGTGGGGGTGCGGGTCGGGTCAGAGCGGGAGGGCAGAAGAAGAGAGTTGAGGTAATATCTTTTTTAGAGAGACAGAGTGTTTGCGGTTACATCGCATTCCTAAATCTGCCTTCTCATGAATTAGGCTATGGGTCTGGCAGAGAAAGAAGAGGTGGGGTGAGCCAGTCCAAACCGGCCTGGCAGCAAAAGGGGCGTTTTCTTGGCATGGCTTTCACCAAGCGTCCTGGCACTGCGAACCCTCTGAGAACCTCATACAAAGCTCAAGCATTTAAAGGGACACCATCAGGTTAATGTCAGCCAAAAATCTGAAAAGAAAAAAAATCTTGAAAATCATTAAAAATGTTAGCATCTATTTAAATAGCAAGGGCAACCACTTTTTAAATTGGTTTCGATTTGCAGTGTTTGCAAACAATCCTGCATTGTGCTCGTGCATGAGAACTAGAAAGATGGGATTCAAAAGGGGAAACTGACTAGTTTATTTTCCTTGGCCAAGCTGAGAGAAATGCACAGTTGGATTTTTAACCTGATTTTTAATGTTAAGAATATTTAAGGAGCAGAAAATTTTTCACCAGTACATCTCAAAGGGCTAGATTTTTGCCACCATAACACATGCTGAGTAGAACCTTCCTTACTCCATAATTCGTCCCGTTGGCACCCAAGAGAATTCGTGAAATTAGGTATTATTCAGCTTGAGTGTGGATATTGTAGTGCCACCCAGTGTGCTTCACAGCAGCTGGAAAGCATGATCACCCTCACTTTGTGGGTGGGGAAATGGAGGCAGAGGGGTTAAGGCCAAAATTTTCAGAAGTGGCCACTGATTTTTCAGGTGCCTCCATTTTGGGGGCTTTTAATCTTGGGGGCATCCAAAACAAGAGACAACCAACATCAGCAGCCACTTTGGAAGATGTGTGGCTCTGTGACTTGCTCAAGGCCAGACAGAGTTTAGGGACAGGGTGATGAAACATGTCTGGCAGAATGAAGTCAGCGTGACTTCTTTTCTCTGAGAATGAGATGGGGTTTCTGTAATGTCCTGGCATTAGATAAGACTTTGATTTAATGCCTTATGTCCTGAATTCACCTTCAGCACTAACAATACATTCTAATGCTGTGCTCCAGTGTGGAGGATAGATGGGGCCTCTTTGGGTTAAACATCTGGGCGTTGAATGGCTGACCGTGCTTTGTCCCTGAAGCAAAAAGCCCTCCAAGGAGCCCTTGAGCGAGATTTTGAACAGAGAGTTTTAATTGTTTAGTAGCAAAGTCACATGTAAATGCAAGGTAAGGAGAGTGTGATGCTATTAGCCAGAGTTCATATCCAGAGCATCAGAAAGTTGCTTAGAGCCTTTGTTGAACTTGTAATGCTCGAGGACACCTCTCAGAGAGCACATACAACTCTGAACAGCCCTTTAAAAATGCCAATGCATGGAAAATGCATTTGAGGCCAACTTCATCCCTGATGTAACTTCATTGGCTTCAGTGGATGAAGTGGAATGATGAATGAACATAGGCATAATTAATGTTTTGCATTTCTGCAGAGCTTTTCTTTAAGGCCTTTGCTAGCATCAACTAATTAAGTGACACAGCCTGAGCTGGGCAAACTCTGTAGGGTTCAGTTTGTGAACCAAACCTACAAGTCACTGTACAAGGGTTGCAAGTGACTTCATCTCTATTCTCCGCCCTCCATGACAACATCCCATCCACCTTTCTCCTCCCCTCTGGCACATACTAGCTCTGGCGCACCTGGCATTGGCCACTGTTGGAAGACAGGATATTGGGCTAGATGGACCTTTGGTCTGACCTAATATGGCCGTTCTTATGTTCTTGGCACAAGTGTCCCTTCCAAGAGCATGGGCACAGTATCCCTCGTATTAAATGGAGGGGGTGCCATCTGGCTGCCTTCTGTCTTTGCCGTGGAAGGATTCACATCTGGGGCCACTGTCTGTGTGCACACACACACATGCACACACGCACTCCAAGGGTCCTCTCTTAACACGAACATGCCTGACACCTCCTAGATAAAATCCTCTATCTCCCAATGCAGCAGCGCTGAGCAACCAGGGCAGGTAGTATCCCATGAGGTCTATTGATGTAGCTGAGGAACCATCAGGAGTTGAGAAAAGAAGACTGTGTGTGTGGAAGGGTTGGGGGGGGGGATTAAGTCTTCAGATATGTAAAAGATTGTCATAAAGAGGGTAGAGATCAATTGTTTTCCATGTCCACCGAGTATAGGACAAGAATCAGCTTAGCTTGCACCAAGGGGGATTTAAGTTAGATATTAGGAGAAGCTTTCTAACTATACAGATAGTTAAGCACTGGAACAGGTTATCAAGTGAGGTTGTGAAATCCTCACCATTGGAAGTTTGAAGAACAGGCTACACAAACACCTATCCAGAGTGGTCTTGGCTAAAGCAACATCTACACTACAAGCTAGGGCTGTGATTCACTTGCCTGTGTACACGTACTCGGGCTAGCTCTCATCAAGCTAGCATGAGTAAAACTACTAGTGTAGCCACAGTAGCACAGGCAGGTGTATGCCCAGGTAGCCTTTCCTTTGCTTGATGGGTTGGGATTTTGTGGCTACGGGAGGTTGGGGGTGAGGGAATTTGGTCCACGGGAGCAGAAAGCAGGATGGAGCCCTCTGTTCTCATGGTTAAAGGAAAAGGAATCTCAAGAACTATATTTGAAATTTTCACTGAAATACCCTATCTGCCGAGCTCAATCTAATGGCTTGTGTATTGTCACTCTGTGTAGGAGAGATTTTTGGGATGTGGGGAAGGTCCCCAAGCAAGTGGAACATGTGGCAGCAGCAAACACATTGTGCCGCCCTCTTCGGAGCCTGCCCATCATTGCTCTAACATTGTACATCGGTGCTGTAGCTCCTAGAGCAGAGCCTCATGCTGATGGTTTAGGGTTCAAAGCCTGCCGTCAGTCCATGTGGGGTGGTTTATATTTAGATCCCTGCCAACCTCCTGCTGCAGAAAGGGAGCCCGGTAGCTTGTTCCTTTCCACCCTAATGATTGGCTTCTGTTTTCAAGGCTGTCTTTGCAAGGAAAAAGGGCTAGGGATTTACTCTTTAGAAAACTGAACTTCTCCTTCCCTTTAGAGGGTTCATGGGCCCCAAAAGCCAGCTCTGGGCACAATATAAATAACAAATAATAATCAAATGAAATGACATATCATTCAGAGAGCTGGGAAGTGAATGTAAAGTCGAGAACCTGCAGGAACTCAGCGAGATTTCTCCAGGAGGAGACTTGAACTTTTAATTGCATTTTGACTTTCCAGTTTGCTTCCCTTTAATCACCACTGTGCAGTTGAGTGGCTCCCACCCATCCTGGGAAGGTGAAACTGGAGCAAGACTGGAGACAGAGTGTGAACAAAGCCATACAAATGGCTCCCAGGGTTGGTTGCCCAGTGTTTAGACTGTGCTTATAAATTATTATAAATTATGTGAGCACCAAATCTGAACAATGCCTTAAATGAGATGGGACATGCACAGCCCATAGGAAACAATATTGCATGAGCCAGTCTACACCCAAGGATAAAGATAAAATAAATGATCCGTGTTTATACTGTAAATAGAGCACACTACATGCACGCAGTGCTAATATGACACATCCAAACAGTATTCCCACATTTCCATCCATTGTCAAACCATGCTGGGAGGAAGTTTAAGGCTTATAGTAATTTGTTAGAAACTCTTCATAATGCATTACAGTAAAATGAAGGTCTGGAACACACGCCCTATAGTGAATGAGTAAAGAAACTCAAACTATTTCATTTACCTAAGAGAAGGTTAAGAGATGACTTGATCGTGGTCTCCAAGAACCTACATGGAGAAGAGATCTAGCAGGAAAAGGCAGAATGAGATACTGTGATAGGAAACTGAAGCTAGACAAATTCAGACTAGAAATAAGATGCAGATATTTACTAGTGAGGGTCATTAACCAGTAGAGCAACTTATCCTCTCCATCATTTGAAGACTTTAAACCTAGACTGGATTATTATTATTAATTGTATTATTGTAGCACCAAGGAGCCCCAGTTACAGATCAGGACCCCACTGTGCTAAACACTATACAGACACAGGGCAGGAGGATTATATGTTTCTAAATTCGGTGCTCTAGTTCAAACAGAAACTGTGAGCTTGATTCAGAAATTACTGGGTGAGGTTCTTTGGCCTATGTTATGCAGGAGGTCAGATTAGATGATCATTATGGTCCCTTCTGACCTTAAAATCTGCATATCCATGAATAAAATAACCCTTTGTTTTGTATAGAAGATTTCCTGCAAACTGGATCCCAAAGCACTGCGTAGAGTTAACTAAGAGTACAAGTTAAAGAGTTAAAGACTAAATAACAGAGGGATATTAAGAGCTACGGGCAAGGGAGGAAAAATATTTTCAGATGACGTTTGAAAAGATGTGGAGGGTTTTTGAGGCAAAGGAAGGCAAACATTGCAGAGGAGAATGCACTTGCGCCAACAGAAGGAAGATTGTGGCTAGCTGGTATACTGAATATTGTTAGGCTTGGAAGGATTAGATTTTTATCGGTAATTATTGGTAAATGTTGATTTCACTGTGCACACACGAACCAACAAAAAAAATTCCATTGATGATATTAATGAATTTTACAGATAGGCACAGTAAGAAAAATACTGCTTGAGACTTATTAGAATTTGTTACGGATATTTGCTTTGTATACTTTGACATGTAATGTGGATAATTTGTGTTTCCGTGGTTATAAAGTTTTAACTTTTTGAATCTCTGACTGACATCTACTGTCATTAAATAACTATTGTCTGGCCCCCTATTTTCTGAGTCCCCCTATAATCTCTCACATGTGTGAAAATTATAATTGATTTAAAAAATATGTAAAATGCTTATAACCAACAATTTGTTGCAACTGTGAACATTTAGATTGATAACAAGTAAAAATAAGCATTGTTATTAGCCATTGAAATGATGAAAGACTAGAAACAGGACAGATATTCCTATTATATAATGCTGTTGGAAGGAGAGGAGATGAAAGTCTGGATCTTTCTAAGGGAAAAGACATGACCCAGGATGTCAGTTTCAACTGAAAGAACGTACAAGTTCAACATTTTCATTTTTCACATTGTATGTTGTAGCAGTTTGCTGGGCAGCTGGGCAGGGTCAGGGAACAGATAATGAATCTGCAGAAATGCAGTTATTTGTATAGCTGAGCCCATTAGAGCTAAGATTCTGTCAACTTTTCCATATCAAAGGACATTTTTCACAGGGTTGCGGCTGGGACATAAATAGTTTCATTTCAGACTGAAACAGTCAGTAAGTTCTCAGCCTGTGAGCACTTTTTAAACATGATATTGGGAAGGAAATCAGGTCTATCACATTCTTAATGTGGGAGAAGCAAAATGATATGTTTGCCTCTAGCCGTAAACATGAAATTGTGCAGGCATCTATGGCCTAATCCAAAACCCCTGAAAGTCAGAGGGCGTCTTTCCATTTATTCCAGTGAGTTTGGATCGGGTCCTTATTCCATAATGAGGAATAGCTGCTCGTGTACTGAGTCACAGTCTAGGCCTGGGCATAGGAGTAGTAGCTAGGGACTCCTGAATTCTGATTTGAGCTCTGATACTGATTCCCCTCTGTAGCTTTGGGGAAATCACTTAAAGCTGGATTGTCCTTGAGTCCTTGCCTGGAGAGGGTGGAGTGGGGAGACAAGCAAAGAGCGGCTCTCTCACCTTGGGCAAGGGTCAGAGACAATTCGCTGTTGTCTGCACTCAGGGGAGTTGTGATTCATGAGGCGTATGCCATATTCCAAAGACGCACAGAACAGTTCATTGGGAAGAGGAGGGCTCAGGGCCACGGCAGAAGCTGCAGTATTGTCTAGTCCATTGGCAGGAAGGAAGGTCGTTTGGTTAAGGCACTAGCCGTGGGATTCAGGAGATTGGAGTTCAGTTCCTGGCACTACTACAGGTTTACTAATCTAACTAATCACCAGATGTGGGGCTGGGAAGGGATTTCCCCCCAGGTCAGATTGACAGTGACCTTGAGGGGTGGGTTCACCTTCCTCTGCTGCTGCAATCCCCACCTGTAAATTGGGGTAGTAATACACTCTTTCTCCTACCCTGGGTCGGTCCAGTCCTTTTAGAGCATGAGCACTTTGCCAGGGACAATATCTGACTATGGGTCTGAACAGTGCCAGTCACAATGGGGCCCCCATATTGGCTGGGACCTCTGAATGCTGCTGTCATGTGAGTTATGAATAACACTAGTAATGTATGCTCTCATTCAAAACTAATCTGTATTAACATTCATTTTCAGTAGCACCCACATTATCCTGGCTCCATATAAACACAAATGGAAGTGGACTTCCTGCCCTGAAGCTCTGACCCTCTAATAAAGAAGAGTACTTTAAGCTTTAAAAACAAGCAGAAAGAACTGGCTGCTGCCTAAGGAATTTATGCTCTAGCTGAGTAATCAAGCAATATATCCAGTATTTATATATGTATTTATTTAAGCAGCTATAGATGCATTCATTGGATTTATATGGCGTATCGGTGGGAGCAGCAGTTGTGGCCGCTCTTCTCTCAGACACAGCCCTCACGCTGTTTGTTATCCAGATGCTGTCTGCACAATGAAATGAGCGTGATCTTCAGTGCTGGGATTCACTCTTGTTTCATACCTGCTTGGTGGTTGGTGGAGACAGGGAAAGAGTGAAGCTTAAGGATGAATTTAATTTATAGTACTCAGCCTTTGTGACTTATCAAAGCCCAGAGCTCCTCGTGCTGCCACACCGGGCATCCTTAGCTGTACAGCACAGTTTGACTGCGGAATAATGAAAGTGCATCAGTGCCTTTGTAAACGGGGATGTGCCAGTCTCAGGCAGTAGAGAGGTTCCCTTTGGATAAGCACGCTGACCCTGATTCAGGAAAGCACTTACGCTCATATTTAACTTTAAGCACATGTTTAAGTCCTTTCCTGAAGCAGGGTCTCAAGCTTTTGAAAGCTTATCAGACTTTTGCACGAGTTGGGTCTGCAGAATTCCCTCTCTCTAATGGCCTTATCCGGCCCCCATCACTGAAGTAGCTTGAGCACCTCACAATATCCTCACAGCACCTGTGAGGCAGGGCCAGAGCTGTTAACCCCATTTTACAGATAGGGCAATGAGGCCCAGAAAACGTTGTTACTTGTCCAAGGTCCCATAGGAAGCCTGTGGCACACCAGGAAATGGAGCCCAGGTCTTCCAACTCCTAGCTAGTTCCCTGGCCTCTGACTATCCTTCCTCTCAAATTGGAAGGTCAGTCTCACGAGAAAATATCTACTGCTTTTTCTGCGTTCAGTTAGCCTAGAAATCAGGAAGGTGGGGAAAGTTATCAAAACATTTTCCAAGCAACGGTAAAGGTTTAATTCAAAGTTTGGGCAGAGGTTCTGCTCAGGTCTTATTTCACCAGCCTGCCTTTAAACCTGTTTGATACTTAAGTGATGTGTCTCATTCCTCATGTGAGATGTCTCCATGCTAGACAGAGGTGTGGGCTGTGATCCTGTTATCCCTTACAAGCTAAGCAGAGTTGGGCTAGCTCAGTACTGTGATTGTACTAGGGGCGCTGTCATTTGTATAATGTGCACTAAAGTCCTGACCTCTTGTGATCACTGAAGAACCCATGACACCATTCTAGTAAGAATAAAGGAGTTCACCCCAGAAACCTGAGTAGATTCCTGTTTCGATGATATTCTGCCTAGCCAACATTTTCTCTCAAGTTTTACTTGGCTAGACGATTCTTCTTCACTCAGTCTTAAACAGATCCAATGTGTTGCTTTTCACTGTTGAACAGCTGGTGTGCTTCAGCCAAAGGTGGCTGCATTTTGGTGATTGTCGAAGTGGTTCTCTCTATAGAGTTTATACTGTGTATTAATTTGAGGCAGATACTCAGGTAATGTAAATTACTGTAGTTCCAGTGAAGACAGTGGGGTTTTATTGATTTACACCTGAGATTCTGGCATTCAGTAAAGTCCTTTAGGATCCCTTAGGATAAATCTGGCTTACAATTACAGTTTTGAATAATATACCCTGTAAAATCTTTTGAACTCCAGCTAGATTATTTGAATAAGGATTTAATTGCCTTAATAAGGATTTTTGCTGGTTTGTTATAGTCCTGGGTTTTTGGTTGAGTATGTTTTGGCAGCAGGGAACTCATGTTTTGACTTAGATTCTACATATAAACGTAATATGGATGCCCCAGAGAGTAATCTTCCATGACTCAGAATAGATAGCTTCTAATTCTGGCACTAGCTGGAAATGGCTCCTGTCTCTGAAAAAAAATATGGTTATTAGAAATTAAATTTGTCCTTAAGACTCATCCCTTCCCCAATGCCCACAAGAAAGGAGTGAATAATAATGATTTTTATTAAAATAAAAGATAAAAATCAGCTATTGTCAATTGAATTGCCAGTATATGGACATCCCTAAACTATGTAACTGTATGATCACTCTGTTATAGGCTTTGTCCATTCTCTCCCCAACATCACCTCCCTCCTGTTGTTTTCTTTCACTTGTTGCATCACATCTAAAATTAAGCAAAGCTCCTTCAAACACTTATGCATCTGCCTGACTTTATTACCGTGAGCAGTCCCACTGAAATCAGTGGGACTGCTCATAGTAGTAAACTTGAGTATATGCATAAAGTATTCACAGATCAGAGACTTAGAGTGTAAACATTTTGCAGAAGGGGAACTTATATTTTCATTTCGGTAACAGTTTCAATAGCATTTTTGATTAAAAAAAAAAAGAAGTCACCAAAAAATTGTGACAAAATGAAATTAAAATAAAAAGTTCATCAGATTAAAAAAAAAAAAAAAGCTTCTTTTGAACAAATTACATTTTTCTTTGAAAAATTTCAACCAGGTGTGGAAGAGTGTTACTTTCAAAATTGAAAGCATTACTTTCTTTCTGCAAGTAACACTTTCAATACTTCGTTACTGTTTTCCAACTGGCAAAAGTTGGAGAATATTCAGGAAATGGGGAAAACCCCTCAACTGTGAAAAAAAAATTGCAACAAAAATTTTAAAAATCACCTTTTTCCCCTGAAATGTTTTGTTTAGAAAAATGTGGGAAAACAAAATGTTTCATTTTTATTCAACAAATAATTTCCAAAAACAAATTTCACAAAAGAACACCCACAAAATTGTGGAAAACCAAAAATTTCAGAAAGCAATTTCTTTTGGTTTTCCCCCAATTTTTTTTTTAAATTCCAGAAAACAAAAAATGTTGTTGAAAAAAGAATTTCCACCAAAAAAAAAATTTTTTTGGCAAAGCCCTATTTTCCAATTAAATAAAACTTCATTACAAAATTTTCAATCAACTCTAATCTGCTGCTGATGTGCAGGGGAGTGCAAATAAATTTAAACTCTAGTACTTCATAGGACTGCATTGATGTTACTGAGAATTTCAGCCTTTTATATTACCTCTCTAGTTTTAGTAGACTATATTACTTTTCTAAGTGTTGTTTCTGATACCTATGAACTACCTGTAGATAGGATCTGCACTTTTTTTCCTTCTGCTACTGTATTTCATGCCATGTTAGAAGTATTTTAGTCTCTTGTAAAAGTCCTTTATAGATTGGAAGACCAGTTCATCCTGACTAGGCTTGACTGCAAAAACAAGAAATCAATTTCATGTAAAAATTCAAAGTTGTTTTCATTTTTCAGGGTTCAAAATTGACCCATTTTCTATTTTACATGATGTTTTTTGCAGTATCTTTTATCATAATCATTTTTGATATTGTTCGTTTACCAAAAACCCTGTTTTCAGTAAGAAAGCATGGGTTTCTGCAAATCAAAAAATTTGGAAATGATTTTGATAAAAATGTTGGTAAAATATTCATAAAATAGGAATTAAACTATAATGGAAGATGTCTTGAAAAACAGAAAATTGCAGTAAAGAAAGTAATTTTTTTATTAACAGGTCAGAAGAAAAGACCATTTTTTGACAAAAAATCGTTTTGTGCAAAAAACATTAACCAACTCTAATTTGGAGCATACCTACTCTGGCCCACCCACTCTGACTCCTCCCCTCCAACTCCCATTGCTCACTTTTGTCTAGCAAATGACTTTCAGTCCAGCCCTCTTTGGCCACTGCTGCCAGTACTAAGAGAAAGGTGAGAAGGTCTCCTCTTCATTCTGCTTTTGTCTGTCCAAAAAAGAACTGACAACACCATGCACAGAAGGGTTCACATTCTCTCTGCTCATGTAACTTAATTGGGACTATGCCAAGAGGGAAATTGGTTCAGTGAGCCTGATCCTGCATTGTTTGCACACCCCACACTCCCATTAGAAATCAGTGGGGGCGTGGGGTGTGCGAGGGAGTGTTGTGTTGGGTTTGGTGTGCAGGTGCTGGGTGTGGTGATGGCCTGTGATACAGGGGAGGTCAGACTAGATGATCCAGTGGTCCCTTCTGGCCTTGAGCTCTAAGCTCTTTGACTCTGCAGGAAAAGCAGTGGTTGGCGATTTCTGTTCCTCTCCATTGCAGGATCAGGCTGGCATTTACTGGATAATGCCCAAGTTTTGCTTTTGCCTTATCTGGGGCCAGGCGGATTGCTAGCACTGACTTCACTTATTAATTTACCCTGACACTCCCTAGAAACCTGGTAGTCAGAGAAATTGCAGATAGTAGTTTGGGTGTGGGGATGGAAGCTGGCTCATTTTTTGTCTAAGTACAGAGGGCGTACAGTAAGTGTTTCAAAAGTCAATTTTTTCTAAGCAACGACCTCCTCAAATCAATGCCTTGAAGGCACTGTGTTGCCATCTGAATTTTTGACCCTTGGTTTTACCTCTTATGTTAGAAGACTCACCCTGTATGAAATTTTTAATTAGACTAAAGCTGTGATTTGGGTTTTTTTAATGTAATGTTATAGTGTAAGCCAGCAATCCAAAGCATGGAATATGTATATTGGTGCTTCTCTGTTTTAAAAATATCTTCATAATACCTTAGGATAGACAGAAAATAGTTAGATTACCTGTGTCTGTAGTATAGCTCAGTGGTTTGAGCATTGGCCTGCTAAACCTAGGGTTGTGAGTTCAATCCTTGAAGGTGTGGTTTGGGGATTGGTCCTGCTTTGAACAGCAGGTTGGACTAGATGATCTCTTGAGGTCCCTTCTAGCCTTTATAATCTATGATTCTACTTGGCTTGATGCACTGAAGCTCTTACAACTGTCGGGGAATGAAAGAATTTCAAGAATCAGAGAATAAAGGATACAGGTACCTATGTAGATGGCAAGGGTGCTGTCCTGAAAAGCCTGGCTCAGGTGAGCAGCAAAGAGTTCTGCTCTAGCCACCAGAGGCAATGTGGGCTACTGGCTAAGGCCCTGGATTGGGAGTCAGGAGGTAAGGGTTTTATTCCTGACACTGCCACTGATCTCTTGTGTGCCTTTGTGCAAGCTGCTTTACCTTTGCTTTCCTCCCCAATTCTTTGTCTTGTCTTGTTTATTTAGATTATAAGCCCTCCAGTGCAGCCCTGTCTCTTGTTACGTATTTATACAGTGCCTGGGACAGTGGGGGCTGGTCTCAGATGAAGCCTCTAGGTGCTACTGTGATACCGTGTTTTGGGTTTAGTGTGCCGTACTTAGTGGCCTATGATATACAGGAGGTCAGACCAGGTGGTCCCTCCTAGCCTGAAATCCTATCACTCTGTGACACAAATAAATAACAATAATGGGCCGGGTTCTCCTCTCACACTGGTGTAAATCAAGAGTGATTCTAGTGAGATGGAAGTCAGACCCATAGGTAGTGTTGCCAACATTGTATTTCAAAATAATGGACTCTTTTCTTAGCACCCCTGCCCCACCCCTCCTCACAATATTATTATTACCATTATTATTATCATCATCATAATTATTATTGCAATTGATAATAATAAAATATAATAATCAGTGCTCACCTACATTTGCCTGGGGTATTTATTGCTGCTTTTTGCAGCACTCAGCAACTCCTGATCTTGTTGTGCAGAGACGAAAAAAATAAGGGCTGTCCCAAGGGCCTTCTCACATAAATCTACCTCACCTGAGCAAAACGATGCTGGATTGGCCCCTGATGCAGCACAGCCCTCTGCATGAATGCATATTATACTGAGGTGGCTTTTGAACCCTGGACACAAATGTGGATTTCTGATTGTCTGTCGGTGATGTCATTCCTTTATTAATAATGCCTGGAAATGCATGTGCCTAATTGTTCTCTCTCTCTGTCTCTCGCTTTACTATACGTAAATTCCATTAATGACTCGGGGAAACTCCAGGCAGTGCATTTGGAGGGGATTACTGTACCTGTTGATGGTTAAAGTCTCTCAGTCGTCCACCTCATGTCTTACCCACCACCTGAGTTGTGAGATAATACCCAGACCAGTACTGCCTGTTGGGTCTTAGTAGCTAAATAAAACTGCATTTATGTGCTCCTTGCCTCTGTTTTCCTTCTCACTCTGCAGATTAATGCACAATACCTGATGCTTTGTTAAATTATACCCAGGTCCTTTTAAAAAGAGGTGAAAACATCTAATCCCACCAGTTTTCCTTAGTTTCAGCAAGTTTCACATTTGAAAATGAAGCAAAAAAACAACAAACCCCACTCAGAGAACTCTGATTTTAAATTCTGAACTGGTGTAAATGAGCACCGCTCCATTAACTCCACTGGAAGAGCTATGTCAGATTACAACAGGTGAGGATCTGGTCCAAAGGGTGTCAGTGTATGCGGTATCTATAAAAATCACCTTTTTAAAAACAGAGAATCTTTCAAAGGAACTTAATTTACTTGTTCTGAAAACGAAGCATGAAAAACTACTGGCAAAATTGGTACATGTCCCACACGCTGGTTAGACGTTAATAGTACAGGTGGACAGCTAGGGCTCTGTGCCAAATACTTTTGGTTTAGAGGGAGTGGTGGGAGTGAATTCTCATAACCGCTCCTTGAAAGGCTTAACTTTCCTCACACAAATCAATGACAATCTCCACTCTGCTGCAGACACCCTCGGAGCTACGTTGCCAGTTTCCCATTAAAACAAAGCGGTGAGTTTTATGATAGACCACGCACGGTGGGGACAGAAGGGGGAATACAAGTGGTGAAAAGGTGGGTTGAACGCTGCTCTTTTCCACACTGTGGCGGGTTTCCAAAAGATCTGATTTTCCTTACAGTATTTGTGGCTTATTTAATCAAGGGGAAGCATCCTGAATTTCATGTGCCGAGGCTTATCTAGTTCATTTCAAAAAGATCTCCAGTGTGCCTAGAACTGCATAGCGTGTTTCGGTTGCTGTCCTCTGTTATGATCTATCACGGTTTACATGAATTTTAATTGCTATTCAAACCAGAACCTGCTATTCTCTTTCTGATTTACTCGTGCAGCTCCTTGACTCTTTACCAGGCATGGAGATCTTGGCTGCACATCAAGACATATATAATGCAGTGTCTCAGTTGGTGTGGTTTTTGCAAGTCCGGTTCAGATTTTTTTGTATCTGCATTTAAAAGAATCTGTTAGTGTCTCCTGTTGATTAGGCAGGTGGGTTCTGAGCACAGGCAAAATGTGTAAAATGATTGATTTTTTATTTTATTTTTAGTAATTTTTGTTTCAACTTTTGCTTGTTTGAAATTTGTAAGAAAAAAAAAATCCTGTAAAGTCCTTTAAATGTTTTAGTAGACCCAATACTTATGGAATAATTATCATCAAGCACTCGTTTGGAATGTAATTCTTGTTATACAGCTGGTTAGTACGGCTTTAGTGAAGTTTAAACTGATCTGCTTTCTGTTGTCTGGGCAGAAAGCAGTAATTGTGTGGGAGAAACAAGAAGTACTTTATCCTAAAACCTATTTGGAAACTCAGGTTAAAATACTGGTGAGTTTCTCTGTGGATCTTTTTGCTTCTTTTTCAGCATGTCCGATGCTGGTATGTTTCCAGTGCAGCATTACAGAGTTAACCTTTTTTTTGTTTGACTTGCACTTAGAAATAAAGTGCCTTTTCGATGGTTCAAAATCTCTCCCAAATCCTGGTAACAGGGATAGCTATATCAGAGTGTGTGATGACGGTAATTCCCATAGCCATGTGGTACATAACATTCCATCTATTTGCATGATTTCTTGCTTATGATATTTGAGATGTTCTTATTTCAAGCAGGACTTGGCTATTTAAAGGTTTTGCAGCCAGAAAAGAATTTTCAGTGCTC
The DNA here is from genome assembly GCF_007399415.2 of Gopherus evgoodei. NCBI lineage: Eukaryota > Metazoa > Chordata > Testudines > Testudinidae > Gopherus > Gopherus evgoodei. The sequence continues at coordinate 122,559,523 of NC_044327.1, forward strand.
AGTGATCTTTGAGTTATTTGTCTCTTTCGTATGAAGTGTGCTTGTATAGACACAAACCAGTTCAGAAATTTCTTAGTTATATGATTGTGCAGAGAATTCGTTCTGCTCTTGTATAAACACAATACCACTATGGTCTAATCCCTCTAGTTACAGTATTAGGGGGGAATGCAAAGGGTTGTGATAATTTTTTTTCTTTATTGGATTATGGGGCTGTTTGTGAATTGTAGCATAGTTAGGGGGCTACAAAAGCATACTTATATATGTGTGCCAGCCCAATCCATCACAGATCTTTTTTAAGCAGAGCCACTTGAGTGTGGTTTTGTGCAGTGAATGAATGTCCACTAGGGGATAGTTGTGAAACTGACGTTGATGGTCCACAGATTACAAAATCAAATTTGAATCCAGGTCCTTGGAAATGAAGATTGCTAAGGTGGTCTAGGTGATGAAACTCGCTGTTGACAACTTTTCTTGAGTTCTAATCCCAGATTTATTACACCACGGGGCAAATCCTCAACTGGGATAAATTGGCATAATTCTGTATGCTCCTATGAGAATTTACCCCAGCTGAAGATCTGCCACAGTATGTCCTTGTCAAGTCACTTAACTTCTCTGTGCATCAGTGTCCCCTTCTGTAAAATGTAGATAATAATAAGTACTGACCTATTTCACAGTGATGTTGTGAGGATGAATTAATGTTTATGTTTGTTTCGAGCATTACTATTGAAAAGTCAGTGCATTTGGGACATCTGGCTCCCTCCACGCATGCAAGCTGCTATCAGATTTCATTTTGAAAGATGGTTGCTTACTTGCACAGCAATGACTTATCAAACAGCAGGTATGGATTTACTTACTACAAGAGACTGCAGCTATTAGAGTCTAGTATATACAAATTAGCACCCACAGTTATATTTGCATATTAGCAAATACTATTCAGATTGAGCAGGTCAGTTTTTTCCAATTGTCCTGGGCCTGAACCATATGAAACCCAACACCTAAACTAGATGCAGTTGGCCTGGTTCAAAGCAGAATAGCTCCTTACCTTTGTGCCTGTCTCACAGATATATACGCCATTCAGGGACACATGGAACGGTACTAACACTTAGCGCTTGACATCTGATCCTGCAAACCCTTTTTCATGTAAGTAATCTTTACCAGTGCAAGTAGTCCTACTGAAATAAATGGGACTAAGCCTCTTGGGGCAGGGACCATCTTTTGTGTTTGTACAGCACCTAGCGTGGTGGGGTCCTGGTCCATGACTGGGGCTCATAGATGCTACAGTAATACAGATAATTACAATAATAATACTCACACAAGTAAGGGACTGCTCTGGTGAATGAGGGTTTGCAGGATCAAGCCTTTATCATTTGCTTTACATGCCTGTTTCTTTTCTCAGGGCAAATCTACATTACAAAATAAAGTTGATCTAAGTTACGTCGATGTACAGCCACTGCAGTAATTAAATCACTTTTCCATGTCCACACTACGCTCCTTGTGTCAGCAGTGCACATCCTCAGCAGGAGCACGTGCATCGATTGAACTGTCAGTGGGGGGCATTGTGGGATGGCTTCTGAAAGCCAGCAACAATTGATGTCAGCAACTCGGTGTCTACACTGACGCTATATCGACCAAGCTACATTGACCTAAGCACAACGCCTCTCGCAGAGGTGGAGTTATTAACTCGGTGTAGTCGGCAGGAAGTACATTTTAGTGTAGACACTTATAGAGTTAGGTTGATGTCAGCTGCCTTGTGTCGACCTAATTCTGAAGTGTAGACCAAGCCTTACTTGCACCACATTTAGTCACTTACACCAGTGCAAAATGTGTGCAAAATGCTGCCATTCTCACTGGGCAGGGTTTGGCATCCACTTGGCACTTCCTTTGCCCAGATGGAAATGACTAATCAAGGTGCCAGGCAGTGAAGACTCTGGCCCCACATGTTTAAGCACTTTATGAACATTTAATCATGTAAAGGTGGGATTTTCAATGGAGTTTATGGGAGTTAGGCACCGTCTAACTGTCTAACTCGCATAGGCCCCTTTGAAAATCCTACCCTACATAAATAATTAAATGATAGATTTCATATATGAAATCTGTCAGTTAGACAGTTAGATGGTGTCTAACTCCCATAAGCTCCATTAAAAAATATATATAGTTTCATATATATATGAAATAAAATATATATATATATATAATTGTAGTAAATGCCAAGGCATTCAACTATTTTTAAAGCAAAGAAGGTCCTTTTTTCAGATTTTGACGTCTCTGTGCTATTCCTAAAATGTCACGAAAGTAAAGATTTTTATAATCCATGATTCTCACCAATCAAATAACATAACGGTTTACGATAACAAAGAGAGGGTTGTAAACTACTTCTAGCCTTAATAAATCTTAGGGTGTGATGAGTGTGCAAGCACGGTCAAGTCTGGTTTACTGAAATCTCCTGATGTTCTAAGGTGTCTCTGTTTCACTGGGCTCTCAGCTCCGTTCTAGCAAAGGGAACTCAGGCTGATTTATACTAGCAATAAATACTGTGGATTGTTTTGCTTGATAACCTTCCCCTAGAATCACAAAGTGTTTTATGGGTTCCAGTGAATCTGTCTCTAAAATGAATTGAAGTAGTAGAATGGTCAATCTACTAGTCGTCCAAGCCTAATTCACAAGAGAAGGCCCATTTACTTAGCCGAGTAAGGATCACTCATGTGTTACAGAATGAGGCCTTAATACCATACTGAATAATAAATACAGGCTTTGTTTTGCATGGACAAGTCAACTCCTGTTATGATGGCAATTTCAACCAGCACATTGGAGGTCAGTAAATCAGGTTGCATTTCATTTTAAATTCAATGATGGCCAAAAAGTCTGATTCTTTTCCCCCTTTCCTTTTAAATATAAAGATTAATACAGGGAAAAAGTCAGGCAGCATATAGCAGGGTCCCCTCTGTGTTTAGAGTAAATACACAGGTGTAGAATTATATGGAAATGTTTGCTGTGTTCTGATCCAGCTACGCAACAGTACAGGTTTAGTCAGTGAGATAGCTGGATGGTTTATTTTCTTTTGGCTGTGCGCCTTAGAGATGAATAGAAGGAAGGGATCTGGTGCTGGCTATTTCTACTCAGAGCGATTTGGAGGCTCTTTCACATTACTCAGAGCTCATATTTTTCGCTGTGTGCTCGATAATAACTTTCACTTAAAAAAAAATTCACTCCAGTGCACAACTTGCTTAAAAATGTATTTTCCTCCTCATTTCTACTGACTGGTTCCTGGCAATTGTAAGCTTTTTCCCAGGGCAAGTCCCTCTCCCACATGTGCCACTTGAGAGGCGAATAGTCCTGTGTAGGGTGACCAGATGTCCCTATTTTATAGGGACAGTCCCAATGTTTGGGGCTTTTTCTTCTCTAGGCACCTATTACCCCCCACTCCCATCCTGATTTTTCATACTTGCTGTCTAGTCACCCTAGTCCTGTGCCCTCAGCTCAGCTCTGTGAACCAGAGACCAGAAAAGCGTCAGTGCTGCAAGGTTTGGCTCACACCAGTGTTTGCAGGGGCAGAGAACAAACACCTGCAGCTCTATGGTGAGAGTCAAGGTGTGTGAACTCAAATCCCCACCTCACACCTTTGTCAACCCCCAGCCGCAGCCTCTGGCACCAATAACCCTTAGGATCTCTGTCTCCTGATCATTGCTGCCTATCAGGGGCATTCCCTTTCCTGCTGCTTCCTGCTTGGGAGTGAATGGGGGGGCTCCCCTGAAGTCCCCTCAGCTACCACACTACACATACTTTAAGGCCCCTTTACACTGTCAGAGTTGTAAAAAGTCAGGCCCTAAGCATTACAGCTGCATCTGTCCTGGAGCTTGGCAGGTGCTGAAGAGGAAGAGAGGATGTTCCCTTCATGGTGGCCCTGAACAATGTGTTTGTGTGTAAGGGTGGAGGGTCAGACTATATTCTAGACTCCTCAGAAGACCCTGAGAATTTGGCCAGGAGTCAGTGACTCTTTCTAATGGACTGTCCTCCTCTCCCTTCCCCCGTCCCCAAATATACAAGTTTGGAGAGTTGCCGTCTATTGCCCACTGAGGGCCCAACCCCAGGAGAGGGAGGAGACCATGGGGCTGGCCCAAAGACAATAAGCATAGAAATTCTGGTGCTTACTGGGAGGAGACAGGGTGGAGGGATGAAGGTTTGCCAGCTTTCCAGCTATGCAAACAGCCCACACCCATGTTAGCTGAACTTTCTATTTATCTTCGCTAAGCCCATCACCATGGTATCTGGGCACCTGTTGCAAAAGTGGGTTGCGAGAGTATGTCCCACCTGGACCCCAGACTCAGTTTGAATGGGGCTTTTAGCTCTGCTGGGAACTCCTGAGTTCTAACTCTGACACTGCCTTTATGGCATGGGAGAAGTCACTTAGCCTCTCTGCCTTCAAGTCCTGACAAGAGCTAGGTAGTGCATGTACTGTGACAGCTGCTTATTATGGTAATTCTAATCATCTCACTGCAGGGTGGATAAAAATTGATTTTTTTGAAAAAAAAATGTGTAATGGATTTTTAAAATTTAAATCGCTTGTTTTATTTAAATTGGATTTTTTTATGTTGTTGTTTAAATTATAATGTTTTTCTTTTTAAAAATAAACCTGTTTGAAATGAAATCTGAATTTAATACAAAATATATTAAGGCCTAAAATGTATTATACTCTCTTAAAATGTGCTGAATCCATACGCCTCTTTCACAAACTTTGAGTTAAAGTCTTCTTTCCTGTATAAAGAAAGAATCGGGGGGAAACATCGAATTCTTAAGGTCAAGCTTCATAAATATGGCTCAATAGGTCACATACTGTATTAAGGGCTTGATCCTGTGGGGGACCCTACTCCTGGATACAAGAGACTGGCTAAGTCATCACAGGTGTTGGGACTCAGCCTCTGACTGGAGGAGATGATGTATCTCATCAGGATCATCCACTGAGCCCATCTGGGTGGTCTCACACTCCTATTTTATAGCTTCTCCCAACCTGAGCTCTGATTGGCTCAGTTCTCCAATGATGAATATTTATGACTCTTCATCCATCATGGAAACTTACTTACTTTCTAGTTCATGGAAAAAAACTGTTCCGCCCCGTAGCTACCAGGTCTTCCTTCTGGATGGTGGAGAAAGTAAATAAGGAAGTGTTATTTACCCCTTCTCATAACACAAGAACTAGGGGTCACCAAATGAAATTAATAGGTAACAGGTTTAAACAAACAAGAGGAAGTATTTCTTCACACAAAGTATAGTCAACCTGTGGAACTCTTTGCCAGAGGATGTTGTGTAGGCCAAGATTATAACAGGGTTCAAAAATGAACTAGATAAATTCATGGAAGATTGGAAGGAATGGTGCCCTTAGCCTCTGTTTGCTAGAGGCTGGGAGTGAGCAACAGGGGATGGATCACTTGATGATTCCCTGTTCTGTTCATTCCCTCTGGGGCACCTGGCATTGGCCACTGTTGGAAGACAGGGTACTGGTCTAGATGGACTTTTGGTCTGACCCAGTAGGGCCGTTCTTATGTTCTTATGGTTGTGGGCACTTCCAGTAAATGAACTTGCTCTGCCTTGTTGCGTGTACACAGTCAGAGGACAGACAGACAGAAATCCACGAGTTTCTCAATTGTCTTCCTCTGTCTCTAAATAAATAAAATACTGCTGTGCAAAAGGCATGTGGGTTACACAAGCAGAAATCTTGGATTATTGCTAATTCTTTTGTTTTACTGGGGATGGGGTGGGGTGGGGGATTTATGTAACAAGGGAGAATGAGCCGAGTGTGCAAGGCTGGTGTCAAAGCAGGACACTGTGGGAAGAAGGAGAAGCATTTTTCAGGGTGTAGCCTCTAGTACTGATTTCAGCACCTGGGAACTGGAGAAAAAAACCCTGCCATGGCTACAGGTCAAAAAAAAGACCCTATTTGGGAATATTTTCAACAAATTCCTGTACCTCTGGGTAAAAAAGGAACACTGCCAAATGTAACAGTGCAACAAAATGATGCAAGATCTAGTTGTCAGAATGAAACAACATTATGAAAAATGCTGCTCAGAAGGCAATGGCTTTGAAGATGATGATGTGGACATGTCTGAAAAATCTGGATCAACTGGTTAGTAAAATTATTTTTGCACCATTCTTATGAACTGCCTGCTATGTCTTATTATGTT